>NC_081825.1:149848180-150448180 GCF_030867095.1 Alligator mississippiensis
CATTGAGTTTTGCTCACTACTGCAGACTGAGTCTAGAATACCTCAAAGCACTTTACAGATGGTAAATGAGGTATCATTTAGTGCAACTGGGAAAAATAAGGCATGCATGTTAAGTAGTTGCTCTTGATCATACAGCAACAAGCCAGTTGGGTTAAGTTCAGACAGTCAAAAAGCCTGAGACTAGATTAACTGCAAAGATTGAATTGATTCAAAGTGGGTATATTGAACTGATAAGCAAGTGAATAGACATTCATACTTTTGATTCTGGAAATGCAGCCACATGCCTGCAGTGGCTTAAGCCAGAATCCAGGGGGTGCTAGAGCATGCCTGCCTGCTCAGCTGAAGCAGACAGCTTGGGCCAAGGCTAGCCCACCTAGCCTGCAAGGGTTTTAAAGGGGAGATGCAAAGCATCCTGGGATTCTGGGAGATTGTGAATTATCTTGAATCTGGAAGGAATCTGGGATAGAAGTTCAATAAACCAATTTAACCTAAATCAGTTAAGTCTGATACAACATCCCAGTTTCAGCCATTTTAAAGTGGTTTATGTGCACTGAACTTCTGTTGTGTTACAGATTTGAACTGGTTTCCAATCACTTATACCAGTTTGTGTGTAATTTCTGCCTAAAAGAGACAGGATTAGAAAGGAACCAAAACCAGATCTAGTCATTCAAGGATCTGAAGAAACTCAAAACTGGGTGGCTGAGACAGTAACAGACAAATCTAGTCTTTTATTCAAACCTGCTTGAGGACACCAAATGTTGTGTCCAAAATCCAATAAACACTTCAATAAATATCCTGTGATAAGAGTAGATCAGCATAGCTTCTATAACCTCTTAACTGAACAATGACTGAAGAAGCCAGAGTTTTTTACAAAGATCCTTTAACTGTGACCTTTATTATAGCTATTAGGACAATACAAGATAACAAGGGTCTAACAGTTCACAGACTAGAAACTAGTTAAGAGGAGGAGGAGGTAGGGGCAGAAACAGAGAGAGAAAGTTTTTAAATAGTAAGTGGTAACAGAGTGGTCAATAAATGATCCATTATTACTGTTTAATAATGATCCAGAGAAATGAATGAAGACAACATCCTATGCAGAGCTTGGCTATGATGTTGATCAGTTCAGTGGAGAATAAAGAAGCTTGTGTTCTCATCCGTTTACTCTGAGCTCAAGGAACAGCACAAATCAGTAGCATAATATGGGGAGGGCAAGAGGGCAAAGTCTTTGAAAAAATTATCAAGGCTCACATTTGCGAGAGCCCGGCAGGACAAATTATGCTGAGGGGAAACCAGCATGGGTTCGTAGCAGGCAGATCATGCCTGACTAATCTAGTCTCTTTTTATGACCAGGTTACGAAACGCCTGGACACAGGAGTAGGGGTGGATGTCATATACTTAGACTTCAGGAAGGCCTTCGATACGGTATCCCATCCCATACTGGTGAACAAGTTAAGAGGCTGTGATTTGGATGACTACACAGTCTGGTGGGTGGCAAATTGGCTAGAGGGTCACACCCAGAGAGTCATGGTGGATGGGTCGGTTTCGACCTGGAAGGGTGTGGGCAGTGGCGTCCCGCAGGGCTTGGTCCTTTAATGTCTTCATCAGCAACTTGGACAAGGGAGTGAAGTGTACTCTGTCCAAGTTTGCGGATGACGCAAAGCTATGGGGAGAAGTGGACACGCCGGAGGGCAGAGAACAACTGCAAGCACACCTGAATAGGTTGGACAAGTGGGCAGAAAACAACAGAATGCAGTTCAACAAGGAGAAATGCAAAGTGCTGCACCTAGGGAGGAAAAATGTCCAGCATACCTACTGCCTAGGAAATGACCTGCTGGGTGGCACGGAAGTGGAAAGGGATCTTGGAGTCCTAGTGGACTCCAAGATGAACATGAGTCAGCAGTGCAACGAAGCCATCAGAAAAGCTAATGGCACTTTATCGTGCATCAGCAGATGCATGACGGACATATCCAAGGAGGTGATACTTCCCCTCTATCGGGCGCTGGTCAGACCGCAGTTGGAGTACTGCGTGCAATTCTGGGCACCGCACTTCAAGAGGGATGCAGATAACCTGGAGAGGGTCCAGAAAAGGGCCACTCGTATGGTTAAGGGCTTGCAGGCCAAGCCCTACGAGGAGAGGCTAGAGAACCTGGACCTTTTCAGCCTCCGCAAGAGAAGGTTGAGAGGCGACCTTGTGGCTGCCTAGAAGTTCATCACGGGGGCACAGAAGGGAATTGGTGAGGTTTTATTCACCAAGGCATCCCCGGGGGTTACAAGAAATAATGGCCACAAGCTAGCAGAGAGCAGATTTAGACTGGACATTAGGAAGAACTTCTTCACAGTTAGAGTGGCCAAGGTCTGAAATGGGCTCCCAAGGGAGGTGGTGCTCTCCCCTACCCTGGGGGTCTTCAAGAGGAGGTTGGATATGCATCTAGCTGGGGTCATCTAGACCCAGCACTCTTTCCTGCCTATGCAGGGGGTCGGGCTCGATGATCTATTGAGGTCCCTTCCGACCCTAACATCTATGAATCTATGAATCTACATGCCCTGGATGCCACCTAAGGGAAGAAATGCCAGGTCAGAATTGTGCACCTCACCGCCTCATTCCCCATTGCATATGTACTTCCCAGCTTCAGGAAGCAGCAATGCAGGCAGTGCGTGTCATGAACTGCAAGGCATTCTGGGAATCATAGTTTTATGGAACAACAGTGGAGTTTGCTGCTGCTGGAAAGAGAACTGATCCCATTTTTGCCCCCCACAGGAGCAATTTTTTTGCTCTTTCAACATGGGCTGTGGCAGCAAAAAACAGGGTGAAATTACCTCCCCCAAGCAGCAGAAAACTTCATCACCACTCTTATGTTCTACAGTTTCTACAGTGCTGCTCTGCAATTCCCAGAACACACTGCACTCTATGGCACACTGTCCATGCCACTACTTGCTGCTGCTCCCTGGCTCTGCCTACTGGAGGGAAGGGTGAGAGAATGCCCTGGGTGAGGGAATACCTCAAGAACATTCTTTGCACATTATGCCCATAGCATAAATAGAGGGAGCATAGATATTGGCAACAAGAATCTATTGGAAAGCTTTGTATAGACAACAAGAGTATTTGGAGAGGAGTATAATAAGCAGAGGTCTTATACTTCATAAAGGCATATGAAGTAAATACTAGGACAGAGAAGGCAAATCAGATACCGTTTTTTTTTATCTAGGACAAAAACAGCATGGAATTAAGGTAGCAAATGAAACATAATAGACAGGTGGGTTGTTGTTTTTTTAATATATTAGTGCCAAATCAAGAAACTTGCTACTCAAACTCTAGTGGGAAAAAGAGCTTAATAGGACTCAAAAACACACTGCAAACTGACGTGATAAGACCATCCACAGTTATATTAGCCAAAATAAATAATGCAAGAAAAATCCATGCGCTTCTCGTAATTAGAGGGGGAAAAATAAATAAATCACTTAACAGTATAAGTTGTTCCATGAACAAGTGACCCCACAATTGCCCATTACAGAGGTTCTTATGAAGGATAGCATAATCTGGTCCTTCCATTGAACATTAGAAAAATCTACCCAAGGTATCCGATTGAAGTAGAGTAAACATGGCAGTATCTGACTCCAAATATTATTTGTTGTAGCTCTATTAGGCCCCATTGTGGTAAGCAGCATCCAAACCCATAAAATATTTCCCTATCTTCCAGCACCAGATGGTTCATGGGAAGTGGCCCAATTCAATACAGCAAATTTTCATGCCATAGAACTCCTTTTTCACAAGTCCCTTTCCCATGCCCTGGCCATTGGCTACAGTAGGAATAATGGTTACAGAACATGCTTCCTGGCCAGACCAGCCAGATTGATCTGCGAGGCAATTAATGCTGAGTTTATCCCCCATCTCAAAAGTAAGGGGCTGAAAGTTTAAGACAAACATAGCCCTAGTTGTTCTTGGTATTATAGTAACAGAATGGGTGTTTTGTTCTTCCATCTTTCATTCATTCATCTGGAAACTTTCTTGAAACTGGGCCTTCACAGGGGAACTAAGCTCTAAATGTTTTTTTTTCAATAATCCCATAATTTTCAATCCCATTTTTTCAATAGTCCCATAATTCAAATTCCCAGTTTGTCTAATGGCTCTAACAAGATATTGCTCAGTGCCCCCAAGTACTGCATGATCCTGTAAACATGACTCGTTTAAGTAAATGCCATTTGCCAAGCAGCTTGGGGGGGGGGGGACATGGATGTGGGGGCCTGTACATATTTTTTAAACAAATTCTTCTGCAGGAAGTCACATCTCTCCCACATACACACTCCATGACTTTAGAGATTTCAGGTTAGAAAAGGAAATCCAGAATAATCTAGTTGCCAAAGACTGTTTGTACCTGAAAGCTTGCAAAGAAGAATTTTTCCAACTATTTTAGTTGGTCTAATAAAAGATATCAGATTTACCCATAGAAGCTTGTTTTTTATGTCCTATGGCTACAAACAACACATCAATGACATAGAAAACTTTTTAGCCCATTTGGAGCCAGTGTGCATGCAGGGCTTCAGTCACATGCGGACTTTCCTGCATCTTTAACCAACTATAAATAAAAAATATATTTCAAAATCATTAAGCTAGGCAATTTTATTTATGTTTAGTTCTTAAGGTTAAAAGTAACAGGAAAAATAATAAAAGAGCAATTTGTCCTTCCACAATCTTTCTTAGTATTTTATCTTTTGGAGGTTACTTAAAAGATTTTGTCAAGTCTGTCACTATCTGAAGGGACAAAATAAGATAAGTCAAATATGTATTCTCAGTTAAAGTTTCTGTGCACAATGACTTATTTGCATCCCCTACTATATTTAAACAAAACAAAAACCCTTTAAAGACAAAAACAAACACAGAACTGTTAGTCTAAATGTTAAGGCTGAAGAAGCTCTTTCTTCTGGGTTGGAGTTGGATAGCCAGTGATATCCAGCCAAACTGCACATAGGTACTAGAAGTTTGGAACTTAGGATATAGGACTGGCAGTGACATCCTGCTTCATTGAACACAGTCCACAGCTATGGTGGTACCACATCATAGCATCCCTTTCATAAACTAATCTAAGCCCATCCTGAAATCACATTGGCGGGGCAAGGAAACTGCTTGTATGAGAAAGTTGTTTCAGAGCTTTACTGCTTTGATGGTTAGAAACTGCCTAACTTCAAAACTAAATTTACTCATGGAAAATTTATATTCATTTGTTCTTGGGCCAACATTATCCCTTAGTTCATGGGAGTCAGACTTATCTGCCTCTGCAAGCCAAATGAGTGGGACAGAGCTTGCCCCTTGGGCCGGATGAAGCTCTTGGATACCTTCCCCTCACCCTCCTCCTTTGCATACCAGTTCCAATGCCCACTCTGCCTACAAACTGTGAGACATGCAGCAGTACACCCCAGGTAAGTACCAAGAGGCCCTTTGGGCATCAGAATGGAGGGGGGACATCAAAGACACCATTCAGAGGGCTCAAGTGCCTCTATACTAATGCTAGGAGCATGGGGAACAAGCAGGCAGAACTCGCACTCCAGCTTGCTGATAATAAATTCAATTTAGTGGGGCTAATGGAAACCTGGTGGAACCCTACCCATGACTGGGCGGTACACATTGAGGTCTGCAGGTTGTACAGAAGGGGCAGAGTAGGGAGGAAAGGGGGTGGGGTGGCTCTCTATGTAAAAGGAGCATTATACATCTACCCTAATCAAAATGGGATCAGAGGAGGAGAAAGTTGAGGCATTGTGGGTTAGGATACATGGAGGTCGTAGGGAAAGGGACTTGGTGGTGGGGGTCTGCTACAGACCCCCACACCAAGAGGAAAAGCAAGACTTGGAATTCTTGAGGCAGCTGTCAGAGGCTGTATAGTCTAGGGATGTGGTTGTCATGGGGGACCTAAACTACCCTGACATCTGCTGGGAGGAGCAGTCAGCCAAATCCAACCATTCACGTAGGTTCTTAACCTGCATGCAGGCCCTTCACCTAACACAGGAGGTATACAGTCCCCCTAGGAGGAATGCCCTACTGGACTTGATGTTGGCTACAGGGGATGACTTGGTAGAGGAGCTCCAGATTCGTGGTCACCTTGGGGACAGTGACCACCAATCAATCAAAATCATCATACAGCATAGGGTGGGTAAGATAACTAGTAGGATGGAAGTGCTTGACTTTAGGAAGGCTAACTTCAGTGTGCTCAGGAGTCTAGTCAATGATGCACTGCAGGATAGGAGTATCAGCGAGATGGGAGCACAGGAGGGGTGGTCATTCCTAAAGGAAGCGATCCTTTGGGCACAGAGGGAGATATCCCAGTATGAGGGAAAAGGGGGAAAGGAGCCAAAAAACTTCCTTGGCTAAATAGGGAAATCCAGGGGAGCCAAAGGGCAAAAAAGAAGGCATATAGGCGGTGAAATCAGGGGGAAGCCACCAAGGAGGAGTATACCTACTTGGCCCGCACTTGCAGGGAGGCAGTTAGAAAGACCAAAGCAACTACAAAGCTGAGGCTGGCAACACAAATTAAAGACAACAAAAAAAGTATTTTTAGGTATGTAGGAAGTAAAAGGAATGTGCAGGGCAGCATAGGACCCCTACTGAACAAGGAGGAGCAATTAGTGACAGAAAGGGGGGACAATGAGTTTTTTGCCTCAGTGTTCCAGAACAGGGCTCAAGATAAGTTTCCTAATGGGTTCTTAGATGGGTATCAGAGGGACACCAGCCTACCAACAGTCGATGCTGACTTGTTGCAGAGTCACCTGGATGGAATGAAAGTGTTCAAGTCAGGAGGCCCAAATGAGCTACATCTGAGGGTACTGAAGGAATTGGCTGGTGCCATAGCAGAACTACTGGCATGGCCGTTTGAGCACTTGTGGTGCTTGGGTCAGGTCCCGGAGGACTGGAAAAGGGCCAATGTGGTCCCTATTTTCAAGAAGGGGAGGAAGGAGAATCCAAGTAATTATAGGCCAGTCAGTCTCACCGCCATCCTTGGAAAGGTCTTTGAAAAGATTATGAAGGATCATATTTGTGGGAGTCCAGTGGGAAAAATAATGCAGCAGGGAAACCAGTATGGATTTGTAGTGGGTAATCTGGCCAATCTGGTTTCGTTTTATGACAAGGTAACAAAATGCTTAGATGCAGGAGTGGAGGTGGATATCATTTTCTTGGACTTTAGCAAGGCCTTCGATGCAGTATCTCATCCTATTCTCATAAATAAATTAAGAGGCTGTGACACAGATGTTTACACAGTCCAGTGGGTGGCAAATTGGCTTAGTGGTCACACCCAAAGAGTGGTAGTAGATAGGTCAGTATCAACCTGGAAGGATGTAGGTATTGGGGTCCTGCAGGGTGTGGTCCTTGGACCTGCACTCTTCAATATCTTCATCAGTGACTTGGATGTGGGTTTGAAGTGTACTCTGTACAAGTTTGTGGATGATACTAAATTGTGGGGTGAAGTGCACACTCTGGAGGGTAGGGAACGACTGCAGGCAGACCTGGACAAGTTAGAGAAGTGGGCAGTACGCAATAAGATGCCAGACAACAAGGACAAGTGCAGAGTGCTGCACCAAGGTCACAAAAATATTTTGCACATCTATTGGCTGGGATGTGACCCTCTCAGCAGCACAGAAGTGGAAAGGGATCTCAGAGTCATAGTGGATTCCAAGATGATTTCATCACACTGACGACTCATGTTCAAAGGTAACCGCACTTTATCATGCATCAGCAGATGCATGACAAATAGATCCAAGGAGGTGATACTTCCCCTCTATGCGGCATTGATTAGACTGCAGTTGGAGTACTGCATCCAGTTTTGGGCGCCGGACTTCAAGAAGGATATTGATAGACTCAAGAGGTCCCAAAAGAGGGACACTCATATAGTTAGGGGCTTACGGGACTGGCCCTGTGAGGAGAGACTGAGGGACCTGGACCTCTTCAGCCTCCACAAGAGAAGGCTGAGAAGTGATCTTGCGGCTGCCTACAAATTCATTAGGGGAATGCAGCAAGGGATCAGAGATGCTCTGTTCACCAGGGTGCCTCTTGGGGTAACAAGGAACAATGGTCACAAACTGACAGAGAGCAGATTTAGGCTGGACATCAGGAAAAACTTATTCATGGTAAGAATGGCCAAAATTTGGAATGGGCTTCCAAGGGAGGTGGTGCTCTCCCCTACCTTGGGGGTCTTTAAGAGAAGGCTGGATAGCTCTGGCTGGGGTCATCTGACCCCAGCACTCTTTCCTGCCTAGGCAGGGGGTTGGATTTGATGATCTGTTGATGTCCCTTCTGACCCTAGCATCTATGAATTTATGAATTTATGGAAATGTGCAGTACCTACTCTGGCCAGTCCAGGACATGAGCAACATGCAGCACCCGCTCAGTTGGTCTGCGACAGGCACCACATGCAGCACGGTCCTACACCCTTTAGAGTGGCCACTGGATCTGGCATGTGAAGACCCACAGACTGGATCCAGGACCCACTCTGACCAGTCCAGGACTGCACATGTCTTAGACCGGCCAAAGCGGGTACTAAATCTGGCATGATGGGATGGTCCTGGACTGGCCCAACATGGGTGTTTCATGCAGTGCAGGTCTCTGAGGTACATGGCCCAGGCCTTGCACACACAGGGCTGATCCACTGAATATTGTATATGGCATGTGGGTCAACTTGAGACTCAGGGCTGAGGCTAGCTGGTGGGGCTCTGCAGGCCAGATCAGCCCCTGGGCTGAATCTTTGACAGCCCTGCTTTAAGCTTGTATCACTCTTCTTACTATCGGCAGACAAGGTTCCTTGGGTGAATTCGATATCTTTTATTAGACCAACCCAAATGGTTTTCTTTTTCATGTTGTACAGTTTCCATTTCAGACGGCTGAATTCGATATCTTCCATGTTGCAGGGGTTTAGGTTGTAGCCGTGTTGGTCTTCTTACTATCAGTATTTTTACTGCAATATGTTTATAGACAAGTCACATCCCCTCAGTGTTGCTAAACTAAACAAGCCATACTCTTCTAATCTCTTTTCATATGATATGCTCTCCATTATTCTGATCATCCTAGTACCCTCTTTCTGTACCTGCTTGAATCTGAATGCATTTTACTTGCATATGAACAACCACATCCTTGGAATGGTACACCTTCTTCCAAATGACATCTTACCAGGACTTGCATAATGGCATTATTACTTTTCTATTTCTATTAGAAACACCTCAACTGATTCAACCAAGGCTGACATTTCCATTTTGCACAGCTCCATCATTTTAAATGATCACAATATGACCATGAACCACCAACACCACCAGTTTTCTTACCTGTTCTGTCATTTCTAATGAGCTCCCATCAGATAGCATCTATTTTGTTATTCGTCTATAAGTGCAGACTTTTGCACTTTATTTCAGTTTATCCAGGTTTGACTGTAGTATAACAAGGAATGATATTATAAGTATTTCCATCTTCAATGGCTGCCTTTCATACATGACAATGCAAAGGAACCTCTTTTTAAAGAGACACTAGACATTGCCATAAACTGCTAAATATCAACCTAAGTGATCCCCACCGGGCAAATTTAGTGCTTAATATCACAATTATTGAATGATATTCCAAAATCAAAACAGATAACAGTCAGAGTCAATGAAGGTAGGTGCTGTGCTATGGAGGGGGTGGGGGCTGAAGGGGCTCAAGCCTGTTTGTACGTGGTGACATAACCTTTCCACCCTTCAACTAATTAGTATCCAATTTTTAAATGTAGTATTTTTTATAGTTTCACTTCTTTCCTTATGTTAAATATTAAGTCAGCATTACAGTTCAACATGACACATGCTCAGAAAAAATGCACAAAATAAATAGGATGTAAATTCTAGCCCCTCCAAATCTGGACCTGGGCCACCAATCAGAACACAATTAAACAGTGCCTTTTGTGCAGTTCTGCCTATTGCCAACTGCACCCAATATCACAGGTCCCATGAATGTGATATTATAAGGATCTGATTGTATTACATTTTATTGTTTCTATTACTCCAGTCCTCAACATCATCCAAGTCTTTTTCTGTATGATATTCTGATCTTCCTCTGTGTTAGCAATGCCTCCCACCTTGGGTCTTCAGCAAATTTATGTTCCCTATTTCCTACTTCACTTGCCATTGTCCTTCAAAACTACATTAAACAAAATCAGTCCAAAAGACTGCTCCTTGAGGAGCTCCCCTAATAACCTTCCTCCTGCCTCAGTTCCCTTTTCACCACATTTCCTTAGAATTCTTTTACTAATCTCCATCTTAAACAACTAGTCTTGTAATTAGCCAGTGATCACCTTCATCTATAAGACAGCCAGGAAAAAAAAAGTAACTTCTACTTCTTTGCCAATGCCTCACAGTAGAGGATTACTGTCTTCCATGACCATCTTATCTGCACATCCAAAGATGGCTAATGAGGTCTATCCAGGATCAGACAGACTCTTATGGATCAACAGCATGCTTATGGTCATAAACTGATGGAGAATAGGTTTAGGTTGGAGATCAGAAGGCAATATTTTACAGTTAGGGTAGCCAAAATCTGGAACCAACTTCCCAGGGAAGTGGTCCTCGCCCCTACCTTGGGCATATTCAAGGGGAGGTTGGATGATCACCTGTCTGGGGTCTTGTGAACCCAGCATTCATTCCTGCCTGTGGCAGGGGTACAGGCTAGATCATCTGTTCAGGTCCCCCCTGACCCTAGCTACTATGAAACTATGACTCTGCTGCACCTCAGATGTTTGTTTTCATGTGGGATGAGTGGTGCTGAGTTCCTGATTTGGCCTGTGACACACTGTTTCTGCTGTTCCCACTTTTCCATCTTTTGTGAGTTGACATCAATGTTGCATTTTTTTAAGTTGGCTTTGAGGATGTCCCTGAAGTGCTTTCTCTGCCCTCCTCTTGAAATGTACAGAGGAACAGAATTAGAATTTTTCAATGTATATGCATACTGGAGAAAGAGGGAAGGAATGCGCTGCTTAAAAAGCTATTCGTTTACATGGTTGGAAGGAGACGGCACATAATAGGGGGAGATTTCAATTATATAATTGAAGTGGGTGACAGAACAGAGGAAGGAGAAAGTGAAGCTTTAGATAGCTCATCCAGACTGTTAATAGATACAATAAAAGAAGACTCACTAAGAGGTGTGTAAGCAAGGGAAAACATTTTCACTAGAAAAGACCCCAGTGGAAAGAAACATTCAAGCATTGACTGTATTTGTATCAAAAGAAATAGGGATAAGGAAGAAAGAAATCATACATGTGGCTTCTAGAGGTCACCTAATGCTGAAGGTGGAAATGAGTCTTGGTACAAAACTTTGTGAGAGGGAAGGGACTGTGAAAGTTAAATGTCTGGTTGTTACAAGATGAAGAACTGTCAAGTGTACATGAGACAGTATGGGGGGTGGGGGAGAAAACTGAAGTAGTATTTCAGGAGTACCAGAGAATGGTGGATGATGGCAAAGAAGAGGACAGGAGAATTCTTCAGGAAGGAAGGCTGAAGATGTGTGGGGAAAAGAACGAAAGAGTTAAGGGAGCTGCAAAGAAAGATGCAGGAGTTGCTGAAGGAAGCCACAGTAGGAAGATGGGTACAAGAGTTAGAAGCTTGGCTTAAAAGAAAGATGAGAGAGAGAAAGTGTTCTTAGTATAAGCACCCTGAGTGGGAGAAAACAAAGAGTGTTCCTGATACTTTTCAGCCAGAGTGAAGACTGCACAAAGAGGACTTAAAGCAGTGAAAGAAGGTGGTGGTTTCTGGGTGGAAAAGCAGGAAGAAGTGTTAGAGGTGGTGAGAAGATTTTATGAAGAGCTATGCTAGAAGAAGGAAACAGGAAGGAAATAAAGGATTTATTGGAAAAGACTGAAGAGAAAGTAGAGGAGGAGGAAGCAAAGAAAAGGAAGTATAGGAGTGTATAAAAAGCTTTTAAAAGAGGGAAATCATGAGGAGCCTGTGGAATTTTATAAGAATTTTTGGGCACTGGCAGGGAGGGATATAACGGAAGTGTTTCAGAAAATAGCAGAAACAGGTAATTCAGAGAAGGATTTTACAAGAGGTATTGTGATCTTACTCTTCAGTAAAAGAGAGAAGCAACTCCTGAAAAACTGGAGACCGATTACACTTCTTAACATGGACTACAAGTTAATGGCCAAGACACTGGCTTTGAGAATGAGGGAAACCTCCAGAAAATAGTATGTGAAGACCAAGTTGTGACAGGGTCAAGCTTTCACACCTGATGCAAGCACTAGCCTGCCTCCTGTCTATAGGCTAGCTGCCTACCTCACTCGCCTGCCATACCTTGATGTAATAGTATTGAGGTGTCAATTAGGCAGGAGGCTGCCCCTTTTGTACCCCAATGTTTAGGGGATATCCGCAGCTCTGTTCCACCCCTATACTGTGATCCAAGCCTCACAGGTGGCATCCCAGGCAGCCAAGCTCAGCTGATCCCTTCTCCTACTAGCTGTGGTCTCCCCCTTAGGTCCTGGCACCTTCTTGGGCCAGTCAGGACCCTGAGATTCTTTGCTCTGTGGGTGTCCATCGTGGTGGGCTCCTGGCCCTTTTGACCCCTCTCTGGGTCCTGGCCCCAGCATGGACCTGTCGGGTACTTGGATCGGGTCTAAGCTGCTTGCCTGGCTTTCAGGGATCGGGGGTCCTCCATTCCCAGCTCAGGTGCTTTTCAAAGTATACCTGGCCCCATGGGATCACTCACCCCAGCAGGCTCAGGCACTTTTAGAAGCTTATCTGACCTTCCCTGCATTAAATAACCTACTCAAAAGGTGGGGGATAAGGTTAAGGTGCCCTGACCCAACTTACACTGGGGAGATGCTCACTCCTGACATTTACATGGGGACTACTGCACTACCAGCATCCCCAACAGGCCTTCCTTCCCCAGCAGGGTGCAGTTTTAGGTCATGCCCAGGACCAATGAGGCCTCCAAGCCATCCTCATAGCCTCACCCCTTACCTGCAAGGTGTTCCAAGCAGAGCTCAGCCGAGAGATGGTTCTCCTCTGCTGGCTGATCACAAACTGCCCTCAGCTCAGGGAGCTGGGCCTTAAAATGGCTGCCCTCATCAGGCACCTACCCCTCCCTGGCCCAGTCCTTAAAGTGGCAGGTACTACGAGTGCCCTCCCACACAAATATGTGCAGTACCAGGCAGGAGGACCTCTGAAGCAATCACAGTGATCAGAGATACACTGTCCCACATCCAAGAGAGGAAAACAAACACAATTATAGCAAACCTAGATTTAGAAAAAGCATATGACAGAGTGGATCAGGATCACACATTCAAGGTGCTAGGGAAAAGGGAGTTCCCAGGTAGATTTATTTATTGGATATGGTTATTGTATAGAGAAGCAGAGCGTCAACTCCAAATTAAATGGGCAACTAAGCAGGTCATTTAAAATCCATACAGGGGAGAGAAAAGGGTGGCCCTTGTTGCCACTACTAGTTGTATGCAGCATGGAATGGTTAGCACAAATAAGAAAAGCCAAGGTCATAAGCAGAGTAAACATACTGGGAGGGGGAAAAGGTAAAATGCATACTATATATGTATGGTATAAATGTAATAGTTAGAGATAGACTTTCAATGAAAAGGGTACTAATGTAGGCATCAGAGTATGGAAAAGCAATGGGAACTAAACTAAAATGGATCAAAAAGCAACATAATGGGAGGGAAGAACAGGAAGGACTTGGAGAAGTTGGTCCCTCAAATAAAAGAGAGAGAGAGAGAGAGAGAGAGAAATCGGGGTACTAGTGATCCCAGTAGATACTGAAGGAAAAAGTAATACAGCATGGGGAAAGGTGACAACAAGGCTATGGCAAATACTTTGGTTATGGTCTGGAAAGACACCGTCCTTTGCCAGAAAAGTGGTGGCAGTTAAGTCTGTGCTACTGCCAATTATTCTCCACTGATGTGGTGGCAAATAGCAAAAGTACAAAGAGAAATGTGTGTTCTTCTGGAATGCCAAATGAGAAAAGTTGGCTAGAGCTGAACTGTACAAAGAAAGAGCTAGGAGGGATGGGGCCTGTTGGACTTAGAATTGTTTTTCTATGTGAAATATGTAAACACTAGGCCTGTGCAAATAGGTAACTATTTGATTCAGGTTCAGATTTGGCCAATTCGGATGCCTTCGATTCAGATCTCTAAATCGGTTTACCGCTTCGATTTGGCTGAATCTGCTCCAAAGCTTCGATGCTGATTCGGAGATTGGGCCATAGGGTATAATAGGGAATCAATGAAATATCTATAACTGTGTTGTTTTTTGTCCAATTTCTTTGAAACTTGCAGGAGTGGTAGCCTCTGCTGAGAGCATGAAGCCTACCAAGTTTCAAGGTGATAAGTACAGGGATTCGAGGGGAAACTGCACCCTATATTTTTGAAAGCAAAAAACTCATGTCACATGTATGTGTTACGCCACAGGGGGTGAAACCTGCAGGGGTGGTAGCCCCTGCTGAGGCCACAAAGCCTGCCAAGTTTCAAGGAAATAGGTACAGGGTTTGGGGGGAAACTGCACCCCAAATTCTTGAAAACAAAACTCATGTCAGGTGTGTGTTAAGCCACAGTGGGGTCAAGGAGATAGGTGCAGGGGTTCTGGGGCCCTGCACCTCTAGCTGCTGACAGGTAAAACTTGTGACATGGGTGCTTGTGCAACTGACTGTGTCTTGGAGCAGAAGCAGTTCAGCTCTGTATTAATTATTTCCTTTCTTTAGTCTGTGGTTTTTGTAGGTGTTAATCCTTGCTCATTAACTCTTTAACTCATTATCTACTAGCTAGCTACTGTGTACGGAGCTGGTCCCTGAGTGAATCATGATTGATTGGTAACACAGTAGCCTAGCAGCCAGGCTTGCAGTAGTTCCTCCCCCACTCCGTACCCCAAGACAGACACAGTTGCACAAGCACCTGTGTCATGAGTTTTGCCTGTCAGCAGCTAGAGGTACAGTTTCCCCCAAATCCCTGCACCTAACTCCTTGACAGCTGTCAGGTTTCATGGGCTCAGCAGGGGCTAGCATGCCTGCAGCTTTCACCCTGCTGTGCCTTAACACAGTGTCACCCATGTCATGAGTTTTGCTTGTCCACAGCTTGAGGTACAGTTTCCCCCAAACCCCTGCACCTATCTCTTTGAAACCTGGCAAGCTTTGTGGCCTCATCAGGAGCTAGTATCCTTGCAGTTTTGACCCCACTGTGCCTTAACACATGAAGTTTTGCATTCAAGATTTTGGGGTGCAGTTTCCCCCAAACCCCTGCACTTATCTCCTTGAAACTTGGCAGGCTTTGTGGCCTCAGTAAGAGCTACCATCTCTGCAGTTTTGACCCCACTGTGGCTTAACATACACACGGGACACGAGTTTTGCTTTCAGAAATTTAGGATACAGTTTCCCAGAAACCCATCACTGTGAAACTTGGCACACATCATGCTCTCAGCAGAGGCTACCATCCATGAACCAGCCAAAAGACAACAAAGTTAAAGATATTTCATTGATTCCCCACCATACCCTATGGCCAAATCTCCGAATCTTTTCCAAATCGATTCAGAAGCTCCAAATTGATTCAGAAAACCTAAAGCTTCCCACAATTCAATTCAGATTCATACATTTGGCCTCCGAATCATCTCTGAATCTGAATCATGATCCAAAGCTTTGCACAGCCCTAGTAAGCACAATATGCAAGGTGGTAACAGAGGCAGAGGGGAAAGCAGTGCGTATCTCCTGATTTCATGCAGCTGCAATTCTGAAGAAATGGGGGTATATCAGACCTCTTTGAAGAGTTCATGGTTGTGGCAATTGCAAATTCATTACATCAGGATGGAAGGATTTATGCAGAGGTATAAAATAGGGAAGCTAGGGCTGGAGGTCCTGGAGGATTATAAAACATTAATGAAAGTGGTAAGGGAAAAAAACAGGATGGTGCTTGCAGAAACCTTCACAGAAGGACATGTTAAGAAGTTGTGGGGAGCAGTGGCAGGTAAACAACTACAAGGTGAACATGCTGAACCTACAGTGGATAGTTGTAAGAAATACCTTGCTGGTGAGAGAAGTGCAACATCGATGAGGCTTGATGAACTCCTCAAGGTTTCCAAGGGAGAGGTGTGGGGAAGAAGAAATACTGGGGTGTGCTTTGGGAGTGTAGACATGCAAAGGGGGTGTGGGAAGGGGTCTGTTGCTCTCCGAGTGTCATCAAAATAAACCCATCGTTAGTATGGGAGATGGTACTATACAGACTCATACCAAAGGGATCAGAAGAAACATTATTAAGGACTTTAGTAGCATGTGTTAAAATTTATGGAAAAAGTAAGAAACCTCTGGGTGTTTAAAGGGCTGGCTTTCACTGAAAGACCGCCTGAAGCTGGGGCTGCATGAACTGGAATATTGTGTTGTTTAGGACAGGGAAGAGATCGGAGAGAAAGATGTGGAAAAAGTAGAGGAAAAAGAAGGAGACACACTTGTTTCACTAAACCAAAGAGACTGATGGGAGGGATGGAGAGTTTCAGGTGGTTATTGAGGTAACACTTTTTCCATGAGGTTTTGTATGAAGAAAAAGATTTCTGTAAGGGTTTGGTTTTCTGTGTGGGGAAGAGCTGTACTGCTACCCAGTGCATCCAGAGATGATGGATAGTGGAATGACCTTCAGGAAAAGTTATCTATGAAATAAGTTGGGGTAACTCTGATGAATAAGTAGTAATGGACCAAGTAATGGCAGCACCACCAGGATGTGCTGAGGACAGCAGATGGCAATGCTTTCCCTCCTCAAAAGCCACATATATCCTTTGATGGTGCTGTGACATGGTAAGTACAGGTGGCCACTAGAATAAGCCTGCCCAGCCCCCAGCCATGGATCTATAACTCCTCAACAGCAGAGCAAGCAGAAGCTGCTAGAATCTCAAATGCTGTGAAGGCTGCAGTGGAATGAGATACCCAGTTGTCTTGGTCTCCTTGCCATTGTATCAAGGTCCTGTTCGGTCAAGGGCCATGTGGAAGCTGATGTGCAGCAGCTTCTTCATGATGAAAGAGTCATGCACAGGCATCTTACATGAAAATAATTTTTCCAGCACATTCCTCAAACCCTTTGGTGACCAGCATTAATGGGAACAGGATTGTAAGGTCTGGAAACTCCTAGGCGTGAATTGGCATGAAGATGGCAGTTACAAGACGGTTGTCTAGCACTTGGTTGAGACAGGAGTGCAATTCAATAGCTGTAACTGTGAGTGAGCAGCCCTCTTCAGGAGCCACTCTGCTCACCTCACAGGGGAAGGGGACCTAAACATATCCAGTCAGGAAGCATTTAGACGTGCTAACTGCATCCAGTGGGATCACCTTCATGGGCGACTGATGCCTCCCGAGCCTGGGGGGCACCTGGCACCTTGGGGGCCAGTGGTGTCAGTGGTGGAGGCAGAGTTGGCGAGCACCCGCAGACACCGGCAGGGGTCAGGGCAGAGGTGGAGCTGGTGATCACCCGCAGATGCCGCCAGTGGCATCAGCGGTGACCCTGTCAGGGGGGGAATGTCCACCCCATGCCCTTCCTTGCCTCCTACTAGTTGCTTATGATAACCTTTACTGTGGTTGAAAATACCAGCAAAGACGCACCGTCATTTTCAGGACATGGAAGATCAGGATACTCATGGACAACTCTAATAGTGAATGCCCAGAGCACATCACTGAAATACTGACTCTAACTCAGGCAGCACAATATCAATGTAACTGTAACTGTACCTGGGGAGCTGGAGATGGACAGCTCACAGAAGGTGGAGGTGGCTATATCTTCTTCTGGAAGAGAAAACAGGAAGGAGTACACTGGCTTCATGTAGTTGGTTTTGTCATTAAGAATGAATTCATAAACCAACTCAATGATTTCCCTGTTGGAATTAATGAATGCCTCATGACTCTGTCTTAAACTGTCAGGGAGTCAATATGCCACTGTCATCAGCACATTGTATGCCCTGACTCTTGATGCCACCAATAAAACCAAGGAGGAATTCTATGCCAGCTTTGACCAAAGTCCTTTCTGACATTCCAGAGGGAGGCAGACTTATTCTCTGTGATTTTCAACTCCTGAGTCGGAAGGGACTCTAACCTCTGGAATGGAACCATCAGCAAGGAAGGAGTAGGAAAGTTCAACTCTAATGACATCCTTCTCCACCACCCTGTTCCACCTGAAGAACAGGCATAAGGCATAATGGCAGCACCCATGATCTAAGTATTGGCACCTGACTGACTATGTCCTCCTCTGTGCCTGGGATCACAAAGATGTTTGCATCACCCAAGATATGCTAGGAGCTGATGATTGCTGAACTGATCACCGACTCATTTGCTTGGTTATGTCACTCAAACTGGCTCCCAAATGTTGGCTGTAGCAGAAGCAATGCCAATGGAAGATCAACACTGAAGGACTCAAGGACCCAAGCAAGTGAGGCCTCTTCCACCAGTGGCTCAACAAAAAGGGTGAATTCCAATCAACATGAGAATGTCAGCAGCATGTGGGGTGTCCTCAAGGCCTCTGTCATCAGTGCCTGTAAAGAGACACTTGGATTCTCTACCAGGAAACATCAAGACTGGTTTGATGAGAATGATCAGGAGATCCATGAGTTGATCAACTGCAAGTGGAAGGCCTGCAAGTGCTTGGCTAAATGACACCAACTCCAAGCAAAATAAATTGAATCTCCAACAAGCTAGGGCAAAGGCCCAAAGGAGGACCTGTGATATGAAGAACAAATGGTGGGAAGACAAGGCTAAGGAGATTCATCCTCTCCCTGACATCCACAATATGTGCAGTTTCTTCAGTGCCACCAAAGCCACCTACAGTTGGAGAACTCAGGGATTAACTCCCTTGAAACCTAAGGATAGAGGAGACCTGATCAAGGAAAGGGGAGCCATCAGTGCCTGTTGGAAGAAGCATTTTGAAGACCTTCTCAATTGAGACTCTGTTGTTGACAAGCGTGTTCTCAACTCCATCCCACAACACCCAGTCAGAGATGATCTCAGAATCCCTCCAACCCTTGGCAAGATGAGGAAAGTCATCAAGCAGATGATGACTTCAGCAGGGATTCCTTCGGCTCCAGATGCCTTGTCATTCTTGAAGTAGTGAGGAGAGGAGCTCACATCACAGCTTCATACTCTCATCTTAAGGATCTGGAATGATGAGAAAATCCCAGACAACCTCAGGAATGCCATGATTGTGACAATCTTCAAGAAAAGAGACAAGTCCAACTATGAAAACTACAGAGGGATTGCTTTGCTGTCTACCACAACAAAGATCATAGTTCAGAAGGGTTTTCACAATCTCCTCTCACTTGCTGAAGAGTTCCACCCAGAATCTCAATATGGGTTTAGGGCATTAAGAGGCAAAACTGACATGATCTTCACAGCTCACCAGCTGCAGGAGAAAAGCCTGGAACAACATAAGCCTCTCTATATGTCCTTCTTTGACCTCAAAAAAGCTTTCAAGTTTGTCAGCTGAGAAGTGTTGTGTAGGATCCTTGTGAAATATGGATACCCACCAACTTTTGTCAACATTCTCTGCCTGCTCCATGATGGTATTCGAGTGATGGTTCTTGGTAATGGATCTATCACAGATCCCTTTGAGGTTAAGATGAGAGTTAAGTAAGGCTGCATCATCGCTTCAACACTGTTCTTTATATTCCTTACCACAGGGCTACATCTGACCTCCAACATGCTTCCAGCTGGAATGGAGCTAAACTACTAAACAGATGGTAAGTTGTTTAATTTCATCTGACTTCAAGCCAAAAGAACATCCTGAATGCAATCATTGAGCTCCAGTATCCTGATGATACCACAGTGTGAGCTCACTTGGAAGCAAACCTTCAGGCAATAGTCGATGTCTTTATCAAGGCATACAAAAAAATGGGTTTGACACTTAACATTCAGAAGACTAACGTTCTCCACCAACAAACTCCTAATGAACAGTCCCCAGCTCTCGTAATGCAGATCCGTGGTGAGACGCGCTGGAAAATGTTGAGCATTTCCTATGTCTTGGACATCATCTCTCACAGAAGGCTGACATCAACACATCACCTCAAATGTGCAAGTGCAGCCTTTGGACACCTGAAGGAATGGGTGTTTGAAGATCATGATGTCAGATCTGAAACCAAGCTCATGGTTTGTCAGTCATGATCCCCACCTTGCTGTACAGAGCTGAGATATGGACAACATACAGGAGACATCTGAAGTTGTTGAAGAAGTACCATCAATGCTGCCTGTGGAAAATCGAAATCCAGGGGGAAGACAGAAGCACCAATGTTAGCATCCTCCTGAAAGCAAACACCATGAGTATTGAGGCGATGATCATCTGATATCAACTTCATTGGGCTGGCCATTAGGGATGTGTGAAATTTCAATGAGTGTTTTGTTTCCATGTGTGCAGATCTGGGGGCCCCGTACCCCTCAGGAAGAGCCGGGGGAATTGAACCGGGAGCTGGGGGAATGTTCAGATTCATGAACATTCCCCCAGTTCCAGGTTGGATTTCCCAGCTCCCTGATCTTTCCTCCAGCTCCGATTGCTTCCCCCAGCTTTTCCTGGGGGGTGCAGGCCCTTGGATGATGCAAGATGACAGCAGGCTGCCGCTGCCAGCTGGTGATGATGACAACTCTGAGCTATTTCCCCAGCCGGCAGCAGCAGCCTGCTGAAACCCTATGCAAAGATCCGGGGGCCTGTGCCCCCCAGGATGGCGGCGGGGCTGTGCCAGACTCCTCCCAGGGGGCACAGGTCCCCAGATCTGCACGTGGGATGACAACAGGCTGCTGCTGCCAGCTGGGACTGGTGCTGGGCCCAGCCTATGCCAAGCGCCGGGAAGACTGGTGCTGCTGTTGGCCACAGTTGGCAGTGGCAGCCTGCTGTTATCCCACACACAGATTCAGGGGCCCGTCATTATCTCAATTTTATTGAAATTTTTAATTGACTGATAGTATCATTTGTTGCAATCTGCCATTGATCAAGTCTACTGGAGCATGGAAATTAACATGCTCCAACAGCCTCCAGCGTAACGTGTATCAGTGTCCCCACACTGAAAAATGGCAGTGGGGCACTTTAAAATGAAGTTTGTTCAATGAGCTTTAGTTCAAAGTGCCCTGCCACCATTTTTTAGCACAGGAGTGCTGGTACATGTATGGGCACTTTTAATTATGGCGGCTCACTAATTAAAGCACCTCCCCCCACCTCCTGGAACACTTCTATAAACACCTCATCTGTCTCCAGATCTTCATTTCCAAACTTCAACTCTTTTTCCACCCCATGCATACTTGCCACCACTGCCATTGTTTTGAGTTTCAGGTCTCCTTCCTGTACTCCTTACATCCAAATGCTTTGCTGATCCCTTTCTCTTCCTTTAAAGGTGTAGATCAGATTTTCAATGCTGATGGTAGCCTACCACAAAGAAAAGATACTGCAGCCCATCTAAATAAGAGATATGGTAGTTCCAATTGCACTCAGTTCCCCTCAGCGCTGACTTGTGAGTCACTACAGCGAATACATTTCAACATCCTCTTCACTCCCACAGCTGAGCTGTGCCTTTCTTTCCCATTTCCAATTATTCCCTATTTTTTCACCTGCCTTAGGTGTCTGGCAAACATCACCAAATAGGGCCCCAGATAGTTCATCCAGAATCCCTTTGTCTCCAACTCTTTCAGCCTGTCACATAATTAAAGTGGCCCTGTTGCATTGGTGCGGAGCTGACACTGATGCTACAGGGTCAGGCTGGAGCACATGCTCCATGCTTTGTGCCTCAGGCTGCAGTGAGGACAGAGCCTGCCAGCATGGAGCAAATGTACGGTGGAATGCAGCAGAGGGGGAGAAGTGGCACAGGGGGATGACTAAGGGTAACGGGCCCTTGAAGCTTCAGGGGAGAAGTGGCTGGGGCACATAGAGACAGCAGGGGGCAGCCTCCAGCCCTGGGCCAGAGCAACTGCCTGCCACCTAATACTCAATTGTAAAGTGAGCAGCTCTTTTCCCTGGCATGTTAAGTAGTGAACTTGCCCCCCCCCAAAAAACAACTCATCTTCTAATTGAGCAAATACAGTGATTTGCCTATATGCAAATTATTACAGGTAGGTTTATTTCACAACCAGTGTTTTCCAGTTTGCCCCTCACTTTCACACGCTCAGGGAGAGCAGGGTCTGACAGTAAGGAGATGGAGAAGGGGTTGCTGGGGGAAGAAGTTGTGGGGAGCAGAGCAGAAGGAGGAGCACCTGATCCCCCACTGGTGTAGCAGTGGGAAGGCAACAAATTCAAAGCAAGCCTCCAATAACTAGTTTCTATACCAGGAAAATTAAACAAGTTTATAATTTTTTTCCCGTATACAGAATCTAAGTATTGGGAGGTCATCTTACATTCCAGTCAATATGGTACTTACAGTTTCTACCAGAATGAAGAGTTTTTGTAAATCCATGTTCCTCCCATGAGAAAAAAATCCTTCACTTATTCTTCTACAAGTTAGTTGCACTAATTTTAAACATCACCCCTTCCTATTGTGACTTTTTGGTTTTTAATTAAAATCTCTTTTTTTTTTTTTTTACATTTCCATACTTTAAACAAACATGCTGTTCTACAGGAACACACAGATAAATATTACATTCATCTGTAACAAAATCCATATCATAGCTGAGGCAGGTTCATTCATGTGTATTTACACAGATCATAAGAGACCAAATTCTGCCCTTAGATCATGTGACAGAAAAGTAATAAGAAACCCTTCTGTATTTCTCAGGCTAAAAGCTCTACTATGGTGTTCCAACAGGAAAAAAGGAAGAAGAAAGGGGAAACTGAACCTGCATTAATATTTAAAAGAGAGGATGGACATTTTACTAGTGGGTGAGAATGTGGGAAAGAGGTGCTTCAGGATCCATTGCTTTTCTTTGCCTACAACTGCTACTGAGAGAAGAGGTTATTAGTCCAGGTGGTATTGCATCTCTTCTTACAGACAACTTCTCTAAAATGAAACTGTCAAATAGGGATTTTCTCTTGGATCAAAGAACCCAAAACGCAGCCCACTTCATTTCCAGAGAAATTGGAGAAGCAGTATCTCTTTAAGCTTCATCTGCTGCTACACAACAACCTCAACCTATATCAGTGCCAAGCTGGACGGCATTAGAGATGCTGCCAGATAGGGGGGGAGGAAAGGAATGGATAACTATGTAAATCTGGTCCCCTCCACAGTAGCTGTCCTTCACAAGATCTACACCATGAGTGGCCAACCTGTGGTGCACATACCACAGACAGCATGGGCAGTGATGTGGGTGTGGCATGTGAGTCCCAGAACTCAAAGGGAGGCAACAGAATGGAGACTTGAGCCTCCAGCTGCTTGGAGCAGAAGTGTTAGGTGTTACTGACAAGAGCCAAGTTAATCCTTCCCTGGCCCTGCAGCTTCCACTGAATCACTGGCTTTGAATCCTCACTTGCAATATAAAACTGCAGCAGTTGCAGGGTCAGGGAAAAGTTAAGGTGTCACTACCAAGAGCCAAGTTCTCTCACAACATCCTGCCCCTGTTCCACTCTGAATGGCTGGAAGTTTGAGCCCTCTTGCCTCCATTCTGCCACCAAGGCTCAAACTCTATTAAGTATACTTCTGGAGGAGTGTGGATCAGAGTGGCCCACCTACCAAAAAGGTTGGCCATCACTGATCTACAGAATCTCTGACCTGCAAGCCCTGAAGTCCTGGTGGTGCTGTTGAGGACTCTTAACCATGTGACCAGCTGGACAAGGATTTTGGCCCTCTGGGGCTATAGGGATAGCACAAACAATCAACCTCAAAATGACATCATAATCTACATAACTGTGAAGTATTCTATTCTAAAAGGTAAACTGCAGTGAATATTTTCTGTGCTGATTACATTCCTAAACTTCTTGAGATTCACACTAATGGGGAGCATTTGACTCTTTGGGGGAAAATGTTCACTCATACCATAAGTCTACATAAAATTTCAAGTTACATGTTTTTGGGACAGGATGGATAGATTCTGAAATGTGAGTATATTGCTCAAAACCTGCTCAGATCATATCTTCTGTATGAAAAGAAATTAACAAACTACATAGCTGTGTACAAGTTTGATAAGCAGTGGACCACATGCATTTATTTTCAGAGCTTTCCTCTGAAGGCTAAAATTAACTGTTCACATTGCAGCAACTTTTATGTTCCTCTTTCCACTCAGAGTTTAATAATCAGATAGTGGTATGTCTTAGCCAGTCTAGTTATCCTAGAATCATTGGCATTAGGTCATTCTGTGTGTGTTGGGGGGGGGAAGGAAATTGGAGAAACTAACTTAATATCCCGTAAAACATATAAATTAATGGAGGGGAAACAACAAATACATGGACATGCAGAGGTGAGTTTGTTAGGAGGCAGTTTGGGACATCAAAACAACCCTGCGTTCATAGCTTAGATTCACAACCTACAGTCATATATCCAGAGTGAAGTGATTTACACTGGTAAAAAAACAAAAAACAAAAAAAACCCAAAAAAACTTACCACTCAAAAAAGTCAGGCTTACTATATACAGGTGTAAACTACTCTGGGGCACAGGTTGCAAACAGGCTTCACCACCTAGTGGCAAGACATTGTAACAGCATTTATTGCAGGCAGCTACCAATGAAGAACTGCTTATCAGTCCACTTTAAACACTGGTGTAACTTACACCAGTTTGTACACCAACATAAATTGTGCCACAAGTTCATACCCTTGGTAGCAACAACCTTACTGAAATAACCTACACAAATCCAGGACACCCAAATCTATTTAACTGTGTAAATGAGACAATAACTTTATTTTTAAAAGGTGAGGGTGACCACCTTCCTATACATTTCAGTTTACATCACATGTACAAACAAAGGAGCACCAGTCTGATGGAGAGCCTGCAACACACACACTGCCCTTTAAGAACTAGCATGCTCTCCACTTTCACAAATATTGCCCACACTTCTTTGTCCTAGCTTCCACTCCTACCCTTTATTCTTTCTAACCCAATTTCCCATCTAGTCCTTCCTCCTATTTCTTCTTGAAGTCTAAATCAGCAGTTATCCATAAAGGAAGGACCCATGATGACTCTAGCTTGCTCGTGCGCTATCTAAAACTCAGTTGTAACCCACTGGCCATGCATTCCATCCAGACGTGTAGAGAGCTCCCTCAGTGTCCTGCAAAGTACCAACCACTATGGATGGGATGCAAAGACACTCACCTTCCTCAGCTCTCCACACTTGGCAGCAGCTCCTGCAGCTGTAATAGCATGTGCTCATACTGCTATAGCTGAGGAGCAGGCTCAGCAGGATGTACCAAAACAGCCCACTCTCTCAGAAACCTTTGTTATGGCAGGTACAGCCTTGTGCCATAGAAGGCACAACCCTGGCCAGCCCTCCATTCTATGCTGTATGAGGGGAAGTGGTCAAGCCAAATGGTTTCCCTCCCTGAAATTTTTGCTACAAAAGTAGTATTCTGCATTCTCAGTTTTTACTGATTTTCATTAATAAAATCCCTTTTTTTTTCCAAGTCATTTACTTATTTTTTTACTGATTTGCACCTATTTTTCAGTTCAAATCCCTGTTAATCGGCATGAGTGGAGAAAGGCCACGGGGAGGTGGTGGACGCCGTGCAGAGGCCATGGGAGGCTGGCTGGAGCCGCTACCTGGGGGTGTGGGGATCCTGGCTCTGACCCCGGGCAAGGCAGACTGGGCCATGGAAATCGCTCCCAGGGTGGGCAGGTCTGAGCTGCACCCCGGCAGTTCCGTCTTCGGCCCTGCTCCAGGCACTGGGAGCTGCGAGCCCCACAGAGTGGGGAGGGCAGGTGGGAGAGCCTGCAGACTGGGGCCAGCATCAGCACCAGGCTCTTCCCAGCCCTTGGGGCAGGCAGCAGCCTGCTCTCATCCTGCACACAGAGCTGGGGGCATGTGCTCCCCAGGAAGAGACCTGCACAGCCCCCCAGTCTGCACCCCTCCTGAGGGGGGTGTAGCAGCAAGAGGCACAGCCCCTACCCCACACCCACTAACTGCTACCCCCGCTTTGCTCCTTGCTGCAGCCCCAGGAGCAGCTGACAGGCTGCACAGCACCCCCCTCCCACCACCATTTCCCTAGTCCCAGACTTACTCCCTCCCTCACCGCCAATTTTTCCCTGATTTAAACCAATTTTTTTCCTTTCCTTCCTCTTATCCTGATTTCACCTCAGTTATGTTTTGAAGAGAAACCCTGAAAAATTCATTTTAAATAAAAACCGAGAATGCAGAACACTATACAAAAGGCATACCTCTATGCTCAGTAGAGTAATTAAGGGGAGAGGGATGGGGGGATGAAACTGGAACCAAGGACAGCTGGTATGCAGTGAGCGTGCCCCTTTGCTGCAACAGCCCTGATGTAGCCCCTTGCCTTACAAATTCTATAGCTGGGAGGCATATGGCTGTGCCTGCCACAGCAAAAGCTCCTGGAGTGGGATGGAGGGAGTGATTTTAGCACCCCCTTTAAGTCAGTGCCCAGAACAGATGCCCCACTCACCCTGCCTTAGTGATGCTACTGATTTCATAGATATTAGGGATGGAAGGGTCCTCAACAGATCATCGAGTCCGACCCCCTGCCCAGGCAGGAAAGAGTGCTGGGGTCAGATGACCCCAGTTAGATCCCTATCCAGCCTTCTCTATTCTTTCATTTATTGTTTCAAGACCTGAGCCAAAGGAAAGGCTCTTTTTTATTGACTTCAGTGGACATAAAATGAGGTCCTTAGTACATCTTGATTACTAGATTATCTAGGTAGTTGGTAATTACTGATATAATTTGATTAACTCCAGTTATCATACTGGATATGATAAATATTGTATAAAGAAGGAAATTACCATACAGTGGCCCATGACCAGATTTTTAAAAGCACTGAGAAGTTTCCATCATCTTCCTAGGAATCAGTCAAAGTTTAGTTCAGCTGATAGAAGGTCAGAGGGCTTGGACATGAATGACTGGTGCCTCCCAAGATGGGGGGGGGGGAATACCATGGCGGCAAGCAGGGCCCACCTGCTGCCGCCAATGTCAGCGACAACAAGTGGAGACCACCCGCAGCTGCTGCCAGTGGGGGGGGGGGAGGGGGAGGGAGGGAGGGTGGCGAGCAGGGACTGCCTGCAGACACTGTCAGCTACATCAGCAGTGAGGGGGGGCAGGTGCAAGTGGCGACCAACCACAAAAGCCAGCGGTGGCCAATCTCAGGGGTGGCATATGCTATGGGCTGGGAACTGGGTCACACTTCAGATGAGAAAAAATAGGATTCATCTTCCATTTCTCACCCTCCTCTAGAGTTCAATACCTGTATGAAAACCCAGATTTTCAGAAGCGATATGTTTAACCAGTTCTTTTTGTGTGATATGTGCATTTCTGTTCTCTGTTTGAACAGGGCCACACACAAGAGGGTCCTCTGTTTCTGACTAGGACTTGGAGATTGATACAACAGTACACATGAATAAAATATAACTGTGTATTTCCCAACAACAAGTCCAAAAACCATGATGTTTGGTAGGCTTCCAAAGTTACCCATCAACAGGCAAATACACAAAGCCAGCTCTTTGTATTTAGAACTTACTGTACCTAAAGCATGGGTCCTTTTCAGACTCAAAGCCCCCCTCTGTAGTTTCTGTACATTCTGTGGCACCCAACTTCAAAAACAGTTTATATATTATACTGCTTAACTCCATGCAGAGTCTGGACAGTAGGCAGGAGTGGATTTGGGTGGGGGCAGGAAGGAAAGGTGCATGGCGATGCAATTGCACCCCACCTTTGATTCCTGCTCCACTCAAACCTTAAGAACCAGCTCCTCAGGAGGGGCGGCAGCATTTCTAGCCAGGCAGTTCTGAGACTCAAATGAATTCATTGTTCATTATAATCTACCTGATTCTTGCTAATTTCTCTTCACTCTTCTTTTTAACTGTTTTAATGTTCCATTAATTGCATTCCATTTATTTTGCAACCCTTGCTCACTTCACCCACATTTCATGTGCCTATGAGGCTAATGTGAATATGACTGAGGGATTTTGGATCCTTCCACTTCCCCTGTAATTACTGATAGTACATGCACAACATTGGTAATGTAGTATGTATAGTTTAAGGAATAATGAACTAGGTCCTTCACAGAGATAAGACAGCATGGCTACATTTACTTCAGTGGAACTATGCTAATTGATACAAGCTGATGATCTAGTTTCATAGTTGGTAGGGTCGGAAGGGACCTAAGCAGATCATCAAGTCCAGCCCCCTGACATGGGCAGGAAAGGATGCTGGAGTCAAACGACCCCGGCTAGATGACTATCTAGCCTCCTTTTGAAGACCCCCAGGGTAGGGGCAAGCAACACCTCCCTTGGAAGTTGATTCCAGCTCCTAGCCACCCTGACCATGAAGTAGTGCCTCCTGATGTCCAGCCTGAATCTACTCTCAGTCAGCTTAAGGCCGCTATTCCTTGTTACCCCTGGTAGTGCTTGGGGGAGCAGGGACTCTCCCATTGCCTGCTGGTCCCCCTTGGCAAGTTTGTAGGCGGCTACCAGATCCCCTCAGCCTTCTTTTGTGGAGGCTGAACAGGTTCAGGTCCCGTAGCCTCTCTTCATAGGGCCTACCCTGTTGCCCCCTGATCATGCAAGTGGCCCTCCTCTGGACCCTCTCATTGCTATCCACATCCCTCCTGAAGTGCGGCACCCAGAACTGGACGCAGGACTCTGACTGCAGCCTGACCAATGTCTCATAGAGGAGGAGGATCACCTCCTTGGACCTGCTTGTGATGATTCTATGGATGCATGACCTTGTGCGTTTAGCCTTCCTGACCGTGTCCCCACATTGATTCCAAGATGAACTTAGGCGCCAATAGCGACTCCAAGATCCTTTTCTGCCTCTGTGCTGACAAGAAGGGAGCTCCCAAGCCTGTAAGTATGCTGCTGGTTCTTCCTCCCCAGGTGCAAGACCTTGCACTTGTCAGTATTGAAACCCATCCTATTCTCATCCGCCCACCCCTGTAACCTGTCCAGATCTAGCTGTAGCTTGTTCTTCTCTTCTAGCATGACCACTTCTCCCCACATCTTAGGTATCATCTGTGAACTTGAACAAGGTGCTTTTCACCTCCTTGTCCAAGTCACCAATGAAAATATTGAACAGTGCAGGCCCAAGAACCAAGCCCTGAGGGACCCCACTGCCCACATCTCTCCAGGTCGAAAACGACCTGTACACCACCACTCTCTGGGTGCGGCCCTCCAGCCAATTAGTGACCTATCTGACTGTGTAGGTGTCGACACCATAGTCACCTAATTTTTTAATGAGGATGGGGTGAGAGACAGTGTTGAAGGCCTTCCTAAAGTCCAGAAAGACTACGTCCACCGCAACACCCGTGTCCAAGGCTTTTGTGACCTGGTTGTAGAAGGCCACCAGGTTGGTCTGACAGGACCTGTCTCTAATGAACCCATGTTGATTGCCCCTAAGCATAATCTCCCCTGCTAGTCCCTTGCAGATGTGCTCCTGGATAATTTTCTCAAAGAGCTTCCCCAGGACCAAGGTAAGGCTAACAGGCCTATAGTTTCCTGCATCTTCTTTCCTCCCTTTTTTGAAAATGGGGACCACATTGGTCCTTTTCCAGTCCTCTGGCACCATTCCAGGGCACGACGAACATTCATAAAGCTGTGCCAGGGGTCCCGCAATGACCTCTACCAATTCCTTCAGCACTCTGGGGTGGAGATCGTCAGGACCTGCTGATTTGAACATGTCTAGTCCCTCCAGAAGTACCCTGACTAGATCCTCACTGACCCTGGGCCTGGCTGCACCTCCCCGGGTCCATCCAGATTCCCAGTGGGGGGGCGGGGGGAGGATGTCTCTGTCCCTGCTCAGAAAAATGGAAGAGAAGAATCTGTTAAAGGTATTAGCTTTGTCATCTGCTGCTACCACTGAATTACCAAGCATGTCCTGCAGCGGCCCCACATTACTTGGTACCTTCTTTTTACCCACTATGTATTTAAAAAAGGACCTCTTGTTTTCTTTGATCTGAGTCGCTAGTCCCAGTTCTCCGACTTAGCCTTCCTAACAGCCCCCGTACAATCTCAAGCAGTAGAGGTATAATCCTCCTTGGTGATGGCCCTTCCCTTCTGTCTCGGACAGCCAAAGCCGACTCGAGGTGATTCAATAATTACTCGTTCGTCAGGGCGGGCTGGTGAATAGAGAGGTCGAGAAAGCTTTATGGTTGTAAAACTTTACTTATGTCACTTGCGGTTGCGACGAAAATGGTCCAGTTGTCTGAACAACTACGTTAGTTGTTCCAGCTGGCAGGGTTCAGGCCAGCATGTCCATCTACAAATCTTGCCGGCAGGGAAAAGGATACGTCTGGGATTGCGCTCGGCGACGGGGAGAAGAATCGATAGGTGATCAGTCTATCGATCAGCTCAGCCACGAGTCAGATCTCTTCAGAAGCACTCTGCAGCGTGCTCAAAGTTCTCCGACTTGGACGGAAGTCGCGCGAAATTTTAAACGGCTAGCAAGCCAATTACTAGCCGCCACGTGTGCATAATTTAGAGCTGGCCAATAGCGGGACACAAATTTACATTCGAATGGCGGGAACTCTCTTGCACCGGGGGTTTTCTGCAGCAACAGAAAGCCTTTACTTTGCAAGAGGCTCTCATGTGGCGGGAAAATTCCACCGTGCCGAGGCACCAAAATCACTGGGTTGTGACATGCCCCCTTGCCGACGGCACAACTGGAATTTTAGACACATGAGCTTATCATACGGCATCTTTGTTTCGGGACTCACTGACCTGGCAAAGCTTTAACAACCAGTAATATATATATACATAAACAAACAACTTAATAGACCGGTCTTTTCATCAAATTACAAAATACAATAACTTTGAACATATAACAACAACTGTTGATCATCGTCTGATTGGAGAACATCTGCTTGGGACTCTCCTCATCTGGTAGTCAGTCTGTCCTCTCCTACTAATAGACAATGTCAATAAAATACTTAATAAAATGAGAAAATAGTGTTATAGCAAATCCTGAGCTAATGAACGTTCGCCGTTTCAGCGTCTCCTTCACAACCATCACTCTATTGACTCGAACGAATTGCGGTCTGGTGTTCAATGAATCTCACAATCGGGCGATTGTGGATTATTACTTTTCTGGGGTTAGTCCTGTGAAGAAAGAAAACAACAACACAAAACAAAAAGACACATAATTGGATTTACTGTAAGGATACTGGGGAAATGTTGGAATGGCGTGTCATCCAATTGTGATGAAAGATAATAGGAGGACGATCGGGCTTCTCCTCTAATTGGACAGAATAGGTATTAGGATACTGTCCCGACCGCTGAACGGTCCCTTTGTGAACCTGTGGATGAGACTGATGGTGGTGCGGTATTGAAATCCACACTAACTCGTCTGGTTGGAACTTGGGCTCCCAAGGTGGAGGTTTCTGGACATTAGCTTCGTCCCATAACAGTTTAGCAGTGTTTAGTGAAATAAGGACATCGTGATTAAATTTAGTCCAGCTTTTAAATGTCCCTCCTCCCCTGAGGCGAAGTTGTTCTTTGTACAGGCCTATGCGTCTTTCCACAACACCGTTGGACTGCGGGTGGTACGGCAAATGAAGATGCCAGGCTACATTATGAAGATGAGCAAATTTGTCCAGAGCGTTTGAATTGAACGGAGGTCCTCTATCAGATTGAATCTCATGAGGAGGTTGCCAAGTAGCAAATACAGCAGTCAAAGCAGAAATGACAGCAGTGGCATTACTTTTCCATAGGGGGATAACCTGTAACTGTCTTGTTCCCAAATCAACAACAACTAGTCCTTTATTTGGCGGCTTAGACCCTGGGAGGGTTCCCAGCAAATCTACCTGCCAAACTTTTCCTGCTTGAAACTGTGAAGAATCAAAAGCTCCTAGTTGGTGCTTGGTTCTATGGCACTTTTCTTTAGCACATCTCACAGGCCTGAGCTACCTTTTCCCAATCACGCCGAGCTCCATATGAGGCCGGCTCCGTAAGGGTTCGGCACCAACGTTGATGGCAAGCTCGTGGTCCCGGGTGACCCCAATTCTCATGAAGCCACACGAGGAATGGGTTTACTTCAGGACCGGAGGTAGATGTGACAGGCAAGACTATGTCGGTCCGGAGTGGATCTTCTAAGAGCTTATCAATTACCTCATGCACTGGATCACTATCTGGACGATGGGACTTAGTGTGCCTAATCAACAGGAGGCGCACAAATTTAGTTAACGTTTCCCAAATATCTTGCCAATCATTCAAATTCTCGGAGGGAAAAGCTGTGCCCGTAAGAATTTTATAAATGTATTGCGAATCAATTTCGATGATCGGAACTGGGAGTGTATCGTTATGATGTGTCAGACAATGTTCCAGTACCTTAAGGAATCCTAATAATTCACATCTTTGGGCCGAATTATCATCTGGGTCAGCTTGAAAGATTTCCTTATCGTTACAAGCTTTGCAATAATACCCATAGCCTCCGCCATGTCAGGAGGTTCCATCTGAGGCCATCCATGCCGGGGCAGAAGTTCCATACAATGTAGGGACCTTCTCCTCATCTTCTGGGCTTGGATCAGGTACCGTGTCTTCCAACCTCCAACAATGCCAGTTGTAATGGTGGGTAAGCACTAGCGTATTCCAGGTCTTAGACTCTCCCTGAAAATGTGGGTCAACTCTGTCTGCATCCAGCAAGGGTAACAATGTGGCACCAGGAGCGCGTAACATCCCACGCCCCCTTGCTAAAGACTCCACCAGTTGTTCGGCTAGGAGGATTTTTCCTACAGCTCCATATCGATGTTGAGCCGCTTGAAGCGTTTTATGGGCTGTATATACTAGCTCATCATGAGGGTTATGTGCGACAGCCCACACATGGTTGGTGGTGAACCCGAGGGTTACGGTTAGTGACTCACCCAGATCGATGGCATGGAGTTGTGTATCTTTAACCGTAGCTAGCAGGCGAAGCAGGTTTTGCTGATCTCCTTTCATCCAGGGCGTGGACTTTCGGGATTTGTTACGGATCTGTCGCTGCAATTTAGTGAGGAGGGCCAAATCACTAGGTCCAATATAATGTCGATACCAATTTAAATGACCTAACAGCTATTGGAAGTGCCTCTTAGTTGTAGGGAAGAACGTTTTCACTGGATCGATGTTAGGACCCTCATGAGAAATTCTGTGGCGGATGGAACCAATGTATCGAGTACCAAGGAAAGTAATGTCATCTACAGGATGCAAACATGACTTTTCCTCATTGATTGTCCATCCCTCACTTTGAAGGTGAGCGACTAGTTGATTGACTATACTAGTAACTACAGAACTATCACAACCCATGATGGTGATATCATCGACGTAACTCCAAATTTTTAGTTCCTTCTCTGGGGGAAGAGAATATGAAGCTCAAAAATCCTTTAGGGTGTTGTTCATGGCACCAGTGGCTAGTGATGGAGCGTTACGATATCCTTGTGGACAGACTGTCCACCTATACATGATGCCATCAATACACATGTTTAGTATTCCTTCCGGGTCATTTATCGGGATGGAAAAGAACATATTTTTGAGATCCAATGTGACTCCAATCCACTTACTTTGTTGGAACTGTGCCATCTCAAACATACATTGTGGCAGAGTAGATGGATTAGGTTGTTGAAGTACCTGACACCTTTTGTTGACTTCTTGATAGACTACAACCAACCGGGCTTCATTAGGCTTTCCAGGTTTCGCTACCCCCCATCCTGATGACAGGTAGGTGCTGGCTGTTACAGTCTTAATACAGCCTCGTCGCTCGAGTCGCCTCAGGAGGTCAGTAAGGGACTGTTTTAGAGGACCCTTAGTTGGGATTGGTCGATATCGTCAGGTGGAGTTGTTACGAAGTGTTGGTTGATGCCAATCCTGTTCTGGGATAATGACGGGTAATGCCTGTAGCACTTGTTCTTTAAGGTCAAGAGCTTTTATCCCTGGGATTCCTAAAATGTTGATGCCCCCTAGGACAGCCTCTAGGGGATATTGGTAGCCTTGGACCCAAAATTTGACCTTCGTTGTGACAGCGATAGCGTTAAGCCCTTGTACCTTGATCGTTTTGGTGGTCTTTTGGTGAGGTATCATTGAGGTAATCACATTGGTTTGAGCTCCAGTATCGAGAAGGAAGAATGCTTGTTGTTGGTCATCCGGATCGGTAGGGTTGCAAACAGTGAGTTCAGTGTATGGTCGAGAATCAGTAGGGTCAGGTTTGAACTGGAGAAGGCCGCCGGCAGAGCCGACGGCCATTACTCGTTTTTTGATGAGTCCTCGAATTTAAATCCTAATGCTTCGGCTATACGATATTGGGCTCGTTCTCCCAAAATTCGTAGCTGTGCCTTTGTAAGCCCCGTGCGGGAGAGAAGAAAACCAAACATGGTTCTTTCCTTCAGGGTTCTTTCCTTCGGGGTTCCTGGAGGTGACCACCCTTGCTCTCGTCGAGGGATAAATTCTTGCTGTCTGGGTCTCAGCGTTCCAGCTGGGTATGCCGAAGGTCGGTCCCTTATAGTATCAGAAGCTTCTTCACCTTGTTGCATAAGCTCCTGTAGACGTGGGAGATGGCCTAAGAGATTTCCCACCGGTTGACCTGCCATTGGGTTCAAGAAGAGTCAGAGTGTAACAGCATTTGCTCCTCCATATACCTCCACGCAGGCATCTATAGCTTCCAAGGGCGTTGGGATTGCCCCAGGGTCCGATAGGTAGCGATGAGCCCATCTCTCTTTTCATTGCAGGGCAGTTAGTCCCATGGGATTTCTCCTCAGGCTCCATGAGAGATATGACACCCCAACTATAGCCAGGAGGAGTTGCTCCGCAGTAGCCTTCGGTGGGCAACCTTCGTGCCAGGTGTGAAATTTGTGGGTTACCTGTCCCACTACGAGCGCTGGGAGCGGGATGGGCCAGTGGGCACTGTCCGTGACCACATTCAAGTCAGTAGCACGTCCACCACTCCATGCCACCTGTCGGTTCAAGGCACTCGCTTCTTCTTTGTCCAAGGTGTCAGATCCGAATTCCACTATTAACCGTCCTAACCACATTGCTAAGGTCTCTCCTGATCTTATTTTAGATTCCTTGCAAAGCTCTTGAATTTCTGGTCAAGTGTGTGTGCGTGAGATAACAGTGGTACGCGTGGCACCATCTTCATCTGCAACATGCTTCGTCACAGCTATCGGGTGAGCTGCGGTAGAGAAAGAGTTAAATTCTTCGTCTGGGAGCATTGGTTACATCCCTCCTCCCATTGCCCCCTCCCCTTGGCAAGGAGGCGGGGCTGTTGGGAACAACGTCACCTCAGGGGGTGGAGGCGCTAGGCGGATCCCCGCCGGGTCTTCTGAAGCTCCACCCCTCCTTTCCGGGTTTCCCAGATGGCTCGCGCTTCTTTCGGCACCATTTTCTGCTAGCGGTATCATGTGGCCAGTGCTTCTGACAAGCGCCGCTCCGGAGCTTTCTGCTGTTCGCTCCAGTGACTCCTTACCCACCGTATGTATCTGTGCCTCTAAATTTGCGTATTCCCTTAGGAGACCTGCTACTGTACAGAACAGCACATTTATCATTTTTCCCCTCTTCCATTTGGTTAGACCCCATCTCGGCACATGATGGCCCTTAGTTCCCAAATCCTCCCAGAGCTGAACGAGGAGCTCATGACCCCGCGATTCCGACACCAAATCTGGACAGTTAAACCAGTCCATGGGGGTGGATTCCCCTCCTTCCCTTAAGTATCGAATGCATTGAGCCAAGTCTTGAGCGGGGGTCAGCTTCTCTGCCTTCCACGCTTTCACCTCGGCTAAGGATATGGTTGAAGTTTCCTCCGGGGGTCGATAATAGACCCTGTCGCTCCCCATTATGCATCCGAACTCCCCAAGGGATAGCTTAGCTCTCCATTCCTTCACTACGGCTTCTTCTCTCTTTACAGAGAAGTAACCATCAATATTTCTTTCATCCCCTTCTACCGCCTGGTGGTAAGCAATATGCGCCCATAGATCGTTAGTATTCTCTACGTGGCGGGTCCCAGTGCGCCAGGGGCAGCACCCGATCAGGTTCTTCTCTATCACCATGCCCTTAGATCCCATCCTCGTCGCCATGTCTCGGACGGCCAAAGCTGACTCGAGGTGATTCAATAATTACTTGTTCGTCGGGGCGGGCTGGTGAATAGAGAGGCCGAGAAAGCTTTATGGTTGTAAAACTTTACTTATGTCACTTGCGGTTGCGACGAAAATGGTCCGGTCGTCTGAACAACTACGTTAGTTGTTCCAGCTGGCAGGGTTCAGGCCAGCACGTCCGTCTACAAATCTTGCCGGCAGGGAAAAGGATACGTCTGGGATTGCGCTCGGCGACGGGGAGAAGAATCGATAGGTGATCAGTCTATCGATCAGCTCAGCCACGAGTCAGATCTCTTCAGAAGCACTCTGCAGCGTGCTCAAAGTTCTCCGACTTGGACGGAAGTTGCGCGAAATTTTAAACGGCTAGCAAGCCAATTACTAGCCGCCACGTGTGCATAATTTAGAGCTGGCCAATAGCGGGACACAAATTTACATTCGAATGGCGGGAACTCTCTTGCACCAGGGGTTTTCTGCAACAACAGAAAGCCTTTACTTTGCAAGAGGCTCTCATGTGGCAGGAAAATTCCACCGTGCCGAGGCACCAAAATCACTGGGTTGTGACACCTTCCATTGGGTGTAAGCCTCCTTTTTGGCTTTGAGACATTCCTAGATGCTTTTGGTGAGCCATGGGGGCTTTTAAGAGCTCTTGCCCCCTTTGATTCATGTGGGGAAGTCAAACATTTGTTAGATTTTTTTCCTGCCACAAGGCCAGCAGGAGAAACACAAAACTACAGCCTAGAAGAATACTGTTAAGTAGCTGATTTATAAAGTTATAAAGTGAAAGAGCTATGCAGAATCTGAATGTAACATTTTAAGGTAGTCATATTACAAGCTTGAACTCCCTGCTAGAATTCCTACATATAATAGGAATGCAATGAGACAAATCTGCAAAGAACCTGCCCCCTAATTTTTATTCTAACAGCTAAAGCTAAGCTGGCATCTTTAAAAAGCAAGATTCAAAACAAAACAGAGCACCAGAGCCAGAAAAACATAGTTGGGGGGGGGGGGGGGCGGAATCAATGCATCTGACTGTCCTAAGCAAACAGCTTAAAAATGTAACCCCAACCAGAAGAGCCTGATTTACCATATTTTCTTGTATATGACACACACTTTCCCCCCAAATTCAGCTGCTGAAATTGGCATAAGCAAGGAAATGTGGTAAAAACATTTTCTGCAGCATAAGCTCCTGCTGCAAGAAAGAGGAAGCAATACATGATGTGTTCCATATGGCACAGCTCAGTGAACATGCTGGCTCCCTGACTGCTGCTACTTATCTCCATTTTCAAGGAAAGATTTTCTTTTCTCCTCATTCTCCCTTTTAAAAACAAGGTGCATCTTTTACCTGGGGCATATTTCATGCAATAAATTTTGATAATGCCAAGCAATCTGACTGCCCTTAGTTAACCATTTGCAGCTTCAGACTCAAAATTCAGAATGCCATCCAAAAGCAACCCTGTAAGCTTGATTATTTGGATAGTATGCCCAAGCTGCACATTTCTCTAATGAAAAAAGAAAGTTGTACTCAAGCAAGCTTCATACATTGTAAACAAATTAAAGTGTTTTTAATCTTGCAAAAAATTCTTTCAAAGCCCCAAGTTTAGACAAAGCATCAATATTCTTATACATTGCCACCCTGTGGCATTTCTAAGATACTGTCAGATATTTTTGCGCTGAATTCCTGGTATTTTGTCTTTTTGGAGGGTAACGGAATGTATACATCAGCAAGAGGGCACTTAGACTAGTGACTACACATGGATTATACATTATTTTCAAATACCTAACATTAATACCACTTCCTCCCTTTTTTTTCATATTCCTTGACCTCTTGTATGGCACCTTATTATAGCCCAGCTCATAAAGTAGGATTCTAATCAGAACAACCAGTGGATGAAACTCTACAATATACTAAACGTCATGTGTATTCTGCAACTTTGCTGGCACACTGAAATATAAATCACAGCTACTGAATTTTCTGTGCTGCACCTCATGAGCCATTTCTCTGGCATGCTTTTTTCCCTTTCCAGTATTTGTTCCAAATTTAGCATACCTCACACCAGATCAAAATGAGGCAAAGCTCCCAAAGAAGGCAATTTCATTTTTTGTCTGACTGAATCCTTTGGAACAATGGCAGCTGGATTCATCCCTGTACTTCATTAACTCATTTAGATTTAGTTTTTATTGCCTGCTTATTTTTTATTTTGTTATTTACAATATTATACCATTAGTTTCAAGGACTGTGTGCTTTCACTAACATGCATTAGATTGGTTATCCTATCTCCCCCAGAGTGGAAGAAGGAAATTAATTTTGCACAGAACAGTACAGGTACAGCATGAATAATCCATGTGTGAACAGGATACAAATGCACTGCTTTCCCCACTTCTGCTTCAGAGGAGCAGCACTAATTCTAACCCTAGTCCCAAGTGTGCAAAATATGATACAAATCCTTAATTAAAATGAGCTTGTGAATACTGCAAGATATGTCTACAGCAAATAATCATAACAAAAACCAGACTTCCACTCTTGAAAGAGGTCTTGATAATGCTGCTGCTTTCAACATGATAAGGTATGCACGCTAATGAATAGCAGAACTTCAATTTTTAGAGACATCCATTCACAGCGGGTAGAATAAAGCTTTTATCATTATCTAAAAAGAAGCTGTATTAAGCATTTATTTTCTATCCCTTTAAAAATCTTACATTAGTCATTGCCTGTTAGTTCAACCCTCTGCTCCCCCAACTCCCTCTCTGCCTCATCTCCAAGGTTAAAACAGCCATTGAATTCACATCCTTACCTCATTCCTGGATCCACTGTGACCCAGTATCTGCTTTTTGGTGACATCAGCCATCATGGAGTAAGAAGTCTCACCTGAACTACTATCAAAGCCTCAAAGCCTATTTTCCAACCTCCTTGAGTCATATGCTTTTAACATGGTTGTTTGAACTGTGCTGCTTGATCTCTCCTTGCACTGAGCTGGCTTAGTTCCGGGTTTATAGCAATTTTTTCAGTATCTTGTCAGCTTCTGTCTTCGCTATGCCCCCTCTCTGTAAAGATTCCTCCAGCCTGGCTCCTTCAATATCACCCTTTATAGACCATGTTCCATCCTCCTACATGTGTTTCACTCACCTCTGTGCCTGTTACTCTCAAATCCATTTCTCCACTCTGGAAGGCTGTCTTTCAGAAATCTTACCTTCATTTCAAGCTCCCTGTGGAATAAGGAAAATCATAAAGTTTTCCTTTTCTGCTACTCATTCTCCTCAGTCACAAATCATAGTACCATTGTCCTTCCCACTATGTAGGATTATAACCAAGGCACCATCATGTGAGGAAAAAGAGGGAAAGGGGCCAGGAGGCTTCCTTGGCTGACCAGAGAAATCCAGGGCAGCCTGCAGACTAAAAGGGGAGCATATAAAAAGTGGAAATGGGGAGATTACCAAAGAGGAGTATACCTCCTCTGCTCACACTTGTAGGGAGGCAATTAGATGGGCCAAAGCTGCCATGGAGCTGAGGATGGCATCCCAAGTAAAGGATAACAAAAAATTGTTTTTTAAATATATAGGGAGTAAAAGGAAGGCCCAGGGTGGAATAGGACCCCTACTAAATGGGCAGAAGCAATTGGTGACGGACAGGGGGGACAAGGCTGAACTCCTCAACGAGTTCTTTGCCTCAGTGTCCCTAAGTGAGGGTCAAGACAAGTCTCTCACTGGGATTGTAGAGAGGCAGCAGCAGGGTGCCAGACTACCAAGCGCAGACCCTGAGATGTGTCGGGACCCAGGGCAGCCGGCCAGCAGCTCTCCCTGACTCCCACCCGGGCAGATAAGGGTCCTGGGCTTTAGAAGGCCATCATTCCATCCACGCTTGGAGTGGAATTAATTAGGCGGACGCTTATCAGTTGTAAAGCAAGATTATTTACTCACGCCGTCAAGGTGGTGAAAGACGGAGGTCAGATATACTTGGTTAGTTATAGCTTAAGGTTCGTAGGTTGTAGGTTGGTCTGCGTAAGAGTTTGGTGGTCGCGCAGAGAAATGGTCGGGCCGGCAGGTCGTCGATTTACATCTGAGAATTGGGTCGAGACGGGGAAAACTGACAAGTGATCAATTTGTCAGTTACTCTCACGCATACGTTCAGAGGTTTTTCAGGTGTGTGCGCGGAGGTCTCCCGTTCTTCACGGAAGTGAAGACAGGTTTTATTTGTGTAATAGCCAATTGCTTTTCTCCACATCATAAATTTAATTAGAATCACCAATTATCTAGCAGTCTTTGCTAGGGTGTTATCATAGGGTTACTCCTTGTTTTCTTTGACCAATTATAATGATTTATATAAAGCAAAGAAGGCAAAAGTTTTTATCTCTGTTAGTGGAGCAGCAATAAATTTCTTTTTGACATGCAGCAAAAAAGCAGTTACTATCATTATGGTTAACCCTTAGTTAACCTAGTGCAGAAAAAAACTGTTTTGAATGGTTTTACTTGCTTGTGACATGGGCACTACTTAATTTGGTTGTGACAAGATGGTGCAGAGTCACCTGGAGGAACTGGATGCCTTTAAGTCGGCAGGCCCGGATGAGCTCCATCCAAGGGTACTGAAGGCACTGGCTGATGTCATTGCACAGCCACTGGCGGGAATATTCGAACACTCGTGGCGCACGGGCCAGGTCCCGGAAGACTGGAAAAGGGCCAATGTGGTCCCCATTTTCAAGAAGGGGAGGAAGGAGGACCCAGGCAACTATAGGCCAGTCAGTCTCACCTCCATCCTAGGCAAAGTCTTCGAAAAAATTATCAAGGCTCACATCTGCAGGAGCCCAGCAGGACAAATTATGCTGAGGGGAAACCAGCACGGGTTCGTAGCAGGTAGATCATGCCTTACTAATCTAGTCTCTTTTTATGACCAGGTTACAAAACGCCTGGACACAGGAGTAGGGGTTAATGTCGTATACTTAGACTTCAGGAAGGCCTTCGATACGGTATCCCACACCATACTGGTAAACAAGTTAAGAGGCTGTGACTTGGATGATTGGCTAGAGGGTCACACCCAGAGAGTCATAGTGGATGGGTCGGTATCGACCTGGAAGGGTGTGGGCAGTGGGGTCCCGCAGGGCTCGGTCCTTGGACCAATATTCTTCAATGTCTTCATCAGTGACTTGGATGAGGGAGTGAAGTGTACTCTGTCCAAGTTTGCGGATGACGCAAAACTGTGGGGAGAAGTGGACATGCCGGAGAGCAGAGAACAACTACAAGCAGACCTGGACAGGTTGGACATATGGGCAGAAAACAACAGAATGCAGTTCAACAAGGAGAAATGCAAAGTGCTGCACCTAGGGAGGAAAAATGTCCAGCATACCTACTGCCTAGGAAATGACCTGCTTGGTGGAACAGAAGCAGAAAAGGATCTTGGAGTCCTAGTGGACTCCAAGATGAACATGAGTCAGCAGCGTGATGAAGCCATCAGAAAAGCTAATGGCACTTTATCGTGCATCAGCAGATGCATGACGAACGTATCCAAGGAGGTGATACTTCCCCTCTATCGGGCGCTGGTCAGACCGCAGTTAGAATACTGCGTGCAGTTTTGGGCGCCACACTTCAAGAAGGATGTGGATAACCTGGAGAGGGTCCAGAGAAGGGCCACTCGTATGGTTAAGGGCTTGCAGGCCAAGCCCTATGAGGCAAGACTAGGGCACCTGGACCTCTTCAGCCTCCGCGAGAGAAGGTTGAGAGGCGACCTTGTGGCTGCCAAGAAGTTCATCACGGGGGCACAGAAGGGAATTGGTGAGGTTTTATTCACCAAGGCACCCCCGAGGGTTACAAGAAATAATGGCCACAAGCTAGCAGAGAGCAGATTTAGACTGGACATTAGGAAGAACTTCTTCACAGTTCGAGTGGCCAAGGTCTGGAATGGGCTCCCAAGGGAGGTGGTGCTCTCCCCTACCCTGGGGGTCTTCAAGAGGAGGTTAGATGAACATCTAGCTGGGGTCATCTGAACCCAGCACTCTTTCCTGCCTATGCAGGGGGTCAGACTCGATGATCTATTGAGGTCCCTTCCAACCCTAGCATCTATGACATCTATGAAATCATCAAGTTTTCCCTTTCCCATTTGAGACCCACACCCAAGATGCAAAAAGGAAAAGAAAACACTTGTTGTGTGAAAGTGATCAGTCTTCTCCTTTCTTCCTGAAAATATCTAGCTCAAGCCCACAGCATCACATATTTTCAGTGTCCCGCACATCAAAATTGTGGCAGGGGCACTTTAACTAAAGCTTGTTCAATGATCTTCAGTTAAAAAGCCACCACTGACATTTTGAAGTGTGGGGACGCTGAATACATGAGATGCCAAGGCTGCTGGAGGTCACTAATTAGCACACTTCAGCAGACTCTATTAATTGACTCTGCTCCAATGCTCTGTAATTAGTGCATCAGAGCAGTGTCCCCGCATGTCTATAGGCACCCAGCAAATTAAGCTTGTTTCCAAGTGTGTGTGTTCTTTATATAGCCAGTGAAGTTGGAGCCATATATAGCCATATGGTTGAAGTGATGAGTTACTATGTTACCTCACCATTAAGCTTTACATCCAAGCCTCAGGATGGTGTCACATGTTCAATTTAACACTTACTAAGTTCAGTTAAAATGCAAGCAGATAGCAATTTAAGATGTGCTAGTAACCCCCAGGTCATTGCAATGTTGTTGCCTTCTAGGCAAGGGTCATCTCCTAACAGATACTAACTTTAATAGGTCACTACAGTCCAATGATTTGCAACTGAATATGTAGCATCAGTCTAAGGTGTTACATTTAGCATGCATTTGATTTAGCTTATAGTAAGCATGTGACTAACAGTTTTCTGAGCAGTCACACATTAATACTTACTATGATCTAAACAGATTGTAGCATCTCACTAGATATTTGAACCAGCTCTTGTGAGATTCCAGGGCTGAGACAAAAAAAAAAAAAAAAAAAAAATCAGCTGATTGTCAGGCTCCAAACCCCAGTCTGAGTCTCTGATATTACCTCTGTGGACAAGTCCAACATGAACTCAACAAGTTTTAGGTAGCACAACATGGAGATGCTCCAAACATGCAAGCAGAAACCCCTAGTCAGATCTTCTCCTTTTTGTGGTGGAACTCTGTAAACAGTCCTTAAACCTTTAGGTCCCCTGAAGACACCACTGAGGCAAAAATATAACCACTGCTTTCCCTACGCTACAGGCTAAAACAGTGGTTCTCAACCTTTCCAGACTCAAGGCACCCCTTCTATCTTCTGTGAACTGAGCAGCACCCCATTTCAAAAACTGATTTATTACAGGGCTTACCTCCTTGCAGAAGGGCAGGCAGTGGGGCTGGGAAAACTGTTAGTCAGGCAGGAAGAGACAGAGCCTGCCCTTATCTGCTTATCTCCTCAAACCTGAAACCTGAGTTTGCCTTTATTTGTTTATCTCCTCACACTTCCTGCAGCACCCTTTGGGGGATCTCACAGCACCCCCAGGGACACCTTGATTGAGATTCATGGGGCCAGAGAAACAGGATCTTAAGGAAATACTCAACTGCCTCAACCTCAAACTTCATTCTTTCCTCAGATCTCCTTCCAGCCCAGGTCAGCCTGCTAGACCTCCATCCCAGCCTGTCCATAAACTTCTTCACTGACTAATGTAAAAGAGGCATAAAACATTTAGCCAGAAATCTCCTTTCACACCTTTTCCAAGACCTCTAAGCTTCAGCACAGCTATTTGCCACCAACTCATACCTGCTAAGCAAAACACTTCTTAGCCTCTCCTGAACTAGAACAAAAAGCTTATTAGCACACTACAGACAGCCTCTACATCTTGTGTATCAGCACCCACACATTTCAAAATGGCAATGTGACTGCTTTAACTACAGCTCATTTAACAAGCTTTAGTTAAAGCACACCTGCCACTATTTAGAAATGCAGGGATGCTGCTACATGAGACACTGCAGGTATTTAATTAAAGCACTCCCCCCACATGTGTAAAAACACCCATTATTTCCTTTCCATGCATCAGTGCATGCCTCTCTCAGACCAAGTGGAAGTACTTTTGTTAATTGGCCAGCAAACAGGTTCAGTGGGGTAGGGCAGACTGTCTTCCTGGCTCTTCGTGGGAAATGATCCCCTTCCTTGACCAACCCCAATATAGAGTACATTCCCCTCATCTCAGGTATTTTTAAATTCCTTCTGCTCTGCAAGAACTGTAATATTTTTTCCTTGGCTATATTTTCTCATGATGAGATAGAAGAAGCTGTGATTGAGCACAATACCATTACAACACAGTTTTGCTTTAAGAAAACATAATGGTGCAAAAATTAAAAACACAAAATTTTCAAAACAACAATACATGTGTGCACTCCACACTGTTTAACTAAATACTGACAGTCATAAATAGTGTGAAATGTGTCTTAATGTGTGTCCTAAGATAGTGGCAGCATAACATGCCCCAGACATTATAGTTCAATTGGAACTTGGTGTCTGCAGATTTTGGCTTCTGATGGCCATTCATAAACAGCAGATTGCTTGATTTAAAAACATGTAAGTTGGGGCCTCAACCAAGCTGAGGAACTCCCTTTCACTTCAATGGCCTTTGAACAGCCCCTTGCTACACAGTGTATTTAGGAAATTCCACCCCCACTCCCCACCAGTAGCTCCAGCCAATATTTTCTACTTAATATCCATGGGAACTGCTATTTTCAGCAACTGGAAACCTTGTACAGTTAACAAGGCCATAAAGGCACAGTCAATGAAAACATACAGCATCAAATTAATAAGTGAAGAGCCATTTCCAGCTTAATTCAGAATCCTGGGAGTCTTTAGAAACAGAAAGAAAGAACTGTTCCTTTCCTTTAGCTGTATTGCATGACTTTTTAGCTAAGACCCTAAGACTCCAATCACTAATCTGTGTGTGATGGCTATAGGGATATTTTAGTGATACACCAGAGTGTACTGTGGAATTGAAGCATGTTACATATTAAAGGCTACTGTATATTCAAGAACCTTGATATAATCCATTCACTGTTCATACAAAAAAGAAACAAACCAACTTGTCAGGGTGAGGAACATTGAACTCTTTATTCAAAAACAGGGTCCCAACCCTAACTGAGTATCCGGGCACTAGTTTTGTATAATAATAGGTTATCTGGGTTCCCAGTTCAGGTAAACACCTAAATGTCTATTTTTAAGCATGAGATAAATCCCACTGAAGACAGTGAGGTTACTCACATATTTAAGGTAGACGCACACAAATATATTGCTGTATGACCTGAACTCAGTAACTCATTTAAGCACAAACTTAACTCCATTTGACTTCAGTGGCTTCAGTGTTTTGCCTGATTGGGGCCTATCTAAATAAACCTCATAGATCCTCAGGAAAAGTTTTCATTTTAATTACATTTTGATTATACAACACAGAGGATTTGAAGGAGGCTTAGCTATTACCACTGTCAAATGGCGTCTAACTACAAAAATCTATTTTGAAACATAATTTCATACTCCTAAGTAGTTTCATAGTTGGTACAGTTGGAAAGGACCTGAGCAGATCATCACGTCCGACCCCCTGCCATGGGCAGGAAAGAATGCTGGCATCAAACGAGTGGTGGTCAGCAGAGTTGCTGGTGTGAGGTAAGGGGTATGTCCAGTTCCAGCTTTTCCTTTGCCCAGTGGGACATTGCATGGCTGGGAAGGCATTTCTGAGGGCTAGTCAGAAAGGCCTGGGAAACCTGGATGAAGGTGGGAGAAAATGAAATACAGGTAGAGATAGGTTAGATTTGGAGTGACAGAGGTGGAGGAGGAGAAATAACAGTTCTTGTTGTGACCTTCTCAATTTTTAGCTAATGTATCTGGATCAATAACCTGACTTCATTCAGCAATCAGTTTAATACTGATTAGTTCTGTAACTACATATGAAATAATACATAACCCATACAAAGGTCACCTCCTGAACTGCAGCAAGGGAGGAGGGAAGGGACATGCAAACACTAAACCATTCCTAGACTTTAAAGTAGAATTGATTATCATGAGGATGGATCAATTAACTACATACTGGAGTGCTCTAACCTCTGTGGGCAAGTCTCTTTCTGTACTACAGGAGTGTTTCTCAATTCTGAACTGGTCCAAGCGCCCTTATTCCATCCTATCATACCATGGGATTTTAGCAGTCTGCATCATACACAATACATCAAAAACACCTTGTCTGGGCACCCCTACTGCTACATATAAAATCTCCATGATCGAAGCAAATGAACAAAGACTGCATGACTAAAGTCACTTTTTTGGGTTTTGCAAAGCCTATTGAAATGTTTCATCAATCCTGTTAATAAACTCTTTACAGTTATATTTCCCCTCAAAGAGGTTTGCAGCAATTCCTGTTTGGAAGAATACTTCATAAAAGGAAGATATAAGGAATTTTATCTGGATACAGCAAAATCTTCTCTGATTCAGTAGGTAAGACTTTGGTTAACGTGCATTACTGATGGAGGCAGGCATTCTATATTGTATGAGTATTCAGAGAATGTATCAGCTGGAATGTTTTTTTCTGTTGCTAAATCTAATTGTTGTGTCTTGATAAGCAGAGTCAGTTCATGTGAAAGAGTGCTTTGACTCTTGTTCAACCTGACAATGGGTGGTTGGACCCAGATTATGCGAGCAGGCCAGGGACAAAAGGGTTTCGGGGCCTTATTCCTCCCTCTTCTGTCTCTCCTTCCATCGACAGAAAAACACCAAGGAGGCAGTGAGATAAGTAAATGCTTTACTTACAGTTTAGGCAGAAAAAAACTTCTTAACAGCTGTTTCACCATTAAACTCGCTAGTGACTCGAGAGCTCTAAACACATTCGGATGGTATACCCAGTCGTAATGGGGGCGTCCAGGGGGAAGGGATTTCGTGGACGCAGGATCCTGGAAAGGGTGATCAGGCCTCTCCAAACTGATGCGTGGATCCCTCCCTTGTGCTTGTGTTCTGCCCCTTTTATAAGCTACAGAGCCAATCAAAATGTGTCCCGTGTACCTGCTGACTTTTAGGAGGCTGTCGCTGCCGGCCGTGCGGTCACGTCCCTCATGTAACCCCTGATTTGCTGAGGCTATTTGATCACGCGTTCATCATGACTCCCTCACACTCCGAGCATAGTTCACCCTCGTGTTTTACATTGGACTGCCGTTTGGTCACCTTTTTTTTCTTTTCTTTATCACAACTCTTAGAAGGAAACTGAAAGAGCATTTACAGAACTATCTGAAAATATCATGTCTTTTCTTCTTCAGTTATCACTAGCTTGCTCCATTTTTTGTATTGCCACATTCATTTTATTATTAATAATAACTCCTCTAAAATACTGTGACTATGGCTTTTTGGAGCCACTATGGTTTACTGTAGATGCATCATTGTGGGAGCACCCATTCACCACCCAAATCTGCCTGAATCTGCATCCCCAATTTCCTTTTGCCTTCCCCCTCAAAATATTTTTCCTGTTGCACATGTACTGAATGGATAAAATGATCAAATAGTTTCTGTCCTGCTGTCGTTCAGAACCAGAAACTCCTCTTTTCCAGGACAGCATCCGTTTCATTGACCCATGTTCTGACTCATTCTTTCCCAACTGATCCCACATCCTCCCTTCCTGGGTGGTCAGTAAGCCAACTTTATGAGCAGGACTAAAGCGTGCTTTAGGCAATGCCTAGACTATGGAGTGAATTCATGTGGGACCCATGATCAGGAAACCATGAGGAGGCAGATAACGCAGCCAGGTTCTAAAAGGGACTGGACAAATTCATAGATGATAGCTCTATTAATGCCTATTGTACAGAACAGTTGGAGATGTTTCCTTTGGAATCTCTAAACCAATAATAGTTGGTGCCAGGAAGGACATTGAATAGGGGATAGATCACTCGAGAAATATCTGTTCAGTGCTCCTCCTTTATAGTATGAATTTCTGCCACTGCAGGAGACAGAATCCTAGTCTAGACGGACCATTGATCTAACCAAGTATGACACTTATGTTCTTATGAACAAAGTGCATAGAGCAAATAGCCCCACAATGGCTTGCTGAGATGTGTTAAAGCAGGAGCACCACAAAAGTGCTCAGTGGATTTTCTCAGTGTAAATTATTCAGGTGACATGTTGAAACCACAACAACCTTCCTCTTGATTTGATCAACACCGAGACAGAAAATAATTTTAAATAATCAGTGACCAATAGGCCTCTGCGAGTCGGCAACGATCTGTCTGAAATGGCTCTGAAGCTTCAGAGCCGCTTTGGAGATCCGGCTATAGGCTATAATGGGGGAATCAATGAAGTATCTATAACTTTGTTGTTTTATCTCCAATTTTGGTGGTAGCCGCTGCTGAGAGCATGAAGCCTGCCAACTTTCAAGAAGATAGGTGCAGAGTTTTGGGGGAAACTGCACCCAAATTCATTAAAGCAAAACTCCTGTTACGTCTGTGTTATAACACAGTGGGCTGAAAACTGCAGGAGTAATAGCACCTGGTGAGGCTACAAAGCATGCCAAGTTTCAAGAAGATTGGTGCAGGCATTTGGGGGGGAACTCCATCCAAATTCTTGAAAGCAAAACTCCTGTCACGGCTATATGTTACACCACAGGGGGCTGAAAACTGCAGCAGTGGTAGCTCCTGGTGAGGCCACAAAGCCTGACAAGTTTCAAGGTGATAGGTGCAGGGATTTAGGGGAAACTGCACCCCAAGCTACTGACAGGCAGAACTCATGACACAAGTGACCTCGTGTGTGTTAAGGTGCAGGGGGCTGAAAACTGCAAGGGTGGTGGCCCCTACTCAGGCCACAAAGCATGCCAAGTTTGAAGAAGATTGGTGCAGGGGTTTGAGGGGGAACTGAAGCCCAAGCTGTTGACAGGCAAAACTCCTGATGTGGGTGGGTGACATCGTGTGTGTGTTAAGATGTGCCCTTCCTGGCACTGGGGTCTCTGCACAACATGGCAGTGTGCCCCAGTGAGGCACACTGATGGAGTGTGTACCTACTACCTAGAAGGCTGATGAAGTACAGTTGGGACAGGCTGGGTTGGGAGGTAGGGGGGAAAAGGGGGATGTAGCAACACCGGTAAAAGTGCAGAGGTGCCTGGGGTGTCAGATGTCTGGCAGGTCTCAGTGTGCCAGAATTCCACTGTCTATATTGAGTCCATGAGTTTCTGGACCTACTACCTAGGAGGCTGATGAAGTGCAGTTCATAGGCCCAGCTCTGAAAAAAGTGGTTTGCAGATTCAAACGAGCACCTAACCTCATCACCACAACTGAAGCCAACTCCCTACAGCTCAAGACACAAAACCTGCCAACTATCTCCAGTACCCCCACAAACTGCACACCATAATCTATCAAAGACAACAAAACCCAACTACCTGTGGGGGCACATTCCTCATGAGAAAAAACCCCACTCTGCCTCCAGTCTCTCAGGCCTGATCCTGAGAGGGAACAAATTACAATGCAAACCACCTGGTTTATGGGGAATCCTGGCAGACCTCTTATATCCAACCATGGGACCCTAACTGAGGAAATACCAGGTTTTGTTGAATCAATCCTAAAACCGCTTATCACCCACAAAGCAAGGTTTTGTCCAAGACACTACAGACTTTCTACTGAAACTTAAACCACCAGCAACACCCTCCTAGCCACCATGGACATTACCAGCCTATATACCAACATCCCACACCAGGATGACATTCAAGCCTGCCTTAGATATCTACAGGAACAAGATTACAACTCAGAATACAGACCCAAAGATATTACTGAGCTTATACACTTCATCCTCACACACAACAGCTTCACTTTTAATAACCAACACTTCCTCCAGACGATGGGAACAGCTATGGGCACCAAAATGGCTCCACAGTATGCCAACCTTTTTATGAGCCACCTGCAATAAGACTTCCTCAAGAACTGCACCATCAAACCCTTGCTGTACTTAAGATAAATTGATGACATCATCATTTGGACTGAAAACTTGCAATCTCTGATTGAGTTCCATCAGAAATTCAGCAATCATCATCCCTCCATCTGACTTTCTCTAGAATACTCCAGCACCAACATCTCCTTTTTAGACACGATGATCAGTATCCAGAATAATAAATTATAGACCACGTTATACAAGAAACCCACAGACCAACATACACATCTGCACAGAACCAGCAATCACCCTAAACACACCAAGAAAGCTGTGATATACAGCCAAGCCCTCAGATACCACCGAATTTGCACTGAAGATAACACCCAGGATTGCCACCTCACCAATCTTAAAAAAGGCTTTCACCCAACACGGACACTGCTCCAGAGAGATAGGTTGCATGTTTGAAAGAGCCACCTGGATACCATGCGAAGAACTGCTGCAGTACAGAAGAAAAGTCCCCACAAATCGCACACCGCTAATTATGACATATCACCCCTTCCTCCAACCCGTACGGAAAATCCTCAAACAGTTGCAACCCATACTAGAAAGAGACCCTATTCTTAAAGAGATCTTCCCAGAGCCACCCATCCTAGCCTTCAAATAAGCATCGAACCTCGCCAACTTCATCACCAGAAGCAAACTTCCTCAGACCCAGAACACACCAGATGGATCCAGACCATGCCATGACAAGAAATGCAAAACCTGCATCTCCACCACCCCCACAACAGAGCCATCAGCATTCCCAGATCTTACAGCTGCACCTCCAGAAATGTAATACATCTCATCCAATGCACTAAATGCCCTGATGGAAAATACGTAGGAGAGACCAAACAACAACTGTGCACCAGAATGAATGCACACCGGAAATCTATCAAATACAAGAATACCCAGTTACCGGTGGGGGCACATTTCTCAAAAGAAAACCACTCTCTCTCCAATCTCTCAGTCCTGATCCTCAAAGGAAACTTACACAACAGTTCCCAGAGATAAGCCTATGAACTCCACTTCATGGATACTAAAAACCATGGACTAAATATAGACATTGGATTTATGACACATTATAACCTGCCTGACAGCTGACTTCCCAGGTACTTCTCCACTATTCATCCCCCTTCTCTCCCCCACCCCACTCATCCTGTCTCTCACCCAATGACTCCTCAATCTACATTTTCACTGGCGGCCTGTCTTGTATGCATACCAGCCCAGCCTCTGGCTTTTTTACTTTTCATTCCATCCAGGAAGAGCACACACCAACTGCTGAAACTTCCTTAGCCTGATGAAGGGTTTTTGAACCCAAAAGCTTGCTTAAAAATTGTTCTCCAACTATTTACATTGGTATAATAAAAAAGATATCAGATTCACCCAAAGAACCTTGTCTGCCTATTCACTTTAATGGAGTTTCACAGAGCACCAGGGCAGAATTTGCTACAGAGCCATGATATGTTCTTTGTATTGTATGGAAGCCAGACACAAAACAGGAGAGGTCTCTTTGGAACCTTCATCCTCTTCTTATCTGATAAGCCAATCATCTGGCTCCCATCCCGCACAGATGCTGGATAAGCCTGAAAGGCAAACTAGCAAAAGGTCTGTATTTGCTGTTTTCAAATAAGCTGCAGAGAGCAGGAACAACACTTACAGCAGCCAGGCAGTGTTAGTCCTGGGGTAGATTCTGACAGCACTGAGGTATTTGTGGAATATTATTATTATTATTATCATCATCATCCCACCCATTATGTGTTCCAAAGCAGATTAAAATGTTATCAGTTAGTAGTACTGGCTGTTGGCCATGCAGATCTAAAAGGCTAACTTGGCAGCAGCATCGGTTCCTGGCTTACTTTTGTGCTGGATGGCATAGCAAGGTTTTATTCACCCCGCTGGCTATGTCTACATGAGATGCTGACTGTGCAGTCATTACTGAACAGTCATTTAGTGCTTGTATAATCCGAGTTACTGCACAGTAGCGCTACACCATGATTGCTGCCATGCACTGCTACTCTGCAGTTGTCTCAAGCTACTGCACAGTCAGCATCTCATGTAGATGCAACCATTATGTCTCTAAGCAAGATTGAATATAAATCCCAAGTAGTATATAGTCTCACCGCCCTTCAATGCAAATGTGACAGGTGGGTGGGCCCAGAAGTCCTGCCCCTTTAGCCCCACCCCCTTTCCCCCTTGTATGCTGTGTGACATCACCAGGCTTGCCCCTGACCCCAGTCACATAGTGCATGATGTCACCAGCCCCATTCCCTGACCCCAGTCACATGGTGCATGACATCAGCAACTCTGCCCCCACCCCCAGTTACACGGTGTGTGACACCAACTCCACATGGTCCATGACATCAGAAGGACAACCCATGCAGACCCCCAAAGCCCAACCCCTCATGCTGTAACAACTGCCCTAGATTATGTGGTACAGTTATGACCTAGCAGGTTCCAGACTGCTCTAGCCCCCACTGGAGCACAGTCATGGCCTATGGGGTGGCAGGGTGGTGGTCTGACCCCTCTAACAACCCGCCCCACCACCCCCAACCAATTGGCGGGGGTTTCAGGGGCCTCAGACCTCCCAAGAATGATGCTGAACCAAATGGAATGAGTAGATGAGGGTGGGATTTAGGCTGCAAGCCCCACCAGGTCTATCTGCTTTCCCAAACCACCCCTCTGTTTATCTGAGACCATGCTAAGGCAGGCAGGGCTGGATATGGATTCTTTCACAATGCCTGCAGGTCCACTCACTACAACCCAAAGATGGCCTCATAGACAGCGTTACTGTAGAAATAGTTTTGAGGAGGAGACCCAGCTCCTAGCCCAAAGACTCTTTGAGACACCTGACCCTGTTCAGGAAGACCCAATGAACTTGCAAATGGAGGAGGCCCAGGCCCCCAAAGCAGACATTGAGAATATGGAAGATGGTATCTTTGTGCCAGAGCCTGCATGCAAAGTAGAGGTCATCACAGAGGAGAGACCAGTAAGAGACTTGTAGCATGGTTGTGGGGGCACTTGGGTTTTGAGGGTAGTGGTGTGGGTTCACTTCATGGCACAAGTGTTTGGAAGAAGCCAAGGACTGATTAAACAGAAGCTAAGTCCTTTATTTGAACGCCTTTGCAGTTAGATGAAGCCTTTTTAATGACTCCAGAAAACCTACTCACCAGTACACAAGAAGAAAGTGTATGCTTCTGCAGAGAACAAAGACCTGATGAGGCTGAACAGTTCAGAAGACAACTAGGCATTGAAATCAACAGATGCTGTTACAAACATGTGAACGTAAAGTCTTCATGAAGTCTCTTGTTCACATTTCCTTTTATGGCATAATGAAATACTGCTTGAGGAAGAGACTTTTTGACCTATGCTGGGGGTGCACATTTGACCTAGGGGGTCAAGAAGCCCACAAATGTATTACTTGGTTAGATGAAGACATAAATCAAATAACTCAGGAACTTTGCCAGGAAATATGTCTTGATAGCATTTTCAATGCTGTTATAGCCATTGGGTCTGCCAGGAACATTCTCAAAATTACTGAGAAACATTTAATTCAGGTTAGAGAGCTTCTAAACACTCTGTATTCTGCAGAAGATCCTACTGCTGCCCTTCATGATTTGATCACTGAGGAAGATAAAATATGCATACCCCATATTGAATGCTTAATTGGTACTAGAGATTATAAAACCCTGCTTAAGAGAAGGGCTTAGCAAAAACAGTTTAAAATGGGGGGGCTTATATCTTTTGCTGATCTTGGTGGGAGGCTGGGGTATGTGAGGTTGTAAAGCACATCAACAGTTTTCTACATTTAATGTAGATTATCATTTGCTTTAGTGTCTTGGATCTCTAATCACATACATATAGGGTTTTTTGTAAAGATAAAACCAATGAGACTTAATGGTCACTAAAAATGATTAAAAAAAAACCCTTAGGAGATGGGGTAACAAAATAAACTAGTAAATATTGTAAAAGTTTTTGATGGAAATAAAGACTGAATTTAAAAATATATATTCTGACAGTTTTTGTATGGTATGGAGGTGGTGGTGGGTGTATTATAAAGATAAACCAGACCACAAAAAAAAAAAAAAGATGACCATTTTGTTCAGAGCTCTTCCTGTTTTAAAGACTAAAGGAGTTATCTTTTACCAAAAGGCCTGCTGTAAAGATAAGGCTGACAAGGCTTAATGGTCACAGGAAGTGATAAAAAAAAACAAAAAATCAAAAAACTTCTTAGAAGAAGGTTTAACAAAATAAATCAGTAAATATTTGTCCTGGCAGGGTCCTGCCTTCAACAGAGGTCAAGCAAATGTTAAATTTGTAGTGTGTGAGGAAAGTGAATTCTCAATGCTGAGATGTAAATTTTATATTTCCTAAGTGATTACATGCACCACTCCCAAAGAAGAGTGGGGGCCTGGGCAGAGAGACCTCTAAAAGCACAAGCAAAAAACCCCAGAAATGCTCAGCCTGCAGATCATAACACCCAAGAATCAGAAGACCACTGGGACAGAACAGAAGGGTATGATTCCTCAGAGGAAAACAAGCCACATACCTCTGAGAAAACCATATGTAAAAAGACAAGGATTCACACCCCCAAAACAGGTGATCTGGACCCCATGAATAAGAAACCCAGGACTCATTGCTCACATGATTTAGAGAAAGAGGAGAGTCTTTCTCCTTTTTTGTAAGATCATGATTATTGTGAAAAAAAGAGGGGGGGTTGGGGTGGAGTTGGCAGGCACATACATCTCAGTAGGAGTGTGCAGAGCACTTTGAAAGATCATGATTATTGTGAGAAAAAGAGGGGGATTTGGGGTGGTACTGGCAGGCGTATACATCTCAGAAAGAGTGTGCAGAGCACTTTGAAAGACCATGATTACTACCAGAGCAAAACGGTAAATTTTACACAGAGAGAAGGTAGTCTGTGTAATTCGGACAGCAGTCATGGCCTGTATCATAAGAGGGGGAGTCATGGTAAATGCGGGGGTAAGAATGGTTGGCGAACCAGCAAGTGGCTTGCGGGGTGAAAAGTAAGGGCCTGGTTAAAGAGCAGCGTGGGGAAGGCTAAACACCGGTTGAGAAAAAAAAATAAAAGAGATCCCCTAGGGATCCCTCAAACACTTCTCCTCCTTCCAGTCCTGACCCTTCACCAGGACCCTCAGAGCCAGAGAGAGGAGGTGGAGAATATGATTTAAGAAGCCACTTAGAGGGTCCCTCAAATGTACCCCAGGCTCCCAGACCTGACCTTTCACCAGGACCCACAGAGCCAGAGAGGAGAGATGGTGACTATGATTTAGGAAGCCCTTTAGAGGGCCCCTCAAATGTTCCCAGGCCACCCAGGCCTCCCCCACCACCAAGACCTGAAGGGTCAGAGGGTTGAGATAACGAATCTGGTGTGGTGTGGAAGACAGTTTAGAGGACCCCTCATGTGCCCCCTGGTCTCCTGAGTCAGCAGAGGATGTTTTACCAGACCTACGTATGGTGCGGGTGAGAAGGCAAGAGTGGTCTGTAGACAGGTTTGGAATCATGAGGTACAGTGAGGAGTTCCATTTTGTGAATTTGGATTGTGTGCCATTACACATGGCATATGAAGCCATAAGCCGAGGGGTTGAAGAAATGGTAGCAGAACTCCGCCAGAGATTCACAGGCAATGACTATGCCCAGGTACGTATTCAGGCAGATAGCATGGCAAACTGTTTATACTCTCAATCTATTAATAACCAGATGACCCAGAGCTGTTTTTAGACTGGTTCAGTAATCTGTTACAAAGTCAGAGAGAAATATTGCTCGATTTGACATTTCAGCTGGATTTTGGTTGTTGTGAGGGGCCAGGGAGGTGGGAGCCGTAGAGTTATAAGCTCTATCCCCTATTCCCAGATAATTGCTAAAAAGAGGAAGTATTTAATCGACTTGAATACCTATGATACTAACCTGTGCTTTACAGGCAGTTACAAAATGTAGAGGGGCCAAAGATGTTGAACTGCTAGATGGTGCCAAAGAACTGCATAGGAAATTAGGCACAACTATATATCAAAAGGTTATGCTCCATCAAGTACTTTTGTTTGAAGACTTTGAACATGTTAACATTCACATAGTGATACATAAGGAAAAAACTGGGTGGAGTTTATTTAAAACACAGGATGCACTCAGATACCCCAACACCTGTTTTATTCTGCTGCATGGTGAACATTATTATGATATTTTGGATGTGAAAAAGGTGTTTGGCATGAGAAATTATTGCGATCTTTGTCAGACGTTGTACAGCCATAACCATATGTGCAGGTTCTGATGTCATCTTTGCCTGAGACCAAACTGCTCTGAAAATGTGAGCAGGATACAGAGGTGCCCTAATTGTAAGGTGTTGTGTTGTTCCAAAGAGTGCTTAGAAAGGCACGTGTCCCTGGCCTCTGAAAAATCAGATTGAATGTTCGACTAAAACTCTGCAATGAGTGTAAATCTTATGTGGACAAAAAGCACAAGTGCAAAGGGTGGCAGTGCAAACAGTGTTATGGGAAAATCACGGATGTAAAACAAGCACTGGTGCTTTATGCACCAGATTAAAGAGCCTGAAGAAGGTGAGGGGTACATTTTTCATGATTTTGAATGTGTGGAGGAGACGGGGAATGTATGTGCCCAACTACATTTTTGCAATGGAGCTAAAGACAAGGGGAAAAAAAAACCTCAGAAAGCCACAGGCAAAAACCCCCAAAAGACTTGTAAAGCTAAGCCCAAAAAGCCAGAAAGTACTCGGGAGTTTAAGGGTGAAAAGTGCCTGTCTGATTTTATTAAGGTCTTTATGGATAAAAAGTTCAAGGACTACACCTTCATAGCTCACAATGCCAAAGGCTACTATGCTTACTTCATTGTCAGCCAGTTATTGAAGGAAAAAGTGGGCGTGAAACTAATCATTCAGGGTGGTAAACTCATGTGCATTGAAGTGACCAGGCAAGGCATCTGTTTCATAGATTCTTTAAACTTTTTGCCAATGAAACTTAGCAGACTAACACAGGCGGTGGGGCTTGAAGGATGCAAAGGTTATTTCCCACATTTTTTTAACATGGCAGAAAACCAAAATTATGTGGGGCCTCTCCCAAAGGTAGAGTACTATGGCGTTGAAAATATGATGTCCAGTGAAAAAGGACAGTTTTTACAATGGTATCAGAATAACCGTGATAAGACCTTTGACATGCAAAAGGAGCTGGCCTATTATTGCCAGCAGGACGTAAAAATTTTGAAAGAGGCCTGCTGTCTCTACAGGGATGAGATTATGAAAATGGCATGGTGAGTAGACTGAGTGAAAGTAGATGGCAAACTCCAAAATGTAGTACACTGCATAGGTGCTTTCCTATACATCACGCTGGCCTCCATCTGCATGGCCATATACAGGTTTATGTTTTTGGAACCACAGACCGTAGCGCTTCTCCCCCCAGACAACTATCACAAACAGAAAAAGAGGTTTTCAACCCCATCTATTCAGTGGCTAATGTACATTTCGGAGAAAGAAAATATTCAAATTCAACATGCCTTACAGGGTGGGGAATTTCAGGTAGGTCCCTATTTTTTAGACAGCTATGCCAACATTGATGGGGAAACTACAGCATTTGAATTTAACAGATGCTTTTTCCACAGTTGTGTCACTTGCTACAATGAGAAAGACCAGAACCCACTGATGGGGACCACCTTTGGGTTTCTGAATTATCAGGCATTGCACAAAACCGATTATCTCAAGAGAGAGGGGTTTACCGTTAGGACCATTTGGGAGCACAAGTGGAGGGCTCTATTAGAAACTGATGGAGAGCTGGCAGATTTTTTAAACAGAACCCCACTGCCTTCTCCACTGGTGCCTAGGGATGCTCTTTTGGGGGGGAGAACTAATGCTACCTGTCTATATTACCAAACTAAACCTGGTGAACAAATACACTATTATGATTTTACCAGTCCTCACCCCTTTATAAACAAAATGAAGGAATACCCAACCAGACACCCTGAAATCATTCATGACAATTTCCCACCACTGTCAAGCTATTTTGGAATAGCCAGGGTGAAACTGTACCCACCACGAAACTTTTTTTTTCCCCCATGCTACCCACCAGGGTGAATGGGAAACTTATGTTCACACTATATCGCCTCTGCACAGAAACAAGACAGCAAAAGTGTGACCACACTGATGAAGAGGGCCCTCCTGGACACGTGGTGCACATCAGAATTGAATAAAGCTATCGCCAAGGGGTACAGAGTAGCTCAAATCTATGAAGTCTGGCATTTTGCCAAGAAGTCTAGAACCCTTTTTTCATGGTACATAAAAATGCACCTCTGACAGAAGCAGGAAGCCTCGGGCTAAGAAAAACAAGAGAGAGATGTGGCCAATTTCTTGCACAAAGAACGCGTGACCTTATGCCCAGAGGAAACCCCGCAAAGCACCAAATAGCAAAACCCTGCAAAGCACCAAATAGCAAAATTGTTTCCAAATTCTTTGTGGGGTAAATTCCGTCAGAGAACCAACTTGCCCAACACCAGCATCGTGAGAGACCCCAAAGAACTCTTTGGCTACCTCTTTTCTCCCACCTACGAAATTTCATCTTGCAACTTTATGATGAGGCAGCCTGCATGTTTTGGAAACACGCTAAAGAGTGTTACACGGTCTCTGGTAACACAAACATCTTTATAGACTGTTTCACTACTGCTTATGCATGCTTAGAGTTGTACAAGCTGTAAGACAGCTTGCAAAGAATGGTGTCTGCACCACAACACAGATTCTGTGATATTTGTGAGCCACAAGGGAGATTGGAACCCCCCAATAGGCAATTATTTGGGCGAGCTCACCAGTGAAATCCCACCAAATGAACACATCACAGAGTTTGTGTCAGCTGGTCCAAAAACCTATAGGTACAAGTTGTCCAGGGGAAAGGTTTGCTTGAAGGTAAAAGGGATTACCCTGAATGTGGCCAACAGTGAAGAAGTCAGCTTTGAAAACTTGAGAGATCTTGGTCTAGATTATGGGGCAAACCCCACTGGGGACACCCCTAAAACAATTGTGATACTTTTGTTCCTGATGATAGAGCACTGTTGTGAGTGGACTATAGAAACCAAAACCTTGAGAAAAATGCAGAAAGTCGTTTATGACAAAAGGGTCCTCACAGAAAACTTTAACAGCCTCCCCTGTGGTTTTTAAAGATGCTTATGCATTGAAAGCACCCCTTTTCTGTGATTTTGGCAGGCCCTAGCAACTGTGGTAAAAGTTACTTTATAAAAAACCTTTTGGATCATGCTGATAAAATGTTGTTTGTTATGCCTGAAAATACTGTGTGGTGCTATAGCTGTTGGCAGCCTTGGTATAAAGAACTGCTTTGTAAATATCCTTTTATCAAGTTTGTGGAGGGTCTACTGGACAGTCTCAATGATGACTGTTTGTTTCCTCTTCATAAAATAAATATGGTTGTGGTAGATGATTTGATAGACTCTGCTGGTGACAGCAGCAAAATTGAGAAAGCCTTTACCAAGTACGTGCATCACTGGAATCTTAGCATTATGTATATAGTTCAAAATGGTTTCTGTCAAGGGAAAAGGAGCTGCACCATTGCCCTTAACACAAAATACATGGTTTTGTATAAAAACCCCAGGGATAAGCTACAGGTAGTGTCCCTGGTGCAGCAGATGTACCTGGGGAAGACCCATTTCTTTCTAGAAGCTTTTGAGGATGCCACTAAAACACCTTATGGGTATCTGGTGGTTGATTTAAACACTTCTACCCCAGACGCTTTTAGATTAAGAACCGGGCTTTTTCCTCCCGACCAACCAGCTGCTTACACTTTTAAAAGAACAGCAGGTGGGAATAAAAAGAGACGATATAGTGGCGGCCTCTTCTTACCTCTCGAGACGGTGGAAGGGAAACACACCTAACTGCGTAAAAAGAAATTTGGCTGTCTTAAAACTGCTTCTCCAATCCTCCCCACAGCAGAGAAAAGCTATACTCTGCTCGGCCTCTAATGATTTAGTAGCGGCCATTTCAGAAATTGCTCTGAACACCTTAAAAAGAAACATCCCTTTGACAACACATCAAATTTGCATGCTGAAAAAGAGACGCGGGATCATAAAAAACCTAAGTAACAAAAGATTGCCTCTTAAAAAAAAAACAAACAGCTGGTGAAACAGTCTGGGGGATTTATTGGACCTCCGTTAAGTTTTGCTCTTCCTCCGATTACAGGGCTTTTGGCTAGCCGGTGATGGAGCATGCAGAAAAAATGTACCTAGTGCCCAAACACGAACTGGAACAATTAAGGGCTTCCCCACCACCTCAGGAAAATATCAGAACTGAGGCAACCCACTATTGGATGCTGAAATTATATTGTGCAAAGACCAGGGTTAACAGAATATGATAAGGCTAAACTGTGTGCATCTGTGCTTCAGAAATACCTGACCTACGTAAAGCAGGGTGATCTGGACAGAGGGAAATTAACCTTGTTTCTGCCAGAACAGACCCCACTAGAAGCCAGATACCCCCTAGAAACCCCCACAAACCCCGACACAGTCATTCAGGAAGTATTGGATAATGTGCCTGCCCGACACAGGAAAAATGCTAAAGTACTGCTCACTAAACTGAGCCAGCACAAGGATATTTCTTCTTGGGATGATCAAGGGGATTTTGTCTATGTAACAGGAGGGATGGCAGGGTTGCCGTGCTAGCCCGTCGCCTCCTCTACTGTGCCAAGCTTCGGACTTGCACCCTCCTATTCTCGTCCGCCATGACTTTGATGATATGTGTTTTTATAGGGAGGCTACCTCTCCTCCACTTGGCCACAGTTCTCCTGCTCCGGGTGTTCTGTATCTCTAAGCCTTATGGGCCTTCTCTGTACGCCACCCTTCTCACTAGGGCCTTCTCTGTACTGCTGCCCCCCTCCTGGGGCTCTCCGCGCCCCCACTGGGGCCTTCTCTGTAGTGCTGCCCTCTCACCGGGCTCTTCCCTCTGCCAGGTCTCCCCCGCTCACCGGGCTCTTCCCTCTGCCAGGTCGCCCCCGCTCACCGGGCTCTGCTCCGCAAGGCTGCCCTCTCACAGGGCTCTTCTCTGGAGCTGGGGTCTGTACCCCTGAACTCCGTGCCCTCACTGGGGCTGGGGTCCTCACTCTACCGTGAGTCCCCTATGAGGCCTCCTCCATCCCCTTATAGCCTCACCCAAACCACCGGTGTAAACAAACTGCAACATAAACACCAGCCCCTGGGCTACAAAGCAAACATAAGCCTCCAGTTAAACTACGCTCAGGCCTACCAGGGTTCTCTGTCACCCAGTGGTGACCAACTCTGCTCTGGCATCCCAGCTCTGCTTCTCTTTTCTTTCTGGCAGGGCAGTTTGTCTTTTCTTTCTGGCAGGGAGCTCCTTCTGCCCTGGCTGCTGGTAAGGAACCCCCCACCTGGCCTCCTGCCTGTGGTTTATATAGGCCAGGCCCTGCCCCTTCTTTCAGCTGGCTAGGCAGGCGTAACCCATTAGCCCCCTTTTGTTGCCTTGGTGACCGGCACCTGACAAGCCTTCCTGGCTCTCACAGTAGCAGGCACCTTACTGTCCTGCTACAGTCTACAAAGGCATGCTCGTCAGGGGTTCTAACACGCTCAACTTGGTCTGGAGAACCCTTCAAACTCATGCCAGGACTACTAAACGTCCGCCTAAAGGCTGGGATATCTTTATGAAAGCCAAGGCCGAGCTGAACGTACCATCTTCTGTTATGGGCAACGTTGTGAATCGTGATCATCTGGAACGTCTGAAAGTATCTGCCTCAGACCAAGAAACACCAGCAACACAGCCTAAGAAGCAAAAAACTCTCTCTAAAAGCCATTGGCTCTCCACATAAAGTTTTATGCTTTGAATTAAACTATTCTATCCTGCTATAAAGGTTTTGTCTACAGAGGATTTTTTGAATGAAAACACACATACACATTTAAATAACAACAGCTTTATTTCACAACATTAGACAAAGCATTCGTGAAAGTCATAGCAAGAAATACATGTCTGAGCATGTTGAAACATGTTTTGAACAGGCCCGGCCACACAGAAATTTTTATATTTACTTTTTACAAAATGCATCACCACCCTATCGTTTTGTGCTAAATCGTCGGAATAATACAATCTTAAAATCTGTTCAAACGATAGCCCCTTGCTACAGTGGTATAGGAAAAACACACAATGGTATCCACAGGCAACAGATTGGGGGTCTTGTAACTGTTTCGTCTGAAAAACGGTGTTGGTAGTGTTCTTGTTTAAAAAAAACATAATGCTTTGAGGAAAGAGAGAGCTGTTTGGGGGGTGACTGTACGAGTCAAAAAATTTTCTGTGGTTCCAATCCTCCAGGTAAACAGCCAACCAGTATTCTCCAGGTTGATTATGCAGGTGCGTGTTGACCACCAAGATCAGGGGCCTTTTAGACAGTTGAGTCTTAGGAAGCCAGTCACAGGGGAAAACATCTAAGAAAGTTTCGTTGGCATAAGGGTTTGAGGATAAAACCCTGACGAGCTGTTCGGTGTCCATCTTCACATGTAGTCAAACAGGACATTTCTCCTCTGATTTATTTCTATGACGTTGTCAAAGACCCCATATACAATCATGTTAACTTTGGCGGGCAAAGCCACAGCAAAGTGAGTTTCTGCTCTCAGTTTCCCAGTTCTAATCAGCAAATAATGATCAGCACACTCCTGGTCAGGAGACAGGTCAAAGGCAAATAAGGTATACCCCAGAGCAAACTCCTTATGGTTGATTATCGGGGCTCGGTCTTTCACATGTTTACCAGCTGTCTGTACCAGCTGCATGTATTCTCTCACGCAGTTACCGTTCTCAAAATCTAGTTGTATGGGCTTTGTTGGAGTTTGTTCTCCATCGACGTAGAGGGCCACAAAATTAATATTGTAATGTTTAAAGTTAAAGGGGTTCTTAGCATAATTCCCACTAAAGGCATTGTTATCCACGAACCCGATGACAATGAGTTTGGGCAACTGCCCCAGAAACAGATTGTCCTGGTTGCTAACTCAGCTGCTGGCAGGAAAGCTAAACACTTTCATACTCACTCAGTCTATGGGGTATTTAGTGTTGGCCGTAAGCAAGGCCTCCGCGTGGCCCAGTTGGATGCCCGGAGCTACCTTCACTTTTTTCACAAAAAGTGAGGCAGATGTGATTTTTAGTTTACAGGGGCCAGCCGCTACAGTGCCCATCAAGCAGAAGGCATCTTTGCTGCGTGTCAGCTTAATTTTCATATCCACGCCATTCGGCAACAGTTTTTCTTGAAAAAACAAATCGCTATGGAGATGACCAAGCAGATCTATCTTTTTGCTCTAGTCTGTCAGGTTTGCCCATCTCCGAAACCCCTGATTATTGCAATCCCACGTGACCATTTCATAATGTCCAGGGGTATCTTTGTAAAATAGACCAACAGAAAATTGGGTGGCGAGAGTGTCATCGCTGTAGTTGAGAACCGATTTGATAAAGGCTCGGTAAGGGTAACACTTGTTGCTCTGGCTTATGAGATGGTCTCCCAGAGTGACATCCAGCTGACTGAAGACAGAGGCCAGCGGGTAATTCACCAGACCCACTGCTGCTCTGGCATCAAGACCAGTTCCCTCACCTTTTACAATCTTGCAGCAAAGGTACAGCAGCGTATTGTTCAAATCCATGTAATCTTCGCCATTTCCAGCTATGAAAAAGTTAAGGGGGCTGGACTTGGTAATAGCTGAGAGTGGGGGCATCTGAACATACAGGTTTTCTCAAAGCAGGTCTGCGTAGGGGCAATTTGAAACACATCCAGTTTGGATTTGGCACTGTGCCCGCCTGGCCTCGAACATCTTTCTCCGTACCTCTTTGGTCCGGGTGTTTACCGGGATCTGCCCTGCCGTCGCAGGTGGTCTTTCAAGGAGGTCTTTATAATCAACGCAGATCACCCCTTTCTTGCCTGCCATGACTTTGAATCTTCTTCAGTGGGGGGGCTCAGTACTGCACGGTTTCCCTCACTGGCCACTTGTCCCTTCAGTGGTCTTCCGCGAGGCTCCACCTCCCCTTTACCTCACCCTATACACAGCCTGGTGGGTCACTGTCGATCCTGCAGCCGATCTTGTGCACCACGAGTGTCTTTCAATCAATAAGCGTACAGCTCCTTATTCTGTTTTCCTCGCTTCCCTCCACCTCAACCCCTTCCGGCATGGGGAAACACAAAATGCTCTCTAGCAAAAGAAAAATGCAAGAAAACAACCACTGACACCGTGCCTTCTGCGTGCGCCCAAGATACACCCCGTGCCCCTATCTGACTGTTAGGGTCCTTTCTTGTTCCCCTAGCCCCGCGGCTTGGTCCCTACCGACCTGGCTATCGTCGCCCTCTCTCTGGGCCTTTCGCTATCGTTGCCCTCTTTCTGGGCCTTCAGTATCGCCCTCTCTCTGGGCATTCAGAATCTTGTTGTCCTCTCTCTGGGCTTTCACAATAGTGCTGCTCCCCTTCCCTGGGGTTCCTCAGTGGTACTGCCCTCTCTCTGGGCCTTCACAACACTGCAGCCCTCTCTCTGGGCCTTCACAATAATACTGCACTCTTTCTGGGCCTCCACAATAATGCTGCCCGCTTTCTGGGGCTTCGCAGTAAGTCTGCCTTCTCTCTGAGCTTTCACAATATTGCCCTTCTCTCTGGGGCGTCTCCTCAGGTACCCTGGGTCCCTCCACCATCCCACCTGTTTCGAAGCTGTAAGGATGGCCAGTGCCTCCCCTTTCTCCGTGGAGGCTGCTAGTCCCGGGGTTTCTCCTGCTTCTGTCTTCTTCACATGACTTTCCCTGCACCGGAGCTCCTGCCCTGAGCACAGGTTTGTCTTTGCCGCTGCTGAAGGCTTCTCCCTCACCGCGTGAGGAGTCAGATCCGCCTCTGTTGGGGATCACCGTCTCATGCTCTGCACAGTACTTCTGGCTGACTCCCCAGCTGGGATTCCTCCCAGCTTCCGATCCCCCGCCTCTCTGTAAGCCATCCTTTTTATCTCTGCCAGCCAGTAATTGCTGTTGACATCACCAGCTGGCCACAGCTGAATGAAAGCATGGCTAATGGCCCGCGCGGGCTTTTCCCGGTGTTCCTGCTTTGCCTCAGGTCTTTCTGCAAGTAAGTGTTCTTTTTTTACTTTTGCTTTTTCTGTTCCTCCCCCGTTTTCTGGCCCCAGGGTTCCCCCCTTGGGCTTTGGGGTCTCCCCCATTTGTCTCTCCCTGTGACAGGCACATTCTTCAGACCTGCAGTGAACAAAGGCCATGGCGGTTAAAATATATTTCTGTTTCCTCCCAGGCTGCTTCTTGGTTTTTCATGTCTGGCTGCCCTGTTGACTTACTCTCTTCTTTTTAAGGGGTTGACGAGGTCCTGCACATCCGGAGTCTGGTGCGTCTCTCTTTCTTTTAAGGCTCTTTCTTTGAATATACATGAGGTCGGACCCCTCCTGCTTTGCCGGCTTGACCACCTTATCTAGGACAGCTCAGGAGATGTAACTGATCACATCTTTGGCTATGTTTTGTGCCGCATTTTTAGTGTGGGGCTTAATAATCTCCAGACCCCTTTTCAAAAGCAGAATGGCTTGTCTAAAGAGGCTGTGAAATATGCCTCCCACACTAGCCCCGTACATCATGGCCACCCCCTGATATCCGGGAGACCATACCCAGCCTGGCCTTTATAATAGTTTCTATACAAATTAGGGTCCCCATAATTTTCTACCATCACCATCATACTTTTACTTATTTTAAAATCTCAAAGTCTTCTGGGGGCATAGGTGACGCTTAATGATCACCTTACCAAAGCAAAATGAGACATGTTTGTTCTGATCTGTCTTTATTTCAATGCTGATTGTGTCGATGTGGTGCTGACTGATGGGGACATAATACGGGTTGTCATATGTGATGGTGACAAACTCGTTGTTGCTCCCACAGATAGGGACGCAGTGTAGCAAAGATACCGAAAACTCTCCGACAAGCTGATGTTCCACAATGTCCATGTAGACATACAGCAAATTAAACCCACTGGTAATATCAGCTGGGAAGGGTGGTTTGTTAACAGAGATTCCAGGTAACATTCCCAAAATATAGGTTAGCTCACCATGTGTATAAAAACCATAAGAGTTATCTTTGGATTTAAGTCTCACTTTTCCAAACACTTGGTCATAGTGCATAACTAATTCAGGAAGAGTAGGATTGGTGGTAATTGTATTGTTCATAAGAGCTAGTAACTCTGTAATGGTTGTATAATACCCCCGAGGCAGGATGTACCCCCATTTTTTAGTCCCAGAAATGATTTTGAAAGGGGTGTCTTCGTTGATGTTGTTCCAGCTGTGCGGGTATTGTATTTCTACTAACCCTATCTCCCAGTTCCCCTGCAAATCAAGTGGTTTAACCAGCTGTATGGCAAAGCTCGAGCTGGTGTTCTGCAGAAAAATGTTGGTGCAAGCGTTGCTGGGCAAAGTGATGTAAAAGTCACCATCTCACATCTTGTCCTTCTGACTGAGGTACCCCTATATGTTACAAACTTTGGAGGTTTCCACCCAGCTGTTAAATTTAGACAGCCACCCCAGCCATTTCACCAACAACTGCTTCTTTCTTCCCTTTCCTTTCATTGCTAGAACTTTTTCAATGCTGTAAACTCTGTCCTGTTTGGGGTTCACTTTTTGTAGTTCTTCAGGGTAGAAAGAACCCTCAATAGGTTCATCTTCATAATCTTTTAGGCGGTATACAGGCATCTGCATGTGTCTAAGGACTTCTTCCACTATGAAAAATTCATCAGTGAATGTTTGTTCGTAACCTTTTTCAAACCTCTCTTTGGTCCTAGACACCCTCATGTGGTCTCCTTTTCTAAACACGGGTGCTACTGGTTTTATTTTGAAATAGTCCCCATACATGGCTTTCCACACCTGTGGAGAGTTTGAGAAGTTCACGTCACTAGGCCTGATGTGGGTAGTTCTGTGAAAATTGTGGTTGTAGCTCTTTATAAACTCTGGTAACACATCAATGTAGCAAAGGTGTTGCAGGCTGTAAAATACCTCCACATCTTTGATTTTAATGTTCTGTTAAGCATCCCTACCACTGCCACTTTCACGTCACTATTCGTCAGAAAATGGTGAATATTATACTGTTTTAACAGCTTGTTTAAAGACTTATTTAAAAATTCTTTTCCCCAATCAGTCTATAATTTTTGAGGTACACAGCCCTCTGCAAAAATGGTTTTAAAGGCCCGAGTTATTTCACCACCTGACTTGTCTTTTAGACCCACGGCCCAGGCATACTTACATAATATGTCTATCTCTGTTAAGATGAACTTAGCCCCACGATTGTGCTTGGAAAACTGCTGCATATCCATCAAATCAGCCTTCCATTGCGCATCAATATCTGAAACAACAGTCTTGTTTCTTTTAAAATGTCTTCTTGCTGGTTTGTGTAGGGTGTAAGCATCCTGATCTGAAAGCCAGGCAGCCACCCTGCTTCTGTTCAGAACCTTATTCTGCCTTTTGGTGGCTTCAAAAAGTGTGTTCACCCCGCCAAAACTGCCAGGTTCACCAGGAGAGTAATAAACTTCCTTTTACATAGCCTCCTGTGTAGATATGTTTGGTAACCGCTTCCCCCACACCCACCCCATGCCAACACCCGTGTGGTGCATTCAAATGCTTGAGGACAAATTTAAACCATGGCACAAAGATACCATCTTCCAAATTCTCAACGTCTGCTTCAGGGGCAAGGGCGATAGGTCATAGTTATATATACATATACATATATACATGATCTAGGATGGTTCTTGCAGCATGAGGGGTTGGGCTTTGGGGGTCTGCATGGACTGTCCTTCTGATGTCATGGACTATGTGGTGTTGGTGTCACACACCACATGACTGGGGGTGGGGGCGGAGTTGCTGATGTCACGCACCATGTGACTGGGGGCGGAGTTGCGGACAGCATGCACCACGTGACTGGGGTCGGGGTCGGGGCTGGTGACATCACACACCATACAAGGGGAAAGGGGGAGGGGCTAAAGGGGCAGGACTTCTGGTCCAGCCCACCTGTCACATTTGAATTGAAGGGCGGTGAGCCTATATACTACTATCCCGCCTTAATAAGGAAGTGCTGTTGAATTGTCTAGTGCCCATTTTCCAATGGATATACTGATGCACTTGACTTATTATGATAGGCTCTAGTACTCCCCCCTAGTAAAGTATAACGCAAATTACCATGTTTTCCAATTCCATGGATGGCCAATATAATTATTGCTGGAGGGGAGCTGAACTTTAATTGACACTTATTTTCCTTTTGCTATTAAATTCCTTTCTTTCCACAATCTAATTTATGCTTGTATAACACACAAAAAACTAAATTTCTCCACTTTGAGTGGTTGGGATTTTCCATGTACATCTTAGTATGAATTAATTCAAAGCATCCCCATTTAACAATAGTCTCAACCTTACCCCCCAAAATTCTTTTTTACTAATCATTCAGACTTCCTGAAAACTCACCTCACACATAGGAAGCATCAGAGAAAACTTGGTAATGGTAAAGCAGTAGTAACAGGTTGCTTTGTTAATGATAACTGTTTTATTTGATAGACTGTGCCAGGTCATCTTTAAATTGAGCCATTATAAGATCAGTGGCAACTTAAGCTATCTTTGTTCTTCTCCAGTGTAAGTGGACAAGTATACTATACTCACTATCTCTACTAGTGCTTCTGCTGAATATGAATCAGCTTAACTCAAGTTTGGCAAGAGTAATGCACACAAGGCTACACGGGATTTTTCAGTTTTGGTACTCAGGAGGCTCAGAACTAGAATTAGATTTCATATAAAGATCTTCATTCTGGATTCCTTGGGGAGAAAGGGAAGGATACATTTACATAAGACTAATCCCCTCCACCTTCATCTTTTCACCTACAGTTCAATTTTTTTCAGACTATTTTTGCTAATATTACAACAGCAAAGGAGCTTGTTTTCTTTATCTGAAATAACCATTTTTCCTCAGAAAAAACAGACCACAACTCCTAAAATAACCAATAGTAAATATGTATATCCTGATAGCTTCCAAAGTCCACCAGGGTGAAGTTCAACTGTCAATTCTGTGCCTAGTCTGTGGTTGGCTTCCTCTTTTCTTGCTATTAAAATGATTGATGATGATGGGAAGAATAGCTATGGGATTTCTTATGACAGCTGATGCAAGCAGTCACCCATTCATTGCAGTTATGGCAATTTAACCCTGTTAAATATCTGCCCCATTGGGTTTAAAGTGTTGAGAATTGCTGATCTAGAGATTCTGAATGATTGGTCCATTAGCAGTCTTCAGAGCACTTGTTGGTAATCTGTGGAGAACGGGTTTATTCTATCAGCTATATTTTCAGCTTTTACATTGGCTACATTCACAGTATCATTTCTCCAAGTACAGAATCATCATTGTTGCCACAGAAGTTATAGAACTGCAGATTGTAAGAAAGGTGGTTCAAGCTTCGGGGGGGAGGGGGAGGGGGAAGGGGGAGGTGAGATAGACCTAACTGTGGGCATTTACTACAGGCCACTGAACCAAGGGGAGGAGCTTGATCTGGAGTTCTCTCAAGAACTGATAGAGGCTGTGCATGCAAGGGACTTGGTTGTCATGTGCAACTTCAACTACCCAACATAGATTGGGAAGAACACTCAGCTAGGTCGGATCAGTAATGTAGCTTCTAGGGACAGTCTTCAAGGAGGACTAGACAACAGTGGTCTGCACTTATAGGGAAATGTTTAGGAACGCTAAGGCAGTGACTGAGTTTAAGTTAACCAAGCGAGTCAAGGATAATAAGAAGTCCTTCTTTAGGTACGTAGGGAGCAGAAGGAAAACAAATCAAAGCATGGGGACCCTGTCTAACACCTCGGGACAGCTGGTAACAGACACTCAGGAAAAAACTGAACCCCTGAATGCCCACTTTGCTTCAGTATTTCACTGGACCAAGGGGTAAGACAAGTGAGATAAGGATCACAGGGGGCATGGTGGGAATGATAGCATTCCCACTCTGGATGCCAAGCTGGTGCAAAACCAACTAGAAAATCTAGACATTTATAAGTCAGCTGGACCAGATGGACTTCACCCAAGAGTGCCGATGGAGCTGGCTGTGGTCATTGCAGAACCCCTGGCAAAACTCTTTCAGAAATTGTGGCACATTGTGGAGAACCCTGAGGATTGGAAGAGGGCCAACATTGTGCCCATCTTCAAAATAGGGAAGAGGGAGGACCCGGGCAACTATAGGCCAATCGGCCTAACCTCCATCCCAGGGAAAATCCTAAGAATCTATGTGCGATACGCTCGTTGAGGGTAAGATTCTGAACGACAGCCAGCATGGCTTCATCGCAGGTAGGTCTTGTCTTACCAATCTCATCTCCTTCTACGAACAGGACTCTTGCCACCTGGACATGGGAGAGAAGATCGATCTTGTATACCTAAACTTTCAAAAGTCTTTTGATCTAGTATCCCACGATATCCTTGTGGAAAAATTGAAAGATTGTGGGCTTGACTGCTCAACATTTCAGTGGGTGGAAAACTGGCTGCATGGTGGGACCCAGAGAGTACTCATGAATGAATCTGTGTCATCCTGGTGAGAAGTGGCCAGTGTTGTCCCTCAGGGGTCCATGCTTAGAGTGGCGCTTTTCAATGTCTTTATCAATGATTTGGATGTGGGGGTGAAAAACTCATTGGCCAAGTTTGTGAACAACACCAAATTATGGGGGAGCATGGTCATGCCAGAAGATAGGCTGCAGATACAGGCAGACCTGAACAGGCTGGAGAGTTGGGCAGACTGGAACCAGATGAAGTTCAACACTCAGAAGTGTAAGGTGCTCCATCTGGGGGCAAACAATCCCCAACATACCTACAGACTTGGTGGCAACAATTTGACTTGCACCACGGGCAAAAGGGACCTGGGGTAGTGATCAACCATCGTATGAACATGAGCCAACAGTTCAATGCTGTCGCCAGCAGGGCAAACAACACACTGGCATGCATTAACCATTGCATGTCATGCAAAACTAAGGAAGTGATACTCCCACTCTACTCTGTACTGGTGAGACAGCAGCTGGAGTATTGAATCCAGTTCTGGGCACCGCACTTCAACAAGGACCTGGAAAAACTTGAGAGGGTCCAGAGAAGAGCCACCCATATGATCAGGGACTTGCAAGACAAGCCATACGAGGAGAAGCTGAGGGACTTGGGTCGCCTACAGAAAAGAAGGTTGAGAGGGGACTTGGTAGCAGCTTACCACTACATCCAGGGAGTACATCAAGAACTCGGTGAGCAGCTATTCACCAGGACACCCCTCGGGAAGACCAGGAGCAATGGATACAAACTCCTGGAAGGCTGCTTCAGGATTAATTCTAGGAAAAACTCCCTCAGAGTCAGGGTGTCCAGACTGTGGAATAAACTCCCTCCAGTGGTGGTGCAGTCACCTACCCTGGAAATCTTCAAAAGGAGACTGGACAGTCACCTCGCTGGGGTCACTTGACCCCAGTTGTCTTTTCCTGCCTTCTGCAGGGAGATTGGACCCAATGATCTACCAGGTACCTTCCAGCCCTTAATAATCTATAAATCTATGAATCAAAAAGTCTCTTTATTTATTGAGGTCTATACTGAAAACATGTGAGGACATCTACTCTTGGGGAGCTTATATATGTGACAAAAATTGCCTATTTTTGTGGTTTAATTGCATCACACTTTCCAAGTACAGGGTAGGGGTTTGCAATTTAAATGAGTTTGTTACGGTGCAAACTAAACCACATCCCCATGTAGTTTAGTTTGCAATGTGGCTACTTCTAACATTGCAGCCTTCAATCTGACAGCTTGTCTCCCCCCGCTCCCCAACGGGGCTGCAGGAGAGGCCAGCTGAAGGCAGAAGTGGCAAGGGGCCCAATCCTTTTTTTTTGTGGAGCCTGCCCGCATCTCTCACAACTGTGAGGCAAGCTATTGGGAGCCTGAGCAACCCCTGAGCTATTGAGGGCCCTAGTCCTTCCCACCATGGCAGTGGCACCCCCAGGGGCCAACTGGGCAGTCTGCTAGTGGACTGCAGGCTGCCCCAGCTCAGAGGCACCCGATACAATGCTTTTCTGAGTCCACCCAAGATTCCAGTATGCCATTCACCATCTTCATTGCCTTCTTTGACCACCAGCAGACCCAGCCACCCTTCTGCCACCTTCCTGCACTGCCCCATGGCCAAGCCAGTCTGTTCCCAGGCAGTCCCATGTGGTGGGAAGGTGGTGGGGACAGTGCATGGGGTACTGCTCCTTGGGCAGGCTCAGGGAACAGTTGGATCTGGCCAGGTGCTGCCTCTGAGCTGGGGCAGCATCTGGGGAAACAACAGGGGGAAACAGCTGAGGAAACAATTCATGCTGTCTTAGCAAAATGTACTGTGTACCTTAATCTCCTACAACACCCTTGATAGCAAGGGATGCTCCATGTGGGATTGCTATCATGTTCATAGATTCATAGATGCTAGGGTTGGAAGGGATCTCAACAGATAGTTTCACAGTTTCATAGAGCTTAGGGTCGGAAAGGACCTAAACAGATCATCAGGTCTGATCCCCTGCCCCGGGCAGGAACGAGTGCCGGGGTCATAACACTCCCAGCCAAATATCTGTCCAGCCTCCTCTTGAAGACCCCCAAAGTAGAAGAGAGTACCACCTCACTTGGGAGCCCATTCCAGAGCTTGGCATCCCTAACTGTAAAGTAATGTCTCCTGATGTCCAGCCTGAACCTTCTCTCTAACAATTTGTGGCCGTTATTCCTAGTAACTCCCGGTGGTGCCTGGGGGAACAGAGCCTTACCCAATTCCCTCTGGTCCCCCGGGTGAGTTTGTAAACAGCCACCAGATCCCCTCTCAGCCTTCTCTTGTGGAGGCTCAGTAGATTCAGGCCCTTCAGCCTCTCTTCATAGGGCCTGGCCTGCTGCCCCATGACCATGCAAGTGGCCCTCCTCTGGACCCTCTCAATGCTAGCCACATCCCTCTTGAAGTGCGCCGCCCAGAACTGGATGCAGTACTCCAACTGCAGCCTGACCAACGTCGCATAGAGGGGAAGGATCACCTCCCTGGACCTGCTTGTGATGCATCTGTAGATGCACAACAAGGTACAGTTAGCCTTACTAACCGCTTCCTTGCGTTGGCGGCTCATGTTCATCCTGGAGTCAACAATGAGTCCAAGATCCCCTTCTGCCATTGTTTTGACAAGAGAGGTGTTCCCCAGCCTACAGGTGTGTTGCTGGTTCCTTCTTCCTAGATGCAGCACCTTGCACTTGTCTGCATTGAATTCCATTCTATTCTCATCCACCCACCTCCATAATTTGTCTAGATCTAGCTGGATTCTGTCCCTCCCCTCCAGCGTGCCCACCTCGCCCCACATCTTGGTGTCATCAGTGAATTTGGACAGTGTGCTTTCCACACCCACATCCAGATTGCTGAAAAAAATGTTGAACAGTACAGGCCCCAGGACCAAGCTCTGTGGGACTCCACTGCCCATATCCCTCCAAGTCAAAAATGACCTGTCCACCACCACTCTCTGGGTGCAACCATCTAGCCAATTTGCCACCCATCTGACTGTGTATGCATCAGTGCTGCAGTCACCTAGTTTTTTTTAAAGAATGTGGTGAGAAACAGTGTCAAAGGCTTTCTTAAAGTCCACCTCAACACCCTCATTCAGGGACTTTGTGACCTGATCATAAAAGGAAAACAAGTTAATCAAGCAGGATCTGCCCTCAGTGAACCCATATTGGTTGCCCCTGAGCATTACCTCCCCTGCTGGGCCCTTGCAGATGTGCTCCTTGATAATATTCTCAAAGGTCTTCCCAAGGACCAAGTTAAGACTGACTGGCCTATAGTTGCCGGGGTCCTCCTTTCTCCCCTTCTTGTAAATGGGGACCACACTGGCCCTTTTCCAATCTTCTGGTACCTAGCCAGAGCCTCATGAGCACTCATACAGCCATGCCAGGGGCAACATTATGACCCCCACCAATTCCCTCAGCACCCTTGGGTGAAGAGCATCTGGACCTACTGGTTTAAACATGTTCAGCCCCTCCAAAAGTTCCCTAACTAGGTCATCCCTGACCCTAGGCATGGCATTGCCTCCCCTGGGTCCTTCCATAATCCTAGTGGGGGAAAATGTCCCAGACCCTGTCTAGAAATATGGAGGCAAAGAATTTAATAAAGAGGTCAGATTGCCAAGCCTGTCCTGTAGGGGCTGTATGTTACCCAGTGCCTTCTTCTTACTCTCTATGTATTTGAAAAAGGACTTTTTGTTATCCCTAATTCTGGTGGCTAGTCCTATCTCCATATCTGCCTTGGCCTTCCTAACAGCCTCCCTGCAGTCATAAGCAACAGAGGTGTAATCCTCCTTGGTGATAGCCCTTTGCTTCCAATGTTTGTACACCTCCTTTTTTCCCTCAGGCAATCCTGGATGCTTTTGCCAAGCCATGGGGTTTTTTTAGCACTCTTGCCCCCTTTGGTGCACATTGGGACTGACTCCCTTTGAGCTAGGAGGATCATCTCCTTGAGGAACAACCACCTGTCTTGAACTCCCATCTCATTGAGGCTCTGAAACCACAATGCTTCTCCTACTAATCTTCTTAGTTCATTGAAGTCGGCCCTCCTGAAGTCAAGGAGTTTTGCTTTACTGCTTGCTTTCACCACCCTGCACTGGATAGCAAATTCCAGAAGGCAATGATCACTGTCATCCAGGTGGCTGAGTACCCGCAAACCACCTCACCAGGCTGTTGCCTGTGGCAAGGACCAAGTCCAGCAAGGCATTCCCCCAGTGGGACTATGCACCTCCTGGGTTAGGTGGAGGTCCTGGATCCTGGCTAGGAACCTACATGAGCGGTCGGACCTGAGTGACTGCTCCTCCCAGCAGATGTCTGGGTAGTTTAAGTTACCCATGACAACCACATACCTTGACTTTACAGCCTCCATGGGCTGACCTGAGAATCCCAGGTCCAGCTTGTCCCCCTGGTGAGGCAGTCTGTAGTAGATGCCCACTATCAAGTCCCTTTCCCCATGACCCCCTTGCATTCTTACCCAGAGCGCCTCAGTTTGCCCCTCCTCTGACCCTATCCTGATCATCGAGGACATATATTGCTCTTTGATGCAGAGCGCTACACCCCCCACTCTTTTTTCCCTGCTCTGTCTCACCTGTACAGTCTGTAGTCCTTGATGTCCAATGCCCAGTCTGTGTAGATCCCACCAGGTTTCCATGAGCCCCATTAGGTCTGGGTTTTTGCTAGCTAGCAGGAGGATGAGTTCCTCCTGCTTATTCCCCATGGTTTGAGCATTTGTGTAGAGGCATTTGAGGCCTCCTGTAGGTGCACATGCCACCCCCTTCTTCTTAAGCCTGCCCTCGCCCCTGTCACTTACCTGGGTACTACCTGCATGCATCTCCTGCCTTGATGGTGAAGTATCCTCATGTTCCTCTACATCCCCATCCCCCGGCAAACCTAGTTTAAAGCTCACCATCTGAGATCAGCCATCCTGTAAGAAAAAACACACTTACCTTTAGGGGAGAGATGAAGTCCATCCATTCCAAATTCTGGCCACTCTTACAATGAAGAATTTCTTCCTGATGTCCAGCCTAAATCTGCTTTCTGTCAGTTTGTGACCATTGTTCCTAGTTACACCAAGAGGTGCCATGGTGAACAGAGCATCAACGGTTCCTTACTGATCCCCCTAATGAATTTGTAGGCGGCCATAAGATCACCCCTCAGCCTTCTCTTGCAGAGGCTGTAGAGATCCAGTTCTCTTAGTCTCTACTCATAGGGTTTGGCCTGCAAACCCTTAACCATACAAGTGGCTCTTCTCTGGACCTTCTCAAGTTATCCACACCCTTCTTAAAGTATGGTGCCCAATACTGAATGCAGAACTCCAGCTGTGGTCTCAACAATGCCACATAGAGAGGAAGTATCACCTCCTTGGATCTGTTTGTCATGCATCTGCTAATGCAGGATAAAGAGCAGCTAGCTTTGCTGATGATTTTGTCACACTGACGACTCGCGTTCATCTTGGAGTCCACTATGACTCTGAGATCCCTTTCCACTTCTGTGCTGCTGAGAGGGTCATTCCCCAGCCAATAGGTGTGCTAGATATTTTTATTCCCTAGGTACAGCACTCTGCATTTGTCCTTGTTGAACTACATCCTATTGTGTTCTGCCCACTTTTCCAACCTGTCCAGGTGTATCTGCAATTGTTCCCTACCCTCCGGTGAGTTCACTTCATCCCACAATTTAGTATCCTCCACAAACTTGGACAGAGTACACTTCACACCCACTTCAAGTCACTGATGAAGACTTTGAAGGGTACAGGTCCAAGGACCAAGCCCTGCGGGACCCCACTGCCCACATCCTTCCAGGCCAATACTGACCCATCTACCACTACTCTATGGGTGCAACCCCCAAGCCAATTTGCCACCCATTGGACTGTGTGATCATTTAAGTCACGGCCTCTTAATTTATTTATGAGAATGGGATGAGATACCATACTGAAGGCCTTCCTAAAATCCAAGTAAACAAAATCCACCTCTACTCTTTCATGTAAGTGTGACGGGCTAGCTGGCAGTGACTTAGCCCAGGGGTTTTGAAAGGGTAAAAGATGATTGGAGGGCTTGGGATTCCCTTTCCTCACCAATCAGGCCCCAGAGACTCACCCTCTATGTCCCCTGATTGGCCCCTTGGGTCACCTGGAGGGGGATAAAAGAGGCAGTGCAGCTGACTCATGGGAGACCAGAGAGGGACCACAAGGAAGGAGCTTCAAACAGCTGGCAAGACCTGGGCCAGCGGGGTGGGAGCAGTTGCCCCAGAAGAACCTGAAGGAGTGGGACCTGCAGGCAGCAGTGGGACCCTCCGCAGCGCAGCATGCAGCCGGCAGGAGAGGCTCCCCACTGGGCTCCAGGATCCCCTATGAGAGGCTGCGGCCAGCAAGACAGGTTCCCCAGCTCCAGCAAGGATCTGAGCAGCAACCTGAGAGGTTCCCAGCTCTGCTTCCAGCTCCTCCAATAAGAGGCCAGACAGCTCAATGTGAGGTCAGGGCTCCTGGAAGGCCAAGGCCCCTAGCAGCCTAGTATAGTATCAGCCCTGGTGGCTGTGTGGTAGAGCTTTTTTTTGCCTACCATGTGGGAAATCTGAGTTCAAGTCTCAGCTGGGATGGGTTGGGGTAGGTGAAGTAACAGTGAGAAATTCTTGTGTTTTCCCCCTTTCTCCCCCTCCAGGTACCTAGGCCCTATATTTCTTGTTATTTGACATTTTGTATTTTGTGCCTTTTATATTTCACCAACCAGTATTGCTTGTTCTACTGTTTGTGTTTTATATTTTGTTAACCCTGTCTTTTGTCAACTGGATGAATATGTCTATGATTGTAAGTATCTAAAATTGTTGAATCCTGCCCCCTCAGGGCATTGTAGTGTCCCCTATGCCCCCTGGTTTATACTGGTTATGTTCCCAGTATTGTTCTCTCATTAAAAGGTATATGGTTAAGTCCCCTTTGGTGGTCTGGCTCTGCTCTATAGGGGGAGGAGAGTCCCTACACCTCCCACAGCGCTTGTGCACCTGCTTTGATCCCTTCAATTACAGAGGGTGTACCTCTTGGAGTACCACCCAGATTACATAAATGTTTTGTGACCTGGTCATAAAAATAAACCAGATTAGTCAGGCACAATCTACCTGCCATGAATCCATGCTGGTTGCCATGCTGCATTATTTTCCATGCTGGATTTCCACAAATATAATCCTTAATAATTTTTTCCACAGAAAACATGATCCTTAATAATTATTTTCACAGAAATGATGTTATTTCTGTGGAGTAAACTATAACCAGGCTTTAAAAAAATGTATGCTTCACCAGGTTATTTGCCAATCTCCAAGCACCCTGCAACAGTGAAAGGCAGATCTTTATAGCAGTTGTTTCAGAATTACCTGGGTCTACAGGGAAAATTCTCTGAATTAAAGAACAATTCTGTTGGTAGTACTGTAGCTATGGGGAGAGTGAGCAGGACACTAGCCCTGGATGTTGAGTTGGGGTGAAAGGAGGGGGCACAAAAATAGCAGCTGCTGGGAGTGGCCCAACCTAGTCACCACCACCATCCCACTACTGGGTCTGTCTACACATGCCTCTTTTAAGCGGGCTTAGCTGAAATTGCCATTTTAAGGCACATTAAAGGGTGTGTGTTTACATATACACACTCTTAATACACTTTCAAAATGGCGATTTAAGGCTATGTGAGCCTAAATTTGGTACTTGCATAAAGCTGTTATCAAATTTAGGCGCAAAAAGCTAAGTTGTATTAGCAGACATGTAGATGGGCTAATCCACATTAATGTGGTGTGCATCAATGGATACACACTGTGTTAATGCATATTAGCATGCATGTACATGTGCTAATGTGACTTAGCTATTTGCACCTAAATTAAATGGGCCTTAATATGCATTAGAGCATCCATGTGTAGATGCATGCATAATTCTCTTAAAGCACCTTAAGCAAAGGTGTATTAAATTTAAGGCCATATAAATACATGTGTAGACATGCCCACTGATGCTGCCTTGTGCATCACTGCCACCCAGGATGGGGAAGTGCCTACGTACACTTCTGCTTCTAGATGCCTGAAGTGCCATATAACTTCATAGCAAAATAGACTTTTTAATATAAGGAAGTATAAAGCTTCAACATAGTGCTATTGTTGGTTTGCAGAGGAAGAATTAAAGTATTCTGGGTTACCTCATAACTACAAAGCATCATTGAAATATAATACATTGTCAGTAGGTTAGCACCACAGTGGATTATCACCACACAGGTAATCATCACACCTTCATGGAAATGTGGCTGCTGTCACAGTCTCCCATGCCAGCTGGGCTGTTAATTACTCTAACTAAATCTAGGTAAGGAAAGTCCAAAGAAAATAGAAATACAACAAAAATCAATCATTTCCTTTTCTTGCCATAGATTTCTTTTATACTTAACAATCTTGTTTTGAGGGGGAACATACATCCTTCTTCCAGCAGCTTCAACCTTGCTCCAGACAAAGTGGTCACTGAGTCTTATGATCGCCACATGCCCCCGGAGGCTCAGGGGCACAGCGAGCTCCCACAGGCAGCAGTGGCACTCTTGGCGGTGGAAGCATGGTGGTGGCGAACAGTGAGCTCCCACAGGCAGCTGCAGCACAGTTGTCAGCAGAGGGGGTGGGGAGGGAGTGGCGAGTGCTGACCAGCTGTCAGTGACCACCCACAAACACCACCAGCACCAGCGGCAGTAGCCAGAGGTGAGTGGCGACCACCCACAGGTGCCACCAGCAGCAAGGGGGGCAGGGAAAGTGGCAACTGCCTGAAGGTGCTGCTGGCAGTGTCAGTGGTGCCTTTTTGCAGGGGGTGCACCACCAAGCTCAGGGGGTGCATGTGCACTCACGTGCACCCCTTATGCATTGCCAATGCCCAGTCTCCACACCTCTCTCACTCCTAACTTTGTTCTGCCACAGTCCCTGCACTTTCCTTTTCAGCTGGCTCTGGTTTTTAACCAACAGACTACCTCCTCAGAATATTTCTTACCCTACTCTTGTCATTTTTAAGGAGCTCTAGTGTTCAAGTCACTGTCACATCAGCATCTCTCCACAAGAAGGCTTGCTCCTGTGCCACTCCTTTCTGAGGGAAGAGAGATACAATATCCTTTGGCTTTCCTTCCCAGCATTCCTTGCTAGGGATAATTTCCAAAGTCCCATTAGGTCTTTCTTTCTCAAAATTCAACCCATTGAGTAGGATATGGGAACAAGATAGTACTGTGTCCGTAGGCCACCTTCAGGGGTCAGCATGCCTTGGTACAGGAGCCAACACTAGAAATTACAGTTCTTAGGGTGAATCTACACTAGTCATGTTAATGCACATTAGCCTAAGTTCATGTTCATTATGTGCACACCTGTGCACCCTTAATGCACATTAACTTAGGCTAATTGCACCTAAATTTGATACCTGCAAATGCATTAGCTAATGCATATTAACTCACGTGTAGACACGACTTGGCACTTACTTTTGTGCCAGGTCTGCCCTGCCACCCAGGGGCTGGTGTGCTGGGCACCTGCCCCAAGGCCCTGCCCCCTAGTCTCCTCCCCCCCGCCCCACAACCCCCATCTCTGGGCTTGAAGACCCAAAATATTGTAAATGATTCCCCTTGTGTATAGTTTCCCACTCGTAAGCAGGTTTTTGTATTGTGGTTGGAGGCGTGCTGTTGGTTGAAGGGGGCAAGGGATGGGGGTGGGTGTTGTGAGGGTAATAAAGGTTTTTTTGTTTCACTCATGTGTGTGACCTGAGAGTGGTGCTGAGGGTGGGCAGGGGGTAGGAGGTGTATGGGCAGTGGGGCAGGCGGGCTGGAGCAGGGAGTACAGGAGAAGGGGGTCAGGCAGAGCCTCCCACAGCCAGTGCCCTGGCTCCTGCTGGTGGGTGTGCAGCTGTCCTCGGGCCTGGGCAGGGGAAGGAGGGGGCTACTAGGGCCAGCAGGGCCAAAACCATGGCCAGCAGAAGGGTGGGGAACCGGTTGTTGATGGCAGGGCTGAGCTGGAGCAGAGGGGCACTGGACATTGTTGGCAGGGGCAGGGGCTGGAGCTGGAGCAGCTCTGGCGCAGGGAAGCAGGCAAGGAGGGAGCTGCTGCATGCTGCCCCTGCACTGGGCACATGGTTCCAGGGTAGGGAAGGGGCTGGCAAGGGATTAGAGTTTCCCAGATGGCTGTCAGGTGTTGGCAGCTGGCTCTGGCTCCAACATGGACTAACTTTAGTGCCAAATCCGTGCATGTGTAGACACCTGTCACAGGCCTGCTAGGCGCTGTGACTGTATCAGCCGTTAGGCTGCTGGGTTCGGAATCGAGGAGGTGAATCAGGAGTGAAGCAAAGGCAAATTTATTGATAGCTCATGCATACAAATGTGATGGTGGCACTTAGGATGCCTCTTCGTATCCTCTTATAATCTCCCAAAGAACATAAGTACCCCGACTTTCCCGCTTGCCACATCTTAGATGTTATTATAATATGGTCTAATTTGTGATGTCACTAGTCAGGAGGGTTATTATATATATTTAGAGGCTTTTTTATTTGTTTGTTTGTTTCCTGTTTGTTTGGGGGAGAGGGGAGGGGGGTTGTGCCTCTATTAGGAGACCCGGCATTATAGAGGAATACGTCGCTCGCCTTCTCGACTATCCACATGCACTTGCCAATATATATATATTCACGGTGTGATTCAGATTAACGCTTGTCTTTATTTTTATCTTTTATCACTCTATACAAACTTTCTTTACTTTTAGGCAGAAACAGTCCATTTATATCCTTTTCCTTTTTTTTTCTTTAGTCTTATCAGTCATATCAACTTTGTAATTCTATCTATATAATGTTCTTACATAACTGCTAACAGTTTGGTCAGATTGAATTTGGTATTAGAAAACAAAGTCTCTTTATCTCTTGTTTGTCTGTTTATCTTTTTTGGGCAGACTTTTATCTTCAAACCCTGCCATATACTTTCTCTTTATTTTGTTGCTATAAGTGTGTACTTTTTATCCTGCGTGTTCCTGAAGCCTTGAATCCTTGTGACAGACACCCAGATGCTGTCTCCAAGGTTGAGAGAGTGGGTCAACTCACTCTCTTCTTTTCTTTGTTTACTTTCCAGAGCAACAGCCAGCCACATCCCGTGGTGTGTCTCCTCGAGGATCCGCCACCAAGCTCCGCTCTCTCTGGCGTCATGAGAAGTCTTGAAGTAAGTCTCTTATCCCCTGGAGATTCTCTTTTTTCCTCTTTTTCTCTTTCAGCCACTCTCTCTTTTTCTTTTCAAACTCCTGACTCCTCTCTTTTTTTCACTCCTGGGGCTTCCATCCTAATATGGTAATGGCTCCGGAAGCGGCATTCTTCGACTTTTTTCACCGCATTGGTGTTTACTCTTTCACACAACAGTTAATAGGAAAATTATTATGACAAACAGATAGTACTGTAATAAAGAGGTAATAGTGAATAATAAGAACAGATAGACAGAATGACAACGAGTTCTCACATGGGGTTGGCAACTTATCAGCAGTCTCTCTATGCCAGGTGCACGCCAAGTTGTTCTAGCTAAGTCAGGCGTCTCTGATCAATGCTGTCTGAGGGTTCACCAGGAAGGTCCCTAGGTCAGGATCCAGTCTTCACTCACACTGGGAGTCTGGGGTCCAGGCTTGGTCTGACAGTGATGGTCTTTCTGTCCCGTCCTTCATGCTGGTCACTTGACATACGTGCTTTTTTATACCTTATCTTATGCTAATCTGTCAGCTCAGAGCTACTCACAATCTTGCCTTACAGCTGTTACTTAATGGGATTAGAAAGTGTTAGAAATTATCATAAAAGGTTACTGCCTAAACTTGGACTCACTCAATAAGCGAATTACACCACATCACTTTGGGGTTAGAGATTAGCATTTACTCTGCCTAAGTTCAACTTCTTGGTTTCTTCTTCTTTTTTCAGCTCGTCCTTGAATTTTCAAAAGGTGATAATTATACTTTGTGGATAGGGTTTGTCATTATGGCTGAACTTTAAGTAAGAACCGTTAGACTAGCTGATGTTTGCAGTTTTATTTTTGGGCCTCAGTTAATCTTATGATCAATGTAGACAGTTAGTTTCAACACTTTGGTTAAACTTATGACTGACAAGTTACATTTTCAGGTTACAAACTTGCAAGCTTTGCATTAGCTAATAATTACTGTCAGACAATTACCAGATGTCTCCAAGAGCATATATTTATTGATTTAACCCCTCTGGTTCTGGCTGTCACAGACACCTGCCAAAAATTGCTTAATGTGCATTAGCTTAAAGTGCATTACATTTAGTCGCACTTAAATGCACATGTAGATGCACCCTTACATTAAAACCAGGAGCACTCTGCCATTTTAAGGACTACATAATATTAAGAATCACATGTTTTAAATTATAAAGCCAACAGGTTAATAGGAACTTGGAAGAGAGAACAGTTGAATAGCAGGAGGACAGGAGGAGCTGTATAACTTGGGCCCAAAGGGCATTTGTACAGAGGTGGAGCCTCATGTGATATGCCTGGGCAAGGCCATCCCTAGGGGAAGAGTGAATCGGGGAAACTGCCCTGGGCCCCATGGCAACATGGCCACGGCATCTCCGTGCTGCTACCAGCTTCACGTCTGGCCGTTCAGCACCCCTTCCCTCCCCACCGCCCATTGCCGCTGGCTTCCTTGCATCCAGGGGTGGGGCCCCAGACAGGCTGATTTGCCCCAGGCCCCACGCCTTGCTTGGGTCCTCTCTGTGCCTGGGAGTCAGGGAATCAGTTGGAAATAGAACACAACAGGACAAAATAAGTGTTTTGAATTGGGGGGTGGGGGGGGGGAAGAGATCATGTGTTGGTAACAGTCTGTACTGTAGAGAAACAGGAGATGCTAAACACATATGAAGGTGCAATCATATGCACTACAGGGCCCAAAGGCCAGCTCATATGTGAAGTCTCATTATGGAGTGAGAGGAGAGATTGATTTCACTTGAGATTGTTGTTGCATAAGAGATTGTTGCTTCAAAATTAGTAACCCTGAACAATACTCATACTTCTTATAGAAGGAAAAACATCACACTAGATCTACAAATCCTGCCACCTCTTAAGAGTAAATGGTTTGGCTTTCCACTACTGGAGAGTTATAACACTCATTTGTGTTTCTTCTCACTAGTGCATGCTGCTTCCAGAGGCAGTAGTCATACAAAAAGATTTTTTAAAAGCCCCGCCCTGACTTTATCAGCTAGGACCCTAGCCACTGATAATAATTAGAAGCTGCTATATTTAGTAAAATGATATCAGCCTTCTAACTAGAGACTATCACAGGGCAGCGAGGATAAATGAACAGACAGTAGATTGTCTCGTGTCAGACACCTTTTCAGCTGGCCTAGAAAAAAGTTAGGGCTTATAAAGTATTTTGCTAGTTGTTTAACTCTCCAGCCACTGACTTTTGCACTGAAATTAGATGAGTCCTCTTTGTTTTTCAGGGCTGTTTAATGCTGTCTACAGAAAATAAGGTTTGCTTTTAAACAAGCCTGATAATAACATGGGGAAATACAAGATTGACAGCTAACTCATTTATAGGACTCCTGGCTTGCTGCAACTGAAACCACTGAAGGGAATATCTCAGGACATTTTACTGTCTGCTTCTTTAATAAGTGCTGCTTCAATCATTTTAATATGAATGCGTTTCTAGGGTATGGTTTCTCAATTTCCAGTCAAAAATTTATTTGCACCTCCCTTATATTCTTAAGCCCCTCTAAGAAGCAATTTACATGTGATAAATATCTTATAGCATGAAGAATATTTTTTTAAAAATTGTTGTGAGGCAGAGCTGCTGGATTATTACTGAAGCCCTCCTTCAACGTCCAGAAGCTTCATGAGTGCCAGCAATTTGGCTTGCTGGCATTCCCTTTGCTTATATCTCAAAGCAAATGGCCCATGTTTCAAGAGGGCAAGGATCTGTACCCAGAAACTAGAGGACTATGTGGCCACTGCTTATAAGCTCAAGTTTTATGCTTCTTTTTGATCCCTTCTTACGGTCAATTTTAATTTTTCCAGAGGACCAAACTAGTTTGTCACAGAACCACAAGAAAAAAGTAGCCTGTTTTTGCAGCCAAAAGTTTTGACGGGTTAATAAAACTCTCCCAGGGTTAATGAGGAAGAATGTCTTTGCTCTGATATACACATATGGTTTTTACTGATATCAGTGAGAGATACATGTCTGTGTCAGGGCAGAACTTCACCTAAGTTTAGAGGGTTGGAAATCCAAGGCTTAGAAATTACCTGCAGTACTTCTACGTAGAGTTGATAAAAATAAATGCCTGCATCAATCTGTGATTGAACAGGAGGAAGACAAGCAGGATTTTTATAACAAATTTTCTAGTTTATCTTCAGAATGTGATGGCCAGTAGCACTCTAACTAGTGTGCATTCAATTTTAGATGAGAAAATGCCAGGATGAAGAAAATGCCAGCATGAAGATATCTGGCAAAGGATAGCCAGAGTACAATGAGGAACACTTAGATGACAGACCATAAATTCATAGTTTCATAGTAGCTAGGGTCAGGAGGGACCTAAACAGATCATCTATCCTGACCCCCTGCCACAGGCAGGAATGATTGCTGGGTTCACACCACCCCAGACAGGTGATCATCCAACCTCCTCTTGAATTTACCCAGGGTAGGGGCAAGGACCACTTCCCTGGGAAGTTGGTTCCAGATTTTGGCCACCCTAACTGGAAAATATTGCCTTCTGATCTCTAACCTAAACCTATTCTCCATCAGCTTATTACCATTGTTCCTTGTCACCCCAGGTGGTGCTGGGGAGAAAAGGGCTCTACCTATCTGCTGTTGATCCCCCCTGATGAGTTTGTAGGCAGCTACCAGGTCCCCCCTCAGCCTCCTCTTGCTGAGGCTGAACAGGTTCAGGTCCTTCAGTCTTTCCTTGTAGGGCCTGTCCTGCTGCCCTCTCACCAAGTGGGTGGCCCTCCTCTGAACCCTCTCCAGGCTGGCCACATCCCTTTAGAAGTGCGGCACCCAGTACTGGACACAGTACTCCAACTGTGGCCTGACCAAAGTCACATAGAGGGGAAGTATCACCTCTCTGGACCAGTTTGAGATGCACCTTTGGATGCATGACAAGGTATGGCTGGCCTTGCTGGCTGCAGTCTGGCATTGGCAGCTCATGTTTATCTTGGAGTTAGTAATGACTCCAAGATCCCTTTCTGCCTCTGTGCTTTCAAGAGGGGAACTCCCCAGCCTGTATGTGTGCTGTGGATTCCTTCTCCCAAGGTGCAGCACCTGCATTTGTCTACGTTGAACCCCATCCTATTCTCATCTGCCCACTTTTGTAGTCTGTCTAAATCTAGTTGCAGCCTCTCTCTCCCTTCAAGTGTGTCCACCTCACCCCACATCTTACTGTTGTCGTGGTAAACACACGCAGCAAACTTTAGGTCAGGTCAGCAGAAGCTTGGTTTATTAGAGAATGCATTCTGGACAGACTCATACACAATTGGAGAATTGTGAGGAGGTCTGACCCCATACAACAGGTGAAGTGAGTTCATATAGAAAATATGACATCATAAGTATAGCAACAACATATACTAATCAGCATTTGCCATGACTTTGTTAGTAATGCGCATGTCTTCAATTTATTTTTGTTAGCATCAATTTATCTTTGTTAGCAGATTTTAAGGGTCTTCTGATCTGTAACCTCAGGGGTTACTTCCCTTTTTGGGCTGACTCAGCAGGCTGGTTTGTGGTTACTTTTGTGCTAAGTTTTTGTTTTTTACTAGACTAGGACAGGATGGTCTGTCTGTGTTAGTCTGGCAGTTTCGGGTCATGTTCTTTTGACTTTTTCATAGCCTAAGCTGAATACATGTTTTGCACCTTTACCCATAATGGAGATTCAACTCCATTTTTCCCTTCTTCCACACTGTCATCAGCAAACTTGGACAGCATGCTTTCCACCCCCTCGCCCAAGTCGCTGATGAAGATGTTAAACAGTGTGGGCCTGAGGACCGAGCCCTGAGGTACCCCACTGCTCACATCTTGCCAGGTTGAGTACAACCCATTCACCACTACTTTCTGGGTGCACCCCATCAGTCAATTTTTTTACCCATCAATGCCACAGTCGCTTTATTTATTGATGAGGGTGGGGTGAGAGACAGTGTCAAAGGCCTTCTTAAAGTCTAGAAAGAATACGTCCACGGCGACACCATCACCCAAGGATTTAGTTACTTGGTCATAAAAGGCAATCAGGTTGGTCTGGCAGGACCTGCCTTTGATGAACCCATGCTGATTGCCCCTGAGCATGATCTCCCCTGCAGGCCCCCCACAGATGTGCTCCTTGATGATTCTCCAAGATCTTCCTGAGCACCGAGGTGAGGCTTACAGGCCTATAATTAGTTGGGTCCTCCTTCCTCCCTTTCTTGAAAATTGGGACCACATTAGCCAGTTTCCAATCCCTCAGCTCCTGGCCAGATGACCACGAATGCTCATACAGCTGGGCCAAGGGCTCTGCAATGACCCCTGCCAGCTCGCTCAACACCCTTGAGCATGTTGAGGGAGCTTCCTTCCACCTTCACTCTGCTTACCTTTTAGCCCAGAGTGTTTATAGCATTTGACTTGGAAGAGAAGTTTCCATTCATAATAAATTTTGAATAATGTTGGGGAGGGTCCCACCATGAGCTGATCTGCCCCGAGCCATGCAGCCTCCTCGAGCTGACTCCAGTATGGGGCTGGGGCAGATCAGCTCATGCAGGGACCCACAGCCCCAATTCTGGGGTGGGGAAGGGTCCCCTCATGAGCTTATCTGCCCTGGGCCCCACACCCTCCTCGGGCTGGCTCTGGTACAGGGCCAGGGCATATCAGCTCATGAGGGGACCCTCCCCTACCCCAGGATCAGGGCGGCAGGTCCCTGCATGAGCTGATCTGCTCTGGCCCCGCTGGCCCCAGGTGGTAGCACTTGGCTCCAGTCAGCTGGCAGGCAGATCGGGGGCCCACTGGCACCCCTAAGAAGGCTGAGGGGACTGTGCTGGAGTCCTCCCAGGGTAGCGTGACCCTGATCTGTCTGTCGGGTTACAGGAACCAGGTGCTGCTGCCTGGGGCCAGTGGCAGTACTGATCTTCCCAGCGCCATGTGTGAGCTGTGACCAGCACCCGTCTGTCATCTGGCAGACAGATTGGGGGCCTGCACCCCTGGGAGGACTGCGACACAACCCCTGCAGCCCTGCTGGGGGTGCAGTCGAGCCCCGATCTGTGCCAGATGAGAGGAGCCAGGTGCTGCCGCCTGGGACCAGCAGCAGCAGCAATCTTCCCGGTGCTGGTCCCAGGTGGCAGCAACTGGCTCCTCTCATCTGGCAGGCAGATCAGGGGCCCATACCCCCAGGGAGGACTCCAGCACAGCCCCCACAGCCCTCCCGGGGGTGCGGGCAAGCCCCCAATCTGCCTGCTAGATGACAGGAGGCAGGTGTTGCCAGCTGGGACTGGTGCTGAAGCCAATAAGCATGGCTTCAAAACTCAAAACATTTCGAAACTTTTGAAAAGTTTCAAGTTCCCTTGTTTCATTTCAAAGCTGTTTCAAAGGCTTTTGTTTCATTTCTATTTCACTGTTTCAAGCTTGAAACAGCTTCAAAATGAAATACCGGGCAAAATTTTGCACTGCCCTGGTATCCAACTGTTTGGGCCCCACAGACCAGACCTGGATCATAAGCCTTCTCAGGGGCTACATGACCCAACTCTGGTGGTAAGTTGGTATGGCTACTAGAGCAGCTGCATTAGCACGCCTCCAGAACCTAGGGGTGAACACACCTTCTGCTCAATACCAGCCCCCCGCCCACACATACACACACACACACACACACTTTTCCCATGCTGCCAATTTTAGTCACCAGTAGTGACTGAAGATACCAAATTTGGAAGAGGGCAAGGGGATGGGGGAGAAAGTAGGGGTAGCATGGGGGTCTCAGCAACTTAGCAGGTCTCACAGCTATGCCAACAAGCCCCACATGCACTATACAGTCAAGGTGGGGGTGAGACCACACCAGTGCACCCTTCTGCATCTTCTCTTGGTCACTCTAGTTAGCAGATCATCTGGCATCCTTGCATCCACAGTTTTGCATTAGTTTTTACTTCTGCCTTAGTCCTCCCCCTAATTCATCTTGCTAATATATTAATTAAGCACTATGGCTAATAGCAACATAGTGATTTAAAAGATATCTTCAGTTATTTGTCAGAATATCCCCCACCCCCAAATTAGATGTAGTTATCATTAGAAGCTGCTGCTTACTTTTACAGCTGCTCAAAATTTTTCTCTCCTCCCCCCCAACATGTTGTCCCTCACTGTTTCAACTAAAATTTAATGCTTATGTACTCTGCATACAATAATAAGCACAACAAGCCCCTGGCTGACTCCTCTTCATCAGAGTGCAAAACAAATGAGCAATACCATTGTACTCATAGTTGTACTAAGGATTTTCCAGAATTATATTTCCCTAAAAAAGTTACTTCTGTGTTCACTTCCCAGTATAAGCCCCTGTACAAGACACAATCAAAGCTTTTAATTTGAGACAAGAGCAGTGGTTCACAACCTTTTAGGACTTAAGGCACCCTTCAGAAAATGCCAGCTCTTAGTATTCACTCTCTTTTTGACTACAGAAGAATACAACAATTCGTCTTTTGCAAAGAACTCAGACTGACCACAATAGGTCAAAATATTTTGGACACTATGAATTGTTATTTGAATGACGGGGGGGGGGGGGGGGGGGGGGGGGGGCGGAGTCCTTGTGAATCATGTGTAGTTGTTTGCACATTAAACAGTACCAATACTCAGCAGTACCCCATGGCACCCTTTTAACGAGTCTCACTCTCATTCTCCAGAATCACTGGACTAGAGACGTAGGCCTTTTCTTAGAATTTATAGAATAACAGTAATATATATGAGAACCTCTAGAGAGCAGTCAAGATACATGTTCAAAATATAGGCCATTGTCAGAGAGATAAATAAAAAGAACCTCAGCATGTCAAGATTCTCAGCACATTAAGAGAAGTTTTAAAAAAAATGTAAGGAAGCCAACAATTTTAACATTAAAAGATTTACAACATATGTTATCTATGTATTACTTCTGTGCATTGCATGCTATAGGTTTAGTTTCTTTTATCCACTCTTAAGAACACAAAAAATGAAATCTGACATTTCTGAGTTACTGAACAAATAATCTAACCACATAACTGTTGCAAGCCATTATTGTCTTATGGTAGTTTGGTTACCTGAAAGGACCTGATACTTTCAGTTCAATGCAGTTTTAGAGGACTTGCAGGTATCTACTTCACCAAAAAATTAATGCCTAATTGACCCTATCATCATGAAGGCCAGGGAATGAGATAGTATGAGAATGCAAACTTCTCTCTAAATATTTGAGGGGCTTGTTCCAGATTAGGTCACATGGATCTCCTCTAAGGAAAATAAATAAGATCTACAACAACACCCAGGAGATGCACATTATGATATATGAAGTAGCTGAAAATATGCCAAGTACTTTGAGTCATGTTTTGCAGAACAAAACAGGGGGTGGCAGACACAGTTTATTTAATTAAATCCATGGTTAAAGCACAAAGTGCCTTCCTTCTTACACTGGCAGTCCTAAACACATTGGGATCATTTAGTATTTGGTTATGCAAGTACTAAATGACTGGAAAGTAACAACTGTGCAGTCCACCGCTCATATAGACTTGGCCAATAAGACCAGATGCACAAGAGAGGGGAAGCTTATAGAGCAGGGGTGGGCAATCATTTTGGACAGAGGACCGCTTACTGAGTTTCAGCAAGCCATCGAGGGCCGCCTGACAGGCAGCTCAGGGCAGATTAATATTAATTTTCTAAATTTTTTAGGGGCCTGTGAGCTGGATAGGATGGCCTGGAGGGCTGCATCTGGCTCCCAGGCTGCATTTTGCCCACCCCTGTTATAGAGCATGGTGGGCACTATACCTTTTTATGGAAAGGAAAAGCCAAAAAAATAAGATTGGATTGGTTTTGCTGTCAAGCCTAAAATTGTTACTCAAATGCTGGAATGCATGGTTGGCATCAACAAGTGTCTCATAACCCTTCATCTTCAACTGACCAGTGGACCTCATGCAACAGTCATCAGTGCATACACTCTGATCCCTGATGGTAGGACAGATGCTAGATTGATCAACATTTGATATATTCTGTCAAGTCCATTTGTATCACCCCAAAATAAAGGAAACAAAAGAAGCAACCAAGAAAGAGGTTCAATATTAAGTGCTTGAAAGACCCTGGTAAAAGTGATCACCTCCAGGAGTGTCTTAGTGAGAAACTCTCCGATCTTCCTGATGATCTTGATGGCTCACTGATAATCACTGATCTGGAGCAATGGAAAAAAGGAAAGATTCAAGGACACCTTGAAGGCAACTCTGAAGAAATGCAGTAACAACAATATCTGGGAAATTCAATCATCTCCAAGGTACTGTGATGTACAAGGCATTGACCACTGGGAAAGCCTCAAGAAAGGCATCCATAAGGTGTGCAGAGAATCTCAAGGCTTCTCCTAAAAGAAACATCAGGACTGGATTGATGAGAATGATAGGGAGATTTAAATTCAAACTCTCACTGACAGAAAAAGGAGAGCCTTCAAAGCTTGGCAGAATGGCATCATCTCCAACAAGAAGCAAGGCATTTATTACTACACTAAAGCTGAAAACCAAAGGAAAATTTGAAAGCAAAAAACAAGCAATGGGAGGACAAAACAAGAGTTTGCTGATAGCCATGATGTGTAATTTCTTCAGCACAATCAAAGCTATCTATGGGTCAGGCACACACAGAACCATTCCTCTGAGGTCCAAGGATAGAACAACTCTAAAGACAGCTGCTCAGTCAACACATGGTGGAAGGAACACTTTGAAGAGCTCCTAAACCAAGATTTTAATGTCAAACCTATCCCACAACACCCCCTTAAGGACTACCTTGCAGATCCACCAACTTATTAAGAGGCCTCGAAAGCCTTTAATCAGACGAAGAACAAAGCACATGCTCCTGAAGGAATACCCTCTGAAATTTATAAGCACCAAATATATGTCATTGTTATAAAAACCTGAACAGATTCCCAGGGACTTGAGAGATGCCAGAATCATTACCATAATCAAGAAAGGAGAAAGATTGGAGTGCATTAATTACTGTGGTATCGCACTCCTATCCATACCTGGGAAGATCCTTGTCCACATTCTCCTCAATAAACTCACTTTTCTTGCTGAGCAGATACTACCCAAGTCTTGGTGTGGTTTCAGATCACCTACAAGTACAATAGGTATGATCTTTGTAGCTAGATAGTTGCCAGAGTGCTGCAAGCAGCACCAAGATCTGTACATGGTCCCCTCATTGACCTGACTAAGGTTTTCAATTCAATCAACAGGAAGGGCCTAGGGAAGATCCTAATGAGATTTGGATGCCTGCCAAAATTTGTTATTATTATCAGATTCCTTCCTGATGTGATGACAGCAACTGTACTAAGCAATGGCTCAGAGATGAACTCCTTCACTATTAGGACTGGTGTCAAGCAAGGATTTGCAATTGCACCAACACTCTTTTCCATCTCTATTGCAGATATTCCACACCTCATTGCTAATAGACCTCCTTCTGAAGTCAGCATCCAATATTACAGGGATAAGAACTGCTTTAACATCAACTGATTATGCTCCAAATCAAAGATAACTGGCACATCCTTTACTGATCTTCAGTACACTGATGATTGCATTGTGTGTGCCCACTCAGCTGAAGAGCTCCAGGTCACTCAATTGCTTCTGTAAAGTATATGAAATGCTGGGACTCACTGTCAACTTCACAAAAAACAAGATACCTTATTAACCCACTCCAAACCAACCAGCTGCTCCCCTACATGTTATAGTTAAAGGACAATCCTTGAAGAATATTGAGCATTTCCCCTACCTGGATAGCCACCTTTCCCAAAAAGTAAATATAGACAATAGCATTCAACATCAGATAAAATCTGTCAGAGCTGCTTTTGGACATCCCCAAAATCAGGTTGTAAGAGGGGTCACTACTCAAAGTGGATCCCTGCTCACGTACCAGACGGTTTTAACCCTCTGGAGCATGCAGAGCTCAAGGATTACAGCTGATGTTCATAGTGGGGTTGCTTTTTTAGCTTATCCACTCTATTCATCTGCCATTACTTGGTGTAAAAAGAAAAAGGAGGGAGGCTAGCTATCCTACCCAGCTGTTGTCTTTTACTCTAGCTAGGATTTTTGTGATTTTTTTTTTTTTTTCAGCTGTTGCCCTATTTTAAATGACTCATTAAACTGGGTACTACTGGCTGTATACAGTCATATTACTCCTTACTTATTATAAATATGGATCTCAGAGGGCTACAGGATTCTGCTGAGTGTCTGTTTTTACATACACTGTTGTCTGCAGTACCCTCACTCATGGTTTGTTGTCTTCTTCTGGATACAGGCTCCGCATTGGAATGACCAGCTGTTCCCTGATCAGTCAATCGTCACCTTCGGCTTCTTCTCCCTGGGAAAGCATGGAGACTCCTCTGAGTCTCAAAGGGAGAAAGCTCCTCGCTCTCTTCCCTTTACTCCTCCCGGGGTGCTGTTTCCTGTTCTACTTCAGTTTAAATGTTTTTCTCCTGGAGCTCCCTCCACGTCACTCTCTTTCTCACTCTCTCTCCTCTGCTTCCAGTTGCTGCAGGGTGTGGTTTTTGAGTATTTCTCGTCCCATGCCCGGCCAACCAGAACTGACTGGAACGGATAAATTGGGGTGTTCCTGTTCTCTGCGCACCTTGCTCTCTTGCTCCTGTTGGGGTGTCTGGTAAGTATTTGTGCTTGGGGCACCCTCCCCGGCACTTATGACTCTCTTTTGGGTTTCTTCCTGTTCTCTCCCCCGAGCTCGCAGTGCAAGCTTTGCTGCAACACAGGTCTTCAATGATCACAGGACATCAGGACCCAACCAAATGTCTCACTTAGTAAACTATTGTCATCCCTAGCTTTGTTGCATGGGTGTGAAACTTAGACAGCATATTGGAAGCACCTGAAACCTTTGAAATGTTACCATTAGTGATGTTTTTGGCAAATTTTCCATACCAGCTAGAAGGGTAGAAGAATGAATGCCAGTATTCTTGCTCAAGAAAACACCACCAACACTGAAGCCATGTTTATATGGCACCAGCTCCATTGGACAGGATATGTCATAAGGATGCTTGACAACTGGATCCCAAAGCAGGTCCTATAATCCCAAGTCACTAATGGTGACCATCCTAGAGATAGGCAAAAGAAAAAATTCTAGGACAACTTAAAGGCTAACCTGAATAAATGGTATATTAATGTCAATACCCAGACTCAAGCACTGAATTGTCTCCATGGCACTGTGATGTGTGACAAGGCTTCAATCATTTTGACCAAATTTACTTCACTGTGGAGGTGAGTAGATGAGAGAGACAAAGGGTAAGACCTGTGACCTGACATTATCAAGGTCTACTCCATCCTTCTCACACTATTAGCCACATTTGCAGTAAAACATGCAAATCTCAGATCAGCTTCCTCTGTCATCTATGGACTGACTGGTGATGACTTTCCAATTAGCTGGAAGACTGCCATCTTCCTATTAAGGGAATTCTATGAAATTTAAGAGGTTTTTTTTTCAAATCAGATGGGAACAGGATAATTTTCTAGATTAAAAGTTATAACTTTTTATATTTGCCTAAAACTGAAGGGAAAGAAAGAAATTCTAGCACACTGACATTTGGAGCCCTTTCAAAAGGGGAATGTTTCAAAAGGGCAGCAGCTGCTTACAAGCAGAGAACAATTCAAATTTAGCAAAATCCACTCCAATTTTACCCCTAGATGAAATTGTGCTAAAGTTGGGGGTGTTTTTGCAATATTTCAATCCCTCTTAGCTCATTCACACATAACAATTAGAACGTATCAGCTGCTACCCTCTTGAAACATGCCCTTACAAATGTATGTGTGTTCACACCCTATGGGTGTGGACATTCACAAGAACTGAATCATTCCCACAAGTCACTGATTGAGAACCAATTCACAATTGCTTGAAGTGCTGTGGCTCTGACACCAGAGGGTAAGAGTGAACACCCAGCCCAGATTGCCTTCCAGTGGGTGAGCAGAAATGAGTGATTGCACCCATGCTTTGAGCATCCTGAGGGGTGGGTGTCTTACAGCTGGAGACATATTCACTTTTCTGCTTTCCCTTCCCTCCTAAGCATTATTCATAGATTCATAGATGTAGGGTTGGAAGGGACCTAAGTAGATCTTCAGGTCTGACCCCCTGCCCTAGGCAGGAGAGAATACTGGGCTCATATGACCCCATCTTGGTAATTATCAAGCCTCCTCGTAAAGACCCCCAAGGTAGGAGCCAGCACCACTTCCCTTGGAAGTTGGTTCCAGATCCTAGCTTCCCTGACTGTGAAGTAGTGCCTTCTAATGTCCAGCCTGAACCTACTCTCAAACAATTTATGGCCGTTATTCCTTGTTACTCCGGGAGGTAATAAGGTATTCCAGAGTAACACATCTACCCACCTCCATGAGTTCAGTAAACTTCAAAAGTCTGCAATGGGATTGCCTGACTTGGAGGGAAGGATGGGAAGGGAGGGGGTTATAATGCTTGGAACCATGCTTTTTGGTTTCCAGTGCCCACGGGGGATATGATAGAGTGGCTGCACCCTATAAAGAAATGCAGATCTAGAAGTGATTTCTGGACTCTTATTATGTTTTGTTTTAGGGGAAAACTACTGGGATTATGGGTGGAATAGGTAATGGATATAGCAGATTGCTGATAGCTTTTTAGGGGATGTAAACATAAAGGAGTTGAATAGGTAAACAAAGTGGCAAGATGACATCCAAAGTAAAAGATGGCCCAAACCAAAGCCTTGGAACTGACCCATTATCCCATCTTTGGAAAAATGCCACCAGGATTTTGCAACTTGCCACCAGGATTTTTGCAACTTGAATTCATCTGTACCACAATTGCTAGCATAGAGTACTGACCAATCCTATCCTCAACCCTGCCTCTGGCAAGAAAGACAATCTGATTGATGGCTCATGTTAGGCACACCAAGATGCAGAGGCATAATGATGCAGCGCCTAAGATAGCTGCCACACACAGGGGCAGGGATGATTTCTAGTTGTCACCATCACTGGCATAATTACATAGCTGTGGTAGCAGCTGTTTTTTTCTCATCCTCTCTCCACAGGCTGATGCTCCAGGGGCTGTCCTGGGGGTCTTCCCACCCTAGTTACACCATTTTGAAGACCAGGGAGAAGTCAGATAAAGAACCTCTGTACCAGCCAAAAGCTGGAGATACTTCATGTTAAAATCATCTTACACTCACAGTTTAAATCAAAATAAAAATTTCTCTAGTTGAAAATTTGAGAGACAAAGTTGGCCATAATACTATCATTACTGAATATGAAAAGGTAGTGTATACATCCCTACAAAATAGGAAAAGCAAGCAAAATGCAAATGCTATTAAAGAAAGGGAGATCTTAACAGTTTACTGAACTACTAACCCTGTACATATGGATCAGGTTTCAGAAAATAGGATCATCCAAGAATGAAAGGATAGACAATTACTATTGTACTGCAAAGTATTTGTTCTGCTGTGAAAACAGCAATTCTGAGAAACAGAATGGAAGGCAGTGCTTACAAAACTACAGGGATGTGTTAATGAGTTTAATATAATTGAGCATTGTGCATCTTGGCATATTAAACAGTCTAATGCTTTTTTATAACAATACTTTCTACTAGTGGATGTGCTCCAGCTCTGCAGTTCTATTTGTTTCTTTGAAAGAGCAGCGAAGAATGTATTCTTAGAAAAAATAAGTATCTCAGCAAGCTTTTTGATACTTCCAAAAAGCCAGAAGTACAGTGGAAGAATATATTTCATTGGCATGTTAGCCAAAAGGCTGTAAGAACTTACAGACATTCTTGTTCCAGAATGCCATTCATAGCTGCATAAAAAATGCTTATAATATAGAGTATGAAATGGCACAAGTCTCTAGCACTCCTTTAGGAAAACAGCAAGAAAAACACCCAAACAGAACTAGAGTCATTAATAGTTCATATGTGTGTTTTCTTTTTGACCAACTTTTGAGGGGGGGAAGGGATGTTTTCTTTAACATTTAAAAAGAAAGTACTAAGGGTGAAAAGCTTTTTCCTTTGTTTGTTTGCTTTTTATAATAGAACAGAGGTGCATTAGAGTACAATCCCTTCTGTGTAATAAATGTATTTCACTTGCACACCATCAACAAGATTACATTAACAAAACCAACTAAGAGTACAGATTCACTTTGCTTGTACAATTGACTCACTTGGCTTAAAATATCTGTGAGATGGTTCTTTTGCAAGTACTGAAAATGTGCTCTTGATTAATAGGCCTAGTGTTCTGGCTGTTCTGATAGGGGTGCAGACTGAAATATTTGCTTTTATACTGGTGGCTTTGCTAGTATTCGGTTAAGAAGAACTCCTGTTAAGTCTGGAATAAAGGGTCTTCTTGACTTCCTCTTGGGTAATGATTATACAGTTAACCTTGAAAAGTATTTTATGCCGAATTTTAACATGCAGTGTCCACTCTTCAACTGGTGTGATCAGTGTTGCTTCCCTGAGTTCTGAGTTATGCCAGGTTGTCTCAGCCAATGATCTTGTCTACCACAGGCAGCAGAAGCCCAGGGCTAATGGGGCTAAGCCCCCACAAATGTGGGGCAGCAGTTGCAGTGCAGAGGACCATAGGGCAGCCCAGGAGCAGGCTCTAAGCAGCTGCAGCAGGGGACAAACACAGACACAGCCACCCAGCTCCAGCCTGCATGCACCCAGCATTGTAGCCCGGCAGCTTGTGGAGCACTGCACTACCCACCACAGCAGGCAAGTCTGGGAAGTGGTAGGGGGGACCCAGATACCGACCCCCACATTGAGGGAGGGAGTGGGAAGGGGTGGGTTGTGGGATGGTTGTGGGACTCATCCAGAGCTGTGCAACACCATGTGGAGATGGTTTAATGTAGGTACTATATTTTTTAATTATGATAGCCACACCACATAATGCATTACTTTTTGGAATGATATTTCTTATTTGGCTTATAAAGCCTGGCTGGCTGAATACTAGTCCAACTGCACTGAATTTTGAACAGGAAAACATATTATTTGTTTCTAAGTTACATAAAATAGTCTATGCTTAAGCTTATAGAGTCCCATTCAATTAGAAAGGCTTCCACAAGTTTTGGCCAGGACCATTATAAATTTGGGTTGCATTCAGAGAAGTGCATTGGGGAAGTTTCTGCCCCTCTGGGAGTAAGAGTCCAGGCTAAAACCCAATCTAGAAGCCATGAGATACACACCCTTTAGCTTCTTCTCTTCTGCCTGATCCCATGCATCTCCCTCTCTTGTTTGCCTCAGGGGCCAGCTTCAAACAGGACACTTCAGGAAGGCCTGAATAATGCCTGACCCCTGGTGAAGTGGTTGGATTACTGTTCTTGGAAATCAGAGGGACATAGGGCAAAGGGGACTTAAAACCCCAGTCTCATGCTCCAGAGAAAAGTGACCTAACACCTCAGTTATTGGGGCTAAAACATGGAAATGTAGCCACATGTGATGCTAACTGCATAGTAGCTTACTGGGCAAAATCTGTATTAATACACTACTGCACAGTTGTATTAGGCTACTGCACAGTTAGCATCTGTATAACCGACAGCACATGGGTTTTTACAAGTACTCATTTTTTTCTGGGATTATGTAAGCAGGCTGGTGTGCCTGGTCCCGTGCAGGCAGGCTTTGTCCCCATAGAAACCCCTCAGCCAGTCCAAACAACATTTCATAAGCACGCTTGAGTGCCTGTAGCCTTGCTGGCTGGCTTTGCTCCCCTAGGAGCCCCCCTCATCCAGTCCTTATAACACAAAATACAACCCTTGACCCAAACAAACAAATAAGCAAAGGATAATTAGCCATTCTCCAGGCAGCAGGAGAGGGACCTTTAGCTTTGGCCCTTCCTAGAAGCAAGTTCCTTAAGATACCAATCTGTCTCCTGACCAAAAACTGCTCCTTCCACAGCTCACACTCACTCTCTCTCCCCCCTTGGGCTTTTAACCTCCAGGTAATCACCTAGAGATGGGCTCCTACCCCAGGGCTGTCTGCCCTGCTTAAAGAGCCAGACTGCCCTCTTACAGACTAATATTCAGGTATATTTTTATCTTCCAGCCAGTGCATAAGTCAGTGCACTACTGCATGCTCAGTGAATGCACATATACATACCTCCACATTGCAGGAATAGTAGAATTGCAAACTCTAAGTCGCAAAAAGGCCACTTATATGGCTAAAAAACTGCCATTTAGGTATACAGTGAGTGTGTCTGCACATTCATTAATGTGCTGTAGTTATGGCACATTAAGTTTAGTACTTGTTTAACCACCACACATGGGTTTTTACAGACGCTAACTGTGCAGTAGCTTAATACTACTGTGCAGTAGCCTATTAGCTCAGGTTTTGCTCAGCATGTTACTACACATTATGATATAGAATTCTACCCCTTGTTCATAATCATAGATGTTCTCAAGTGCTGTGTCAGCCATTTGGAAGCTCACCTTCTCAGTGGAATGGTGTGATATTGTAGAGTTTCAATATTAACCTTGAAGAGTCATCAAACCATAAACTTGGATAGAACAGAATCCCTCTCTGAAATGAGCTTCAGATTTTGGAAGAAAATTCTGTATTTCTCTAAATTGTGAATTGTATTTGATTGTAAAGTGGTCACATCCTGGAGTTTTGTTTCCTTGTCTTTGTTTTTTTTAATCATGAACATTTGTATGAATGAAATTTCATCCATAAAGATGTCCACAGAAGGCAGAGGTAAGGCCCAAAGAAGTGCGATGTTTGCCTATTTATTAGAAAGTTCTACTATTGACCAAAAAATAGGTTATCTAAACAAGAAACAGCAACATGTGACATTGGGGGCCAGGCATCCAAATTGACTAAATGATCAAATTGTTCTTGCTATGAGCACACAAGAGTAGGTCACAAATTGAAACTTATTTACATAGATTGCTATTCAGCACACATTTCCAAAGAATAAGTTCATGAAATGCTCTCAGATGATACTCATAAAAGGTTTAATAGCACTAACTAAATATTTCTGAGTCTAAGCAGATCTAATCTCTAGTCCCCAACTCCAACCACAAGCTAATTTTGCTGTTATCTCTGAGTAAACCACTATAGCAAAACACAGATTTTTTTTTTTTTACTCCTATTCTTTTGTAGTTGGCCCATAAAAGTAGTGTTGTATAACCCTTTCCTTCAATGGAGGCATGTCTACACGGGCAATTAATGCACATAAATTTACTATGCAGCAAATTGATACATAGTAAACTACTTCCAGGCATAGCGTTTACACATGCACTCAGGTCAGCCGCAAATTGGGTCCAGGGGGAGCACCTTAGACCAGGGCTGCTCCTGCCCTGCTCTGCTCCCCTACAGCAGTCAGGGCGTATTCTAGAGGTCTGTACCTATATGTGTTAGGTGAAGTCCCTGACCAACGTAAAGATGGTGGCCAGAAATTACAGTGGTAAATGCAGTTATACCAGCTGTACGACCTTGTACAGGTGTTGCTTGTTGTACTTGGTAGCATTGATTTTGCTCCACTGACACAAAGCGGCATCCATGTATCTGTGTAAGAAAGTAAAGTGCTTTTAGTCTAGCACAGTTTGAGCAGCAAGGTGCAGTTAGCAATATGTGTAGATGACCCAGACTACAAACTGATATGCCTGCAGGAGCTCCCTTGGGGAGAGAAGCTGCTGCAGTGTGTAAAAGCAACATTCAGAAGAGCTCTAAAATTCCCAGGGTCAGGAAGAACAGCATAAAAACTGTTATGTTTCAATGCAGTCTGGGTTAGACAGCTGGGTGCCAGGCCTCCTCTGTAAAAGGCTGCATCGTGCCTTGGTGCCTAGCCACATGTCTCTGTGGGCCTAAGCAGTTTGCAGCCTGCTGACACAGCCTTCCAGGATGCTATCCCAGGAGCCTGTGGCCAGCATGCCATAGACACTCCTCACCCACTCCCCAGCAGTGGCAGCCACGGCACCATATCTTAGAGGCTCTCACTGACCAATTCCCCTGCCACCCCACAGTAAGCCTAGGCATCCACCCACAAACCCCGGGCCCACAGTGCAACCCCCAAAACACGCACACTGAAGACAGTTTGCAACAAACTCCAACCTATATTTCCCTCTCTCCCCAACAACAGACCTTGCCACCCACCCAACCCCAAAGCACACCACCAATAAAGCACACTCTTCCCTATGAAACTTTACAAGCATCCTTTTCAAAGTGTCAGGGTGCAGACAGTGGGGACCAGGCATCTGTGGCATGGAACCCAGAGGGAGGTGCCAGGCTCCCCAGCCTCTGTTGCCACCACCTCAGGTTTGGACACTGCAGTGAGCCCAGTGGACCAGGCCTGGCCTGGAAATCAGGGTGGGCACTGTTCAGCCTACTCAGCCTGCTCCCCTCCTCCTCCACAGGGCCAGGGCCAGCAGGGCTCACATGGAGAGCTGGCACTGCTGTAGCCAGCTCCTTCTCAGGGGCTGCATGGCAGCAGAGTGAGTGGTGGACAAGGCAGGAGGGCCAGCTGCTGAGGGGCCAGTATCTAGAGCAAGAGACAGGACCCTGGATGCCTAGCTAGGAAACCACTGGGTGCTCAGTAAAGTCCTGAATTGCCTCCCATCTCCCTGCATATTAGGGGGGAGGAGGTCGGACAAAAGACTCTGGCAGATAGGGCAGATCAGCCAGGCAGGGTAGGGAGGGCACTCTATTCAACATCGGTGAGGCCATATCTGGAATACTGTGTTCAGTTTTGGGCCCCCCACTACTGAAAGGATGTGGACAAACTGGAGAAAGTCCAGCAGAGGGCAATGAAAATGGTGAGGGGGCTGGGGCACATGACTTGTGAGGACAGGCTGAGGGAACTGGGTTTATATAATCTAGAGAAGAGAAGACTGAGGGAGGATTTAATAGCAGCCTTCAACTACTTGAAGGGTGGTTTAAAACAGGATGGAGCTAAACTGTTCTCAGTGGTGACAGATGACAGAACAAGGAGCAATGGCCTCAAGTTGTAACAAAGGAAGGTTTAGGTTGCAAATTAGGAAGAATTTTCTCACTAGGCGGGTAGTAAAACACTGGAACATGTTACCCAGAGAGGTGGTGGAAGCTCCATCCTTGGAGGTTTTTAAGACCCAGCTAGACAAAGCCTTGCCTGGGATGAGATAATTGGGGTAGGTGCTGTTTTGAGCAGGGGGCTGAACTAGATGACCTCCTGAGGTCCCTTCCAACCCTAATTTTCTGATTCTATGAGGGGACCCCCCCTCCCCCGCCAAAACCCCATGTAGGGCCCCTTGCTCCATGCCTGCTGCCCGTGGGCAGGCAGGTGAGCTGGTGCAGGCATGCGTAGCTGAGGTGCTCCCTTCCCTCTCTTGGTCCTCCTGCTTTTGCAGGGCTTATCAGGCAAGTATGCCAGCGCACTGAGGCCGTCCCTGGCTGCAGAGAGGATGTCCAGGTGGTGTGGTGCCTGGACACCCAGGCAGCAGCCCCCTCCAGCAATAAGCTGGAGCTAGCATGTGCAGAGGCCTGCCCTGTACTTATCAGAAGTGGCCCACTGACAGTAGCCAGGGCAGGTGGGGGGCACAAGTTGTCTAAGGTGTCAGGTGAGGCTGAGGGTAGGGAGCACACTGGGACCTGGCACAGGAGCCCCAAAGGTCCCATATTTAGAGAGTCCTCCTGGCCTATGGCCCCTGGCTCAGACTGTTAGCCTGCCCATGCTACAAAACATATGCCAAGCCTTGCTAGGATCTGTGGGAGCCAGGAAACAGTCCAGCTCCTGCATGAAGGGTATGGACATGTGGGCAGCCCTGGACTGCCTGTTGTAGTCCCAGACCAGACTCACTGTACACTCAGGGCCTTGACCTTGACTCAGCACTGCTGCCCATGCTGCTGGTGTCCATGCTACTACAGCCACCCGGCCACAGCCACGTAAATATGGGCATTGGCCCTTATCGCCCAGCTAAACTGCTGCTGGACCTTGAAATTCCCCCAGATGGCAATGAGATCCGCCATCTCCTGATGGGTCCAGTTGGGCCGCCAGTCCTGTGTGTCACCAGGTGTGGAGTCCAACGTGGCAGCAGCTGGCAGGGGCCTCAGGGGGTCAGGCCTAGGCTCTGGGTGATGTCATGGGTTGCAGCTGCCCACTGTGGTGGCATGGTTTGAGGCTCCTGTGCCAGGTTACAGGCTCTGGCTGGCAGGTGCCTTGGGGAATCAAGCCCAGGGTTCAGGTGGCAGCATGTTTTGCAGGTGCCCAGAGGGCAGGATCCGGCTGGCAGGGGCCCAGGGTCCAGGTGGCAGCATCAGCTGACTGAGGAGCTGCCTATGCCATACAGCTCCAGAACCTACCAAGTCACATGGCTCAGCAACAACCAGGAGTCTGGCCTCCTGCTGGAGCAACTGACCAAGCATAATTTGTGTCTGTGTCACCATGTATATGTGCATTTAAGTGCAGTAATGTAAATGCACCATTGGTTAGTACTTGTATCTAATGGGACTGTCCAATGGTGCATTATGTTAATCTACTGTGCCTTAATTGCCATGCATGTGATGTCTTATTGTGCAATAAATTTGTCTACTGTGCAGTAAAGTACACATGTAGATGTGTCCTGGTTTAATGTCTAAATGCATTAGTGCTGTTACTTAGCAATGGCAAATTAAACAGTCAGTCTAAAGACTGACAATCATTTTTTAAACACATTTTGTTGAGTGCATGTGTTCAATATGTTCATGTTTGCTTTTCTTGGGTCTGAGCCTGATCAGTCTTTGAGACAATGGTACAATTTAATAGTTGAAAAGGAAATAGTTGACTTCAGATGGCTTCCTGTAGGGAAGCAGAGACTTTTCCTAAAATTGAGCCACCTAATTGTTTAAGTCAGAATCTAATCCAGTTGCTCATGCCAACCCATTTATCTTAAGCTTTAATTTTTAACTATCAAAACTTGATGGTTGCGTATTTACAGTACACTTTCCTGAAAATAATATTTTCAAGGAAAAAGATTAATTAAGGGCAGTAGATTGTGTCCTTCAACTTCTTAGTGGTTTTCTGTCTCTTTTAATGCTTCTGTAACATGAGTGATGATGTAGCCATGAAGCAAGTTTAATACTTCTATCTTTTCTCTAGTAGCTGAAAGCAGACAATTTTCTGTCTCTGTGTACAAGAGTTCCAAGGCAAGATTTTTGTTTCATTGATAATCATCCATTCTAACCCTTAGAGCACTAGCATTTTCCAGACTGTCAGCCAAATGCTGCTCTATGGGGAGATGTGCTATGGTTATAGATATATCTAGATTAGGCTTCAGTGTTTCCATCCCATCATTAGCTAAAGGCAGGACCTTTACCCAAAAGGAATATGCACTATCACCAAGAAGGCAACAGTATACAGCACCGTACTTCACACCCTCTCATTACTGGTATTAGACAGATTGATAGATGTACAATTTTGAAAAGCAGGGTGCACAAGATGCAACCAGAGCCACACAGATGGTTGCAAATCCCCCAGCTCCTAACACCTCTCCAAACTTGTCATAGACATTTCAAGCTTGAGCTGCTTCACCAGGTGCTCAAGCTGGAGTTGGAACATATGCTAGTTCTCCAGTGCCCTGGACATCTGGGTCCCCTGCAGAGTCTGGGCAGCAGACCATGGAGACCATGGGGGTGATGGCAGTGAGGTGCAGCTGGAGCCTACAGGCCAGTAGGGAAAACACAGCGGGGCTGGCAGGCAGGGAAAAGGCACAGGAAAGAGGGACCTATCTGCTGCCACCACTGTCCCAGTCAGGATCTGTGGGAAGTGGCTGAGCCTGTCCAGTGACAATAATGGCAGTGGACTGGTCTCCCTACTCTTGTGCCTGTGCCTGCTCCTTGCCTGGCCCTCCTGGGTGTACTCCATCAGCCTAGGGGATCCAGCTGTGCCTTGCCCCCCATAGTCTAAGCCAGAGGCAGGCAATTATTTTGGGTGGAGGGCAACTTACTGGGTTTTGGCAAGCCATCGAGGGCCGCATGACAGGCAGCCAGGGGCAGATAAATACTGACTTTCTACATTTTTTAGGGGCCCCGCAGGCCGGATAGAATGGCCTGGCAGGCTGCATCTGGCTGACAGGCCGCATTTTGTCCACCCCTGGTCTAAGCTCAGTTCCTCTTGTATGGAGTTCATAGAAGACTCAGGCATCCTGGGCCACAGTGAACTGGAGCTGCTTGTATTACGTCTTCTGGAAAGTTCACTATACTATACAGTGGAGAGGCAGGCAGAGGGGAGGGTAACTGCCTCACTGCACTCCCCCAGATCCACCCTTAACACATTTATCACTGAGTGAATACCGTGACATTTCTGGTGCTCAGGGCCCCCCCATCCTGACTTAATGTGTTTTAGGGAACAGTCATTAGTGACCTCTGCTGCTGAACTATGGAAATGGGAAGAAAATTGTCAGCTAGAAGAAGAAAGTCCTGACTTATGTAAAAAAAGTATTGCAGTGGAAAGATGTGTAGAGAAGAAAAAAAGGCACTTGCATACCAGGAAGATTAAAAGACCTGTAGTCTTTCCCTATGAATATCTTTCGTGGGGAAAAATATTATGGTCAGTGAAACATTCCAACTGTGTTCAAAGACAACAGCAGGAATAACATTAACTTCTGGTTTGCATTATTTAAACTACTCTCAAAAAAAGTCATGTTCTCCCCTCAAGCCATCCCAGGCAATAGTTTAACATTCTTGATGTTAATCATGCTGTTTACCTATACAGGTATTTCCTCAGCTTTAAAAGGTTTAACATCATGGTTAGACAAAACATAAAAACTCTGTTTTCTTATACCTTATATATACACTCAGAATGGTGGTACTCACCCTATTCTGACCTCAACTAGATATTATCTTCCTTTAAGTATATTGGAGTGTCACATAGCTACTAAAGTGTCATTTTTGTGGCTATGCAATATAGTCCCACTAATAGGAGGAGTCTATTAAAGGTATTTTCCTCATATTGGTGATGTGGTTACGATTCAATACGATAGCATGCTGTGCAAGTGGATTTACTCCTTTTAAAATGCATTTCATTTATGGTAAGAAGTCTGTCTCTTTGGGTTATTATTTTCATCCATCATTTTACAGCAAATGAGGAATCTCACAAACAAAGACAAAGCAGAAAATTTATTGCATAGAAGTCTATGTCACCTACATGAATTAAGCATGTTTTATAAGGCTTTATGAAAATGAAATTATTCCTTGAAACAATAGCAATGAAAGCTGAAGAGCTTCACCAATTTCTCTGCTTTTAAATACCTGGCACTGAACATTTGTTAGAAAGCCATCTGCAAAGGCCATTCCTATTTACATCCATCTCACTATTGTGTGGCAGAAGTGCTGGTGTTTCAAATGAGTCATCTGCTTCCTCTTCTTTCCAAGACAGTGTGCTCTCAATCCATGCATTCTCAACAGGGGAGTGGGGCAGGGTATAGGACCCTTTTAAGGATCCAGAAAGACCCATGCTTGGCAATGAGATGCAGCTGGAAGGAATCAAGTCTCTGGGCAGATTCCCAGCTGGGAAAAAGAGGGAGGGAGTGAGAGAAAGCACAGGAAGTTCTTATCCTGGCAGTAGCTGCTGCTGCTTCCACAGGAGCTGTTTACATACATGCTGCCCTGCTGGTGCAGAGCCAGGGGTAGCTACCAGTGTGGTGGCTCCTTACATGCTGCCTTGCTGGGATTGATTCTGCACACATGGCAGCTGCTGGGGTGCAGGCTCCCCAGGGACCTGCCACTGTGCTCTCCAAATTGGTGCCTGGGGCTGGTGCTCCTCTTGCCCTGCCCTAATTAAGCTACTAGCTGCTGCTATTATGAGAAGCTAAAGAACCTTTGAGGCTTGAGCTGAAACGGCAAGGTCATTTTCTTTCTATTTCATTTGTTGAATGTAGTGGGCAGTGTGGCCTGAACTTTTATGTTACAAGATTCCAAATAAAGGGGCCTGATCTTGTGGAACTGTGAAAGGTGTACCCGTGAGGCTGCAACAATCCAACTGGCAGAAGGCATGACCAGCTCACAGGGAGAAGACATCTTTGCCATTGCCAGTTCCCTGTCCAAGCAGCAAGGACAGATAGTTGCAGCAAATGTATTTAAAAGTTTTAGAAATAGCTAGGGGATTGGGTTCTGGGGGGGAGGGAGGGGGAATCTCATTTTATTTTTACATCTCAGTACCAAAAATCTTGAAGGAGTGCAGCACCAAGATGTGGCCCCAGGGATCCTGGTTTTCTCCAATTTAAAAAAATCCCCAATTTTCAGTTTAAAAAATAAGCAACCCCAAATCCACATTTTTCCACAATTAAAATTAAACACTACAGAGAAAAAGAAGAAATGTTCCATATTAATTGTGGGAAAATGTGGATTTGGGGTAGAGTAGCCATCTTAGAGAACAGTCCGATTGCCCTCTATTGATACGAAACCAGACCTCTATTTTTTGAGAGAAAAATAGAGGACATAAAGGCATCAGGTTTCACATCAATAGACAGAGTAGCAGAAAACCAAAATGTCCTCTATGATGTCCACCCTAATTTGGGGTTACTTTTTTTAAACTGAGAATTGGAATTTTTTTAAATCGGAGAAATCCAGAATCCCTGCTGATCACAAGTGTGGTTTCCAGCATCACAGCACAGCGCTAAACTATCCAACAGCAACATAAATTGTCCTGGTGACTGATACAGGGTCCCACTCCAGGGGTGACTATAATATCCCCACAGCCCCCTCAGCCCTTATCACCTTTAATTTTGTTGGATAATATCCCCTTCAACTTACCTGCCATGCCTTGATGTAATTGTGTATGCGGGGAGGGAGGCTACCCCAGATCTCACCAAAAAAGTTCTCTTACTCTTGAACACAGGTGTTGCTGCTCATCACCTTAAGAACTAATTAGACAGCCTCCTCATTACCCCTTATAGCTGTACCCAAGTCTCACAGATGTTACCAATTACTCCCTAGTTTAGGCCTGTATTCTCTGCCCCTCCTGGGCTCAGGCCTCTTTCTTTTTCCACCCACACCCAGGCACTCTGCCTATCCTGGCTACTCCCAGGCACTTACCTGAGCCCTTGGTCCTCTTTTCTGACTCTGATAGGTGCTAAGCCTCTGGCCTCAACTCCACCCTTCTCTGAACTCAGGCCCCTATCCTGGCTGTGGTCTTCCTCAGCCTTTGACCCCTATCCCCAAGGCCTGACCCCACTACTATGTCAATTGAGCTGTCCAAGCTCCTTAGCCCTTGCAGTCTCCAGTATTGGGCCCCCTTCAACCTTTGTCCCCTATTTCTGGGCCCTGGCCCCACTCCTAGGCCAGTTGAGACCTCCAGGCTGCCAATTTGATAGAAATGGGTGTAACAGACAGCTATCGTGTCTAGAACCTCATTAGCAAATCTGATTCTGTTCTATAGACACATCACAGATCCCTTGTTTTTCTAGCACCAGGACTAAGACAAATCTGTTTCTCAACTGGGCCTCAGTTTCTCTCTGGCTGGTTGACTAGTTTGCTCAGAGGACCAAACTAGATGCCCCCCTCACTTCTAGGAAGAAGGAAATTTCAAGCTAAACAAATATACCTTTTGCAGATGTCACATAGCATTCAATTCAAAGGCTAGTAGTCTTCTTCCCTCATACACCTATTGATTCCTCAAAAATCTTTCCCTTAAATCTCAAGAATTTTCCAAGTAACATACTCTAGGTTACCTTGGGACACTAGATACGCACTTCCCATATTGCATAGTTTCCAGAGTTCTGCTCTTATCTTTCTATCAAAGGTCATCCTTCCAGTTTTCTATAGGCTTCTTCAGTCAAACTGTGAGGAGACATCCCTGGCTTCCTCTCTACAAAAAGCTTTGTCCAGTCCCTGAGCAATTTCCTCACAAGTTACCCTGGCTGTTTGTCCAGTCCCTGAACAATTTCCTTACAAACTATCCTGGCTGATTTAAAATGATAATTTCCCCAGACTTAGAATTTTCAAGAGCATGCCTCCCCTTTCATTGCCTATTCACCAGTACTGGTAGGCCTTACTTTCTGCCTGAAGTCCCATGATCTCAGAGGAAACTAGGTACAAGTAGGAGCTAGGATTTGCATCTTCCCTGCCCCTTTCCCCCATCATTATCTGTTACTACTGGTATTTGATGCATGCAAACAAGTGAATTTTGTAGTTTTAGTATTATGAAGGGCTCTGTACTTCTATTACTTGCTGTCTCCCAGATTACAGCCTGCTGTAATTCTATGCCATTGGGGATAATGTACCAAATACTTTGGAATTAAAAGTGCTATAAAATTTAGAGTACTCTCATATTAGTTTTCATTGTTATGCCTCATAATAGTATTTTTTCCCTAAGAAATTATGCAGTCTAATGATAATGATTGCTATTAAACATAACAACAAGCAGTTGGCTAGTGCAAAGTAGTTGAACTGTAATTAACCGTGTGATAAATGCATGTGACATTCTAAGCTCTGATCTTTTAATGCCCAAGCTGCTAAACAAAGATAATGAAGTATATTTTCTTTATAGTCTACTAGTATTGGGTAAAAATGGCTGGGTTCTGGTGGTACCTGGTCAAATACTTTAAGGTTGAGAACAGTGGAAGGTACTGGGTGCTTTGCACTTTTGACCTCACTTGGGCATACTGTGCTGTTTTGGAAATGTAGTCCTAGGTGATTTGTTCATGTACTGCCTTATAACTAGAAGCAAACTCAGGCAAATATGCCAAATAAAAGTTGTATTTCAAAGTATAAATTAGTGGTCATACCATAAGGAAGAAGTTAAATGAGATCCTTGGAATTTAAATAAGATATTCTTCCACTTATTCTTCCATAGTTACATGAAGAAAAGTGTGATATAAAATTAGGAGTAAAGGCCGTACCTTGAGTGACACTGAAATGAGGAGAGGCTGTATGTCTATTTCTATGATTAACCACTAGGAAGAGAGATATCTATTTGGTTTTGCAACTTTGCTGTAAGCAACAGTGAGGTTATGAGTTCTGTTGAATCATAAAATCTTTTACCAGGTGATGTGACTTAAGCATGGGTTTAGAAGAGAAAAAATCTGGTTTCTGTTTCTAGCTCTGCTGCCTACATCCCATTAATTTTGGCCAGGTCACTTAACTTTTCTGTTCCTCTATTTCCTGTGAAATATAGATAACTTCATCTGCCTCATAAGAGTTCATAAATCAGCACATATAACCTGATCTGAGAGGCTTAAAAGGAAGGTATCGTAGAAGTTCAAAGTTATTATTATTCTTATGATGGAACTTGACCTACTGTTGACTGTAGATCAAGACATCTATAATTGCTTGATATGGATTGCCAAACCTATTCTTAGAGTTCATCTAACCATCGAAACTGTCCCTTTTAAGAAGCAAGAAACTGATTGTGCTATGAATCTACTCTCTTTGCTCTAAAACTCACATATGACTGATGTATACACAGGCATTTTCTCTTCAAGGCTAATGAGTGTCAAATGCTGAAAGGGGTGTAAGTTGTGTATCTATACATGGAGTGCAAACAGAATATCCAGCCTACTGCTCCATACAATGAAGATAATTTCTTAGTTACTGTTGTGCTGCAATGATGATAAATCCTCAGCTTAACAGAAGTAGGAAAGATGTAATCAAAGTTAGAATCCAATTAATTTAATGAATAAAATACATGGCTAACTCTTATTGACAGATACACATGTGCAACTCCTGGTAAAGTCAAGCAAACAAATATTTGAGCATAGAATTTAGCCCAAAGCCATAAAAAGAGCAACACAGCATTATCTGCAGTCTATATTCAAATCTTTACACAAAAGTTAAAGCAAAAAATATGAATTGGGCAAAGTACAGGCATAATAATTAGACAATCAGGAAATAAATGTCTAATCAAATCAATAAGTATTTCAAATGGTCTCCCATTCTTTAAGCACAGTTTGGAAAATGTACATTGTCCTATATATGCAGCAAATTCTTGTGTGATGAATAAGAAAGGAATATAGGGCCAGAACTACAGCAATCTATAATCAGTCAGGCAGAGAATTCTGTTCAGTACTAGGGCTGTGTGAGTCCCACTTCGGATCTGGACCCGCTTCAGATGCTTCGGCGTCTGAAGCGGCACTTCCGGATTGAAACGGGATATCAGTAATGGTGTCTGGAGTGGGTCGGGAGCATCCGAAGCGCTTCAGACCCACTGCAGATGCTTCAGAGCCGCTTCGGCCATTTTGAGGCAATTAGAAGAGGGAGGGGAAGCAGGAAAGGGATGAAGAGTGGGAGCGGGGCAGGGAGGGGGAGCATGGCAGGGAAGTCTGATGTCTGTAGGTAGCCAGTGAGAAGGATCTCCCCCTGGCTACCTTTCCAATGGCAGCATCTGTGGGGTGGGACTAAAAAAGTATAAAAGCCCCTGTTTCCAGCCTTTCTGTGCCTTTTGCAGCTCATTCCCTGTCAGCAGCTGTGTGAGAAAGGAACGCTGCGACTGAGACCTGCCTGCTGCTTTTTCATGTTATAAAGAAGTGGTTAGGATTTAGCTTAGCTTAGTTTAGCTTAGTTTAGCTTAGCTATTCAATTCAATTATTAGTAGTACTACAATTCAATTTATTTCTTTGCATTATTTTCTTCAAAACTTGTTTTGGAAACTTTGCAAAAAGACAGTTGTGTTTTCCTAGCCGGTGTTATCTATCACTGTGCTAGGCACAGATTGCTTGCAAGCATGCACACACACAAGCACACACGCATGCACGCACATACACAGAGACCCAGAATATAGAAAACAAATCACAACGGAAGAAGACAGACATATATTTACAGAAGAACAAGACACAGATAACATATTGAGACACAAGAACACACGCAAATAATTTCATTCACACGACAAGATAGACAATATAGTGAGACCCACAAAGAAGACACAAATCATTTCATTCACATCTGCAAGCCCCCCCCATCCCAAACACAGACGCATTCTATTCCTGAGCAGCCATGACACCAGTGCTGCCAGTGGAAGCCAGGCGGTGGGAGCAGTGTCTGCACACAATGTCCCTGCACCTGCACCACCTCCGCTCAGTCCAGAAGTGGGCAGCAGCAGTGGAATCACTGCCTCTTTCACCCCAATTTCAGCTCTCATCGTGAGACTCACTCTGCCAAGGGAGGAGCTGGAGCTGGAACCAGGCATGCTGAGCGCACTGGCTCAAGCAATTCTGGGGACTAAGGGGGAATCAGAGTTTGTGCTCCACACCCCTCAAGTTTCCCCTAGTCCCAGGTCTGGTCCAGAAAGCAGCACCTTGGAGGAGGCTGAGGTTGTGGAGGCAAGTGGCTCAGCTGAGGCAGCTCCTCCTGCTGTTGTGCCTCAGCCCGCTGAGAAGGGGGAAAAGGCAGGATCCTTGCCCTCAACCCAGAAGCGGGGGAGTAGTGTAGTGTGGGATCATTCTGAGGTGGCAGATGATCCCAGATTTGCCATCTGCCAGAACTGCCAAAGGCACATGAGCCGTGGCAAAGACGTGAAACACTTCTCCACCACAGCCATGCTGCTGCATCTGGGGAGGCACCACCTCCTTGCCCTTCTTTCTGCTGCTCAGCCTGGCACCAGTGTGTGTGCGCCAAAAGGGAAGCCCCACGCTCACTCCAAAGCCCCCTTACCCCTCAAAGCAGAGGCAGGCCACCATGGACCAGTGGGAGAAAGGTGGACAAAAAGGGGGGCACGTTCCCAAGGCACACAAGATCACCCAGAGCATTGGGGAGATGCTTGCTCTGGATAGACAGCCTGTCACCCTAGTTGAGTGACCAGGGTTCAGGTGGTTCATAGCACTTCTGGCCCCATTTTACAAAGTGCCTGCATGCACCACCTTTAGCAGGACAGGGGTGCCCTCCCTGTATCAGGCATGCAGGGAGTACTTGAGAGAGGAGCTGCACAAGGCAGGGCTGCAGGTAGCCTTGCACTTCACTTCCACCATCTGGAGCAGCCAGGGTGGCGGTCATGCCTACCTCTTCCTCACGGAGCACTGGTGTGATCAGTCAGGCCCTCAGTGGGCTCTACTGCAAGCCGAGGTGTTGGATGAGTCCCACACGGCAAGGGAGATCATGGGGGCCATGAACTGCACGGTGCAGGGGTGGCTCGCTGGGCAGGCTGAGCTCACCCGCGGGTTCATGGTCACTGACAATGGGGCCAATATGATGAAGGCTGTCCGTGATTGTTGGCATCCACTGTGTGGCACAAAGGCTGCACCTAATAGTGAGGGATGCCTTGGACAGTGCCACCACTAATACTGCTACAAGCCAGCTGATTTCAAAATGCAGGAAGGTGGTGGGCTACTTCCATTGCAGCATCAAGCGGGGCAAGATGCTGTGGGAGAAACAGGCAGAGCTCAGCATCCCGCAGCACAGAATCATACAGGAAGTGGAGACTCGGTGGAACTCCACATATCTGATGCTCAAGAGGTTGATGGAGCAACAGAAGGCCATCCATGGGATGGCCTTGCTTGGAGAGATAGGGATCAGCGCCCCCCCTGAACAGAGCTGAGTGAGCTACCATCTCCCAGATTTTGGTGGTCCTCAAGCCCTTCCTCGAGGTCACTGAGACCCTTAGCACTGGCAATGCCCTCCTCAGCCAGGTGTTTTCCCTAGTGAGGGAACTGAAGAACCAAATGGAGAAGTTCCAGGGGATCAATGTTCCTGGCTGGGGCAGGCTGCTGTCACCAGACATGCAGGCACTGGTGAGGTGGCTGAAGGAGGGCATCAGGAAACGGCTGGATCCCTTGTGGTCCAGTACAGTCCACATGATGGCGGGCATGTGTGACCCAAGGGTGAAGGAGAGCATGTGCACTGGCAGCCCCAAAACCCTTGATCACTGGACGCAGGTGCTGGTGAACAAAGTCAGGGAGACCAAAGTGCAGAGGCAAGGGGATGTGGAAGAGGGGGATCCACTTTCCCATCCCAGCACTCCCAGCACCAGCACCAGCATCAGCCAGTCTCCTCCGTGCCAGCCACTGCCAATGTGGGCCATGGGCATGGCTTCAATGCTGGGGTCCAAATGCACCAGGCCCCAGCCTTGGGCAGGTAGCGCTGAGGCTTCGGTGGCTACCTATCTCACTGAGGATGTGGAGCCACTGGGCTGCAACCCATTGGCCTACTGGGCAAGCTGGAGCCAGATGTGGCAGGATCTGGCCATGGTTGCCCGGTAACACCTGTCCTGTCCACCAACCAGTGTTCCAAGCGAGAGGGTGTTCAGCATTGCTGGGGATGTTGTGACATCCGACTGCACCTGCTTGGATCCTACGTTGGTGGAGCAGCTGGTGTTCCTAAATGTGAACCTCCTGCTGCTGGGGTTCCCCAAGCTCCACCTGCAGATGGACTGAGTGCCACCCCCCTCACTCCGTCTGCACCAATTTCCTTTTTTGAGTTTTTGAAAAGCCAAATAATGCCCTGCTATCAGCTGGAGGGGGCACTAAGTGCATCACCAGCCAGCAGGGGAAGAACATGCTGAGCTCATTCCCCTGCCAGGACACACTTGGAGGTATGGGATTGGGGCTATGGGGAAGGAGGAGGCCCCAGGTCCTGGGCATGACCACCAAAACTGCACCCTGCCAGGGTAGGGAGGCCTGGTGGGACTGCTGGCATTGTGGCAGCCCCATAAATGCCAGGACCAACGATCCCCTGGTGAAAGGCGGGAGGAGGCACCATAAGCTCCAACTACACACAAAGTCCTGGCTGGGGAACGTCCAGACATGTCACATCTTTGACAGGCCTGACGCTTGCTGGGTGCAGTGCAGTTGCGAGGCTCTTGGTGAGCTCAGCTTAGCTGCCTGGGATGCCAGCTTTATGGCCTATGAACAGTGCAGTTCATAGGCCCAGCGCTGAAAAGTGGTTTTCATTGTAATTTGTTCCCTCTCAGGATCAGGCCTGAGAGACTGGAGGCACAGTGTTTTTTTGGTGAGGAATGTGCCCCCACAGGTAGTTGGGTTTTGTTGTTTTTGATAGATTCTGGTGTACAGTTTGTGGGGGTACTGGAGATAGTTGGCAGGTTTTTTGTTTTGAGCTGTAGGGAGTTGGCTTCAGTTGTGGTGATGAGGTTAGGTGCTCGTTTGAATGTACAAACCACTTTTCAGAGCTGGGCCTATGAACTGCACTTCATCAGCCTCCTAGGTAGTAGGTCCAGAAACTCATGGACTCAATATAGACAGTGAAATTCTGGCTTACGGCGACCTGCTGGACATCTGACACCCCAGGCACCTCTGCACTTTTACCTGCACTGCTACATCCCCCTTTCCTCCTTACCCCAACATCCCAGCCTGTCCCTTCCTCCCCCCCACACCCCCGATGCCTCCATTTCCATTTTCACTGACTGGCTTTCTTGCCTGCATTGTGGGCCAGGCCAGCCTCTGGATTCTTTACTATTCCATCCTTCTAGGACCAGCTGCAGGTACTTCCTCAGCCTGACAAAGGGGTTTTCAACCCTAAAGCTTCCAAAGATACATTTTTTTTAAGTACTCCTTTTTTTTCTTAATACACATATAGACATAAAACACAAGATAAGCCATCACACACCATGAATAACATCATATGTCCAGCACAACACATCGGTACTTCTTGCTGTCAGTTCCTTTATAAAATGACAGGCTCTGTGACAGATCCGTTTGGGTTCCTTTGATGCTGCTGCTGATGCTACTGGTGTTGAACCAGCTAAGTTATTATACGTGTTGTCACGTATCGCGGAGGACCGGGCGTGAGGCTGTAGGGGAGGAGGAGGCCTCAGAGGGGCACACTGCCGTGTTGTGCAGAGGCCCCAGCGCCAGGAAGGGCACACCTTAACACACACACAGTGTCACCCACCCACATCACAAGTTTTGCCTGTCAGCAGCTTGGGGTGCAGGGCCTCAAACGACGGACTCCCGCAGGAAGACACAGACAGCTGGCTAGCTTCGCAGCCTGGCAGGGCCCAGCACTCACTCAGGCCTTCTCTAGGACACACACACACAGCTTGCAGGCTTTGTGGCCTCTGTAAGAGCTATCACCCCTGCAGTTTTGACCCCCCTGTGTTGTACCACATAGATGTGACAGGAGTTTTGCTTTCAGGAATTTGGGGTGCAGATCCCCCCAAGCCCCTGCACTGATCTTCTTGAAACTTGGCAAGCTTTGTGGCCTCAGCAGGGGTCACCATCCCTGCAGTTTTCAGCCCCCTGTGGTGTAACATACAGTCGCAACAGGAGCTTTGCTTTCAAGGTTTGGGGTGCAGTTCCCCCCAACCCCTCCACTGATCTTCTTGAAACTTGGCAGGCTTTGTGGCCTCAGTAAGAGCTACCACCCCAGCAGTTTTCAGCCCCCTGTGGTGTAACATACAGCCATGACATGAGTTTGGCTTTCAAGAATTTGGGATACAGTTCCCCCCAAACCCTTCCACCAATCTTTTTGAAACCTGGCAGACTTCATGCTCTTAGCAGAACCTACCACCCCTGCAAGTGTCATCCAAATTGCACCAAAAACAAAAATGTTATAAATCTTTCATTGATTCCCCATTATACCCTATGGCCAGATCTCCGAGGCGGCTCCGAAGATTTGGAGCCGCTTCAACCGAATCGAGGCAGGAACCCAGTCCGGAGCTCCAGATCGGATCGCAGCCATCTGAAGCAGCTGGATCCAAAGCCGGATCGGATCGCTGCCGACTCGCACAGCCCTAATAATTGACTGAATTTGCTGGTGATGATCTGATTCTTAATCTTTTTGGAGTAAGTAGACATTGCTGGAGAACGCCTGGCGAATTTCTCTCACATGATAGCATGCTGCTTCAGCTGCCAAGGCTTTTTCTTGTGCAGTAGCCAAGGTCAAATTTGGTTCAGAGAGCAGGCGACGTTGGATTGTTTCATCTTGAACCCCACGGATAAGATGGGCACGAATCAGGCCATCCAGGAGATCCCCAAACTCACAACATTCGGCAAGGCAATGGAGCTTAGCCAGGTAATCTGCTCTGCCTTCGTTCGCCTTTTGGTTCCGTTTAAAAAAATGAAATCTCTGCAGGGTAACAAATGGCCCTGGGCAAAAATGTGCCTTTAACAGGGCAATTAGTTTAGCATAAGACTTAGTGTTCGGTAAGGCAGGTGCTGTGAGGGAACAAATAATGGCAAATGTTTTGGCACCATAGACTGTCAGAAGGATTGCACACTTCTGTTCTGGGTTTTCTACTTTGTTGGCTTCCAGGTAATAGAATAGCCTTTCCGCATAAGAGTCCCAAGAAGCTGGCTGGCTCACATCAAATTCTTTCATGTGACCCAATGTGGCCATTTTAACTAACATCAGCCCTATTAGAGAGAAAAGAAGAAAAAAAAAAACTTCCCTCTGATCACAAACACAGCCTGGTCTCAGCATGGTGCCCCACAATCTAGGGGTGTCTTCTCAGCAAAGGATCCCATCCTCGTTGCCAGATGATATGTTGTGGGTTCAGCAACAACACTCTGGACACCACTGTGTTGAACTAACATTTATTTATTATTATAACTCTCTGGAATCATATCCAGGGTGGATCTTAACAATTGCATCAGTAGATGTATGCAGATCTTATACCTGCTCTGCCTCTGACTTGACCCAGTCCAGTCCTGTGGAGAGAGAGGAACCAAGAATGCCCCTGGTTCCTCATGGCACAGAACATGGAGTCGCCAGTGCTGCAAAACTGCTGCACAGTAAAGTGAACCCTGCAGTGCTGAACATGAGGGCTTTGGGCTTAAAGGGACAGTACAAGGAAAACACAAGAAGACGCAACAGCCTGCATGCTGGATCGCACTCACAGGCCAACCCCACACGCTAACCCTGCACAAAATCAGGCCCATGAACTAACCCTGTGCTGCTCATCTGACTATAAGGCTGGAAGGTTGACTTCCACTCCCTTAATGGGACCTGATTTGAAAAAGATCCTAAACATTTAGCCCTATTACTACCAGACATCTTTAAGGTGTTTCAGGCTGGACATCCAAAATTACCAGTCACTTTTGCAATCTTGCCCATTTTGTATTGCTTGGGTAAATCAGAGAAATGGAAGAACACTGCCTGTTTCTGACCTATCTATGCAGACAGAAACTATTGAGGTTCCAAATAAGTACAATAAGCAATTCATGTGGATCAGATTACAGGACTGGGGCCTAAAATATATAAAGGGGTACAAATGAGAGTGATGGATGAAATGAAAGAAAATGAAGGTTAACCATCTGAACACTAAGATTTATGGGGATGCATAGCAGACCTCAAGAAAAGTGGTAGAAGCCAATTTGGTTGGGGTATGTACATCTGGACTAGTTAACATGCTAGTAAATATACAACAGGGACAATCTTATATAGGCATGACCCCTAGACACTTTCAGCTTCTAACTTCAGATTGTATTTCCATAAAGAACTTTGTTTGGGACTAATACAGTCAAGAGTGAAATAATAGGAGTGGAAGAGAGACATTAAAACTTATAGGCTGGGAAAGAGAACAAGCTGTTTTTATTTCAGATTTGAAATGAAACAAAGGCTGAGAAATGTACAAAGGCTGTGTCAGTATAGGCTGTGTTGAAGAAAAGGCTCTCACATTGACAGTAGCCAGATTGTATGGAAGGAAAGAGCAGAGTCTAGACAAGTGGGGAGGGGAACAGCAAGAGGATGCTTGGAAAAAATACCAATACAGTTCCATAAGCGAGGGATTTTTTTAAAGAGAAGCTTTTAAAGAAAAGACTGACAATTTGAACTCAGAACCTCCTTTGACTGACAGCCCTCCAAACCCATTTATTCCTACACATTTGATGCTTCATGGCAATTTTGTGACTCAGCAGCCTCTATGTCGGGCTTGATGATACTCCCATTGAACTCAAAGGGGAACTCCTCCTTTCACTTACATGGAGCAGGAGTGGGTAATGAGCATCAGCTTTATACAGTTCCTAAGAGCAGTCCCATTGAAGCCATAGGGCTATTCATCTACTTAAAGTACTCATCTGGATCAGGGCCACAGGATATGTCTACACTGCATCCCAGGAGAGGCATTTCCATGACCTATCACCTGGACAAGGGAGAAGAGATTGATGTCATATATCTTGACTTCAAAAAAGCCTTCGATCTGGTTTCCCATGATTGCCTTTTGGAGAAACTGGCCAATTGTTGCCTTGGGTCCTCCACAATCCACTGGCTGGAAAACTGGCTCCGTGGTCGGACCCAGAGGGTAGTAATTGATGGAAGTCACTCATCGTGGTGTCCTGTGACCAGTGGGGTCCCCCAAGGCTCTGTCCTTGGACCCATACTGTTCAACATCTTCATTAATGATGTGGACACTGGAGTCAGAAGCAGACTGGCCAAGTTCGCAGATGACACCAAACTTTGGGGCAAAGCATCCACACCAGAAGACAGGCAGGTGATCCAGGCTGACCTGGACAGGCTCAGCAAGTGGGCGGACAAGAATCTGATGGTGTTCAACGCCGATAAATGCAAGGTTCTCCACCTTGGGAAGAAAAACCTGCAGCATCCTTATAGGCTCGGCAGTGCTATGTTGGCTAGCACTATGGAAGAAAGAGACATGGGGGTCATCATTGACCACAAGATGAACATGAGCCTGCAATGCGATGCTGCGGCTAGTAAAGTGACCAAAACGCTGGCTTGCATCCATAGATGCTTCTCAAGCAAATCCCAGGACGTCATTCTCCCCTTGTACTCGGCCTTAGTGAGGCCACAGCTGGAGTACTGCGTCCAGTTTTGGGCTCCACAATTCAAAAAGGATGTGGAGAAGCTTGAGAGAGTCCAGAGAAGAGCCACGCACATGATCAGAGGTCAGGGAAGCAGACCCTACGATGACAGGCTGAGAGCCCTGGGGCTCTTTAGCCTGGAAAAGCGCAGGCTCAGGGGTGATCTGCTGGCCACCTATAAGTTTATCAGGGGTGACCACCAGTATCTGGGGGAACGTTTGTTCACCAGAGCGCCCCAAGGGATGACGACTAGGTCGAATGGTCATAAACTACTACAAGACCGTTTCAGGCTGGACATAAGGAAGAATTTCTTTACTGTCCGAGCCCCCAAGGTCTGGAACAGCCTGCCACCGGAGGTGGTTCAAGTGCCTACATTGAACACCTTCAAGAGCAAACTGGATCGTACCTTGCTGGATCCTATGACCCCAGCTGACTTCCTGCCCTTTGGGCAGGGGGCTGGACTCGATGATCTTCCAAGGTCCCTTCCAGCCCTAATGTCTATGAAATCTATGAAGTATCCACCCATTCCCACCCACCATGCCTAGAAAAGCAACAGTGAAGCTGCTCATTTCCCCACAGCTGCTCTTGAGATCTCTGCCCCGATACGTTTTGGAGCAGCTGCAAGAGATACCCCGAGAGTGTTTTCACTAAACACATTTCTAGGTGTAGTACTTCTGAATAGGACTGGGTCAACAGGGCACACTTGAAAGCTTGCTAAATTTCCCAGCACAAATCATAGTTTCCAGAGTGCTTGGAAACTACTTCTTGACAGTGTTTTTTTAATCAGTGACATGTTCACAAGGCTTTCCCCCCAAATACTACATGCCAATGTGCATTCTCAAATACAAGTATAACCACATTAGAACAAATCCTGATTGTAACAAACCTGTTTTTAACAATCCCAACAGTAGAAACCACTTTTTTCCATTATTATGATCCAGCAAAGTAACTGACCCTATTAGAGTGAATGCCCTCTTTTAATGAACATTTCTCTTGGTCCAATGGGGGCTTGCTATAAGGAGGTTATATTGATCTTCAAATCTAACTGAAAGCAACAGGAGTATCTTCAGTGTAAAACCTGTGTTATGGTCTTTTCTAAGCATTTCTTCAGAACTAGATGTATATCGTGGTTTAGTGTCTTTTTTGACACTTTAAGCATGGTGTAATTTGTACACCTTTTGTGGCTGCTAAAATCAGTTCAGATGCATTGATTTTTACCAACAGTGAGTTATGTGGTTCTCTGGACTCTCTACAGTACAGCACCAATTTGTTCTGGTGTAGAGCTTGGATTTTTTTCTCCTTCAGTGCAGTTACACCAGGCTTGTCCAACATACAGCCCGCGGGCCGCCATGCGGCCTGCCAAGGCATTTTCTGTGGCCCGCGGTACTGCGACGGGAAACCACTTGCCCCTCCCCCAGCCCCTCAGCAGCTTCCTAATGGCTGCTGAAGGGCTGGGGAAGGGACAAGTTTCCCACATGTAGCACGTCAGCGCGGCGTAGCCAGGCCAGGTCCCTTGCGGGGCCGGACCCCTCCCCGGCTGAGGGCAGCACTGACTGCGGCTGCTGAGCAGCCCCATCTGCCCATCCACCCCGAGGAGCCGGTGCCCTCCTGGGTGGCCGCAACCGGTGCTACAGACTTGGGACAGGCACAGGATGGAGCCTTCATGTAAGAACTTTACCGCCGGGTGGTGGAGGAGTGACTCCACTCATGGGCCCAAGATACGCCAGTCACTGGCAGGGAGGATGTGCATCCAGGAGCACCCGTGCTCCTGCCCCCGCCTCCCCACCCTGACATGAGCCCGTGCCCATGCCCTGCGCTGCCGGAGCGGCCTCAAGCGGGAGGCCAAGCAGTAGCCACTGGCACTGCTGGCCCGTGCCTGCCTCCTCACCTACCCGCTTCAAGCCAGCCCCACTGCCCTGCCCTGCCCTGCCCTGCCCTGCCCCACAGCAAGGCAGTGCCTGCTCCCCCAGCCAGTCTCCCCCTGGGCGCTGCGGCTCTCTGGGCCCAGCTGCCCACACGCAAGGCCTCAAGTCCCGAGGGGGCTACTTCTCATGTGCTGCTGGGGACGGGAAGCGGCGCGGGCTCACGTGGCCACCGGGGCAGCGAGGTGGGCAGCAGCGGAGCGGAGGGCACCTTTCCCACACATCCCAGGGAGGCTGTGGCCGGGAAGACAAGGAGGAGCCCAGACTGGGGCTGCCGCACATGGCAGCAGCTCTCCTCACCCCTCTCTGCTCTGTGCCCAGCCGCAGCTGTGGCCGTGCCCAGCTGAGCCGCACGTCTCTCTCGCAGCCTCTCAGATGCACTGAGGAGCCCCTGCTCCCTCCTCCCTCCCCTCCCACCTGCCCCTTGCAAGGCAGTGAGCAGTGGAGGCTGCAAAACACCACGCAGGTGTATTCCGCTGAGACACAGCCCTCCACCTTTAATTAGTTTCCGCTTTGACTGATATCTTTTCCACTTTTGATCTGTTGACTTGCATTATGCTTATTTCATTATGCAACAGTGTTTATTTTAGTCAAGTGTTTGGTATTATTTCATTGTTGCTTTTATATTGTTTTTATTTTGGATTTGAAACCACATTTCCAGGCCCATTTCATTGTCACTTCCTGCAACTTCATTGGTGTCAAAGGTCATGTGACATAACTTCCTGATGTGATACCACTTCCTGTGAGGTCTTTGAATATGGCTTGCTGTCCTACTGGGTGATAAAAAGTTTGTGATCTGGCCCCACATTCAAAAAGTTTGGACACCCCTGAGTTAGACAAAGGAAGAGTGTGGCTAATTGAATGTGAGGAAGTATTGAGGCATCCAGAAGATGTCTAACAAAAATCATATTGAAATAGGGCTTCAAGATTAAAATTTCAAAAAGGGTTTGGAAGACAGTGTACAAATAGTAGGTGGATGAATTTGAAATAGTGTTAGTGAATGAAATTACTCTACATAGAATTCCATAGTACTCTGTCAAAGAGTTACAGTATGACAGCAAGAAGACCCCTGAAAGAAATTTTAAAATAAATAGTCAGAGGCAGGAAAAATAAAACTAAGAAAGTTTATCTAATATCTTAGAAACATCAAAGATGTGGGACACCCTGGAAGGATACAAGACTCAATCTAATCTTGTTCATTCTACACTTAATCAGAATGGCAAATCTCTTGAGATGTAGGACTAAATTCTATTCTTAGTTCCACAGAAGTAAATGGGAAAAAGGGGTAATTTAACTGAAATCAATAGAATTACTCCAATTTTACAATGATGTTGCAGAGACCAGAACCTGATTTAGATCTAGGGTGCTTCTTACTTCTTCAGCTTACTCTTCTATATACTACCAATTGCACACAGACTTATCATGACCACCTCAGAATTCTCTTGTACCAGTTCCAAGAGTTGTTTTGTTCCTAGTAAAGGTGTGTGACCTTGAACATTTGTATAAGTAAAAATCTAAAAAAGTAATTTATTTTTGTAGTAATTATGTACAAAGCCATTCAAAAGAAAGAATACTTCAGTAAAGGACATGCCCTACAAACAAGACTACAACACATTTATCGAATGAAACAGAACCTGTGATATCAGTCTGAAGGCCTTTAAATTTCACTTCTAGAAATGCAGCCCTTTGCAGGCAGATTTAACTAGGCAGTGTCTCAACAAACTGGAGAACAGCAGAGACTCCCTATGCCTGAAGAAGGGTGCTTGCGTCCAAAAGCTCACAAAGAACTTTTTTCCAACCACTCAGTTAGTCTAATAAAATATATCACATCTACCCAAAGAACCTTGCCTGCCTATATCCTTAGACCAACACAGCTGCAACTAAAAATCCTTTTAATTCTGTGGAACACCACTTGGCAATAATGTGATAAATCTTCTAATGTTTTACTATCTCCCGAACTCTAGTTATAGGCGTTTTTGTTTTTGTAACTCACTTCACTAATTAGTTCTATTAATCAGGAGTCCTAACTAACTGAAAGTGATCCTTCTTTGGAATGACTGACACAGAGAAAAGGAAGTAGGCAGTACTGAATAGGGCTGTGAGAGTCGGCAGCGATGTGATGTGAAATCCGGCTTCGGATCTGACCACTTCAGATGACCGTGATCCAATCTGGAGCTCCGGACTGGGTTTCTGCCTCGATCCGGCCGAAGTGGCTCCGAAGCTTTGGAGCCACCTCGGAGATCTGGCCATAGGCTATAATGAGGAATCAATGAAAGATCTATAATTTTGTTGGTTTTGGTATGATTTGGATGAAACTTGCAGGGGTGGTGGCCTCTGCTAAGGGCATGAAGGATGCAAGCAGGTGTGGTGGGGTGTCACAACATCCCCAGCAATGCTGAACACCCTCTCGCTTGGAACACTGGTTGGTGGACAGGACAGGTGTTACCGGGCAACCATGGCCAGATCCTGCCACATCTGGCTGCGGCTTGCCCAGTAGGCCAAGGGGTCGCAGCCCAGTGGCACCACATCCTCAGTGAGATAGGTAGCCACCGAAATCTCAGCGCTACCTGCCCAAGGCTGGGGTCTGGTGCATTTGGACCCCAGCATTGAAGCCATGCCCATGGCCCACATTGGCAGTGGCTGGCGTGCAGGAGACTGGCAGGTGCTGGTGCTGGGAGTGCTGGGATGGGAAAGTGGATCCCCCTCTTCCATATCCCCTTGCCTCTGCACTTTGGTCTCCCTGACTTTGTTCACCAGCACCTGCATCCAGTGATCAAGGGTTTTGGGGATGCACATGCTCCCCTTTACCCTTGGGTCACACATGCCCGCCATCATGTGGACCGTACTGGACCACAAGAGATCCAGTCGTCTCCTGATGCCCTCCTTCAGCCGCCTCACCAGTGCCTGCATGTCTGGTGAGAACGGCCTGCCCCAGCCAGGAACATTGATCCCCTGGAACTTCTCCATTTGGTTCTCCAGTTCCCTCACTAGGGGTATCACCTGGCTGAGGAGGGCATTGCCAGTGCTAAGGGTCTCGGTGACCTCAAGGAAGGGCTTGAGGACCACCAAAATCTGAGAGATGGTACCCCACTCAGCTCTGTTCAGGGGGGGCGCTGATCCCTATCTCTCCCAGCAAGGCCATCTCATGGATGGCCTTCTGTTGCTCCACCAGCCTCTCGAGCATCAGATATGTGGAGTTCCACTGAGTCTCCACTTCCTGTACGATTCTGTGCTGCGGGATGCTGAGCTCTGCCTGTTTCTCCCACAGCATCTTGCCCCGCTTGATGCTGCGATGGAAGTAGCCCGCCACCTTCCTGCATTTTGAAATCAGCTGGCTTGTAGCAGTACTGGTGGCGGCCGTCACTGGCAGCCCTGTCCCCCTCCAAGGCATCCCTCACTATTAGGTGAAGCCTTTGTGCCACACAGCGGATGCCAACAATCATGGACAGCCTTCACCATATTGGCCCCATTGTCGGTGACCATGAACCTGCGGGTGAGCTCGGCCTACCCAATGAGCGACCCCTGCACCGTGCAGTTCATGGCCCCCATGATCTCCCTTGCCGTGTGGGACTCATCCAACACCTCGGCTTGCAGTAGAGCCCACCGAGGGCCTGACTGATCACACCAGTGCTCCGTGAGGGAGAGGTAGACGTGATCGCCACCCTGGGTGCTGCAGATGTCGGAAGTGAAGTGCAAGGCTACCTGCGGCCCTGCCTTGCACAGCTCCTCCCTCAAGTACTCCCTGCATGCCTGATACAGGGAGGGCACCCCTGTCCTGCTAAAGGTGGTGCATGCAGGCACTTTGTAAAATGGGGCCAGAAGTGCTATGAACCACCTGAACCCTGGTCACTCAACTAGGGTGACAGGCTGTCTATCCAGAGCAAGCATCTCCCCAATGCTCTGGGTGATCTTGTGTGCCTTGGGAACGCGCCCCCCTTTTTGTCCACCTTTCTCCCACTGGTCCATGGTGGCCTGCCTCTGCTTTGAGGGGTAAGGGGGCTTTGGAGTGAGCGTGGGGCTTCCCTTTTGGCGCACACACACTGGTGCCAGGCTGAGCAGCAGGAAGAAGGGCAAGGAGGTGGTGCCTACTCAGATGCAGCAGCATGGCTGTGGTGGAGAAGTGTTTCACGTCTTTGCCACGGCTCATGTGCCTTTGGCAGTTCTGGCAGATGGCAAATCTGGGATCATCTGCCACCTCAGAATGATCCCACACTACACTACTCCCCCGCTTCTGGGTTGAGGGCAAGGATCCTGCCTTTTCCCCCTTCTCAGCAGGCTGAGGCACAACAGCAGGAGGAGCTGCTTCAGCTGAGCCACTTGCCTCCACAACCTCAGCCTCCTCCAAGGTGCTGCTTTCTGGACTAGACCTGGGTCTAGGGGAAACTTGAGGAGTGTGGAGCACAAACTCTGATTCCCCCTTAGTCCCCAGAATTGCCTGAGCCAGTGCGCTCAGCATGCCTGGTTCCAGCTCCAGCTCCTCCCTTGGCAGAGTGAGTCTCACACTGAGAGTTGAAATTGGGGTGAAAGAGGCAGTGATTCCACTGCTGCTGCCCACTTCTGGACTGAGCGGAGGTGGTGCAGGTGCAGGGACATTGTGTGCAGACACTGCTCCCACCGCCTAGCTTCCACTGGCAGCACTGATGTCATGGCTGCTCTGGAATAGAACGTGTCTGAGTTTGGGAAGTGGGCAGCTTGCACCTCTAGCTCTCCCTGTACCCCCTGTCCCTCCTCTGCCAGAAGACCTGGCACCTGCCTTTCCAGCATGCTTCATATTGATCTTTCCTGTGCTGCAAAAGGTCTCTGTGTGTGTGTGAATCCTTTTGTATATCTGTCTCTCTTGTTCTCCTATGAATATCTGTGTCTATCTTGTGGTGTGAATGAAATTATTTGTCTTTCTTCTTTGTGGGTCTTGCTATATTGTCTCTTCAGCTGTGAATGAAATTGTGCGTCTTCTTTCTGGCTCTCACTATATTGTCTATCTTGTGGTGTGAATGAAATTATTTGCATGTCTTTCTGTGTCTCAATATATTAGCTGTGTCTTGCTCTTCTGTAAATATCTGTCTGTCTTCTTCCGCTGTGATTTTTTTTCTATATTCTGGGCCTCTGTGTATGTGTGTGCGTGTGTTAGTGCATGCGTGCCTGTGTGCATGCATGCATGTGTGCAAGCAATCTGTGCCTCCCTGCACAGTGATAGATAACACTGGCTGAGGAAACACAACTGTCTTTTTGCAAAGTGTCCCAGGGAGAATGAGAAGTGGGACCGGGAAGCCCCGCCCGCGCGGATCGGCACAGGATAAAACCCCAAAACGGAGGGAAAAACCAAACCTTTACTTACCCACAGGAGGAGCAATGCTGGAACACCGAGGAGAAAATCCTGCACGGTTCACAAGCTGTGCATTTATACTATTAAGGCCGGTGGGTGACATCACAGGGACACACCAACCGGCGAGGATAAAAGTGGCTGCCAGCAGTATGGTGGAGAGAGCGAGCAAGGAGGCAGAGGCTCTCCACGCTGGCAAGGGGCAGAGCCAGAGCAGGCAGGGATTGCCCAGACAGCAAGCAGCAGCAGAGGCTGCAAGGGATCTCCCCACCTGGGGCACTAAACTCGAGCCCCAAAAGGGGAGGAGCTTTGGAGGTGATGCTCCCCTAAAACTGCTGGGGACACACAGCAGTGAAACTGCCGGACCACGGCACGACGAGCACAGTGACATGGAGGAGGAGGCTGAAGCCGACCCCACGGGATCAGTAGTCACCCTACATGATCGCCCTCAGGTACCAGGTCGGGGAGCCGGGCTGGGGGCAGGAAGGATAAGGGGATCCTGTGGGGCCAGCATCGGAGGAGCACTGCCAAGCATGGGCAGGAGAGCTTGCAGAGCCAGCCCGTAGGATGCTGGACTGGAAGGTCCTTTGGGCTTTCTCCTGCATTTTCCTTTTTCTTCTTTTCTTTGTTTTGTTTCCTTTACCCCTACCCGACAGGGGCATCCTTCCGGCTCCAGAAACAGAGCCAACCCACTCAAGGGGGCTCAGATTTAGGACCTGAGGTGACTGAACATCCTTCCCCAAGGAGCAGGAGGAATAGCATCTAGAGAGTGTGCAAAGCACATCCATACCAGAGGGGGGGCCATTTCAAGACCAGGCGTCCTGCCGAAGGTTGGCATAAGGTTGGGGTGAAAGGGAGGTGGAGCTCCACGAACATCCCGCGAGCAGAGTGGTCCTCCCTGAGGGGAACTTCGAGGCCAAACCCCACACTGACTTAGCATTCAAAGCCGTGGCAGGAGAGTTTGGGGAAAGCCAGAGGGACAACAGAAGTTCATCGTGGGGAACCCACGAAGCCAAAGAACAGAATCCTCTACAGCTTGGGCCAAGGCGGCACATGAGCGGGCGTTTGAGGCAAGGCGGGCGCACAAAGTTTCCAAAACAAGTTCTCAAGAAAATAATTCAAAGAAATACATTGAATTGTGATACTACTAATAATTGAATTGAATAGCTAAGCTAAACTAAGCTAAGATAAGCTAAACCCTAACCACTCTTTTATAACATGAAAAAGCAGCAGGCAGGTCTCAGTCACAGCATTCCTCTCTCACACAGCTGCTGACAGGGAACAAGCTGCAAACGGCACAGAAGGGCTGGAAACAGGGGCTTTTATACTTTTTTTAGTTCCACCCCACAGTTGCTGCCATTGGAAAGGTAGCCAGGGAGAAATCCTTTTCACTGGCCACCTACAGATGTCAGTCTTCCCCCACACGCTCCCCCTCCCTCCCCCGCTCCCACTCTCTGTCCCTCCCCCATTCCCTCTCCTTCTAATTGCCTCAAAATGGCTGAAGTGGCTCCAAAACATCTGAAGCAAGTCCAAAGCAGTTCAGATGCCCCTGACCCGCTCCGGACACCATTACTGGGATCTCGCTTCAATCCAGAAGTGCCGCTTCAGACACCGAAGCATCCGAAGTGGGTGTGAATCTGAAGCAGGATCTGAAGACTCACACAGCCCTATAGATTATACCCTCACTAACAGCACCAGGTAAGCCAATTAATCCACAGACTTGTTTGAGTTGTGGTGGCCAACATAGATGAAAGGAGTGCAGGTTTAGGAATGCAAAGTAGCATGCCTGCAAGAAGAAGGGCCATATAGAGATGGTTTGCTGCTCAAAAGCCAGTTCCAGGAGACAAAAAGACTGTGGCAAATGTATTCACTCCCAAACCACTCACAGATTAGAGTCCTCCCCAGAACATGAGGTACAAAAACCATATTTGATTCAAAATACTGGTGCTGTCGAAACTCAGGTTCTGAGATGATTGCAACTGTAGAAAGAAGTGCAAAATGGAAGTGGATTTGGGTTCAGGATTATCCCTCATAGATGAAAACACATTCTTCCACTTATTTTGGCACCCTCTTCCCAAGTTAGCGAAACCTGAGTGTTGCCTGCATGACTACAATGGACAGATTGTGGAGATTTTGGCTAGCTGCAGTGTCGATGTCCAGTATGGATCTGTTAGACAGCATCTACCCCTCATTGTCACTAAGGGTTCCTGCAAAAGTCTTCTGGGGAGAAATTGATTCTCACCATTGGGAATCAGCATTCAAGGCATACACAGTCTCTGCATAGAAAGTCTGGAAAGGCTTCCAAGGGAGTTTCCCCAGGTATTCTCCGAGGAATTAGGAATTTACTCTGGTCCACCTGTGACGTTCCAAATGGATCCTGTGGTAGCCCCTATCTTTATGAAGGCTTGGAATGTACCTTTTGCACTGCGGCCAAAAATTGATGCAGAATTAAATCGGCTTATTGTGCAAGGGGTCCTCGAGCCAATCATACATAGAAGCTGAGCCACACCAGCTGTTCCTGTTTTAAAACCTAATGGCAGTGTTCGCATCTGTGGGGATTACAAGTGCACTGTTAATAAAGCACTTAAGCAGGACCCGCACCCAGTGCCTGTCATTAACCAGTTACTGTCTGTTTTTGCAGGAGGGAAGGTTTTTGCCAAACTTGACCTCACTCAAGTCTATCAGCAATTGATAGTGAATGACAAGGCTGCTGAGGCCCAAACAATAATTACACACCAGGGAGCATTCTGTATCAAGCACCTCCATTTTGGAATTTCTGTGGTACCAGGAATTTTCCAGCGGTTCATGGAAAAAATGCTAGCAGGAATTCTCGGGTTTATTCCATACTTTGATGTGTTGATCATGGGGCCGTCTAGAGAGAAACTCACTGAGAGACTCAGAGAAGTTTTACAGAGATTCGATGAAGCAAGTATCAGAGTAAAAAGAGAAATGTCAACTGGGAGTTTCCAGTATCAACTTTCTGGGGTATCAAATTGATACTTCTGGCATTCACCCGGGTGAAGACAAGGTAAAAGCAATACATGATGCCCCTATACCAAAATGCAGACAGGATCTTCAAGCATTCTTAGGACTTCTCAACTTTTATCACTTCTTCTTGAAAAACAAAGCCACCATAGCAGAGCCCCTTCATCGCTTACTGGATAAAGGAGCTCAGTGGAAGTGAACTTGCCAGCACAATGAAGCCTTCCAGGGCATCAAGAAGTTGCTGACATCAGACTCTATCCTTTTTCACTATGATGAGCTGAAGCCACTGTCCATTACTTGTGATGCCTAGCCGTTTGGTGTTGGTGCTGTCCTCAGTCATACATTGCCTGATGGCACGGATGCATCCATTGTTTTTACTCAAGAACAATGACTTCAACCGGGAGGAATTATGCACAGATTGATAAAGAAGCATTGGCAATCATTGCAGGAGTTAAAAAAATTCACAATTATGTTTATGGCTGCAAATTTGAAATCCGAACAGACCACAAACCCCTTCTTGGAATTTTTACTATGGACAAACCAACTCCTCCTATTTTGTCTCCTTGTACGCAACGCTGGAGCATCATGCTAAATGCGTATGACTATACACTCATGTACAAACCTGGGAAAATGATTGCAGATGCTGATGCATTAAGCCACCTACCTCTCCAAATACCTGATTGTGCTACTCCTCCACCAGCGGAAGTCCTCATGCTAGACTCCATGCCAGAAGCCCCTCTTCAAGTTGAACAGATAGCAAGGATGACTGCAAAATACCCTATCCTTGCCTATGTCCTCAACTGGGTGTGGAGGGGCTGGCCTGCAGACAAATTGGCTGAGGAATTCAGGTGATTTTCATCACGTCAGTACAAGCTGTTTGCACTCAAGTGTTGCATCTTGTGGGGAAATCAAATCATAATTCCAGAAGCAGGATGCCAAATCATACTGACAATGCTGCACGCAGCACATCCAGGCATTGTGAGGATGAAAACGCTGGCTAGAAATGATGTACAGTGGCCAGGTATGGACAATGACATAGAAAGGGTTATGAGGGAGTGCAGCATTTGTCAAGCAACCCATCATAATCCACCGAAGGCACCAGTATTCCCTTGGGAAATAACAAAGGAACCGTGGTCATGCATCCACATTGATTTTGCTGGCCCTTTTCAAGGTAAGAATTTTTTAATTGTTGTTGACTCGTACTCAAAATGGCTTGAAGTGATTACTGTCTCAACTCTTATAGCAACTGCCACTATAATAGATCTCCCGTCAGCTGTTTGCAACCAATGGGGTGCCCAACACTATCGTTTCTGATAATGGCAGTGCATTCACCTCAGCAGAGTTCCAAGATTTTGCCAGCCACAACCTCATTTGAACTGTTACCATTGCACCTTGCAGGCCACAGGCCAGTGGGCAAACTGAGAGAATGGTGCAGACTACAAAAGATGCATTGAAAAGGATTGTTGTAGGAGACTAGCCTACCAGACTGGCCAGATATCTATTTGCTCAACATGTAATTCCTTTCCCTACAACAGGGTCCAGCCCATCAGAGCTTCTTATGGGTTGTCATCTCAAGACATGCCTTGACCTTGTTAACCCTGACCTTGTGAGAGACATGCAGTTTAGGAAAGAAAAGGAATTGGACTCTGCATTGGAATCTGGTCCCTTATGTCTTTTCATTCCACAAGAGACTGTGTTTGCTCAGAACTATGGGACAGCCCCGCAGTGGACAAAATCTAAAATTGTAAGCGCCACTGGACCTGTATCATATACTGACAACGGACAAGTTTGGAGACGTCATATGGACCAGCCGTGTGGACGTTCTCCTACTGATAACCCTACACCTGAGCAAGCTTCAAGCACCTATCCACCACCAACAGACATGGATTCACTGGAGAAGTACCTACCTGTTTCCACCAATGCAAACCCTTTGCTGTCACCGTCAGAAGGAAGTGTCGCTGTTGAGTCTTCAGATAGGCTGATAGGGCCGTCATTCGCTGAACTCATCACTGAGCCTGGTTCTATGGGAAGACCACAGTGGAAGTGGAGTCCTCCCAAATGGTTGGCTAACTAATCTGTCTAGGGAGAAAATGGGGGGGAGGTGTTTTCCTTGTACTGTCCCTTTAATGCCAAAGCCCTCATGTTCAGCACTGCAGGGTTCGCTTTACTTTGTGGCAGTTTTTACAGCCCTGGGGATTCCATGTTCTCCACCATGAGGAGCCAGAGGCATTCTTGGTTCCTCTTGCACTTGTTAAGATCCACCCTGGATATGATTCCAGAGAGCTATAATAACAAATAACTGTTAGTTCAACACAGCAGTGTCCAGAGTGTTGTTGCTGAACCCACAACATATCACAGGCCAAACTCCACACACTTAGATCTGGCTAGACCCTGGCCTGACTCCGCACACTGGCTCAATTCCATGTGCTTGAAACCTACCATGTAGCTCAATCCAATGCACCTGGATTGGTGTCACAAAGCACACAGGTGCCCTGTGCCTGAAGAGGGGCTCCTTCCCTAGCAGTGACTAAGGAGCACAGCTGTGGGTTGCCGGGGCAACCAGGGAAGGTCAGCTGACCAGAGGGGGCAGGGCCTGGCCCTTGTAAAGCCCAGGAGCTGAGGCCAGAGGCAGTTCCCTGCTAGCAGCCAGACAGAGAGGAGCTCCTGGAGCTAAGATGTGAGAACTGTAGGAACCGCTCTAGCAGAGTAAAGGATGGCAGCTCAAAGATGTTTGATCACCATGGTTTTAGCCAGGCAGCTTTAAGTTAAGTTGTAGCCTAGGGGCTTGTGTTTTGTTTTGTTGTTGTATCACTGGTGGTTTGGGTGAGGCTATTAGGGGTTGGAGGAGGCCTCATAGGGGACCCACAGTAGCATGGGGACCCCAGCACCAGTAGGGGCAAAGCGTACGGGGTACATAGACCCTGGCCCCAGAGAGGGGGCCCTGTTGAGAAGCCCCAGAGCGGGCGTGGTGGTCCCCAGAGAGGGGGCCCTGTTGAAAAACCCCAGAATGGGGGTGGCGGTCCCCAGAGGAGGGGGAGACACTTGAGAAGGCCCAAAGAGGGGCCTGATTGGGAAAAGGCTGAGGCATAACAGCTATTCCATCTGTGAGGCTTGGGCTGCGGTATTGGGGAGGATAAGAGCCGCAGATAGCGCCCCCTGGCAACGGGGCAGTACAATGGCAGCCTCCCACTAATTAACATCAACTAATTAATTAACATCAAGGCATGGCAGGTGAGAAGGCAGGTGGTTGCCTCAGGAACAGGTGTGCGGGTCACAGTTTAGCTCAGCCCAGAACAGTTACCTGTTACAATCGGGTTGCATGCTGGTGCAATCTGGCACACAGGGCCACATTATCTGGTCTACAAGGCTCCCCACAGGTCTGGAAATTTGGCAACAGGGGAATGGCAATTTTATTCTACTACCACTACCCCATGGCCAAATTTCTGGACCCTTTAGGAGTCCTGTTGGCCAGATCTGGGTCACAGGTTGGGGACTCACCAACTCTGCTTTAAGGTATCTCACATTGGGCACCAAAAATGGAGGCTCCCAAAATTACTGACTGCTTTAAAAAGAAAAATTTAGCCAGTCGCTGTACGAAAATTCTTCATTCTTGTTGGAAAGTCAATCCCTCCAGTATCTTCCTCCTTTTTGTTGCTCTTTCCTGCACTCCCTTTCGTGTTGTTAGTATCATTTTGCTAGTATAATGCCCAGAATCAAATTGAATATTCAATTTAGTCTCATTAAAAAAGGAGGCATTCCACTGGTTGGCAGCTTGTGTACAAGATGCTCCCAGGTATAGCTGAGCCCCTGGGTGACAAAACGTAAAGCAGCAAGTTTCATAGTACATAGTATCATTCTATTTAATGAAAGTGTTAGGAGAAAATACAAAACTAAGTAGTTTCATTGTCATTTAACATGGGGTTTCACCGTGCCTTTTGGAAGCACTGAAGCGACAGGTGTGAGTAAATTATTAAAGACTTTTGCTGCCTTCAACTGCGGAAGCCAGACTGTTTAGTTGCAAAGTGCACCCTTTAGATGAAAACTTACCAAGCTTATAAGCTTGAGTTAACATGGAAACTTCCCCCAAGCAGTCAGGGGAAAAGTGTGCTACAAGGATCTAGAAAATTACTAATACTTTAATCTTGGCGCCAAACATTATATACAGATGGGCCAGAAATGCCACATTCACTAAAACAGCCTCCATCTTTCACAGTGGAGGACACAGCGAGGGTCAGTTTTGTGCAAAACATAATGCATCTTAACTTGCCAGTCAATGATGTGAGAAATTTCTGAAATTGTTGCAATACAGTACAAGTGACAATTCTATTCCTAATTCATAGACAATGGGTAAAGTATGGGAGCTGAGAATTGTAGTCCAAATGTCCTGATTTTTAGACATTTATTTTTTAAATAAAAAAGACACACCTTAAAAATAGTATGATGATGGGCTAATTTTGAAAGACATACAGTCTTACAGTGATCCTTGGTAGCAAAGATAAGCTAGTGCAGGGATGGGATCCAAGGTCTTGGGGAAGATACTATGAGCACTGTGAGGAAGTTGGGGAGTAGAGCATGCTCCATATATACAGAATTTTCTGTGAATTTGGCTTTGAAACTGCAGGCGTTTCTACAAAGCATATGCAAAATGAGACTTTTCATAGGCCAGGTATAGGCAGATTTTGATGAGAATAGCCAAAAAACACGTTCCTTAATACTGATGACCCCTGCCAGATTTCAAAACCCTTCTCCAAGGCAGGGTGGTACTATAGCCTCTCAACAGAATGATGGAAATGGATTGTTGTTCTTTAACATGGGCTAAACAACATATTTTTCCTTGAATATTGTTATGATGAAAGTTGAACCATTTTAGCAAAAACTTCCCCAAGAAAGTTCAGCCTGAGGCAAACTACCGGCAGTGAAAATTTCAACCCAAAAGGTTACTGTTCGGTACATTTATAAGCAATTGAAAATGGTCTTCTCAAGGAAAGTGTCAGACAAACCTTTATCTTCTGCTGCTGCAGAACCATTTGGATTATGAATTTCCTGCTATACTGAAATGAAGTGAGGATGCCTAATCAAGTCAGACCTTACTCTCCTGCAACCTTGAAAACCAAGATGGAGAATACAGCAGCAAGCCAACCTTAAAGACAGTTCAAATCTCCAAGATGTTGAGATGAGAAGAAGCATGAAGAATATCAGACTGCCTTTCCCTAGCCTTGATAATATATCAGAACCTGGAGAAGCAGAGGAGAATGGTATGGTAGAATGGCATCTCTCCCATCTCATTGTCCTACTTCTGAAATGCGTTCCCTAGGGAAAGGAATTAAACCTTCATTCCTCCTCCAGCCCTCAAGCTGGAGGCTCCCTCTTCAAAGAAGTGGCTCCTTTCCCAATATAAAGTTATGGGGTTCTCAGAGAAGGATATAACAATATAAAAACATAAGAATTGCCATTTACTGGGCCAGACCATAGGTTCACTTTGCCCAGTGACATGTGTCACACAGCACCCCCATACGTTTCCCCAGTATGGTCCCATCTCCAGGCAGAGTACCACTGGGAGGCATCCACTGGCTCCTTGGACTCATTCAAGGGGCAGCGGACACTGCTTGGTGTACTCTGCTCAGTGTTCCCCCTTGGCACACTTCTTTGACTGTCACTCCCATCCCTGCCTTTTTTCATCATTTGTCCCAAGTAATCACTTGTTGCCTTCTCAGTAGCCTCCCTGTTTAAGGGAGGCTAATAGTTTACTTGGTGGGCATTGCCCCATGAATCTTGTAAAGCAACAAATAGACCAGTGGCAGAGAGTGGATGTTGAAAGGGAGAGTAAACTGGGTGTGACCAAGATTTCTTCCACTATTCCTCTCTCAATAGCAGCCTCCAACATTTAAGGTCTAAGAAGTTCTGATTCAGAGGCTGTGCCCCTAACTCCTGCACTTAGTAACTACTTTCCTCCAAGAATCTGTCCAATCTCTTTTTTAAATCTGGCTAATCTGTCAGCTTCCACAACATCCGGTGGCAATGAGTTCCACAACTGAATGACATGCTGTGTGAAAACAAAGTTTGGTTCATTTTAAACCTGCTAGTTTCATTTTGTGACCCTTAGTTCTTGTACTCAGAGAGAGAGTAAATAATAAATCCTTATTTGCTTTCTCTTTGCCATCCAGTATTTTGTAAATGCTTATCATGTCCCTGCCCCCAAGCATCCCTTTTTCTAAACTGAATAGGCCCAGCTTCTTTAGTCTCCTCATACAGAATCCCCTCCATGCCACTCATCATCCTTGTTTCCCTTCTCTGGACCATCTTGAGTTCTTCTATATGTGTTTTGGAGATGTGGGGACCAGAACTGGGCACAGTATTCCAGGTTTGGGCACACCACGGATTTAGAAAGGGGCATGATGATGCTTTCCATCAGGTTACCATTGCAGGTTACCATTCCTTCTTCATAAGCCCTTAAAGGAGTCTCCTTTTCTTTCTCTTTCTGCCAAAGGAATGAGACCCCAGGAGTGAGGACTAAGAGGAGGGGTTGGGTTGGTCATCTTTCCCCAAAAAGAAACAGAGCCCTTCACATGGATGCAGTCTGGTGACAGAAGCTGAGAGGAAGAAAGCTTCCAGATGTTCATCATCCCCCTGCCCCCCAAGTTCTTCATGCCTCTTGAGGCTGGTGCCAGAATCTGAGAACTTCTGCCACTGGACTCAGGAGACACAAAGAACTCAGGGTTGGGGGCAGCATTGCCAGGTCTTGTCGTGGAAACACACGCAGCATACTTTTGGGTCAGGTCAGCAGAAGCTTTTATTCAAAAGAAACTACAGCTGTAGGGGGGACTCCAAAGTGACATGGATCTCCCAAGCACTTGGAAGGGATTCTCCCCCAAGAGCAAAATCAGGAGGCTTATATACTTTTTAACAGTCACTTAAAACTCACGTGATCATATAGTGAAATTAGCTAGAACATTACTTCATTACTTCTTTGCTGTTATCAGGATGAGAACTATGGAGGAGACAAAGGGAGAAATAACAGTCCCTGCCTGCACCTGGAAATCAGAGTTGTACATACTTTTTGCTGTCTTCAAGGCTGTGATGAGTGAAGCAGTTGCAGAGGAGTTACAAAGAACAAACACTTTCCCTTATCTGTTCTACTGTACAGAGCTAGCAATTCTCCACAAAGCGGTTATGTCATCTTATAACTCAAATGATCAAAGTTTAAGGCATTTATTTTTTCTGATTCCACAGTCCCCCCTTTGAGACTATTTAGTCTCACTTTAGCCTTAAACTTTCATTCTCATGAGTCCCTCTATTTCATCATGCAGCTTTTCATGTTTTCTTTCAATCTGCTCACACTTTTGTAACACCATTATTCTAGACTCTGCCGTGTGTTTTCTTGCCTTGCTAAAGCTTCTCCTGCTAGCTTTCACGCAGCAGAGGATCAGTTGCACTAAGACATAAAACATTGTCAGAACTATCAAGACAAACAATATTCCATACAGGATTTTCTTGCCAAGGGCCCCGAAATCTGGGAGCCAGGAGGTTAGCCAAGACCACATTTCTTCTAGACTCCAGTTGGTATTTTTTGAGGCCACTTGATGTAGGACCCTTAACTGATTTCGAATTTTACGAATGTCGATTTCTATTCACATGTCCTGATTGACATAGACACAACAGGTGGAGTTTACTAAGGCACATACTCCTCCCTGGGATACCAATAGGTAATCTAGAGCTACGGGGTGTTGTATAGTTACTTGTGAGATATGGGAGATCTCTGCTTGCAGAGCCTGAATTGCATCCTCAGTGGCATTTCCCATAGCTTCCATTGTGGCTGAAATGTTAATTATGGCTAGTTCCAATTCTTTTACTCCAAACCACGGTATGAAGGTTCTCACAAATTGATGGAACCCTGTGTTTCTGGTAGCTAAGGGGTTAACCGCCCTTTCCATGTGATGGTTGAAATGTTTTACTTGTTCCAGATATATTGCACTATGCATTTCGAAACCAGGGATAACACGTCCAAGAGTGCATGCCCCCACCCAATTCCAGGGCAAGATTTTATGAGTCCTGTGTCCGCAGAGCCAGTAAAAGCCTGGGGCAGAAAGGGTACTCAAATCTGAACAGGTGTTCTGCCTTATCCGGCACTTTCGATTGACATGCATCATATAGGCCAGACCACGTTCGGCTGCTATCCTGCTGGACCGAGATACATTACAAGAAGTAAAATTGGAGTGAATGTAAAATTCTGATCTGTTTGCAATGAGAGCAACATGAGGTTCATTAGAGAAGTTGTAGACCATGAATCCTATATAATTGAGAGCGTGTACATTACTCAACAGGATTCCACTTGTGCTATTAGGGCTATAGTCTAGAGTAGTTAGGCAATGAGGGTAGTGTCCTACAGGTGTGGCTTTATTATAAGCTCTAGTGTTGTTGGATCTGTAACAGAAAGGCGCCTCTACTCTTGGGGATATTATCCAGTTAGCAGGGGCAGCCCTCCATTCCTTACGAGCGGACCGATGGGCAGCTAACGAGTAGGGTCTAACGAAGCTGCTGTTTATTTTTCCCCATTGCTGGAGGGATATTGGTACTTCGATCATTGGGATTCCTTGGTGCAGGTGCGCTGGGCTGTGAGAGCATATCCAGCAGTCACTTTTATTTCCAGCTTGACCCACTGTAAGGGAGATCTGGAGGTACAAATTTTCCTCCCACCCCCTTGGGTGATACTAAGATACCCAAGTGTGATGTATAAGGATATCAGTGACATTTTAGAGACAGGAGGGACAAAGAATTTCAACAACAAACATAACCAGCACCAGTAAGAAAAATAACACTACCAGCCAAACCCAGGATGGCAGCCAAAGTCTGTCTTTGTCCTCTGGGCACAGGTTACTTAAAGGACTGATAACGTTGGCTCTTGGTCTTGATCAAGGTGGTGATCTTCCGAATGGGAGCGTTCACTTTCTTCGAGGTCAGAGATGATATCTTCGTTCTTCAACTGATGAATCCGGCTGGGCTGAGGTGTTGGGCTCAGGGGAGAGGTTACTAGCACTTGCACCCTGATGCTCCTCACTTGCCTGAGTGAGGTCCTGAGGGTCTTTGTCCTTGGCCTCAGGGAAAGGTCTCAACCTTGGTTGGAATTCAGCTGCTTCGGGGTCCAATGGAGGTGATACCTTCTTGCAGTGTGAGGCGTGATGACCTTGGCAACGAACAGCAGAATTAGTGGTCAGAAGTACCTGGAAAGGTCTCTTTCATCTGGGTTGAAGTGCGTTTTTCCATTGATAGAACTTTATGTAGATCCAATCTCCTGGTTCAAGGTTGTGACAGGGAATATCCGGTGGTTGAAGTAAAGCTTCTTGGACCTGCGAATGAACAGACTTGGCATACTTCATTAATGCCTTGCAATAATTTAGTACAGTTTCATCAGTTAATTGTAGGTCTGTTTGGTGAGGGGCAACAGGTGGTGTAGCTGGCATCTTCATGGGTCATGCCATGAGTATTTCATAAGGGGTTAGGCCATGTTTTCTGTTAACAGTGTTCCTAATGTGCATAAGAGCAATGGGCAGGGCATCAGGCCATTTGAGACCTGTTTCAGCACAAATTTTCGAAATGCACGTTTTCAAATCAGAGTTTTTACGTTCTACAGCACCACTTGATTGTGGATGATAACTACAGTGTAGGTGTTGCTGTATGTTGCGTGCTTGGCAGATGTTTTTTAATATCTGTTCTGTGAAATGGGTGCCTCGGTCACTATCTATTGTGAGGGGCATTCCAAAACTACGGATGAATTCTTTGAGCAATCTCTTCGCTACAGTGATGGAATCGGCATGTATGCATGGGTAGGCTTCTACCCATCCAGAGAACACATCAATAATAACAATAACAAGAATAACAAGAATGTACTCATAAGAACAGCACTTAGGTAGCTGCACGAAATCAATTTGCAGATTTACAAACGGTCCCCATGGAGGGGGATGGGCTGTGTGTGTCGTTTTTACCCGTTGCCCAAAGTTGTGAGCTAAACAGATGGGACAGGAGCTACAGTACTGTTGTGCCATGGAAGGAAAATTTGGGGCAAACCAATCTCTTCGTACTGTAGCAATCATCCCCCCTTTGCTCGTATGGGCCACAGAGCGGGTTAAATGAGCAAGATGTGGCAAAAGCTCTCTAGGTGCCACCAGGCGGCTGTTCGGGGAGCGCCAGAGAGAGTCATGGTGCAGTGAACATCCTGCACGGAACCAGTCATTTATTTCCTTTTTTGGGGCCTGATTTTGAAGAAGGGCCAGACTTGAAAGGCTAGCCAAAAGAGACTGGTCTGCTGAAAAACAAACAAGAACAGAGTTAGGAGCCTGTGGGCCAGAAAGGGCCGCGTTTCTGGCAGAACAGTCTGCCAGATCATTTCCTCATGTGACATCATCAAAGGGTTTCTCATGAGCTTTGCATTTAACAATAGCAATAGCAGAAGGCAATTGAACAGCTTCTAAGAGCGCTTTTACATAACAACCATGACAGATTTGGGTCCTTGATGAAGTGAGGAACCCTCTTTGTTTCCAGATTTGTCCAAAATCATGAACAACACCAAAAGCATACTCAGAGTCAGTATAAAAGGTTGTGGTTTGATTTTTTTGCAAGAATGCAAGCACGTGTTAAAGCAATGAGTTCAGCAACTTGAGCAGAACGAGCTTGGGGTAAAGAATAGGCTTCCAAAACAGCATACTGAATGCATAGTGCATATCCCGCAACTAATTTGCCTGCATCATTTCTAAGACAGGAACCATCAACAAACAAAACAAGGTCAGAGTTCGGGATAGGAATGTCCTTGAGGTCAGTTCGAGGGGTTAACAATTGAGTTGTGACAGACAGGCAATCATGAGGCTCACCATCAGAGGCGATTGGCAGAAGTGACGCAGGATTCGGAACTGAACAGTGATTTAAGGTTACATTTTCAGCTGACAGTAGAAGTTTTTCATATTTAGTAAAACGGGAATTGGAAATGTGCTGAGTTTTGCCCTTGAGAAGGGCCATCACAGCATGTGGAACTGCAATGGTTAAAGAGTGTCCCAAAACTAGAGAATCTGCCTTTTTAACCAACAAGGCAGCAGCTGCAACTGAACAGAGGCAAGGAGGAAGTCCCACAGCCACGGGATCAAGGGCAGAGTTGTAATATGCAATTGGGTGATGATTTTCACCATGCAGCTGAGTGAGTACTCCTAAAGCGATTCCTTCCCATTTATGACAAAACAAGGTAAAGGGTTTCTTATAATTAGGAAGTCCAAGAGCGGGAGCAACAGTGAGGGCTTGCTTAAGGGCCACAAACGCTTGTTCGGCTTCAGGAGTCCAAGGGAGGGGTTCCAGGGTGGTATCATGAGTAAATGCTTGCAAGGGTTTTGCAAAAGCAGCATAACCCAGGATCCACTGTCTACAATAACTCGTTGCACCTAAGAATTCCCTCATCTGTTTTCTAGTCATAGGTTTGGGAATGTTGAGGATAGCTTCAACTCTACTAGGGGAAAGGTGTCGTTCTCTTGCTGAGATATCATGCCCTAAATAATGTACCTTAGACTTACAGAGCTGCAATTTAGATTTTGAGGCCTTGTGGCCTTTCTGAGCTAAAGCTGTGAGGAGTGTCAAAGTATCTTGCTTACAGGCCTCCAAAGTGGGTGAGGCTAACAACAGATCATCAACATACTGAACAAGGGTGGACCCTCCTTTGAACATGATAGGATCCAAATCCTTCTTCAGGACCTGGGAAAACAGGGTGGAGGACTCTGTATATCCCTGAGGGAGTCTTGTCCAGGTATATTGGAATCCCTGATAAGTAAATGCAAACAGATACTGGCTATCCTTATGAACGGGGATAGAGAAAAAAGCAGAACAAAGGTCCACTACTGTGTAATATGTAGCATCTGAAGGGATACAGGAAAGAATAGTGGCGGGGTTAGGGACCACGGGGAAATCAGGTAAAACAGCAGCATTTACAGCTCAATGGTCTTGCACAAAGCGATAAGTATCTTTACCAGATTTCTTGACAGGTAGGATAGGTGTGTTACAAGGGGAGCGTGTTGGGACAATAATCCCTTGCTCGAGGAGTGAGGAAATGACAGGCTTGATCTCTTCCTCAGCTTCCTTTGAGATGGGGTACTGTGGGACATGAGGAAGTGGCTTGGCAGGGTTCAAGGTGATACGCACTGGTTCAGCACTTAGCATGTGCCCCACTTCATTCGCATGGGTGGACCACAGCTGTGGAGGTACTCATGCCAACAGTTCCTCTTGCAAGTAGGAAGTGTCAGGATCAGAGTACTTCTGGGTTAGCAAAGCCACAAGCTCGGTTTCCCTATGTTCCGGTACCTCAAGGTAAACACCATCTGGGCTAAAATAAATCACGCATCCCAGTTTACACAGCAAATCCTTTCCAAGAAGGTTGACAGGTACACAGGGGCTAAAAAGAAAGGCATGATTTTCAGACAAAGGGCCAATAGAGATGGAGACAGGTTGTTCGCCTATACCGACAGCATTTACGGTTTCAGGAGAATGAGGTAGGAAAGGAAACTCAGTAGCTTTTATCATGGAGCAGGACGCTCCGGTATCAACAAGGCAGGAGACAGGTTTACCAGAAATAAGGCATTCAACAAACGGACCAGATTGGTCAGTAGCAAGCAAAGGAGCGATGATGTCACTGTCTCTCAGGCTGTCCTATTCAACGCTGGGAAAATTGACAGGAAGAGGAGGTGGGGGCTGGGGTCTGGGTCTTTGGCCGCGGCGGTTGGGGCATTCTGATTTCCAATGTCCTTCTTGCTTGCAATAATGACATTGGTTCCCATAGCCTGGGTTTTTGTGGGCTCGAGGATCTATTTCTTCCCCTGAATCTACCGGGCCTCCCCTTCCCTGTCTTCGTCCCCTTCCTCTACCTGGACCCTGCAACTGAGAAATCTGTAAGGCCATTAACTTAAACTCAGCATTGTCTTTAGACCGTTCCAATTTGTTATGAAAATGGTTAGCTGCAGCAAGGACTTCAGTCAAATCTTTAGTTTTCCAGCCAATAATTACTGTTTGAATTTTCTCAGCAATTTTAGGGTTAAGTTCCTGGACGAATGCTGCCACTATTGCTTGTTTAGCATTTCCAGACCAGGTCATCCATTCCTGAATATTGTTCAAATGCCTGTTTGAGGCGTTTCAAATAGTCACTGGGGTGTTCATTTTATTTTTGTTTACAGGTATTTATTTTGGTCCAGTCTGCTTTTTTTGGGTAAATTGTGAGAACTGCCTGAACCAAAGCATTTCTTTTGTCAATAAAGTCTTGGCCAGTCCCTGGGTTTTGATCTGGCCAAGTACAGGCAGTGTACAGACACAGCATAGTTTCCTTGGGCAAAATGGATCTCATGAGCTGATTAATGTCAGCCCATGTTGGATTATAACAATTTATAACAGTCTGCAATTCTTCCTGAAATTTTTCTGGGTCTTCCCTGATTTTTTGGGGAATTTTTGAGTTAAATTGTAGAGATCACCTGGAGTCCGGGGTGCATGCACAGTTACTATATTTTCTCCATTGGTGCCAATGCCTGGCATTTGTCTTAGGGGGTAAGGTTGTGCAGCTCGGGATCTAAGATTGATGTGAGATCTTTCCATGCCTATTCTTATTCTTCTAAATACACCTGTGGTGGGTTGTGACCAAGGAGTAAATTGCCACAATGGTGATGATTGAGTGGCAGGTACGGTGGATGAGTCTGGACTATTAAGCTCCGTGGATGAGTTTACCAAAGGAGCTTCAGCTAATGGGTTACTAGCCTGGGCTGCAGCCTGATGTTGAATCGGTTGTTGCTGATGTGGGAGTTATGAGAGCAGGGTTCGAACAAAAGTCAAGGATATCCTCTGCTGGCTCCGGCGGTGGGGGTGCCCCGGGCAATGCTGGATACATCGAATCAGTGGCCGGCGTGTAATTTGGGGGAGCAGCCAATTTCTCCCGAACAGCTTTTAACTGCTGTTTTAATTTTTCTTGAGAGTCTTTTAGACTTCTAGTTTGAGATTCTGTCTGCCTTTTGGACAGCTCATCATACCAATAAAAGAACGCGTCTCTCCGGTTTTGTGGTGTTTTGGATCCATGGGACTCTAAAGCCCCACTTAAGTGCACTATTTTATCCTGATTAAATGTTCTTTCCTGTGGAAAATGCTTCATGGGATCACCCTTAGTATACCAGTTCCACTTATCCAGGTACTTGCAAGCCTCGGGAGAATAGTGTGTGTCCATAAAGTATGCCGGAGTCCCCTTAGGGGGGACAGGAACTTGTTTTGACTGACCTGTTCCCATTTTCAGTCACACAGGGAGACAAAGGATAGGCTTATTTAGGCTGTCCGGGCTGCTCAGTGCCTTGCCCCGCAGTTTTTCACTGCCCAGACAAAAGGCTTCTGACCTGACACCAGCTCATAAAATGGAAATGGGGAGGGAAACACAAAAGGGATCCTTTCACTTCTGTTTTGGCAGAAGCTACTGGGACAAGGGGTTTGGAAAAGACAAAATCACTCAGACACCCTGTCCCCTGGGTCACAAGGTTTCAGCTGGGCCCCCTTGCTTTCGACGCTACCTTTTTAGGCAGAATCGGGGCGGCTAGATCCAGCCTTAGTCTCAGACCTGGTCAGTGGCTCATTTTTCTAAATACACACACATTCAGTCAGCCAGACCTCCTCCCTCACACCGTCTTAGTTAATTAAATACAAGCCCTATGTGCTGTTGGAGGAAGGTGCTTCAAACAGTTTCTCGCTGAATAAAACGTACGTTACCAGACACAAAATTGGATCCTTTACCAGACAGAAAATTTTAGCCGGCAGTAAGGTTCAGACTGACCTGTTTTAACAAGGTTCAGATCCAGTTACCATGGCCAGTTTGGAAGCCTATGGGCAGTCTTTCTCTGAAACCCCAATAGAGATTTTGAATTAGGTCTCTTACCTCTCGAGTTTGGTGCCTCGGGGTTCAGGGGGAGGGCAGTCCGCGGTCCTCCTTCCTCAACACGTGTTCTGGATCTGAGTCACAGCACCAGGAATTGTTATGGAAACACACGCAGCATACTTTTGGGTCAGGTCAGCAGAAGCTTTTATTCAAAAGAAACTACAGCTGTAGGGGGGACTCCAAAGTGACATGGATCTCCCAAGCACTTGGAAGGGGTTCTCCCCCAAGAGCAAAATCAGGAGGCTTATATACTTTTTAACAGTCGCTTACAACTCACGTGATCATATAGTGAAATTAGCTAGAAAAACAGCTATAAACTTTACTTCATTACTTCTTTGCTGTTATCAGGATGAGAACTATGGAGGAGACAAAGGGAGAAATAACAGTCCCTGCCTGCACCTGGAAATCAGAGTTGTACATACTTTTTGCTATCTTCAAGGCCGCGGTGAGCGAAGCAGTTGCAGAGGAGTTACAAAGAACAAACACTTGCCCTTATCTGTCCTACTGTACAGAGCTAGCAATTCTCCACAAAGCGGTTATGTCACCTTATAACTCAAATGATCAAAGTTTAAGGCATTTATTTTTTCTGATTCCACAGTCTTAAATATGAAATTATTGTATTGGAAGCTCAAAATTATCATATTTACTGAAAAACTATCATACACTGAAAAATATGCAAAAAACTATGCAAATAAGCATGGAAATAATTCTTCATATTTAATTTATATTACTCACTGTAAGATGCCAGGAGTGAGAGAACTAAGTCATCAAAGTTGAAGCATTTCTTTATTTTGAGGCAAGGAATCATAAGAAAGTGTTGACAGCAAGCCCAGAGGTCAGTTAAGACTCCCTGGGAGTGTCTACATGTGCATTTACTGTGCATTAAATTTACTGTGCTGTAATTTAGTGCGCAGTAAGTGGGTTTATGTTGGTGCCTATATGTGCAGGCATTAAAACACAGTAATGCTGTGTGTGGACCAACTTGGGACTAAAGTTAGTCCCAAGTCAGTCCATATACAGTGTTACTGCACAGTAAGGCATTTACATATGTGTTACTGTGCAGTAACTAATCGAGCATAAATTTGATACCTGCATGATGCAGATATCAAATTTACATTCAAGTCCGCATAAAAGATTATAGGTGGTGGAAGACCGGGGTTAACGGGGCTTAGGCCCCCCCCCCCAATATAATATTTCCCCCCACCACTTATGCATAAATTGCCATATTTACTGTGCAGTACAGGCATGCACATGTAGATTCCTCCAGGACTGCACAGCAATTTTTCGGTTTCTGTGCAGTGATGGTTACCGCACAGTAAATGTGCATGTGCAAACGTGCCCCCTGACAGTTACTTGGTTTTCGTATATGGTGCATCAAAATTATCCCACACTTTGAATACTTTTACCCCGATGGATGGTACCAGGGTTGAAATTATCATATTAATACAATCATTATTGTACACCTAGCAACACTGGGGGGGGGGGGGGGGGTGGAGATGAGATGAAGACTTGGAAACCCTCCTCCCTACCGTTGCCAACTCTGCATCTATGCTAAGAGGTTTCCAGAACGCCAGCCTACCTGCGGCACACAATGTGAACATGCCTGCGTGCTCGCCTATATCAGTTATGTATTATGGTGTATAGACTTTACACATGTAGTCATCTATTACATTTAAAAACCCCACTGGACTACTGTATAAACCAGATTCAACATTTAATGTTTGTTTTAATGAATCCCCTATATCTCCTAGGTGACTCGCAACAGTCTCCTGGAGATTTAGATCGAATCCACGCCAGGGCAGTCCTGGAGCGTTGGCAGCCCTCCCCCTCCGAGGGGCTGGGCTTCTCCTGCAGGGAGGGCACCGCATTCCTTCCTCTCCAGCACACAGCGGGCAAAACCAGAGCCTCAGCCGGCAGACCTGGAGGCTGCTGAAAAGCGCGAGCCCCGGCGCAAGGGGGGAGGCGGGACGCGGCAGGGCCGTGTCAGCAACTTCCCCGCGGCGGGGCGGGCCGGCAGCGGCTCGCCGCGCGTTGCAATGGTTACAGCCCGGAGCCGCAGCAGCGCAGGGGGACGCCGTGGTGCCTAGCCCGGCCCGGACTCCGCAGCAGCAGTAGGACGACGAGGAGGAGATGCCGCTGTCTCCCAGCCATCCCCTCACCGCGCTCTAGGACGTGCTCGGGGCTGCTCGGTGAGTCAGCGCTGCTTGGGCTTCCTGCGCTGCGGCGCCCCCCACCTGGGCCCGGCGCGAGCAGTGGCGGGGCTGAGGCCGGGCAGCTGCCTGGAGCCTGGGTTATGCTGGGTTTAGAGGAATGCCCGGAAGCGGTCTCGTTGGGCCCGCAAAGTAGCTGAGAGCTGGGGGAGAGCTTCAGAGAACAAAGTGCCCTCCTGGGGAGGGGGCCGCCCAGAGAACCACCTCAGTGGGAGCCGCAAAATAGCCAGGGTATGAGAGAGATGCCTCCCAGAAAACTGCCTCGCTGGGCCCACGACGTAGCTGAGAGATCCCTTGAACAAAGCCCTAGGGATAGGGGAGATGCCTAGAAACTGTTTTCAGTGGGACCCACAAATAGCCAAGGGATGGGGGAGATCCCTCCCAGAGAACTGCCTCGGTGGGGCCTACAAAGTAGCTTCCTAGGGGAGATTTAGACCTTGGACATGACACAGGGAAGTAGGGACGGTGATGGGGTTTCTCTGCCGCTTGATGTTGATTTTTGGCTTTCTGGAGGGTTTTTCAGACACACGTATAGGTGTGTCTCTGCCAGGCACGCTCACCATTAGTTTTTCTGCACCCATGCTTGCAGGGCTTGAATGAAACCTGGGCTCCACAAGTAGAGAGGAGAGCAAGTTGAGCCACTCGGATTTGTTGGCAAGCATAAGAAGCAGGCCCATGTCTGTTTCTAATTTCTTTTTCTTTTCTTTTTTTTAATGTGCTGGCAGAATTTCTGTTCATATTGCATTAAAAGAATGCAGGGAGGAGAGAGAGTAATAGTAGACCAGGCAAGTGGTTTGATTGTTGTTCCTTCTCCTCCCCTTCCCCCCCCTCCCCCTTTTTACTTCTTGTCTAAAGAACACAGGGTTGAATTGGATTTTAAGGTTCACAAGACAGTGAATGTGTGTAGCTGGGGGGGGGGGGGGAAAGTATTTGCTGTTTGAGAAGGGCTTGCCATTGGGTACTACAAGTCAAAAATGAATAGTTTGAGGGAAGAATTTAGTGTTTACAATATTTGGTAGATATTAAAGGTGAATCTGCTGGCTGGTGATGAGAAATAAGTGTAGGTTTCGTTGGCTGCTTTATCTTGCTATGATCAACGCCTCTGCAAACCACAGGATACTCTTTCTTCTATTGTAGATTGTGTCATTCTCTTAAAATTGCATGCTTAAAACAACAAAGGCAGCAACTTCATAGAGAGCTGTCAGGAGCTGTTCTGTAGCCCTCCTATTTATTGGGGAAATATTAGGGAACTGGTTTTATTTTGAAGGTGGGATCTGAAATAAATGCAGGATGTGAAAACTTAAGGCTGTGGAGCTTGTTGTACTTTATCTATGTCTAAGCACCTTAAGTGAGTTGAATTGTGAGAAGTAAATGTAAAAGTCCTTGTTCTTGGAACTTGCAAGGGCAGTAACAATGAATTCCCAAATTTCTGGAATGGAAAGATGCCAGGCATCTGACTGAGTGGTATAACTAAGTTAATACCATGTAGTTCTGCCAAGCTCTTGGCTGGCGTCTGCGTGGTGTTGTCATGCAAAAAAACAGTCTTTGCTCCCAAGTCATACATTATTTTCAAAATGAAAATGTAAAGATTTCAGTAAAATACTGTAAGTTCCGACCCAGGGAAGAGGCACTCCCCGTCCCATGCTAAGTACTATCTCAGGATTAGGCCTGTAGCTGTATCCTCTCTCTCTCTAAGCCTGTGGATTGCAGGACATTAGATATGTATAGCAAGGCTTCTACAGGATGTGGGAGTTGGAACTGAGAAGCAACCAGGATTTAGCAATAAATACCAAATCTTAGATAGGACACCAGTTTAAATAGCAGTGTTCTTGTATAAAAAAATACAGCTGGGGGAAATATCATATTGCTCTTACATTGATTTGTTTGGTAATACAGGTCCAATACAATATGCAACCAAATCTTCCAGTATATTTTTCTTTCATCAAGAATATTTGTATTTTATCTTACATGCCCCTCTCTATTTTTGCCAGCATCTATAGTCCTCCTGCAGATACTGCTTACATGTAAGAAATATCTTAACGTAAAACAAGAATGGCCACAAGAGACAAAATATGTCAAAATAGCTTTGTGTTTTTTTGCTTTTACTATTTTGGAGCTATACAGTTATCTCTTGTCACTGAAAAGTAGTTTAATAAAACATTTGTCAAACAGATCAATATTTTGCTTTTGCTTGTATGAAATAAGTGCAAATGAAGGTGTTCATGTTTCTGTTTTAAGTATGCAAATATATGTGAAATGTATTGTAAATATAACAAAAGCAGGTCTTTTCCTCAGCTGCAATTCCAGTCACACAAACACAGGTTTCCTCCCCCACAATTGAATATGTATCTGAATAACGATGATTAGCACTTATACAGTGCTACTACTAATCCTCAAACAGCCTAACATCATAAGTAGCAAACCCTAACTTTACACTACTGCAAAAAGAGATAGGTAACTAGATGGGGCTGAATAGACTGTTCTGTGGAAGCTGCCCTCAGCATAAATTATTCAGGTAAAGAGACTTAAAGGCCTTTCTCTAACTTGTAGAGGCCCCAGTAATAAAGTTGCTTGTTACCTGTACCTTAACACAATCAGAATGAATGTTCTCTTGTGTTGAGTAATTCTACATTTAAAAAAAAAAGCAAAAAAAAGCCGGACATTGAAGAGCTTACCGTCCGGCTAAATTTTCCTCCTATTTTAATGAGCATATATTCTAAAGTGATAAAGATCCCACTCTTGCTTTCATGTGGACTCCTCCACTGGTGGAAGGGTTTCCCTTGGCAGGATCACACCACAGAGCAGTGGTTCTCAACCTTTTAGATTCAGGGGCACCCCTTCATAACTGACTTTGAATTTGGAAGCACCCAAGTTGAGAACTTCTGTTGTTCTGCTCACCTTACCTCAGGGCTTCTCTGCCAGGGTGCTGCAACTGCTGCTGCCACCAGGTAAAAGTGCATTAAACACCTTCTGCACAGTTGGATAAGTCCAAAGCAGGCAAAAGCACCTACTCTTGTTGCAACCCTTCCCAGCCTGGCCCTGCCCATGCTCCTACCAGAAACAGAGGGGTGCAGGGTAGGTAAAGAGCCCCATGCACCTCTTTCTGGGAGACACCATGCAAGGTCACACCGGGAAGTGCTTCGGAAAGAGTGGGCACTCCTGCCTGCTTTAGGTTTATAAGATACCTGAACACAGGCAGGAACCCGTGGCTATGCTTCAGCTCTTCTTATGCTGCCTGGCTTGGCATCAGGCATGCTGGGCAGTTCCACCTGGCTCTGGCACCCATGCTGCAGCACTCCTGAAACAGTCTTGTGGCACTGTGGTTGAGTACCACTGCCACAGAGCTTAGTTCATAGTCTACCAAAGTCAGTCAGAAGACCATCATTGACTTAAATGAGAGTTGTAACAAGTCTTTAGAAAGGCAGTTAGTTACCTTTTGAATAGATTTCAATGTACCCATCTCAAGAGATACAGTCCTGCTTCCACTGATATCATTGATAACATTCCCATTAATTTTACTGGGAGCTGGATCAGACTCAGAAGAGAAAAGCTTTGGCATGGCTCCACAGCTTGGATGTATGACTTAGAATTAGAAAGAAATTACTATTTCAGGCATGGATCTGACAGGAAGATTTAATGAATGCTTTTCAGGTCAGCTTGTAGGTAGGTCTTTCTCGCATGCAGGTGTCTGTATTTACCAACAGTTGGGTACTAGAGTTTTAGTATCTTAAAATGAAGAGGAGTCGGTGAAACAAGGAGACAAATAAGGTCTTGATACAAAGCACTTACTGGATAAAGTAAACAGCTGGTAAGTGATTATGCTAGCTTGTCACTTTCTGTTGGGCAAGTGAGGTTGGAAAACTGTGTATGTCATAATAAATTAATGTGCGTCGCCTGTTAACTATTAATGAATGCTGCACATCTGCAAATATGGGTAGAACATCTCAAAGAAGTGTTTCCCACCCCTACCTGCTCCTAGGGTAGAGGAAAGTTTGTATTTACAAATAGGGAAGGCAGAACACTTAGTATTGCTATTTTTATTTTGCCTAGGATCCTGCCTATGCTATACAAGTTATGGTAAATAGTAAATAAATAGCTGGTGAGTAGACAGACCTACTCTTTGGCATCAGCATACTTTCATCCCTTCATAAAAGTCAAAAGGAAGAAGGATGGCCTGCCCACTCATAAAGGTGCTAGTGTAGACCCTGGGAGACCCAGGTTCAGTTCTTTGTTCAAGGTCATGTAAGAGGCCAGTGGCAGGGTAAGGCACTAAATTTCCCTCTGTGGGATCCATGAAAGAAGTATGCTTATCTTGGGCTGTTACCAGATTAGCATGCTCATCCCAGTCTCTACCGGATAATTTGTAATCTGCATTTCCCCTAAACTCAACCCCAACAGTATGCTGGATGTGAAGTGAATGGATAAAAGGCAAATTTCAATTTAGCAAATGAGGAAATTTCTCTTAATTGACAATATGCTTCATAAATCTGTAACATTTGTCATAATATAGCTCAGTTCCTTTTAGCATAAGAAACTCCAGTGCTGCTGATATTACAGAGGAAAAAAAATGTTTGTTCCGGTATGTTACCTCATATGTATTCTTCAGTAAACTAAATATATCAGCCCAGAAGGGCACAAAATGTGTATTTGAATAACTCCAGCCATAAAAGGGCATGATATTAACCATAACTGGTCTTAGCAGGTGACATTTTAAAGGAAAAGCTAATGGGAATGCTATAATTTTTAACTAACATGTACTATAGTTCTGTTTTGAGAGATGAAAGGGAAACTACCTACTGAACTGGATGAGGTTTTGGAAAAAAATGAATCTTAGATCTGGTCTTGACAGTGTCATCTTAATTTTGATTATTGTACTTAATATATACACCTGTTCCTGGGAATACACATGAAAAGGCAGCTCAGAAGTGGCATATCTAAACTTGTCCAGCGTTGTATAAAAAAACCAAACAGATTCTTGTGCTGAAATACTGCCTGGGTGGCTATACTGCATGTGTGCAATTACAGATGATTTGTAGATATGCTGTAAACTTGAAATACATGCTGCAACTTTAACAGGAAATGCTCCTGTGTTTTTTCTCCTTGTTAAATCTCTTTCCCAGCTCTCTGAAAGTGCAGTTTGAGCATACCGTGCAATAAAGACTGTAATTAATCCAACAGTGAAGTCCTGATACTGTTTTTAAGTGAGAAGTACCTCTCCACTCTGTCCTATGTTAATATATTTCATTTGAAGTTGTTTTGAAGATATGAGGGTATCTAATCCAAACTTTAATCCAGAATTTTTTGGGAATCCCAAATAAGAGCAACGAGACCAGTGTCCTGGCACTAGAGGAATTATTCAGTGTATCCCTGGTGTAAAGCTAATAGGTGATGAGCAGTAATTCTCAGACAGATCTCAAGAACTTTTTCCCCCTTCAACGAGCGTGGGAATGTTGGGACTCCAACCTGATACTGCTTTGGCAAGAGCTCATAGCAGATAATATTTTAGAAGCATTTCATTCACATGTGGCTTCCATAGAATGAAAAAATTGCTCTAAAAAGAACCTTAACTTTTAGATTACCATCTTACATTTATATTTATCCTTTTATGGCCTATTAAATGGGTACTTGGCGTCAGTCTTTCATGGGATGCCCATGCCCACTACAGGACAGGGAGGTCCGGGTGAGGGAGATCCCCTGCCCTCCATCAATGCTGACCTCGTGAAGGAACACCTTGAGAGGCTGGATACCTTCAAGTGAGCCGGCCCTGACAATCTACACCCCAGGGTACTCAAGGAGCTGGCGAGCATCATAGCCCAGCCACTGGCACGGATCTTTGAAAACTCCTGGCGCTCTGGTGTAGTGCCCAAAGACTGGAAGAAGCCCAGTGTGGTGCCTATCTTCAAGAAAGGGAGGAAAGTGGATCTGGCAAATTATGGGCCCATCACCTGACTTCTATCCCGGGGAAGATCTTAGAAAAGTTTATTAAAGAGGCCATCCTTAATGGACTGGCTGACACCAACATCCTGAGGGATAGCCAGCATGGGTTTGTTGCGGGTAGGTCTTGCTTGACCAATCTCATTGTCTTCTATGACCAGGTGACCTATCACCTGCACAAGGGAGAAGAGATTGATGTCATATATCTTGACTTCAAAAAAGCCTTCGATCTGGTATCCCATGATCACCTCTTGGCAAAACTGGCCAGTTGTGGCCTTGGGTCCACCATGATCTGCTAGCTGGGAAATTGGCTCCGTGGTCGGACCCAGAGGGTAGTAATTGACGGAAGTCAATCATCACGGTGCCCTGTGACCAGTGGGGTCCCCAAGGCTCTGTCCTTGGACCCATATTGTTCAACATCTTTATTAATGATGTGGACATTGGAGTCAGAAGCGGACTGGCCAAGTTCACCAATGACACAAAACTTTGGGGCAAAGCTTCCACACCAGAAGACAGGAGGGTGATGCAGGCTGACCTGGACAGGCTCAGCAAATGGGCGGATGAGAACCTGATGCTGTTTAACACTGAAAAATGCAAGTTTCTCCACCTTGGGAGAAAAAACCTGCAGCATCCTTATAGGCTTAGCAGTGCTACACTGGCTAGCACTACGGAAGAAAGAGACTTGGGGGTCATCATTGACCACAAGATGAACATGAGCCTGCAATGTGATGCTGCTGCTAGTAAAGCGACCAAAACGCTGGTTTGCATCTATAGATGCTTCTCAAGCAAATCCCGGGACGTCATTCTCTTGTTGTACTCGGCCTTGGTGAGGCCGCAGCTGGAGTACTGCGTCCAGTTTTGGTCTCCACAATTCAAAAAGGATGTGGAGAAGCTTGAGAGAGTCCAAAGAAGAGCCACGCACATGATCAGAGGTCAGGAAAACAGACCTTACGACGACAGGCTGAGAGCTATGGGGCTCTTTAGCCTGGAAAAGTGCAGGCTCAGAGGTGATCTGCTGGCCACCTATAAGTTTATCAGGGGTGACCACCAGTATCTGGGGGAACGTTTGTTCACCAGAGCGCTCCAAGGGATGACGAGGTTGAACGGTTACAAACTACTGCAGGACTGATTCAGGCTGGACATAAGGAAGAATTTCTTTACTGTCCGAGCCCCCAAGCTCTGGAACAGCCTGCCATCAGAGGTAGTTCAAGCACCTACATTGAACACCTTCAAGAGAAAATTGGATGCTTATCTTGCTCGGATCCTATGACCCCAGCTGACTTCCTGCCCTTCGGGCAGGGGGCTGGACTCGACGATCTTCTGAGGTCCCTTCCAGCTCTCATGTTTATGAAATCTATGAAATGACACACAGACTATAACTGCTTAGTTTTGCACCAGTGATTTTGCAAGTGAAATTGAAAACCTCCAGTTATCTAAGGACCAAGTGGCACCACTTCTAGGTATTGGGCAAAGTCCTAGATATCCTTTTAGCATTAACATGACTTTAAGATTTTATGTTTTATTAACACTGTGCTTTTGTTGACTATTTGGCATTGGTGTATACTTGTTGGCTTCACAGGCTAATATAATTTCTGACTAAGTTAAAAGGTTTGAGACACAAGTCTTCAAACATCTCATGCCGTTTCCATACTGTTTGTTTGGGTTTTTTGTTTGGTTGTTTTTTTCCTTTTTCTCTGTGCTTGGGGATTGGGCAATCTCTCACATCATGCTTGAGAAAAGGACCAGCAACTGAACGCAAGGTTTTAAGTTATTACTGGTTGCAGACAGAACATGATTTATCTCATTATATCAAAGATTACAGATACTCTATTTTGCAGCTCCTTGTTAGTTGTGTATTGAGTTCCCAGTGATTAACTTTGTTCCATCGGAGGGATTTTCCCTTTTTAATATTAATCCCTTTTCTGAACTGTATAGTGCATACATGTCAGCTGCATCATCTTCCACTTTTCATGTAAACATGAGTGAGTGGTTGTGTAAGAAGAATAAAAACCAATAAACCTACATTATTCTCTGTTGTAAAGTCAGAGAAAAGAATGAAAAGGAGTTGACCTAATAAAGATAGATACTTACCATGGGTTAGATTCTTTTGAAGCTGTTTCACTTTATTATTGAAATGTGGTAAAGTACAAAATGTATAACTCCTAAACTATTTTTGTTCAGTAGCAAAGGTGTTTAATTTCACTATGTATGCTATTTTAAGAAAAATTACTTAAAATATATAAATTCACCAAATGAAAGTAACAGAAGGGTTTAAAGCGAAGCTTAGATTTATTTAAATGTTTGAAGTAAGAATGTAGTATTTTCAGCTTATGCTGTAAGGTATAATTTCTGATGTAAATTGAAGTTTGCATATTCTATGTTCTGTGATATAAGTTTAAGTTTGCATGTTGCTTTAAAGGAAAGATGGCTCCAAAATAACCAATTTAGATTTTTATATCAATTTTATATAGACAAATCTAAACTTATTGCTATTTTATTTTTAAGGATCATTCATCAAAATATAAATAACTGCTGCTTGTTGTCACTATGTCTCAAGTGTAGTAGTTGATTACGCCTCTGCCAAAAAGTAAGTGGGAAATAAATTATAAGAATAATGAATACTGCAGCCAAAAGGCTTGTGTGATATTTGTGACTTGTATGATATTTTGTCATTAATGCTTTTCTAAGTCATAATAAAATACACTGTATTTGGTTTGTTTTTTACTATTAATTATTTTCTCAGTTAGAATTGCTTGTTCTACTCCATCAGTTTAATCAAACACATGCAATTAAATGATACAACAAAATGCTAATCAACATGAGTGAACTGTTTTAATAACCAAAATCTTACAGTGCCCTTTATCATCACATCATTTAAGTTTTTAATGATCAACAGTTTGACTCTTTGCATAATATTCTGTTGTTAGTAAGTTGATCCTACTTTGTGCTCAGTTATATCTTCTAATGGTTTTAATAATGAAGCATACAATAACAGTTCATCTTTTAACAGCCTAACACAAGCTTTCATTCTGTACTGTTGAAGTCAGAAGGAGTTTTGCCACTGAATTGTATGGGAGCAAGATCAGACATTCAAGACACCTGAGGTGGAATCAATCTAAGTTGCACAGTTTTCTGTAAGCCATGTAGTTTAGATCAGTAGTGAACAAAACATGTATATTCCCTTTGGTGGTGGGGGGTGTAAATGTTAGACCAGGTTCTACAATTTTTAAACCAGTATAAGTGCACCGAACTTCTGTTCTTTTACGGGTATAGAGTGGTTTCCAATCTCTTGTACTGGTAAAAGTGTAATGGCAGTACCTTACCTACAGAACACTGGATGGAATGGTCCACTGCAGCCTTGGAAACAACATAGGAGGAAACCTTTAGGACCATGAAAATTGCATTATGTGGGTCAAGCGTTGTTGCCTCATGTTCTAAAATCAGTTCCAGCTAGAACTCTTAAGACTTCAAATCTTCATATGGCAAAGCTGTCAGAGAGTGATGTTATGTTAAGGATGTGCAGATGATGTGAAAACCCAGCAGGGCTGGATCTACGATTTTGAAAGGGGTGCAGGTGGTGTGGTATATTGTCACATAGGAACACAACAGATATTTTTTCCAGTTAAAGAGAAACAAGAAGCTTTGCTAATATGTTAGGGGCCTAGCTCTGTGTTATTCTGTTTAAGATCAAAGCAAAAACCAATATAATTATTGGTATTTGATGTAATTTTCTAGATTATATATAAAGTTTGCCTAATACAAATTAGGCAAAGAACAGTCAAATGATATTGTGTCTAGTCCTGTAATCATCATAGTTAGGAGTGGCTAACAGACAATAACATTGCAGAAGAAATGCTAGTTTGAACAAGTCCATTAAAAAAGTGAGAGTGTTGTTAACACCACTGATGTGGAGAGAAATTGGCATGAATCAAGTATATAATGAGCCAAGAAGGCAGTTGACTCTGTTAGCCTGCCTCAATAAAAATGCTGCTGCCCCTCTCAGGCAGTTGTTTTTAAAGTTTGGGTGAAGCAGAAATCAAAGTGGAGTCACCCAATAACCCAGCATCTCAAGAAACTCCCCAACAGAAAAATAGTCAATGCAATTTTGTGATTTTTTTTATTTTTTTTTCTTATCTGTTCTCATAATTGAAGTGGTAATATGAAAAACTTGTTGGGAATATTTTCTTTTGAAAGAACATCTTAGTAGTATTTTACTATGTACTATTGCTGGCTCAGGAGCTGTACAATTATATATTGTATGAAGGATAGTATAAAGTTGTTTAACTACAGTGTATATATGAGGTTCGCTAACAATGTACAGCAGAAAGTGTAAATGTTGCTTGCCTGCCTCCTTCCCACTCTGCAGTTTTGTTCTTAGTTATCAGTTTTCTTTCAGGTTTCTTAAATAAGTATAGTATGTAACTGACTGAATGCTTTTTGTCATTCTGAAACTTGTACTTATATATGTAATTTAAGTTCAAACCAGTGTTTGCATTATTTTTATTAGATGCTTATCTAAATTGAGCCTGAGACCAGAGGTGTCACTATACTCCATCTCCACAAAAGAATATTTGTCTGTAGCAACCCTCTAGTTCCTATGGTTTGCCCATGATCCTTCAGGTACTCCTGCACTTGTCCAGCTCTTCTGTATCTTCTTCTATGGTTCGCTTCAGTTTTTTTGTAAACCAGTACTGTGCCTTTGAAGATATTCCATTTTTGATAAAATGTTTAATAAATGAGCTATCAGAAATGCTTAGTTTAAAACATAGAACATGCCTGCTATTAGAAATCTATTAAAATAATTAGTACTTAAATTAGGTTTGTGTCTCATGACCCCATTGAAGTATGTTGGAAGTTTTGTCTAGGTTTTCTTTTGTGGGAAAAGAGTAAGGAAACTATGAACAGCCTTTAAGAGAAGGCAGAGTTGGCATATATGAACATTTACATACACGGCTGATCCAGTCTTCAATAAAAGTCTTTCCTTTGACTTCAGTAGATGCTGGAATAGGATGCAGAAGTCTCTGACAGTAAAGGTATGAAACTTAAGCATATTTAATACATACAAGTAAAAAATGTTTTATTTAGAAGTAGAACAGCTCAGAAGGGCGTAGTTGTATATGAGACAGAAACTTGAGAGGTGGGCCAGTGATCCAGCATTGCCTACAGAGTTCTATCAACATTACAGCTGGCCAACGTCAATACAGAAATAAAGGGGTTTTGCTCAGCAAAAGTAGAATAGCTAAAACAGTACTCTTTAAGCTTTGCATAGGTTCAGTGTTAGCTGACAGGTTTGCTGCAGTAGATGCATATAACATTCTCAGTTACATTAATGAGCATACTTGCTTATTTAGTTTCTTTTGAAACGTTGTGGGGGTCCATTAACACTTTTTGTTCATATAGGCTGTGTCCTGCCTAAGAAAACTAGGACCTGTGCTGGTGAAGAATTACAAATACATTGATAAATATCTGTACTTTAGTCAGGATTTGGACGATTTGATTTTCCCCAACCCACCCGTATTTCAGCCAAATCATAGCCTATCCCAAGAAATCAAGTATATTCTATGTGGGGGTTTCATAAAAGTATCTCTGTCTTGAGGAATGAGTATACATTCTGTTGCTTTTGGAGTTGCTTTGGTATGTCAAATCAGTTTTTGAAATCCATAGTGATCTAGCATGCCTGTATCTTTTTTTTTTTTCCACAGGACTGGTATTTGCTACCCTTTTTCAGTCGGAATATCTAAACTTAAAATTTAGGACTTAGGAGCCTGTTCTGATGATTCTCTGGGGAATAAGCATTGAGATGGCAGTACTGTAACTTCTTGTAAGGAGGTACTCAAAATGTTAAACTTTAAAAGTTCAAGAACTTTAGCTCTTTGGATGCTATTTGTATTGCATCTGTGTGTGTTTAAGATGGAGAAAACAACCTAACCCCTCAGAAACTTCAGTTTTTGAGCAGCTATATGCTACATTCTTTTTTATTGAACCCAGTCATTAAAATCCCTTATGTGGTTTTAATCATGAATTTAAAAAATATCTGATTAAAAAGATTTGCTTGTCGGCAGCACCAAAAGTTCTTTTTTGTTTAGTGAATCACAAAAAACAGTTAAGTCAGCCTGAAGGTTTGACACACGGGCTAATGAAAAGACCTGGATCAGTTAAATAGTTGGGTGTGCTATTCTTATATTTAACTAAGTGGCATATAGATCATTATTGTTTATGGGGCAGAGATACTGGTATCTGACAGGTTCTTGAAATCTCTTACGGAACCAATCATTAAGTAGCTTTTCTGAGGCACTATTTAAATGGTGTAACAGTGTTTGCATAGTTTTACTGGCAAATTAGTCTAGCTCATTTCCTGTAGTTTTCCTTGTTCCTTACAGTTCTGGCATTGCCAATATTTTGTCATTTGAAAGAGCAAATTGAAAGAGCCATGCTTCACTACCTTAAAGACTGCAGTCCTTCAAGGTGGCCTGCAAAGAGGAAAAACAACTGGGCTTGTAGGGGTTTTTAAATTCTTTGTGCTGGCCTAGCAAGTGTTTTTTAATTGTTGTCATTTACAGTAGACTATCAAATCTTTTCTAGCTTGGAAGGTTCTCTGTGACTGGAAGTGACATTATCACAAGGACCAAAAGTGAAAGTTGAATAGCTAAGAGAAGAAGGTGTATTAGTTACTGTCTAATTTTTCTTTTTTTATTCTTTATTTTGACTAATTAGTATTTTGGGGGTAATTATTGTTTGTTAAGGTCTAAAAATCCTCACCAAGTCCATGTAAAATGCTGGAGCTAATATATATTCTCTAACACAGCCTGCAAATTCTCCACTCTTCTCTCCCTTCTGGGCTAGGGACAAAGGTTGCACATAAATGGGTTTAAGTGATCATAAACTGTTTTAAGCCTGTAACAGAACAGAAATTTGGTGCACATAAGCTGCTTTCAAAATTATCAAAACCGGTTTAAGATAAACCTAGTTGGATGTAGTATCAGACTTAACTGATTTAGGTCAAACTAGTTTATGGAACTTCTGTCCTAGATCCCTTCCCAGTTCAAGTTAACTCACAGTTCTTCAGCATCCCAGGATGCTTTGCAGCCATGGGCTATGCTGCCTGCTTCAGTAGAGCAGGGACTGCTTCCCCCCTCTGCTCCCTAGCCTGTTTCCTTCCTGTGCCCATCGGCCCATAAAGACAGGGAGGTAGGGGAACAGACCCCCAGCCCTACCTAGCCAGGGTCTACACAGGATGTGGGGGGGAGAGGGCCCCTGTAGTGGGGGCCTTTCAGACCCTGGTAGCCCTCCCCCTTCCCAGGTGCTTATTGTTTCAGTGACTGCTACAGAAGGGAGGGAGAAAAAGTCCACCCAGTCAGGTGCCTGCCTGTGCAGCACAGTATGGGGGCACCAGGGAGCCCCTGGCTTGTGGGGGCTTCCTCCCCACCCCAGCCCCGGGTCCCCCAGCCTGGGGCAACTCCAGGGAGCTGAGGGGAATTCTTCCCCTCCTCAACCCTAAACCTTTGCCTTAGGTGCTGTGAATCTCAAGGATAGCTGAGGGAGTAGAGGGAAATTCCCATGCTCCCTTGCATTAGTTTTGCATCAGACCTGCAGCATCTGAGGCAAAACTGGCTGTGGAGGAGCAGGACAATTTCCCTCCACTCCTTGAAGGTGCCTGAGACTCACAGGGGCTAAGGGAAGCAACTCTGGGGGACCCTGGGCTGGGGTGGAGGGAAGCGCCTGAAGCGGGCTGCCCGGGCAGACACCTGGCCCAGAGGATGACTTCTCCCTATGTCAGCGGCTGAAGCAATCAGCAGCTGGAAAGGGGCCCAGGGGGGGAATTCCCCTTAGCTCCCCAGGGCTGTCTAGGCTGGGGAACCCAGGCTGAGGGAAACCTCTTGAGGTGGAGGCTCCCCCAAGGTGGGCTAGCACCTGGACAGGGGGTTTCTCAACCCCCTGTGGGGGGACAGCAGGGGTTTGGGGACACTTGGCTGGGCTAGCAATAGCCAGTAGGCTGGCAGATGTGCTCTAGCACTCCCCTGGGTCAGTGCAGGCCTCCCCCTGCCTTTCCCAATTGAAATCTGAATGTCAATTTAGTTGGCTATCAGTTCAACCTACGCAACTACCTAGATTGAATCAATTCAGCCTCAGACTTTTACTGTACTTAGCCCTAAAGTTAGTACACCTTCATTTACATAATCTTGACCAAAAAAAAAAAGAAATGGAGGGGGCAACGGGAAGAACAGTCCTACTTTGGAAAACAACAAAAGATATTTTTTTGTAGTTTTCCTTTTTAAAATGTTTATAACAGTCATGGCAGTTCCACCTGGAAGACAAGGTGAAGGATAATCTTCCTATGTGGGAAAGGCTTCCCAGAGCTGAAGGTATAGAACTGAAATAAGCAGGTTCTGTTCTTTATAGGTTCTTTCTTTGCTCTTTTATTATCTGTCTTTTCACTTGGTCTTTTCCCCAACTCCTTGAGAGAGTGAGCAAAGGCAGGAAAGGGGTGCAGTGGTGAGAGTTGTGTTACATGTTCATTTATATCTAATCTTTCGAAGGTTAAAAAGTTACAAATGGAGGAGGAGCAGAGTAAGATTTTTATAGGTCATTTGCACCAGCAAGAAAGCTGTTGCCATCACTGTTACTGTTGAAGCAGTGTGTTATAAACTGAGATAATAACAGATGTTACATCATTTAAAAAAACTGCATCAATGAACCAGCCTCAGTTTCTAATAAAATTTATTTTAATTAATAAAAAAGTTTTTTCCACATGAATTAGAGCTTTTATTCCACTATATCTTGGCACAAAATATAAAAATGAAGACTCTGAATGCAAGTATGTTAAATTATATATATTATATAAAGAAGTATGGGAGTTGTTAAATTAATGAAGTATATGAGTCATTAAATTAAACAATTCATGGTTTGTAAGTGCTGAGACCATTTCCTAGAGCACTGTAGAAAGGTTTGCATACAAGTCTGTTGCTTTATGTGGAGACAAAAGGCTTTCAGATACTTTGGTAATGGGCCGGGGCGGGCAAAATACAGCCCGCGGGCCCCTAAAAAATGTAGAAAATTAATATTTCTTTACCCTTGGTTCCTGTCAAAAACGACAGTAGGGCAGTAGGACCCAGGGGAAGCCCAGCGGGCTCCAACAACAGCAGGGCCCGCCCCTTCCCCCCCAGCTGGAAGCCCCAGCTGGGGCTTCTGGCCTGGGAGCACATGGCTGCCCGGTGCCAGAACTGCAGGGAAGTGTGGGGGGGGAGAAGGGCAGGGGGGACCCCAGGCAGGGAAGGTGCACAGAAGGGAGAAGCAGGCCTTTCCCCGCCCTGTGGCCAGTGCCCCGTGCTGCAGCTGCTCACAGCTCGTGGGGCTGCCTGTGCCTGCTCTGGACAGCCCTGTGTGGGCTGCAAGCAGCTGCAGCAGGGAGCGCCAGCCATGGGGCAGGGGAGGGGCTGCTTTTCCCCCCGTGCTCAGCTTTTCCCTGGGCTCCTTCCCTGCATGGAGAAAAGCGGCCCCTCGCCCACTCCATGGCTAGCGCTCTCTGCTGCAGGCGCTCTCAGTCCACGTGGGGTGGGTTACAAGCAGCTGTAGTGTGAGGCATTGGGCATGGGGTGAGCGAGGGGCTGCTTCCCCCCTGCCCTGTGCTCAGCACCACCTTTTAACCTGGCCCCACTGCCAGGATGCAGTGTGGCTGGGTTACAAGCTGGTGCTGAGTGCAGGGAAGAGTGGCCCCTTACTTGTCATGTGGCCAGTGCCCAGCACTGCAGCCACTCACAGCCTGCCTGGGACTGCCTGTGCCTGCTCCAGACAGCTCCGTGTGGGCTGCGAGTGCCCGCAGCAGGGAGCTCCGGCCACGGGGTGGGCAAGGGGCTGCTTTTCCTGCACTCAGCACCAGCTTCTTCCCTGCCGGCAAGCAGGGGGTCTGGGCTGTGCACTGCCCCCTGCCTGTACTGCAGGGCTGGGGAGCACTGGGTGTGAGTGGGTGGGAAGCCAGTGGACCCACACTGGTGCCCCAGGGTCAGTGCTGGTGGGGCCCAATGCAGGGTGGCAGGAGTGTGGGGTGTCAGGTGCTCTATGGAGCTGGGCAAGCTCCCCCCTCTCCCTGCGGGTGCAGCCCAGCCCAGCTCCATGGACCCCTGCCAGTCTGCGCCCTGCTTTGGGTCCCACTGGTGCTGGCTCTGGGACATTGGTCCCAAGATGGTGACCATGGGGCGGGGCACCTGTCAAGGGGCGGGGCTACCCATGCGGTGCTCGACAGCCTGCCAAAACTGGGTAAGCGGCCCTCTGCCCAAAATAACTGCCCACCCCTGTTATGGGCACTAGGGCTGTACTAAATCTTGCTGGCTGTTTCGATTCAACATAAACTCAGATTTGCAGCATCAGTTAAAGAGACTCCTGTTCATACAGGTGCATAGATTCATAGATTCACAGATGTTAGGGTCGGAAGGGACCTCAATAGATCATCGAGTCCGACCCCCTGCATAAGCAGGAAAGAGTGCTGGGTCTAGATGACCCCAGCTAGATGCTCATCTAACCTCCTCTTGAAGACCCCAGGGTAGGGGAGAGCACCACCTCCCTTGGGAGCCCGTTCCAGACCTTGGCCACTCTAACTGTGAAGAAGTTCTTCCTAATGTCCAATCTAAATCTGCTCTCTGCTAGCTTGTGGCCATTATTTCTTGTAACCCCCAGGGGCGCCTTGGTGAATAAATACTCACCAATTCCCTTCTGTGCGCCCGTGATGAATTTATAGGCAGCCACAAGGTCGCCTCTCAACCTTCTCTTGCGGAGGCTGAAAAGATCCAGTTTCTCTAGTGTCTCCTCGTAGGGCTTGGTCTGTAGGCCCTTAACCATATGAGTGGCCCTTCTCTGGACCCTCTCCAGGTTAACCGCATCCCTCTTGAATTGAAGCGCCCAGAATTGCACGCAGTACTCCAACTGCGGTCTGACCAGTGCCCGATAGAGGGGAAGTATCACCTCCTTGGACCTATTCGTCATGCATCTGCTGATGCACGATAAAGTGCCATTGGCTTTTCTGATGGCTTCGTCACACTGCCGGCTCATGTTCATCTTGGAGTCCACTAGGACTCCAAGATCCCTTTCCACCTCTGTGCCACCCAGCAGGTCATTCCCTAGGCTGTAGGTGTGCTGGATATTTTTCCTCCCTAGGTGCAGCACTTTGCATTTCTCCTTGTTGAACTGCATTCTGTTGTGTTCTGCCCACTTGTCCAACCTGTCCAGATCTGCTTACAGCTGTTCCCTGCCCTCCGGCGTGTCCACGTCTCCCCATAGCTTTGTGTCATCTGCAAACTTGGACAGAGTACATTTCACTCCCTCGTCCAAGTCACTGATGAAGACATTAAAGAGTATCGGTCCAAGGACCGAACCCTGCGGGACCCCACTGCCCACACCCTTCCAGGTCGAAACCGACCCATCCACCACGACTCTCTGGGTGCGACCTTCCAGCCAATTCGCCACCCACCGGACTGTGTAGTCATCCAAGTCACAGCCTCTTAACTTGTTCACCAGTATGGAGTGGGATACCGTATCGAAGGCCTTCCTGAAGTCTAAGTATACGACATCCACCCCTCCTTCTGTGTCCAGGCGTTTCGTAACCTGGTCATAAAAAGAAACTAGATTGGTCAGGCACAATCTGCCTGCCATGAACCCGTGCTGGTTTCCCCTCAGCATAATTTGTCCTGCCGGGCTCTCACAAATGTGAGCCTTGATAATTTTTTCAAAGACTTTGCGAAGGATGGAGGTGAGACTGACTGGCCTATAGTTGTCCGGGTCCTCCTTCCTCCCCTTTTTGAAAATGGGGACCACGTTGGCCCTTTTCCAGTCCTCCGGGACTTGGCCCGTGCGCCACGAGCTTTCAAATATTCCCGCCAGTGGCTCTGCAATGATGTCGGCCAGTGCCTTCAGCACCCTCGGATGGAGCTCATCCGGGCCTGCCGACTTAAAGGCATCCAGTTCTTCCAAATGACTCTGCACCATCTCAGGATCTACGTATGGAAGTCTGGCGCCCTGCTGCTGCCTCTCTACAACCCCAGTGAGAGACTTGTCGTGCCCCTCACTTAGGAACACTGAGGCAAAGAACTCGTTGAAGAGTTCAGCCTTGTCCCCCCTGTCTGTCGCCAATTGTTTCTGCCCATTTAGCAGGGGTCCTATTCCTCCCTGGGCCTTCCTTTTACTCCCTATATATCTAAAAAACAATTTCTTGTTGTCTTTTACTTGGGTTGCCATCCTCAGCTCCATGGTAGCTTTGGCCCGCCTAACTGCCTCCCTACAAGCACGAGCAGAGGAGGTATATTCATCTTTGGTGATCTCTCCCTGCAATTCAATCACTTATGGTACAGGTTCCTCTTGAGTCCACGATGGCTTACAGAAGAATGGACTGGAGCCAGGGATAGCCTTAGTTCCATAAGAAAACTGGAGTGGCTTCCTAGTGGAACTTTGTGTGCAATTGGCAAAGTTTTGCCAGGGGGTAGCCTGAGGCGAAGTTAGCAGCATAGAACTGGTAGTAACACTGTAGAATCTATGTTTGTGGCACAGACATTTTATTTCCCAGGCTCCAACTGGCAAACACTTCCAAAGTTTCAGAGGCATCGCCGGTTCAGAATAGAGTCTGGACATCAGACCCCAGATACCTATGCACAGCAGAATTTTGGTGCAGCTGTGGAATGTCATGGTTCGTGTTTGGAGATCTGCGAGGGGACAGAGAAGAGAAAAACAAACTCCCACACTTTCCCCATATATACTGGGAGAGTCTGAGATTAACATTGCAGGGTAAAAGTGGAGCATTGATCTATGAGAGGGTGGCCATAACAAGTTGAGCACTTCTCTGGCCTTTTCCTGCCTCAACATTGGGGTAGGCACTGACAAGGCTATCCAACGCGTATTTTCCAATGGCTCGAAGTCGTTCCTTCCTGCTAGTCAAGAAGGGTGGCCGGCGGGATAGAAGACTGTTTACCCTATTTCTTGATGGTCAGGTGGTTTATCCTTCCATTCTTTGAGCTGTGAAGAATTAACCATTTTCTCCAAGGTTTTCTACCTATTCCATTCAGGATTTCAACCTGATCTTCAGTGTGGTTACTAGTAGCAGCAGCCTCAGCTAAGGCATCAGCTTTATTGTTCCGGTGTGCTTCTTCTGAGTGATTTTTCTGATGCCCCTTTGTGTGAGTCACCCAGGTATCCCCAGTTCGTTCTTTGATTAGGTTAGCAATTTGTCTCCATTTGTCTGAATGAGAAATGGGACACCCATCTGCAGCTACCATTTCTCTATCTAACCAAAGCAGGAGCCACACAGTGATTGCTCTGGCTGTCCAGTCAGAGTCAGTGTAAATAGCAACAGAAGTGTCCCGAAATTCATCCTTTTCTCTATTTACCTTAAATCCAGTTTCCTGTACTATAGTCAACACCTCCTTAGTGATTTCTCTATTCATTTCTGAAGTGGGGGTGTGTATCAAAATGTCATCCACTTATGAAATTACATGTGAGTGGGGTTTAGGGCACAAATGGTTCCACATTTTAGTGACATTACAAATACTAGGGGAAGAATGGAAACCTTGAGGAGTTCGGCTGAAGGCATATTGTCATCCCCTATAGGTAAAAGCAAACTTAGCCCTCCATCCTTCGTGTTGTTATAAAGTCATGAAAGCATTAGCCAAATCGATTACAGAGAACCATTTGGAGCCAGCTGCTACTGCTGCTAAGATCTCATTGTATTTAGCTACCACAGGAGCAGAAGCAGGAGTGGCTGCATTTAAGGCACGGAAGTGTATTGTCATTCTGTAAGTGACCCCGTCCGCTTTAAGGACTGGCCATACTGGTGAATTGCAAATACTTCGCATAGGCATGAGCACTCCTTGTTCTAAGAGACAGTCTATAGTATTTTTAATGCCTTCCTCTGCTGCAGCTGGGTATTTATACTGCCTTTGAGGAGGGGGATCTTTTCCTTCAATCAAAACTTCAGCATTTATTTTTCTAAACACTCCACCTTAGGTTTAGTCCACACACTGGGAAATTCCTGTACCCATGGATCACTAATGGAGATTAGAGTGGCAGTAGGTGCCTTTATGGCAGCACAACGATGCACAGCAAAGACTTCTGCAGGTACTTTTAACTTCCATAACACCCCATTAGCTAGATCTACGGTTAGCTGAAATGCCTGGAGGAAAGGAACTCCTAGGATTCCCTTCTCATTTCCCTCATGAGCACAGCACTCTACTTTTCCTTGCAAGCTATCAATTTGCAAGGGAACATCCTGCCAGACAGGAGCTTCCTGAATTTCTCCCTCATATCCACTGAGCTGAACATGTTTCATGGTGGGTCTCCGTCCAGAGATCCACTGGGGACTTAGAATATTTACCGAGGATTCAATATCCACTAGCAATTGGGCTAACATCCCTGGGTTTCCCACTGTAGCCCTCACGGTGGGTCTCCCCCATATGTCACACCGAAGTCTTGCGACCAGCTGGGGAGGCTCGAGGAGAACCGGGCACCCCTATTGATCAGCAGACTCCCTCGAGAGCCTCCACTCCGGAGAGGAGGCAGGGGTCTGGTGCTGACAGGGAGTGGGCACAGGGGATGCACTCCGTAGTGGGGCAGTGGGCTGAGGGGGTGCTCCCTTCATTAGCTCAGCTCTCCACATGGTTTGATCTAAAGCATTAATCAGGACACTAATGGGCTGGTGATCATATTTTCCCATATCTTCCCCTAAATTCACTAGCTCTTTCCAAATCATTCTCCTAAGGGTCTCCTTGGGTTGTCGTTGCCCAGGGTTGTGAGGCAAAGGGGGATTAGAATTGGGAGGGCAACTGGCAGAGTGAGTACCATTATTTGCAAAGGTGATAGCCTGCACAGACTCTGATGTAATCTTTTTGCCTGCTTGTCTCTTTAAAACACTAGTCTCTCGCAGCAAATCTCCTGCCTGTTTGATTTTTGCCACTAGTTCACTCCAGGTTATATGTTCTAAATCCACAACCCCTGTGGTCATTTTTGTCTGGGAATTTAACCCTGCATAGGTGCTCTGTATTAATTCGGGTCCCTGATAATGGAGAGAGAATTCCATTCTCTTCTGTCTGGGGTAATGAATCAGAGAGAGCTGTTAGCATTTTCTTCCGGATTAGGTAAGATTCTGGGGCTTCTCCTGGCTTCTGCTCTTCCATTACATACAGTTTCTTAAGGGAAGAAGCAGGCAATAATATTTTAAGAGCGCTTATCATCCATTCCTGGGGTCCAGGAGCAGTTCGCTCCCAAGAACCTATGCCCACATCCAGATCATCTGCATCACAAGGAGAGGCACATAACTGAGCTAATTGAGTTAAGTCTATGCCATCAGCAGAGGGGTACATTTGCCAAACGCGAGCCAGCCATGCAATGGCAGTGTCTTGGTTCAGGGGCCCCAGTCTCCCAGCAATAGCCTTGGCTTGACTGGGAAACTCTCTCACTATGTCAGTGACCATCTCTGTTGTGGGAAGATCATCTCCTGCAAATAAGCGTTTAACCTCCTTTGTGGTAACGGGCAACATTGTGCACGTGGGGCAAATCGGGGTTGAATGGGGTTTTGGGGACTGCATCAGGGGGTCTCTCTATTTTCCCAGGGGACTCTCAATCTTCTCTCAGCCTTACAGCTGCTACCACCCTCTTATGGGCACTGAGTTGGGCATGCAATTTACTGGTCTCCGCCTCACACTTCTGATGGCTTGCTGCTGCCGTGTTTTCCTCTGCCAGGAAACAAGTTGCTGCTCTTGCTTCTAACAACACTTTTGTGTGTGTTAATTCTTTCTTATACAGCTCTAAAGTCCTGGTTGCCTTGTCTCTCTCTTCCTGTATATCTCTAAGTAAAGTTACCAGTTTAAGCTTTTCTGCTATAAAATCACACCCGTTTATCTCTCAGTATTTCAAACGCTGTTGTAACTGTTCTTTTTCAAACTCCAGTTCCTGCTTCCCTTTTAACATTTCCATCATTTCCAAACATGCATAAAACAATGCCCAGGCAGCAGCTGCATCTTTTGCACTACTATGTGGCTTAAGAGTGGTGCAATACTGTTCAAAACTCAAACCTACCTCAGTCAGGGGATTCTCACCCTTGAAGCACCCTTTTTTCCAGGGACATTTTCCCTTCTTCATTACCCATCTCTCTAACCTGCAGGGTTTCTCCTGCCTCAAACAAGAAGCTAAAGGGGTATTTCCAGACATCTCCACTTCTCTTATCACGCTAATGATCACTATCAAAAAGCCTCTTTTACACAGTCACTTAGATTTCACACTGACGCAGTATTACTCTACAATCTTAGTTCTAAAGTACACCTCTAAACTCTATAGCACAGTCTTAAAGTTATTCCAGCACAGTTCTTAACTTAAAAGTTACAGGAGGTTCTATAAAAGAGGGACCTAGCTGAAGGAGCTTGGTCTGATAAGAAAGAAAAAAGAAAAAGGAAGATAAGGCTTTCAGTTGGTCAATGCCTCAGTTTACCACTGTGCAGCAAGTACTCAGCAATTATCATATGATTAGGGTCACATGCTGCCAGCCTTCTCCACCACTTTTGTTACCAGATTTACCTATCACTTTGGGGTGTGCTCATTTATTAGGGATATGTTTCTAGGGTCTTTGTAATTCTATCAATGTGCTGCTTGTGTACTTGTGTTTCTATACGGAGCTGTATATCTCCCTTCTGCAAGCCCTCACCCCAAAAGGAGCTATCTTGCAGGACTCAGTTTCAATGGGGCTGGGTTCCTCTAGTCACCAAATCAGTCATACATACACAAACACATGCAGATTAACATGACACGCCTGACCTGGCTGGGTTGATCAGTATGGACAGGCTGCCACCCTCATATGCCAAGAATCAGTTCATTAAGGTAACAATAAAATGCAGTCAGACACAAGCACACAGGTGAACAGAATACCTCTGAATCCGGCTGGGTGTCCAGCTGACACCCTCATGGGCCAGCATTCAGTTCATTAGGGCATGTCTGAGCCAAACTGGGTCAATCAGCCTGTACAAGTTGATCCCCTTATGTGTTTCAAACGCAGCATGTCCCAATCTTTTGTCCTAACTGTCCTAGTAGTGGTAGCCTCTTGATGAGCAGACCCCACAGTATTTCTGGGCTTCACAGGGATCTTTAGCTTAGGTAAAAGAAGCGTTGCTGCAGAGCAAGTGGGGAAGGAAAGTAGAGAAGGAAACATACACCCAGTTACTACCAGTTTGACTATAAAAGTTATTTATTGCTAAGTATATGAAATATATAATGGTACTAGTAGTAATAGACATGCAAAGGAAAACAAACACAAACAATTACAATACTACCCAGGTTTCACTAAGTGTTTGGGGAAACTTAGCTCAAGCTTAACTAGTACAGCTCAGGTTCATAAATCTATGCCTAGAGAGAAGAAGAGAAAAGAGAGAGAGAGAGCGAGAGCTAGGATCTCACCAGTCCGAGGCACTCGGGTTCCAATGCTGACAGGTAATGTTCTTAGCACAATTCTTGAAGGGAGACGATCTGTTTCTTCCAGCTTCTCGAGAACAACAGTGGATGGTGTCAGATAAATTTCTCCTCTTGAAACACACTTTTGCTGCATTTTTACAGATTTTTATACCCTCAGTTCAGCTTCTTCAAAGCATTCTTTTAATAGTGTAAATAATTGTCTTTTCTATTGACAAGGGGTTATCTGGTTTGGAACATCTCAAGAAACTGATCAACAACCAGGAAAAACATAAGTTTTTAAGGAGTAACCAGACACTTAGAAGCCAGCTTAAAATTCTTATGGATAGCAGATATACTGGATGGGATACCTCATTGTTTCTTCAGAAACAATAGATAGCTTGCAGCGTAAGGGTTTTGTATTTTTACCCGTTGTGAACAAGTCTCAGCTTAGCATAACTTTTCCAGATCTGACTGTAGTCTTAACAGACTTAAGGGGATTACTTGGAGCATTCATAAACTTTGGGAGGAGGACTTACACCAGTCATCCTAGGAAAAGTATGACAGCATTTGTGGTCAGGGCTCTAACGGGCTGGACGCTGTGATGAACCCTTAACCATAGTTCAAATGTTGCCCATACCCCCTTTGACTCGGTCTCTTGCCTCAGCATTCCCTAACCCAGCAACTGAGTTTTAGTCAATCAAGTTTAAATAGGCCTCCCATAGTGGGACCAGGGAACGTGCGGCCTGAGATGCCTATTAAACTTTACTTCTGCTTAGTTCTGTTTAGATGATGTGAGGTGCGTGTGTGCTGGGGGGGAGGGTCCTTTGTAAATCCAGATAAAAAATCTGATAAATGCTGAGTTGGGTGTGTGTAAATGTGGGTTGATTAGCATTTGGAGCACAGATTCCCCATCATGCAGTGTTCCCCTGCTTCTCTGATCCCAGAATTCACTGCGGTCTTTGCTTCGGGCTTTCTGTTCTCCATCTCCCATTTAAATGAGTTGTCATCTGGTTCCATCTCAGATGCAAATGAGACCTAGGGCAGTTGCTCCCTTATCTGGAGGGCTTTAGGTGCGTCTCCCACTGCATCGTCATTGTCTTTCATAATCAGTTCTTGTTTACGTGGGGTGGGGGGAATTCTTTGCGAGTCAGACAGGCTGCATCCTGTGCCAGGCTTCCCCAAGAACATGGAGCTGAGAGGTAACAACAATGTTTAGACTCATTTTGAGCTCAAAACAGCAAAATGGAATTGTTTCAAAGCCCTTTGTTTTAGCCTTGAAACAAAACGAGGCTAGTCGAAACGTCTCGAGTTTCAAAGCCAGCAGCAAGGTGGTGGGAGACTGGAGAACCAGGGCCGCGCTCCCAGCAGCATTCAGGAGTGCAGCCCTGGCTGTCCCCATCTCCCACCGCCTGGCTGCAGGAAGCCAAGAGCAGTGCAGGGGAAGAGAATTGAGCCCAGGCTCAGTTCCCCTCCCAAGTCCGGCAATTGGGCTGGTCAAAGGAACTCAGCCTGATGGCTCAGTTCCCCTCCCCAGCCCTATGATCGAGCTGGGGATGGGAAGTCAGCCCCATCGCAATGGTCAGGCTGGGGAAAGGAACTCAGCCCAGAACCCCAGCCCCGATCATGGGCTGGAGTTGGGACCTGAGTTCCTTTCTCTAGCACAATGGTCGGGCGAAATGTTGAAGCGCCTCACTGTTTCAACAAAGCAAAATGGAACAGCTGTTTCGACTCAAAATATGAAACAAAACAGTGGCCGGTTCAGACCTCGAAACTCACGTCAAAATGGAACTGTGCCATTTTGCACAGTCCAAATGGGCTGTTAAGCACTATTATCAATAAGAGGTCAATATAATCAATTTGTGAGGATATGTAAACAGCTGCACCAAAGATAACTTTCTGCTTGTAAATGGGATTGTCATATATTTTAACTCTGCTCCTATTTACTACATCCATTTTGTGGTTGAAATAACAATCTGACTATTAATAACATTACAGTGATTAAAGTTCTTAACCCACTTAAGCTGCTGGGGCTCATTTTGCAGTGATCCTGTGCATTTTTGCATCAGTCCAAATATATGGTCTGTTAGTAATTACTGAAGCTGGTAGTCTTTAAAAAAAAAAAAATAAAAAAAAGAAGACTTGTGAGCAGTTTAAAATGTTAGGATTTATTAATCAGAATTATAAATTTATAAATAATTATAAATTATAATTATAAATTGACTTTCAAAGGAAGTTCTTTAATGCTAAAATTCATGATCTTCAGGGTTAGACTCTTCTAGTATATCTACATGTATATGAGGTCTTCTGCCACATATAGGCTAAAATAAATACAAAATGAGAGAGCATATTTTCAAACTAATATTTGAATTTTTGCAGGTTCATTAGATGTTGGCATCATTTGATTGGTGCAGTGCTAAATATTAAATAGCATAACATAAATTTAATTTTTAACCATGGTATAGATTTAATACCTTTGCAAACTAGAGTAGCATGATGGGAAAACATTTGCTGTGCTTTGCTACTCATTGAGCCCTTTCACATTCTCAACAGTTCCCTCTAATTCTGTCTCTTGCAATCTCTTTACTGTAAAAATACCATATTTACTACAATATAAGACAGTCCCCCAATAATTAGATACTTCTATTCATAGAAAATTTATACATTTGTTATAATTGTCCATGTATAGAATCTAATAATTATTGGAGGGTCGTCTTAAATTTGTGGCCCCCCACTTCCCCTTACCACTGGAGGTGTGGGGGCGGGGGGGACAGGGCGGACAGGTGATGAAGGGTGGCAGTAATGGAGCAGACGGTGAGGGGGACAGACAGTGACAAGTTATGCAGTAGGGCAGGTGGGTGGACAGTAAGGGCAGGCAGTCAGGGAGGCATGCATCTTCCCTGCTTCTGCCTGTCCCCCCGCCTCTCCCCCCCCCCCCCATGGTTGTACCTGCCTCCTGCAGCATCAGGCCCTTGCCTCCCCTTTCCTCTTCTGCACCAGTTCTGCCCCCCGCAGTCTTGGGTCTCCTCCCCACTTCTCCCCCATCCTTGCCCCCCACCTGCCTCTCTACCTCCCCCTTACCTTTGCTTTGACATCAGCAGGCTCTGCCCCTGGTGCAGCCTGGGGCACAGAGCATGACCCCCAACTCAGCCCTGTAGAAGTGGTGTCAGCTCTGGTGGGGGTCATGCTCCATGCCTCAGGCTGCACTGGGGGTAGAGCCTGCTGGTGCCAGCACAAAGCTAAGAGGGGGTGGAGTGGAGGGGAGAGAGAAGCAGCATGGGGGACAGACAAGGCAGCAAGAGCCTAAGGCTGTAGGGGAGGAACGGTCAGGGTACAGGAGGTGATGTGGGGAGGAGCAGGCAGCGGCTGCAGTTCCAGCCACAACCCAGGGTTCGGGTCGGAGTTGCAGCAGCTATTTGCCCCATGCCATCTCATACTTGATCCTAAGATGAGGGTCTCCCCCCCACCCCATGTTAAGTGGGGAAAAAACTTATTTTAATTAGGAAATGTGATATTATAGATCATAACATTTAAATTTTCACCCTTGTGTGGACTGCAAGTTACAAAGTTTGATGATTCAAAATCTGTTCCTTTCTTTTTCCTCTCTGGTGGTTTTGGAGAAGTAGAAGAGAAAATATTGCCTGTTTAGACTTCACAAAAAATGTTAGTGCCAACAGCATTTATTTCAAGGCAAATGATGCATTTTTAATGATATGCTACCAAAACGAGTAGAACTTTGTGACGGATATGCCAAGAACTAATATCTTTCTAATGAAAGTGGTGCTTGATATGTTACTTAAAAATACCAAATGGTATATTATCTCACACAATATTCTCACATAATTAGTTTCTTCTAGTTTCTCTGATGTGGAATTCAGATTTTCCTGTCTATAATTTCCATAACAAAAGCCTTAACTAGTGGACTGGTAGCTTTTTTTTTTTGGTGGAGATCAAATATAACTAGAGCAACTATCAGTGGTATGTGACTTCTGAACTTGTGGAGTTTTGTTTTCATTCTTGTCCTTGCTTTTTTCCCTAGTAGGGGGAGTGGCTTACTTGTCTTGTAAATTATGCTGTTTGTAGGATTTTGTATTTTCTATTCCTAAACAGTAGTGATCTCTGTTGGGAACCTCCCAGTCTTGAGAATGTAGCTACAAAAAAAGTAAAAAAGATTCGCCTTAACCACAGTAAGCCAAAAGGTAAAAATTAGGTTACTGGCAGCTGTAACTATATTTTAAATGTTTCTGCTAATAGCTAAAATGATTGCCTCTGTGCATCTTAAGCATTGGTGTTTTCATGGAAAATGCTTTTCTTTTAATTTTTTCCAGATGATTAAGCAATGCTTAACTTCTTAAATTAGTGTACACAAGGATTTCAGCCACTCCTTAAGAATAATTTTCTTCTAAATTGACCTGCAATGGTCCTTGTGCCACTTTACATTTAGCAACAAGGTGCATCTCTCAGATGCACCATTTTCTCACAGATACCATTTAATAACATACTACTTCCCTTTCCTCTACCCAGTCCCCCCAAAATTATGTAAGGATCCTTTCTCCCACCTTAGGCCAAATATATTTAGTATTCTCGTCCCAGATTGGTGTATTGAAAGAGGCCCTTATATTTCCTACTCTCAGGCTAACTACATGCATTCTGGCCCCATCTCCCCATTGAATGCTTGCTTCCTCTCGGTAATGTTTTCTGCTAGGATTCTTTACTTTGCTATAAAACTGCATACTGCTCATGAGGTAAATTGATGCAGCTCATCCATTAGTTTCTATTTTATGACTGCTCCCCTACTGCTGGAGATATCAGCCAGATATCAGATATCATGGGACAGGGTGAAAGGGCAGGTCTAAGTTCATTCTGGGCAATATCTGTGATTAGAGTTGACCCTATAGTCACTTTCCCTGTTAAAAAATGAGAGAAGCTATACTGCTGTTTTCCATTACTACACTTAATCCAGTGCTTAATTCAGTCCATACAGAATGATAGTAGAAATGGAAAAGCTGAAGTTTGATAACCACTGTCATTCACACATCACTGGATTGAAAAGTCGCATCATTTACCCCTTGGGCTTCTTCTGTTTTCTTTTTAACTCTTTATAGGAAAACCGTATTACAGGAAACAGTAGGAGAAAATGGAGATAGACATATCGACCTACAAAAGTCTATACCCTTCCAAACAGTCTGGACCATAGACAAACTTAATCCTGCATCTGCACTAGAACACAAAAATATACAAGTATTTATATTTGGTATAGAAAAAGGGACCCCCAAAACCTAATGGTAAACTTGAATTAATTGTTTTTGGCATCTATTTTAGATGGAGTGAGGAACATTTGATGTCCTCAGTTGCAAATCTTTTTTTGGAGTATTCTAGTAAATAGAATAGCAATACTATTCCCTGTTCTTATAGCAATATTTCTTATTCTCTTGCATTCCTTTCTGTTGATTTACATCACTTACATTTTATTTGGAGTGGCTGTAATCCATGTATCAAACTGATCGCTTTGTAGGTGCCAAAACTGAGGAAAGGATAGGAATTTCTGTTCTTTAGATTTTATTACAAGCCACAGTTTCAGTGGCAATAAGGTGCAAAGGGGAAGAAAAATCCAAGTGCAGCAGTGGTTTTTAAATATCATCATCTGAATGTATGTGGATTCATCTCTACGTAATGACCATTACTACCTGAAAAAAAGTTTGTGTTTATTTTTTACTTGTTCTTTTACTGAATTTCAAAATACTGTATTTGAGGATTCAACTTTGAAGAATTGCTTGATGGGACTACCTTGCTTGGTCCACCTTCCATAAGTGACTGGCAGCAACAAGGACAGGTGGTGAGGCTTCTAAAGCAGTCCACCATTTTCCCACTGAACTTTCATTTCAATGTCTGTGACAATGGTTGCCTAGGGTCAAACTCATATTTAAAATAAGTTATTCTTCCCCAACTTGTATTACCAGTGAAGTGAAAGGTTATGTTTGTTTTTATAGTAGGGCAAGGTAAAAGGAGATTACTGAAGGTGGTGATGACATGATGTGTTCTAGGCAGGAAATATTGGGTGGCTGCAATAGAAAAAAAACATTTTGGAAGAAGGAAATGTGTTTCTGATGAGCTGTGATGGATGTTTTGGGAGTCTCTACAGGACCTGGGATATTTCCCTGTGTATCTTGCTTGTCCTTGTTGAACCCTTGCTCAACACTCAATCCTCAGAACAGCGGGTTTGGAGGTTTATGGCTACTTCATGCTTGGTTTCAATTCACTCCAGTGGAAATTGCCATACATTCATTCCTCAGCAGTGCTCCTGATCTGCATAACTGCCCTTCAGAGTTCTAGATACTTTGTTTTTCCCCACTTTCTGGCAACGTGATCTAAGTTGCAATACAGCATCTACTAACGTAGTTCAGTCTGCTCCTTTATCTTTCCAGGTACCTCAAAATACTCCAATTAATTAGTATTGCCTGTTCACCCTAACCAAGTAATCAGACAGCAGGATATGCAAGTCTTTATGATAGAGTTCATAATAGCTACACATCCTTTTTAAATATGATTGATTCTTAGATGAAGACATGAGCATATAATTTAGAAAGTTTTTTTATTTATATCAGATAGCAGCAACCTAGAGTCTGCAGACTGGATCTGACCTGTGAATAAGGTGGATTCGGTTTTTGGCAGCTCAGGAGATAGGCAGCACACGCTAACCACAGTGGCAAAGGAGGCTCCTGCTTTTTCCTATTTCTTCCCTTCACAGCAGCTATGGATTCCTGGGGGGTGCAGAGTATGCAGCTTATGGCAGGGACTCAGTTGCAAGCAGTTGGCCTGCAGTGGCAAAAAGTTGCCAACTCTTGGTCTAAATGTAATGTGGACTAGGTGTTGGATACCAGTGTTCTGTCAGTAGAACTTGAGTTTTGATGGCAGAAATTGGCATGCATCCACAAACATTCCTTGGATGACAGAACCCCTTCTTTATGGCAGTTAGGAGGGTAATAAAACACTGGAACAGGTTACCCAGAGAGGCTGTGGACTCTCCATCTTTGGAGGTTTTTAAAACCTGGCTAGACAAAGCCTTGGCTGGGATGATCTAGTTAGGGATGGTCCTGCTTTGAGCACGGGGTTGGACTAGATGACCTCCTGAGGTCCCTTTCAAGCCTAATTTTCCATGATTCTGATAATTAAGCTCTGAAATTATAAATCGACTGTCTGAGTCATCCTGGACCTAGCTATGGTAGTTATGTATTTGATTTAGCACCTGAGTCACAGAGCACATATGTTCTATACCATGTAGCCTTCCCTCGCCCCCACCCTTAAATGCCTTTGTGAATAATTCTGTTCACAAAACTAAACAATCTGGTCCTTAATCAAGAAAATGTAGCTGTGCATCATAAACCTAACAAAGCAGTGGCAGGTCACCTTCTATTTGAAGGGAGGTAAGACTTCTGTGACAGTATTCAAAGGTAACTTTTTTTGGAGCAGGGGGATTTTTTTTTTTTTTTTTAAAGTGGGTTCTACAACTTTTAGGTGTGCAAAAACTTACACATGATTCACAAGATACACCCAGAGTTTGCAAATGGAAATCTATAATGTCAGAAATACTCTGACCTGTTGTGGGCTTCTGAGTTCTTTGCAGCAGAATTTCTCTATTATTTTTCGGTAGTCAAAAAAAGTAAAAAATGGCATTTTCTGAGTGGTGCTTTGTTTGAGTCTAAAAGGTTTGTGGACCACTGGTGTAACTGAATCATGTCTGATAGATCTAACACTTGCAACAGATTAGGTGTTTCATTTCACATCTTTTTCTTGAAATTATACAGTCAGATTCCTTGAGTATTTGTATAAATGGCAAAATGCATGTCAGCACTGAGAAAATGGTGGCGGCACACTTTTGAACTGAAAGACATTGGAGGTGTTTTAGTTCAAAAGCTCACTGCTGCCACTTCCTGCACATTAATTCACATTTTGCTGTTTATACAAATGTATGCAATGCAGCGCCAGATTAATCGAGTCTGCTCCAACACACTGGATTTCTGAAGCATTGGAGCAGGCAAAGGTACCCCATGTGTCTTGTATACTGTATTCCTATTCAAAGGTAGCATTCTGGGAGAATTGATGGCATTCCCTTCCTTATCCAAAAAATATGCTCTATTTGTAGGGTACGCCCCCACATGTAGGGGCGTGTGTTTAAAGCGGCACAAAAAGTAATGGAGCAAATCTGTGCTGCTACCTTTTTGCCACTACACATGCCCCTGCACATGTGCTTTGGTGCAGGGAAAAATGCCCTGCTTTGGGGAAACTGCTGTTTCCCTACTCCTCCCAGCGTGCTGGAGAAGCCCGAGCTCATGGGAGGACCAAGCTTCGGTGTCTGCTGGTGCACACTCCTGTAGGTGTGTTGCTTTTTGTTGTTGTTGCTACCAGGATTTCCTGGTAGCAGATTTTGCCCCTGCACTGCAAATTTGCAGCACAGGGCATGTTTTAACATACTGGGTGTCTGGTTTGTGGTGCTGCAAAGTGGTTTGCAGTGCCACAAACCACATGTGCCTGTACAGCTGGATCTGGCTGTAGAGGAGGAAGAATTTGTATCTCCTATAACCTAGTTGCGTTCCCCTCCTCACCCCCATCCTTCTGTTCTTAGTCCCTCGCTCGGGCGCTATGTATTTCCCTATCGGCTTTGTCAGCTTTTTTGGATTCACAATCCTAAGCATTTACTAATAAAAGTCAATCTCCCCTTAACAATATGATTAGGTAGTAGTCATGCAGGTCAGATTTCTCTCTGGACAACCTGGAGTGATTCACACATATACAAACTACTTCTTCCTTGTCAAACAAGTTAGTAGTGCCAGAGCCCTGTGCTTGCAGAACCATGAACGTAGGAGGGAAAGGTTGGTTTCTTTACAAAGGGAAAGCTCATTTCACAGCTCCAGACTGTGGTGGCACCAAATCTATTTAAAAATGTTTGCAAAGTCCTACAGTAAAGCATGGTTTGGCTAGAAATATTAGTAAGGTATACAGACTATACAGTGAGAACTGAACCTTGTTGGCTGAGAACTCCTAAAATACACCTAAAAGCCTGGATCCTTAAAAATGTAACCTGTCCTTCCATGTTATTTCATCACCTGTAAAATGACCGAATAACAGCAAGTTCTTCTATAAAAAAAACACTTCTTTCTTTCATGATAGGAAAAATTTTAGAGCTAGGACTGCAGTCTTACCTGCCAAGACTTCTGATTTCCTCTAGAATTTCTTTTCTTTAGATGAATGTCTTTGGAATGTTGAATCTGAAGATGTAAATATGAACTAGTATGTCAGTTGTGTGGTTTACCTTGACAGGGTCCAGGGCTTTTATTACAAAGTCTTATAAAATAGTCAGTTATCCAAGGGTCTAACTTTCTCTGAAGGTGTTCAGTTTTCTGTCTAAGATGTCATTTAGGGACTACTATACTTCTCTGGACACATTCAGGAATGGAACTCAGTTCTGTCAAAGTAAGACTCCTTTGGAAAGCAGATTTCCTCTTGAAAAATAGGTCTGTGTAACCCTTTGCTTCAGAACTCTTCAGCAAAATGAACATGAGCTACCAATGTGAAATCACAGCTGGTAAAGCAAACAAAACTCTGGCTTGCATCCACAGATGCTTCTCAAGTAAGTCTCAGGATGACATCCTTCCACTGTACTTGGCCTTGGTGAGGTTGCAGCTGGAGTACTGCATCCAATTCTGGGCCCCACAATTCAAGAAGGATGTCGAGAAGTTTGAGGGAATCCAGAGAAGAGCCATGCACATGATCAGAGGGCAAAAGAATAGGCCTTATGAAGAGAGGCTGAGAGCCATGGGACTCTTCAGCTTGGAAAAGCGCAGGCTCAGAGGGGACCTGGTAGCTGCTTATAAGTACATAAGAGGTGTACATCAGGATCTGGGAGAACATCTGTTCACCAGAGCACCCCAAGGAAAAACAAGGACCAATGGTCTTCAACTCTTGCAAAGCTGTTTTAGGCTGGACATAAGAGAAAATTTCTTTACTGTCCAAGGCCCCAGGACCTGAAATAGACTCCCTCCAGAAGTGGTGCAGGCACCTACTCTGGACTCATTCAAGAAATGTTTGGATGCTTATCTTGCTGGGATCCTTTGACCCTAGCTGACTTCTTGTCCCTGGGGCAGGGGACTGGACTTGATCATCTTAGAGGTCCCTTCCAGCCCTAACATCTATGAAATCTATCAAAAGTTTTGGTACTGATTTTTAAGTGTATCCCAAGGTCTCTGGGATTTGCAGTCCACAATCACAGCAGCAGGACTCTTCAAAGTTGGTCATCACTTCCTCTTCCTGCTTCCAGGTACCTTTGGGATTTGTAGTCCAGTCACAGCCAGCAGGGCAGGGTAGCTCTGTACTTGGTGGAAGGCGAGTTTAATTACTAGCCCTATACCCAGACCACAGCCAGGGTTTGGCTGGATGGGTGGGGGGGGGGGGCAGTGAGTTAGCTACTGAGGCCAGTGAGCCAGTCCTCACTGCTCCAGCTAGGGAATAGAGGGGTGGGGCCAGCCCTGCTCTCTGGAACAGACAGCACAGCATAGCCCAGGGTTGCAAAGCATGCTGGGAGACTGCAATTTAACTTGAACAAGGAAGGGGTCTGGGACAGAAGTTTCATAAACCTGTTTGACCTAAATCAGTTAAACCTGGTTGAATGTAGTAGCAGGCTTATCTTAAACCAGTTTCAGCCATTTTGAAACTGGTTTATATGCACTGAGCTTCTATTCTGCTACAGGTTTAAACCAGGTTCTGATAGTTGAAATTGGTTTGTGCTTAACTTCTGTCCCTCACCTTAGTTACTAAGTACTTTATTCACTAATATCTGCTGTGAGCCTAGTAGGTTTGAGTACTAGGGAAGTATGCACAGAGGCTTGTGCCTTGAAATCAACCCAGAAAGCTATAGCCCTCTTGGGCCTCTGGTATCACTGTAATTTGTTCTTTCACATTACAAAGAGCTAAGGTAGTCAGATCTGAGCAAGTCATCTCAGACTCTGTTAGGATAGCACAGAACAACCTCACAAGGCTCTGTATTGTGATATCAATCAGTTAACCTGAGGTGCTGAGCCAGTGAACTCATGGACATTTGTGTCTTCACAATAGCGGAGCAGAACAAAAGTGCTTAGTAACTAACTTCACAAGTGTCTTTTCCCTAGATTTTACCACAAACAGGTAAACGCTATTTCACCAGCCACCTCACACAAGCCTCTGGGGTGATTTCAAGGACTTACTAATAGACATTATTCCAAGGGACATTTGACCAGTTTCTGCACTAACTCATTTAGGAATCAGGCTCTCCCCCTGGCATGGCACAATGTGGCATCATCCAAGGGAACAGAGTGATGAGCACAAGGTGATGCTATGAGTTTGCTAAAGGGGAGCAAGATTCCAGTTTTTCCTATTTTGTTAAAGAGGGGGAAGTTTGGTGCTTCACATTGGGTCCAACCTCTAAGTACAGTAAGGAAGTATAATAGCAGTCTATCAAAACACCACCAGTAAAATCGAAACTAAAGTGAGCCAGTGACAACTGCGAATGACATTTCAAACCTTTATTAATAAAGCACTAAATAAAAAAAAATAAAGCATGATGATAATAAAGCATGATTCAGATGATAGCAGGTTCCTTGCACTGTGGGAGGTTATTGCTGGGGGCTGTCATAAGACTTTTCCCCATCTTGATTTTTTTAGCAGTCACACAGATGGACATGATGACTGCACTGGAAAAAGGAAAACTCAATAGAGCCATGTCACTCCCTCTTCTTCAAAGCCAGGAGATCTGGGCCTTCACAGCACCTTTGCTCCTCCAAATCTGTCACCTTGTTTCTTTTCCAGAAGCACTCTCTGGCTTTTTGTCCACCAACATCTTTGCGGTCTCCTTCTTTGCTCTTGATCCCTGCAACCTCTGCTTTCTACTCATCTTTGTCAACTCCTGCTTCTGCTCCCACTACATCCATTGCTTGCCGTTTCCAGATGAGGTTCTCAAGGCTGTCAAGCGCTCAGGTTGGTTTAAATGATGACCTGCTCTAATGCAGAGTACAGAGCTTGAGTCCGGCTTACAGGCTGGCCCTTCTTGGGGAAAATCTGCCGATTACTATAGACCAATCATGTGGGGGTTGCCCATTTATGCAACAAAGGGAAACAAGTGTCCTGACCAATCCCAAAATATTGCTAAAAAGTTAAAATGCTCATGTAAGGGCAAAGTGGGAGGTTTTAACTCTATATGGCCATCAATGGACTTCATTTGTGGAAATGAAGTCAATTCATCCCTCCTCAGGGTCTTGTACGCCATAGGGCTCAGGTGGCCACATCTGTGCCTGGCCCCGCTACCTCCAGTGTCACCCAATCCACCCAAAGGTGGCAGCTGGGGTTAAGGCACCCTAACCTGCCTTTCACCAGGGTGGTAACTGGCCTGGCATTTCCTGGGGGTTCCCACACCACTGAGCGCCCCCCAGGCCACCCACTCCCAGCAGGGTGCAGTTTTAGGTCATGCCCAGGACCAAGAGCCTCCAATCCATCCCCTACAACTCCTGCCCTTACCTCCAGGATGTACCATGCAGCCAGGCAACATTCTTGCCTGCCTATTAGCAGCAAAATGCTCTGCTTATATAGGCAGCCGTGAATCTAAAATGGCTGCCCTAATCAGGCACCTGCTGGCTGCTAGGCTCAGGCCCTTAAAGTGGCAGGCACAAACAGTGTGCTGCCACAGTCAGTATTGTTGTTATTGTCATTGTTCCTCTCCCCCCCCCTTTCTCTCCTTCTAAGGCAAGATCAGTATCCCCTATTTATGCATGAGAATTATGAATATCCACAACACAGGATATTCACATAGGCTTCCTTATAAGAAGTATATTATTTTCTTGAACTCACAATTTACTAATGATTTTGTAAATGTTGTCCATTTAGAGAAATGGGTTATTTTGCAAGTCTGAAAGATATGGCTGGATCATGGTGGTTAAAGGTAGTACCTGATTATCTGAAGTGTGATATGATATTGTTGTTATTGTATACTATGAACTGTACTCCCCCAGCCTACCTCTTTCACAGGCAAGAAAACATCACATTAATACTCACATTAAGTGGTACCAGTTTTAACTCTGAGTATTCATGAATGGGCAAAATGATAGCAATATAATCAGGGGTGGATCCAAAGGTAGTGCAATAATGCAGCCATACCCCTCTTTGCTGCCATGCCAGTAAAGCAGCAGAAGGGATGATCCTGACTTGAGTAGGGGGCAGAATCACATGGGCTTGTGAGGTTCCTTCCAGTCCTACTTTCCTATGATCCTATGAATGTGAGAGAGAGAGAGAGAACTAGCACCAAATGTAACTGTCAAGCATTCAAGAATGCACAAAACAAACTATTCTAGGTCAAAGAGAGAAAGAACCAGCTGAGGACACAATCCCTTTCTTCTGTCACTTAGTCCCTGGCCCAGTCCATTGGACAATATAGGCATCATCTCACCTACATGCTGTACCTCTGGGAACTGCTGATACTAGCAGTCAGTGGAGCAATTATGGACTTCATCATCTTTTTTACTCATTAGGCTGCGTTCTACTCTTGGCCAGGTAGACGTGCATCTCCAGGTGTCCTGAAAATTACCCTGCTGAGCTTGAGGGTAGATACTATTCTAGAAGATAGTGATACCTGCCTCTACATCCAAGATTAGAAGCAATCCCCAAGTCACTGGTAGATCTATTTAATTTCCAAACTGTGGTGGAGAATTTATATCTCCCATTGTCCCCTTCTGCACACAAAAAATGGGTGGAGGGAATTCTCGTCCTACAAGGGGAGGGATGGAATGGAAAGATTGGTCCCCAACTGAAAAGTCCTATGAACCCCTTAGATCTGCAGGAAGCCAAAACTATGTGCCTTGACGACTTAAACACCTGAAATGCAGCTCCAAACATCCCACAGCTACCTAGGAGCATGCTTCCAATGGAACAATAGCACTTGGGACTCCCCTTGACTACAGCATCTCCCAGAAGTAAGGGAGAAGTAACCAGGGACTGTATTAATTGGTTTTAGAGTATCGCCCAATGATCAGAGTAGGCAACCCGATATGCTTTCCCCCAATGTACCAACACACCAACCCTCACACACATTAGACTTCCCAAATATAAACCGGCTTTCCAGTTGAGGAAACTTTTTTTTTTTTCTCTCCAGAAAGAATTGATAAAATCAAGGGTAAGATGATGGAGTGAGGCTGTCAGGGAAAGAACAAGGAAAGGATCAGTGTCTTGCCGGTTAGAATCTTCCTACTGAACCAGAAATCTCACAGGCTCCAGCCTGACATAATTGCAGTGCTTGACCCAGGGGACTGAAGAAAGTGAGTCAAGAACTGCACAAGGCTAGGTTTCAGTATACAGGCTGCACATACAATGGATCTGCATGCTAAGCTTGTGACTTTACAGAAGCCTAAAAACTGCTGTCAGTCTAATAGGTTTGAGTGTTAGGGAAGTATGCCCAAAGGCTTCTGCCTTGAAATCAACCCAGCAAGCTCGAGTCCCTACCATCACTTCCGTTTGTTCTTTCACATTAGAAATAACTAAATCAGTGCACCATACCTGTTTAAGTTACCTTAAAGACAACTCTGTTGTGATATCAACCCAGCCAGTTACTTCATAACCTCAGGGGCAGCAGGAAGAGGAAGTGAACATACAACCCATGCTGGCTACGTGCTAGAGAGCCATGCTCTAGTGTCCCCCAGGTTCTGGCTTGAGTCACTGCAGGCATGTGGCTGCATTTCCTGAATCAGAAGTAAATGTCTGTTTATTTGCTTATTGGTTCAATCTTTGCAGTTTAGATTAACCTGCCTTGGGCTTTTTGACTGTCTGTACATAGCCTGAGTGTAAATAGGGCACTGTATCATAGGGTAATCTGTTCTGTGATGCATATTGTTCTGGTGTTTGATGACTTCATGCATCATTGAATTAGTGATCTGAATTTTTGTTTCAAGTGATCAGTAAGATTGGCTCAGCTGCCACTTTAAAGGGGGTTACCATTTCTAATATGTTCTTGCAGGTTTAAAAGCTCTGCTCTTTCATTTATTGGATTTATATTAGTTTCTAGGCCTCTACAAAACCACTTGTTCAGCAGGCAGATAGGATTTTAAGGCTTAAGATTTCCTTAAGATTGATTGCATGTGCAGCCCATGTGGTGCACAAGCCTAGATATGTTTTTCAGTTCTTGGCCTACTTTAGTTCCCTAGACTGAGCTCTGCAACCGTAGTAGGCTGGCATCTGTGAGATTTATGGTTAAGCAGGGAGGCTGATGGGCAAGAAATGTGTTGGATTGTAGCAGGCTCAACTTTCAGAGCTTAGGTTGAATCCCAGGCTTGAGCTCGTGCTGTTTTGATTGGTGGAGCCCTGATTGAAGACTGTAAACTGTCAGGTCTGGAAGACTTCAGAGGCAGATCCCTGGAGCATGTAAAAGGAGCTGCGTGCCCAGCACGAGGGGCAGATGCAGCGAGAGACTCAAGGAGGGGGTTGGCGCAGGGCCCGACACGGAGCAGTGGAGTATGTGGGAGGCGCACAGGGCCGGACGCGGAGTGTCGGAGTGGGTTGTGCATGGCCAGATGTGGAGCACCAACCACACCAGACCGTGGATGGTGGCGGCAGCCACTGTGTGCAAGCTTTCCCCACCCATCCCTGTTCCTGGGAGGCAGCCATGGCGCAGGGTGGTGGGTGGCAGTGCTTCATTCCTGCCCGCCCCTCTCTCCCATCATTCTTGACCGGCAAATGGCTAGTAATTACTATAAGGTGGGTACAGAACTGACTCAATGGAAACATACTATCTACTCTGTTTCTTTTAATTGGATTGATAGGGGCATTTTTATCATTGGAGAAGGAAAAAAGACAGGCAGCATCATTAAGTTAGTGTCATCATAGTGAAATATCTTGTAAGAAAAAGAAACCGTGAAGCAGTTTTCTCAATATTTCATTTAATTAAATGAAAATTTCACTGTTGGAAAGAGGAGAAAACTAGACCTTGTGTATTTTTTCCTCTAGCTAAAAAATGGAGCTTTCTGAGAGGAATTGTGCAACAATGAACATTAGTTTCCCCCTTTTTTTGCTGTGGGCTGCAACTTTTTTGCATTTGACAATTGCAAGCAAGTCATGTGAAATTTAAAGTAGCCTTCTCGATAAGCCATCCAATGACGTTAATGGTTCACTAAACTTGAGCAGGGGCTGCAGTGTGGAGTTCTTTGTTTACGAATATTTACATGAACATACACAGATATTAACATCACTAAAATAGTGAGAGGAAAAAAATAACTGCTATTTCTTTCAGCCCACTTCTGAACAGATGCATATAAAATACGATAGATGCAAGCTGTACAAAAATTAGGTTGTTTTAGCTTTAAATAAAAGTTCTGGTATTCTAGCAAAACAAATAACTCTTGTTCTGGTGTTCTTTTTGGAAGTGCATCTTAGTACCGAGATAGCTGAGACTGAGATTGTTTTTGTTTTCCCACAAGTGGTTTGCAGTTGAAAAGGAAACAGTTTAAAAAAGAAATGGAACTCCATAAAAAAACAGCTATATGGATAGTACAATACAGGTAAATATCCAGATTTTAAAACCAATCCAGGGCAAAGGTTTGGAACTATATTAAAAACTTAGCAACTTCTAAAAGAAAGGTGTTGGAATTGTTTAAGGTATGTAATTGTTGCCTATTACAATTACAGTTAAAAATAATGAAAATGTTATTTCCAGCCAAAAAGGATGAAAATCCAATGAATGGAAAGATGTTTAACCTACATATGAAAGAGGAAACTCAGAATGAAGAGCTGCAATGGCATCCCAAAACTAGTCTTAATTTCCAGGCATTGCATTTAAGTGTACCAAAAGTCTGAGTCTCCTGGCATATCTTGCCTAGTTCTTTACCAAACACCTGATTGTATCTCCTATTGAATATTACCTAACTGTGCACACAACCCTGTAGATTTTGTTGGGTCTGCTTATATAGCAAAGTATTAATTGTTGTGACTAAGAATTATCCAGTTGATATCTAACTGACTATGAATTCCTTGGTACTAGACCAGGAGGGCTTTTGTATGAGACATAGGAAAGGTTTTCAGGTATTAACTAAGAGGTTTAAATTCTCGTATCAGTTAAATTGGGGCAGCTACTGTTTCAGAACAAAACCTTCAGGTGATTGACTTTGATGCAAAGAAAAATTTTAAACCTTTCTCAAACTGGTTTTAACTGTTATCTTTTCTAACTTTTTAGCATATAGACACGTTGTATTTGTAGTGCTACAAGGGCATTGGTAGTGTTATAAAAAGTGAGTGACCATATGTTTAGATTCTCTGTAATGCTGCAAAAATAGCAGATCCATTTGTTCAGAAATTCTGTAGTCCCAGAAATGAACATGTTTCCATAGCCTTAATTCTCCTTTAGCTGAGATATGAGCAGAAAGTGTATAAAGCATGTGGCCAGTACCTGTTCCTATTTTAATGAAAGGGATTGAGGGAGCTACTATCCCAGGTGCCATTCAGCAGTCTTGGTCTCTAGTCTAGATTGGTTATTTCTACTTCATACATCAAAACCTGTGTAGTGTCATGGCAAGCTCTGCAGTTTCAAAGGGATTTCTGCTATTACATGGTGTCTTCACATAACCACTAAGAGAGAGACAGAAATACCTATAAGGGTGTGTATGTTAAGGATTATGCTGTCTACTTTAGAAATGTAGTGAACATAAAGCCATAATATATTAAGTCTACTAGGTGTCTTACATCTACTAATTGTGCTTACATCTAAATACAATTCTATTCCACCCCAGTTCAAGTGTTTAAAATCAATATATCTGCTTTTGTAACACACCTTCATATTACCCTTAAGGATGAGTCACAAAAAAGCAATGATGGGGAGGAGGATCCATCCATCTTTTGCATTAACTGTTGTCAGGGACTTGAGCAGGGTAGAACAGAAATCAGGTTTAGGTCCCTGGCAGATGTTACAGTTAAGATACAACTAACCTGTTAATCACACCATAAATAGTAGCCCTGCCACATAGTCAAGGAATTAATGGCATGACAAAACTGAAAACCAGACAGAAATATTTCACAAAAGATGTGTAACCTTTTTGTAACTGGTTACCCTCATGCCTTAAATTGAAAGTGTTGACTGGGTAACCAGAGCTGGCTCAAGACCGGTGTAGTCCTGTGGCTGGGCCCAACAATCAGCCCTGGGACTGTATCGGACGCTTGAACCAGTCCCAGCCTCAAGACTGCACGGGATCACAGCTCCAGTGCAATCCTGCAGTTGGGATTGACCATCAGCTCATTGTGTGCCAAGCTAAGTCTGCTTATGCTCCTAATAAATGGAATAGAATCTGGTGTATCTTGAAGAAGTATTACTATATCATAGGGTGATTTGTTCTGCAATGCATATTGTTCTGATGTTTGATGACTTCACGTGTCATTAGATTAGTGCTCTGAATTTTTGTTGCAGGTATTTAATAAGATTGGCTCAGCTGCCTTCTTTAAAAAGGGTTACCATTGCTAACCTATCCTTTCAGGTTTAGGAGCTCTGCACTTTCATTTATTAGATTTATTTAAGGCACTGGTGTTCCTACTTAGCAGTCCAAATGAATTTTGGAAGTATTACACACACACACACACACACACACACACACACACACACACACACACACACACACACACACACACACACACACGTACGTGTCTCTTCCTTGCTGACTTTACTGAGGTGGAGCAGATCACCAGTAAAGCAAGGGAGTTGTCTCAGTTTCTTATGCTGAAGATTAAATTGAGATGTGTTGTGTTATTCTTTGGATACAAGTATTTTGCTGCTGTTTAGAATGACAAGATTTAAGCTTCCTTCATAGTCATGATTATAAAGCATGTTGAATAATGTTGTAGTTTTAGATGTGTAGTGTCAGCTGCCTTGACCACTGTTAATTCTCAACATATGAAAGAACATATCAAGTCTGATAGAAAATATGACTTTCATGATTCTGATAAACAGCTTGGAAGTGGATTTTCTTGTTTGCATTAACTTGGAGCATCAAATAAACAAGTTTATCTGGTTCTTATGAGAGAGTACAGAAAATAAAGGGAAAGAGTGTATTGTCAGCAGCAACCCTTGCCAGCCTTCCACTGTGAAACTAATTCAGTGCAGCAAGCTGACCTCTCCTCATCATCAAGAATTGAAGGAGGGGGGGGCGGGTTGGAGCAACAGAGAGAATATCAACAGTGTAGATGCAAGCCAGAACTCTAAGAATAGCACAATATGTTCTCAGGTTTTATCAGCTACATTTTATCACGTCCCCTTTCTCCCCACCACAGCTGCCTTTTCACACTTTTCCCATTCCCTTTGAACCTTACTGCCATTCATTTGCATTTTTGCAGATCTGCATTTGGCGTTTTGGCTTCTATTCTACCCAGGAAAGCACACAAATACCAACAGACTTTCCCTATGCCTGAAGAAGGGCATTTGTTCTTGAAAGCTTGCAAAGAACATTTTTTCCAATTATTTAGTTGGTCTAATAAAATATATCACATCTCTCCAAAGAACCTTGTCTGCCAATATGTTCCTAAACACTCCAGGTATTGGAGATTAGAGTATCAGTTGAAAGCTTGGAAGTAAATCCACATGTCCTAATACTTGCAGTGTGCATGTGTCAATGAACATCACTGCATGGCTCAGCTGGATTTACTAGCACTAGTGGTATACAGTGGATTTGTACCTTGTTGGGGGTTTTCTGCAGTTTTATTGGGTAAAGACCATTCTCTGTTCTACTGCAAGCTTCCTGCTCTTTCTTGCTCTATTACAAGAGAGATTTAAACTCTACTAGCCTGACGTCTTCCTTGGAAAAAGAGATATATATTGAGAGGAATCCCTCTCCTATCCCTTGATTATCTGAAGAGAATAGGTCTACCCCATTCCTAATGTTTGTTTAAATTTCCCATCTGCCAATGGGGAGAGGGGTAAGAATAAGTAGCAATTTTTTTTCTGGAAAAATGGGCAAAGGAAAACTTCCTTATTGCTCCTACAAGCTTAAAAAAAAGCTTGAGTTAGTAATAAATCATTTCAACAGTAAGGGAGTGGTATGCACAATATCCTACTTAGATAGCTAGTTGATGTGAATAAAATGCACCAGAGAAGCAAGTTCATACGTCATCAAAACTCTTGACGTGCAATCTGAGAGTTATTTAACATGAAGGAAAAATCTGCAACAGCAGCATCTTAGAGCCTGCAAAACCTAAGGATTATGACTGACAGAACAGGGGGAAAACCTTTTTTTCTCTACTCCCCAGAAAAAGTAAAAAAGATGGACTTTGCACAAGTTCCTTATCCTTAAGCAGAATAAATGGTAAAACAGGCTGCCTGTTGTATATTCCTTTCTCTCTCTCTCCTTATTTTGTGTTTTGGGTGTGTGAATGCAGATTAGGTCTGTAGTCTTAAGCACAAATGTGTGCATGTGTCTGAAAATCCAGTTTAAAATATTACATCCAACATCACTGTTTCCAAGATTCCTCACTTGGAATACTGTCAGAAACCATGCTGCCAGTGGTTGACTCAAACTTATGAAAATATTTTATTCTTGGAAGGGGGAGGTTGTTAAATGGAAGCACATAAAGTGCATGGCAATATAATCAAGATATTGGCTTAAAAAAATTAGTAACTGGAATGTCAAAGGTTCTCTGAAGATTTACAGCTTGTGTTGGCTTCATTAGGATTAGCTATTCTGAATATCAGGTCATTTTATAATTAGGAAACTAAATATGGAGTTGGAAGCCTTATTAGGCATCCAGATTTCAAGTTATTAAACCTAAAGTAACATGTTTTGTCCAACCCTGATCCTTCTTACATACCTTTAATCTGCAGAGGAGGTGCAGAGGCTGTGGAGGGTTTTTTTACCTAACTGTTGACTAAGAAAAGTACCCTTCTTTATAAAACAGTATCCACAGAATTTTGTCGGTACTTGTTCAATTTGTCTCTTATTTCAATTCTAATGTGCAGAATTTGGGATGAAAAGCATGAAATGCCATTGGCTTTTATATAGAGATGAAGTGATATTTTTGTCAGTTTCTGGATAATGTAGAACAAAATGAAGGAACACAGAGATTCTCTATCTTTTTATTTCTTTTCTAACTTTTAATTTCATCAAAAGCATAACTGATATGAAGTCCTAAGTAACTTTACAGCAGACATGAAATGAAGATCCAGAAACTCTAGCAGCTACTAAATCTTTAGTTTTCCACAACTTTTAGCATGTCTGTGAAACTGCATGGCACGCTACTTGAGCTTTTGTTACATAGATTATTTTTGGCAACGTAGGCTGATGAGATTGTAAAACGTATGAAAAAGCTCTAGGCAGACAAGATTCCTTGGGTGAAGAAGAGCACACACCAACTGCTGAAACTTCCTTAGCCTGACGAAGGGTTTTTGAACCCGAAAGCTTGCGTAATAACTTTTCTCCAACTATTTGGGTTGGTCTAATAAAAGATCTCAAATTCACCCAAGGAATCTTGTCTGAAAAAGCTCTAGGCTTTCAAGTGTACTACAGCTAGTAAACCAGATCTTTCACTTGTCTTTGGTCATGTTCTAGCATTTCTTTTAAACTTTCAAAATAGAAGAATATTTTATTGCTCTTTTCTGTTTGTCAACATAAGCAAAGTTAAAATTCAAAACTGCAGAATATATAATACATAACCTAATTCATTTATATTACGTTCTGCTTTTAAAGTAGTAGTCTGATTTTTAGGAACTTCTTGACAAAATTGCTGATGTGTTTTTCATAATGAGATTTATAAAAATATTTTCCTGATATTGTAGTAGCTGATAAGATTTTAAATTGTATAACTTCTTCATGTTTTGCAGAACACTTAAGACACCACAGTTCTCGGATGAGATCTAAAATGTTTATTTCAAATTTATTGTGCAGAAGGAAAAATGGAACTATCTTGTAAGACATGATATAGGAGAAGAAATAAAGGTATATAATAGTGCATTGCAGCCTTAAATCCTATGATGAAAAAAAACCAAACCAAAGTTGTTTTGAAGTTGTTATAGGTTCTAAAAAAAAATATTTTCCAACTTTGTTGATGGATGGCTTTCTGATACTCTAAGAATACAAATTTCAGTGGCTGTTTTATATTTAATGCCTTAAAACCCTCAAACTCAATACCATTAGTTTAGTTTAAAATTTCTGTCTTGCTTTTTTCCTGTGAGCCCTCTGCTAATTTAAGCAAGGTCTTTAAAAAGCCACTTTCCTGGGACTAGTGCCGTACATGGATAAGCAATGAGATATTGTATGATAACAACTTTCAATGGCTACCAAATTTGGTTGGATTCTACTTGCATTGGTTTCCTAGTGTGCAAGCAGTGTGTGAGATACATGAATGTGTTGAATGAATCTGCATGTGTGGATCTTAAGTTTCTTTCTGTTGAATTTGTTAAGGCCAATACATGTATACTTTTACTTTATGTTTACAGCACAGTTTGTGCCTCCCAGTCTGGCAGCACTCTTCCACATTTGTGGCTGGAATCATTTATTTGTGAATGCCTTGGACAATCATAATGCAATGTTTTACTTATTCCATTGGAGTGGATTGTATTAAGAGCCTTTTCTACCCTGTGACACAAATTAGAGTGGGATCTAGTAACAATTGCACTAATGCTTTTAAAGTTAAAAACCACTTCTACCATTTCACTGATGGTTCTGCCTACACTGTAGTGAATGCAGGCAGGGAGTGGGGCAGAACACCATCTCTGTCTCCCACCAACCTCTGCTATCTGACAATTTGGTTACCATGGTCACGGCAGAGGGCAGACAACTCTGGCCCCATCGGATTCAGGTAACCCCGAGTTGTAACCTGAGCTGGATACATTCCAGAGGGAGGGAGAAACCTGCTCCCTCTGCCTATGTGACTGACTTCACATGCCTGGGTGCTAAGCAATGTCATCATGACTGGGAGGGGGCTAGAGACCCTGCCAGTCTACCCAGCAACCAGTGATGCATTTCAAATTGGATGGCTGGTAGCCAACAGTCGCTGGCCTTCATTGGATCAAGTAAATGAGGTCACAAGGTTATAAGTTAAGGACTGCCCAGGAGGAGGGGGCAACAGCCATGATGAGAACTCTCAGAGAAGCTGGACCATCTGAAACTTGCTCTCTGTCTTGAAACTGATGATCAATGAACTGCCTGCCTCCAGAAGGAATCTCCACCTGCCTCTGGATGATGCTTGTACGTAAGCTGCTTGAGATCTAAATAGATATATGGCTTGCAGTAACATAGATGCTTAATCAAAAGCTACCATGCCACTGTTTGCTCTAAGGGATTTCTCTAATGTTGCTCTACCCTGTACCCTATTCCAAACCTACTCCTTGAAACCAATAAAGTTCTCCTTTGTACCTAGCATGGTAGACTTATTGGGAGAGGGTCTAGATTATGCCTTGGGGGTCCCCTTGGTTCGGCTGACTAATGGAGACCACTATTTGTGCTTCAGACTGAGGAAAGCACCCCAGGTTCTTATAGTGGGTCAAGTACTCTCAATGACTACTAGGCCTGTGGTTCCCAGAGGGTGCAGGTCCAAGATCAGTCCAGACTCTGAGTGGTGCTGGTATTACCCCAAGGCTTGCAGGGGTGCTCCAGGAAGGGGGTCGGATGGACATGAAGCACTTCCAGAGAGGCACTTGGAGCCTGGAAGGTAGTCAGGTGCAGTGAGGCGGGTGGCTCAACACAGGAACACCTCCTACTGGCCCGCCACAGGATGTATGTGTGTGTGTGTATGCAGGCAGGGACAGTGTGGGGGGGTACACAGGGACTGTGTGCTTGTGTGTGTAGGCAGGGGTAGAGTGTGTGTGTGTGTGTGTGTGTTCATAGTCTGTGTCCCACACGCATACCCCACCGTACATATGCACCCACACCCCTCTCGCACTGTCATACACACAGACCACACACATCTCCTCACATTCCTGGCACCCAGCCCCCCACAAGCCCCATACCCACCCCCACCCTACATATCTACACACACCCACATGCTCTCACCCCACATACCCACAGCCCCCCACAAACCTATACCCACCTCTCGCAATATACAAGAGTAAGACTTCATTTTAAGCTACTGTGCAATCACCTCTATGTACACTACACAAACGCATGTAAATCAGGACAAGAATATTTTTGAAACCTAATTAGTGAATGCTGTAGATGTTTGCTTTTTAGAATATAATTTGGTATTTTTCTGGTTCCAAGATGGCAAAACTTCTTGCTGAAAGAAGTACTTCTGGGGGCAAGGGGTGGGACTTCTGCTGGAAAAGATGAGGAGTTAGGGGGCGGCACTTCCAGTCACAAGATGGTGACCAGTGGTGGGACATCTGTGAAGGGGCAGGGCTACCAATGTGGCCCTCGGTAGCTTGCCAAAACTCAATAAGCGGCCCTCCACCCAAAATAGTTGCCCACCCCTGTTGTAGAGGGTGTGAGATTGTATTGAGAGATTATTTACACAGCCTAATCTAGAAACACAAAGTCAGCCAGTTTACTGCTTCCACTGCTTACTGCAGCATACAGCATACTTGAGGAGAATGGTAAGTATCCTTGCATTCACATTACCAATTATTGTGTGCTGAGCTGTACAACTGTTTGGGTTTTTTTATAGCCAGTGTTGGGTACTTCCATTTTTGCTGGAGTTCTGTTCCCCATCCCTCCACATGCTGGAATGGCAACCATTGAACATGGTCAGCAAAAATGCCCTCCTGTTTCTGAAGACAACTTTTCATCCTCCCAGTCAAGGCAGGCAGTCTCCCCAACTAGTTCCAATGCCATCACAAGCACTGGAACCATTCACCCCCAAAACAGTTGCTCTTCTCACCTGAATGTCTTTTCCTCTCGTTTCTTATTCAGGTCTTAGTTTTTCCATTACAATCAGTATATATATGCATTTCATTGAGCAATGAATCTTGAGCAATTAATCTGTATCAAAGTGTACACTGCATTTTGGTTGAGATTTATGCAGAAAATCAGTGCAAGCTTGGTATGGCTTAATACAAACCTGTATGAAGCTTTTAATATCAACAAAACCTGTAAACTCATTTTTATATCAAAATGATTAGGCTTTGGTATAAACACAATTCTCAGAGTTTGAACTGTGACATCTAATCTTGGCAGTTTGTTTGCAATTAATTTCATACCAGCATCATACATTTCACAAAGAAGCTAGAATTCTAACAACTAATTCCAAGTCCAAGCACTTTCTCCCCCTATAAATGGCTCTAACTCATTGCAAAACAGCACAGAGGGTGCAGCCACGTACTTGCATGTCCTCAGGGGATATAAAATGGGATTTTAGATGCACAGTGCTCTGGTGGGGCTACAGTGTTACAGAGCAAGGCTACCTTTTCCCTATTTCCGCATCCTTTTTACCTAATTCCAGAGTAGGTGGCTGTTCCATTCGCACACAGCTTCCATTTTTTTTTCTGTAGGATTCTCCATTGCCTTCACAAATACTTTGTTTTTTCACCTAGAGCAGAGGCATGCCCTTTAATGTTAGCACCTCTTGGAGAAGCATTCATCCGGTCTTCATCTCCAATCTCTCCCACCTATTCCTAACACTGTTAAATAGATACCCAGTCCTGACAACCCCTACAAAGTTAAATGAAGCAGAGCAGCAAAACAGCAGGTAACCCATTCTGTAATTCAGTAGAATCCTGCTTAGGTAGTTTAGGAAGTTCAGTGCATCTGTGTACCAGTGGGCACAAGACGAAGGCTGGAAAAGGGCCCATTGCTTCCAGCGTCTCCCAAGGCTGGGACAAGGCTCTAGAAGAGGCAGCACCTCAACCCTGTGTAGGTGTGCTTGGTGGGGGGGAAACTAACTTGTGGCGGCACAAATACTGAACTGTGAACAATAGCTGCTTACCATTATTCTCCCCTTCTAGTGTCAGAATGTCAGGGAACAACACTAGCTCTAATCATTACATAATGTCTGGTGAACTGTATGGTCTAGCGGGAAAAACAAAAGGATAAAATTCTTGGAGTTTGTGGAGGCATTGGTGAAACATGAGAGGGAAGCACAGCCCAGGTATGGGAAGGGGAGGGTAGTTTCTGAGGCAAGATAAGGGCACTTCTGTCACAAGACTGGTAGTAGAGGGGCTCCATCTGAACCAAGAGCTGATGGATAAAGTTATTTTAAATGAATGGAGACTGGCTATTAAAGAGTGTACAAATGGAAGTGTAGCAACAGCTAATAGGCTTAACCAGTAAGCAATGGCTGGAGAAAATGTTCCAAAGCTCCTGCTCATCTTCCACTTCTACCCCATTTGTCACTTTGGAGCCTGCACAGCAGCCAGAAGATCTGCAATCCCAGTGAAGGACTGAAAGCTTGTCCAACTATATCCCAACTGCATAGTTGGTCCAGGAAAATTATCCCCCTAAGAAATCCTTGCCTCTGGCATCATTTTTGGATGATCACAGCCACATCACTCTTAGACTACCTACCATCACAGGCATTCAACAGTAGTACCTCCATCCACAGCTACTTCCTAGCTGACTGGGTCTTACTGTTTAAGAAGTTCTGTAAGCTTGCACTTTGTCCACTGGGGGTTGTGTTCTGTTTGCATTTTAAAGTCAAATAATGTCTGGTTTTCTTTTTTTTAAATGCAAATCTATTTTCTTTTGTCATTCAGGCAACTACTGTTTGTAAACTTCATAGACCTTTCTTACGAACAAAGGGTGTCAAACATATGGCCCATGGACAAGATCTGACCTGCAGAGCTATTTCACCCAGTCCATGAAGCTCCCAGAGGGGCTGAGAATTCAGAGGTGGAGTGTGTGGGGGCAGGGACTGAATTCCCAGGCATGGAGCCCCACTGGGGATGGGGGGAGGGGGGAGAAGAGAGGTGTGTAGTGTTTGTGTTAACCCTCCCCACCCCCTTCCCCATGCCTCTGCTCTCACCACCGCTTGCCCTGCTGCTGCTACTGCTATGGCTGGGTCCAGTTCCAGCCTATGAGACTCCTTGAACTCTGGATCTAGCCAATGAGGAGCCACGCAGCATGATTCTGGCCTAGATGCAATTGAACTTGATGCCCCTGTTATAGACTGTGGGTCAGCCTAGGTTGCTTGTATAGCCATTCACATACCTACCTTAAAAATCACAATCTATAGTATTTAAAACTCATGGAAGTACTAGAAACATTCAAAACATGCCCTATGTATGATCCAGCACTAACAGCTAAAAGCTTGCAATGTTCAAAATTCATGATAGCACAGAAAGTATGTATGGTAGATGCCCTAAACAGCCAGTGAACTCTGAGGCCTAGTAAAGGGGACAAGATTTTGAAAATGGGTTCCAGCACTAATGCCAATGCTACCAGGGAATTCTGGCAGTGCAAACTCATTGATAACCCCCTGAGGATTCTCAAGCTTTATAGTAAGTGGCAACAGTAGATTTTTAATGGTGGTATATATTTTCATCATGACAGCTTTCCTGGTTAGTTTGGCCCCATCCATCTTGCTTGCGACTGTCTGGTAGTAGGCAGGTGTGTCAAGTCTCTAGTTTGACTGCCTAGATCTGGCTAGTGACTGACTGGTTTAGGCAGGTGTGTCAGGTTTCTAGTTGGACTGCCTAGATCTGGCTACCATTCAGTATGTATGCTACTATACATTGTGAAACAATCCCATCATTCATTGAGCCTGGCAGCAGCTCAAAGGACTGTGGAATGCTCACTAGGGCTGTACAAAACAGCACTGTTTCATTTCTACTTCCATTTCACTGTTTTGACCGGACAGTGTTTTGGTTCGAGTTTTGTTTCATTTTGAAGGACTGTTCCATTTTGTTTCGTCTAAACTTTTTCACTGTTTTGATGCTGTTTTGACGTTTTGCCCATAGGCTATAATGGGGAATCATGAAACTGCCTATAACTTTGTCGTTCCTTGCCTGATTCGAATGGAAACAACAGGAATGGTAGCCCCTGCTGAGGCCACAAAGTCTGTCAAGTTTCAGGGAGATAGGTGCAGGGGTTTCCGGGAAATTACCTCAAGCTGCTGACAAGCAAAACTTGTGACACGTGTGACTGTGTGTGTGTTAAGGCGTGCCCTCACTGGCGTTGGGGCCTCTACACAACATGGTAGTGTGCCCCAATATGATCCCTTCCTCCCCTACAGCCTCAGACCAGTCCACCACTTCAAATAACAACAGGTAATAACTTAGTAAGTAGCACCAGCAGCATCTCAGGCAGCCAAACTGTCACAGAGGCTTTTTTTCCTTTCCTACAGGAGCTTCTTCTCCAGTAGCTGCCAGAGAACTCTCCCTGCCAGCCCCAGCCGTGGAGCTTAGATGTGCCCAGGGCCCTGCATCCTTCCCGTCAGCTGACCAGGGAAGAGTGCTAGGGGTGTTGGTCTAAGGACATGGCACTGGCAGACAAGGTTCTTTGGTATAAGGTTCCTGAATAGTTAGAGAAATATATCTTAGCAAGGTTTGGGGTTGAAAAACCGTACGTCAGGCTGAGGAAGCACCTGCAGTTGGTGTGTGTGCTGTTCCTGGATGGAAGTAATAGTAAAGCAGCCAGAGGCTGGCATGCAATGCAGGCGAGAAAGCCAGTCAGTAAAAATGGAGATTGAGATGTCAGGGGGTGAGGAACAGGCTGGGAGCTGGGGGTGCATTCTCCTCTTGTTCTTGCTGACAGGAGAGTTCCTTTTTTCTGGTTCATTCAGCATTGTTATAACATTGGATCTCAGAACTTGAGACAAAATTCCCTGTTTAGGATAATAACCAAATTCAGACTAGCTGCTAACAGGTGTAGCTCTGGCTTTCCATCCATTTAGGGCAAGTCTAAAGTTGGCCCAAGCCTCCAATTACTTAATCAAAGTAGGGTCTAGTAAGGTAACACAGAATTATTTCCCTTCTGTTCTGCTTGGGAGTTTTCAAACTTCAAGCTTCATTGGTAAATTTGGAAGCAGGGGGAAGCTACCAAGGAGGAGTATACCTACTTGTCCCGCATGTGCAGGGAGGCAGTTAGAAAGGCCAAAGCCACTACAGAGCTGGGGCTGGCAACACAAATTAAAGACAACAAAACGTCTTTTTTAGGTATGTAGGGAGTAAAAGGAAGGCACAGGACAGCATAGGACTCCTACTGAACAAGGAGAAGCAATTAGTGACAGAGAGGGGGGACAAGGCTGAGCTATTCAATGAGTTTTTTGCCTCAGTGTTCCTGAACAGGGCTCAAGATAAGTTTCCTAATGGGTTCTTAGATGGGCAGAGGGACACCAGCCTACCAACTGTCAATGCTGACTTGGTGCAGAGTCACTTGGATGAACTGGATGTGTTCAAGTCAGCAGGCCCAGATGAGCTGCATCTGAGGGTACTGAAGAAATTGGCTGGTGTCATAGCAGAACTACTGGCACGGCTGTCTGAGTGCTCGTGGCACTCGGGTCAGGTCCCGGAGGACTGGAAAAGAGCCAATGTGATCCCTATTTTCAAGAGGGGGAGGAAGGAGGGTCCGAGTAATTATAGGCCAGTCAGTCTCACCTCCATCCTTGGAAAGGTCTTTGAAAAGATTATGAAGGATCGCATTTGTGGAAGTCCAGCGGGAAAAACAACGCAGCATGGAAACCATCATGGATTTGTAGCAGGTAGTTCATACCTGACCAGTCTGGTTTCGTTTTATGACGATCACAAAATGCTTAGATGCAGGAGTAGGGGTGGATGTCGTTTTCTCGGACTTTAGCAAGGCCTTTGATGCGGTACCTCATCCTATTCTCATAAATTAAGAGGCTGTGACAGATGTTTACACGGTCCAGTTGGTGGCAAATTGGCTTAGCGGTCACACCCAGAGAGTGGTAGCAGACGGGTCGGTATTGACTTGGAAGGATGTGGGTAATGGGATCCCACAGGGTTCAGTCCTTGGACCTGTACTCTTCAATATCTTCATTAGTGACTTGGATGTGGGTGTGAAGTGTACTCTGTCCAAGTTTGCGGAGGATACTAAATTGTGGGGTGAAGTGCACACTCTGGAGGGTACGGAACGATTGCAGGCAGACATAGACAGGTTAGAAAAGTGGGCAGTACACAATAGGATGCCGGACAACAAGGACCAATGCAGAGTGCTTCACCTAGGGCACAAAAATATCCAGCACATCTACTGGCTGGGAAGTGACCCTCTCAGCAGCACAGAGTTGGAAAGGGATCTTGGAGTCATAGTGGACTCCAAGATAAACATGAGTCGTCAGTGTAACGAAATCATCAGCAAATTTAACCGCACTTTATCATGCATCAGCAGATGCATGACAAATAGAACCAAGGAGGTGATACTTCCCCTCTATGAGGCATAGGTCAGACTGCAATCGGAGTACTGCCTCCAGTTTTGGGCACCGTACTTCAAGAAGGATGTTGATCAACTCGAGAAGGTCCAGAGGAGGGCCACTCATATAGTTAGAGTCTTACAGGACAAGCCCTATGAGGAGGGACTGAGGGACCTGGACCTCTCCAGCCTCCACAAGAGAAGGCTGAGAGGTGATCTTGTGGCTGCCTACAAATTCACTAGGGGGACACAGCAAGGGATCGGAGATGCTCTGTTCTCCAGGGTGCCTCTTGGGGTAACAGGAACAATGGTCACAAACTGACAGAGAGCAGATTTAGGCTAGATATCAGGAAAAACTTCTTCATGGTAAGGGTGGCCAAAATTTGGAATGGGCTTCCAAGGGAGGTGGTGCTCTCCCCTGCCTTGGGGGTCTTTAAGAGAAGGCTGGATAGGCATCTGGCTGGGGTCATCTGACCCCAGTACTCCTTCCTGCCTAGGCAGGGGGTCGGACTCGATGATCTGTTGAGGTCCCTTCCGGCCCTAGCATCTATGAATTTCCTGAGCTTTCCTTTTTAATGGGTGGCCTTCAGTCTTTAATTTTCTAACTTTGTTTGTGAGCATTTTTCCCAGTTTCACCTGATAGCTTTTAACACAGGCTGCTGAAAAAAACCTTTTGTTACGTTTTTTTAAAAAGTATTGAATGAATACTGAATGTTAAGTATAGATCTTAAGATTGTCGAAAATGAGGGAAAAAAGAGAATTTCCCTTTTATGTTCTTTTCACATAACAAGATAAGATAGAGCAGTAGATGATATTGGTGCTGCATAGTATGTGTCTAAAATGTCTGCCCCAGGCACAATTTTTGTGCTAGAATTGAGAATCCTGTGTGTTTTTATGTCAAATCTTTTGTTCCCAGACTCTAAAAAATAATACACTTATATGCATTTAAATGATGGATTAAATTATATATACCTCTAGATAGACTTAAGAGTCTTAGAAAAGCAGCAGTCTGGAGTTGAACAATCCAATACAAGCCGCAGGGGGAAATGAGAAGCTTGCTGTAGTTATTTAAGTTGTCACTTGGTGAAGGCACTGAGTATTCCTGACCCTGCAAAAATAGTTCAGCACATTATGGCGATGCTGATATTACAGTTAGCTTATCACCAGTGGTTAGGACTTCTAGTTTTTCATCTGTTCTGGGGGGAAAAAGTACCTCCAGCAACACTGTGTGTTCTAAAGCTATTCTTGAACATTGGTTCATTGTTGAGTTCTGTGTAACAAAGGACAAATTCAGTCTTGCCATTGGAAAGTTTAAAAAAAAATTAAATGCTTCTGTGTGCTCCAAGACAGTCTTGTACCCGAGGAAAGCAACGGGGACAGAAAACACTTTTAATCTGCATCTGGAGAATTATGATTGCTTCAAATTAAAACATTTAGCTTCTGTAAATAGGTGCAGACATTTAGCAGATATATATCTTGATCTTGTGGTCAATCTTTTGAGTATTTCAGCTTGTGAGAATGAATGAAGCTTGAATTAATCTATGCATTCTTGTTTATAGTGTCAGTAGTTTGTTGATCAAAAATCGTTTGTTCTAATAGGGTTATAGTATTATGAGACTATATGAACCAACTGTCAAATTCTTTACAGGGTTACCTTTTTAACTTCTAGCTGTAAAGCAATAACACTATATTACATACAACCCCTAAAGCATCTCTTTCTCTTCTCTTTCCCCAAGTGAACTGAGCATGGGCTGAACACAGCAGACATCAGTTCAGAGCTAATGTGAACTGATTAGGCACAAAGAACCTGAAAACTGATGTTAGAAGGAGAATACCTTATTTTCTAATAATAGCTGATGTTACTTATTTCTGTAAAGAAGAGCTAATAGGTTTGCTAATGTAAATCAACTAAGGCTATTAATCATTCTGCTCAGTTGTTTAAACAAAGCAACATAGTAGAATGTGTTTCCCTCATAGCTAAAACATAGGGAACCCTCCCTCCCATATAAAGTTTTATTTTCTGCAGGTTTTTTAAGAAATTTTAGATTTAGACTTTAAAAATAAGTATTACCATTTAAGTTCAACACACACCCATGCAAAGAAATAACTGTGTGCGGGTATGCATATTCTTAAACCAAGTATGTCTTCTTTCTCAGGTAACATGCATGTGTCACTGGCTGAGGCCTTGGAGGTTCGGGGAGGACCATTACAGGAAGAGGAAATATGGGCTATATTGAATCAAAGTGCAGAAAGTCTTCAAGAGTTATTCAGAAAAGGTAATCTGTTGCTTCAGAGTTGTAATACGAGTAATTTTGGAGTCCCTTTGAGAAAAAAAATTAAATATCTTTGGTAAAAGGTGTTGTTGGCAGCGGTGGCAATCTCTCACAGTCAAGGATGATCACTCCCACAGGTCAAGTAAAGGGTTGTAAATGAGTCCATTCATGGCTAAGAAGGCCAATCCTAGAGCCACAGACTCTGGCAAACACCACAGGTGGTGGTTAAAAGGAGAGTCGAACCACAGATTTCTTGGTCTAGTTTCCTTTCATACCGTTTCTGTTGTCACTCTGCCTCCAGGATGAGACTCTTCCTCAAAGTAAAATGTACCTTCTCTCACAAGATGTTGCCATGTAGCCTTGTTCTGGGCTAGTTTTTCCCAATCTATGGTTTCAATGCCACACTTAATATTCACCTTGAGGGTGTCTTTGAAGCGTTTCCACTGGCCCCCTGGGGAGGGGGCAGGGAAGGTGTGTAGGGGGGCAGATCAATGCCCCCTGTAGTGTGAGGGGGTGAGGGCAGGGACAGGTGCTGCCCAGATGGGGCGGGGTGGGGAATGGGACAGAGGTGCGGCTTGTGGGGTGGGGGCGGCTGCCACCGCTCCTTGCACCCCAGGAGGGCAGGGGGGTGCCCTCAATTCTGCATGGCGTGGGGCAGGCTGCAGCTGCGGGGTGGAGCTGGAGCCAGCATTGCGTGGGGCTTTTCTTACCAGGGTCTGGGCTTGGAGTGGGCTCTGGCGACGCTGGGAGGAGGCTGCAGCCACCTCAGGTTTTGCCTCAGCTCTGCTCCCAGCCCCGCGCTGCCACCCACCGCTCAGCACAGCTGTGGCTGAGCGCCGTGCCTCCACCTAAGCGCTGGGAAAAGCCACAGCTGTGCTGGGTGACAGGTGGTGGTGTGGGGCTGGGAGCGGAGCTGCGGCAAAATTTGGGGTGGCTGCAGCCTCCTCTGAGTGCCACCAGAGCCTGCTCCAAGCCCATCTCCCGGCAAGAAGAGCCCTGCGCAGTGCTGGCTCTGGCTCTACCCCGCAGCTGCAGTCCACCCTGTGTCACGCAGATCTGAGGGCACACTCCCTCCACCCTCTGGGGGTGCAAGCAGCAGTGGCAGCCACCCCCACCCCATGAGCTGCGCCTCCGTCTTCACTCCCCCGCCCTGGCTGGGCAGCAGCTGCCCCTACCCATGCCCCCTCCCTCACTGATAGGGCCATTGATCTGCTCCTCCATTCCCCTTCTCTCCCCCTCCCCTTCCACCACAGTGGAATTACCAGCTGATGGCAGCTGTATCAGATCAGTATCGGCCAATACGCCTTCTTAAATATTGGCTATCGGTATCAGCCCCCAAAATCTCTATCGGTGCACCCCTAGTTCCCATCCATCCTGTACTTGATGTCCATTCCATGTGTCAGCTGGTCATGGATGAGTATCTTGATTACCAGGGATTCTGGTTTTCTGTATTTAAAAATCAAAAATTCTATTTAAAAAACAAAAAAACAAAACCCAAATTCTCTGATTTTAAAAGCCCAAAATATATGATTAAAATGAAATGTCTCATTATATATAGATATGTATATAGGAACCCAATGTTTTATTGATATATTTACAATTTTAAAGCAATTTGGAAGCCTACCAGTGCCTCAGTCACTATAATAAAATAAATTCTAAGTACCTATAAATTTTGGTATTTGATTTTGGGTTTTTTATAATGGAAAATCAGAGCTCCCCCTGTCCCCTTCACTCACCAGGATGCAGATCCAGGCCCTTCACTCCCCACCCACAGTCCTCCAGCCCCACCCCCACAGGCCTGCCAGAAAGGGCCCCCAGTTACCAGAGCTATGGGGCCAGGGACCTGGGTCCATAGTCCCCTACCCCCCGCAGCAGCGGCCAGTCCTGGCTGCTGTGGTGGAGCAAAGCATGGGGCCCGGCTCTCCCTTCCCCATGGGCTTCACTCTGGCCATGCAACCCATGGCAAGACAGAGTGGGACTGGGCTGAAAAGTCTTTGCTGCTGCAAGCCCCATGCCACCGTAATGAGGTGCCCTCTTCCGGCCCAGCAGCAGCGAGGGGCACAACTCTGCGCTGCTGCCCCCACTGCTGTCGGGTGGGCAAGAGGCACTTTGCTAGGGTGGTGTGGGGCTTGCATCAGCAAGGAGCTTCCCTGCCCAGCCCCACTCTGCCCTGCCGTGCCAGGTCCCGCCCAATGGGCTGTGGAGGTCCTATTCCGCTCCCACCCCATGCACAGATCTGAGGGGCACACGCCCCCATGTCCCCCTGGGAATGCACACAGCAGCAGAGAGCCAGCCCCCCTCCCACCCCCCACTCCCTGGACAAGCCGCCTGTGGCCCCATCCCACTCCACTCCCTTCTGGGGGCCTGCAGCTGCACATTCTAGTCCCAGGCCGTAAGCCCCACACACTGCCCAGGTGGGCAGCAGCCTTAACCTTGGCCAACTCACTCCCTCCTTCCCTATGAGAGCCTCAGTTCCCCTTCCCCACCTTCAGACTTACCTGTCAGGATCTGTAGGAGCTGCTCTCCAGGCTGCCTGGCGGCCATGTGTCTGTGTATATGCACGTGTGCACATGGCACCCCTTGCCTGAGTGCCCTCCTCCCGCTCCCCCCAGCCCTTTGCAGGCTGGAAATTTTGCAAAAGTGGAAAATCTGCGTGTTTCCCTGTTAAATGAAAAATTCATGTTTTTCTTGGTCAAAAGGGAAAATCTGTAGGGGGGGGTTGTTTTTCCATGGGAAAACGAAAACCTGGATCCCTGCTGATGACCACAAAGATGATGGAAAACAAGGGTGTAAAAGCTTAAAGAAATGACCATACTGTAGGCTGCAATTTAGAACATCTGGTGTAGTGTTTATTATGAGTTCTTCAGGCATCAGGCCAAATCAGTACCCCTTGGTCTCTGCCCTTTTCACATCTACTTAGGAAGGTTCCATTGTAGGGGTTTTTTTGTTTTTGGTTTTTTTTAGTAAATAGTGGACAACAACGGTCAGGCTTTTTTTAGCATCCTTCAACTGGTCTCAGGAAGCATGTATGGACCCACAGTATGCTTGGATTTAGACCAATGTCATTTAGATGTGCTTTTTTTTTTTTTCCATACGTGTGCTTGCACCTAGCTCTACATTCAATTTTACCATGAGAAAACTGGAAAATACTTCTTTGAAACTGACTAATTTTGTTGCTTAATAAGGATGGAAACTGGAGGATGTAATTAAAAAAACTTCTAAGTGTTTGTTTTACAGGCCTGTAAATTCCCTATTATTTAGACTCAATACTTCCTTTTGTTTAAAACATAGAAGTGAAAAATATGAACAATGCAGAACACATGAGACTCAAGGGCTGTTTAGTCCTGTATTCTGTCTCTGATAATGGCCAGTACTGGCTATTTCACAGAGAGGTGCAGGAATCCTGCAGTGGACCGTTGTGAGATGATTTTTCTTCATTGCATTTGGTCACATCCCAATTTGCCTTTTCTGTGCCACTCATTATTTTATAGTTGTTATCCCATCTCCTTCTAGGGGAAAACACATTGTTTTTGAAAGGTGACTTGGGTATCAGGCTGAGCCCAATCCTGCAAAGGTTTATAAGCACTTACTCTCCTGAGTTGTTTTGATGGCTTCAGTGAGACTATTCATATAAGTAAGGACTTGTAGGATGAGGCCTTATTGTAGTATTTTTGGAAGTTTATGAGCCAGAAATTTCAAAGGTGAAAATATGGAATCAGTCATACTAAAAAATAACTTTGTTTTCCAGGGTTAGGAAGTAAGTTATGGGGGAAAAAACAGTTTGTTAATTGGACAGCTGTTTAAAGAAGTAGAATAATCATTCATTTAGGCTTTTATTTTTGAACTGACAAAAGACTTTTTAGCTAATTTCTTTGAAGTATGAAGTAATATGAACCCAGCAAAATCCAGCAGTGATTCTAGGATTCCCTTGGAACAAGGTGATTTTTATTAAGAATCTCCATTAATTTCCACCATACAATTATTTTCAAGAATCAAAAATTGTCTATGGAAGGTATGATTTCAATGGAGGTAAGCTACTATATACTCAAATCTCTGTTACACATCTGAAAATTGGCATTTCTTGTTTTCTCTCTCTAAAAAAAAATAACAGTAATAATAAAAACCTTCACCATCACACCTCAACCTTGAAAAATAGAGAACAATGAAAGTTGATTAATCTGTGCTAAATTTAGTTGTATGTTAAATTAGTTAGTCTGTGTTTGAAAGATTTAAGTATTAACCTGCAGAATGTTGTTCCAGCCCATGACTTACAAAGGTTGCTGGACCCTGCACTGTGGTATTGAACATACTGAACTATTTACCATTCTAAATTTTGAGGAAAAATAATATTGCAGAAAATATTGTTATTGACTTATCTACAGTAACTAGTGTGTGGGTGTAATTTTGGTGGTTGTGGTGGACTGGGTTATAGAAAGTAGTTACTGTTCAGAGATACTCTGATGCACTTGTTTATTTCCATAAACTGGGAATTACTAAAATGACAACGGCTACCAAGACACATGACACATTTAATACTCATGTCATTGATCTTTATACTGGTGTGAAAAAAGAGCAGGCACATAGTTTAAAGCCTTATGCCACTGTAACAGACTTGAATCTGATATAAAATTATCCTGAGGAAAATCAGGGTTAAAACAACATTATGTAAGTTATAACAGTGTAGATATTGTGTCTTAAAGCAACAGCCTGTTTGCCATGAAAAAATGTCTGTTCAAAGACAGCAAATGGCTTGTGGCAGCCATTTTTCCATGCAGTCAGGCTACTGTCAGGTCCCCAACTGCTTAGTGGTAAGGTGCTGTAATAGTATCTAGTGTGGGTACCTGCTGTGGAATAACTGCTCATCTGTTCACTCAGGATTCTGGTGTAACTTACAATGATGTACAAAACTTATGTACAAATTACACCAATATAAACATATTGCATGTTCAGGCTCTTAAGAGTTGCCTTGCTAGTTGGTTAAAAATATGGTCAATATAAGTGAAGGAGAACCAAGAATAATCCTAAAAAATACAATCAAATCTTAGTTACTTGTGCAGTGAAGACCCAGCCTCACTAAATACAACACCTCAGAGCATGTCCCTCCCCAAATGCTGCTTCAAAGAGATTAGCTTTGTAGTGTGCCTAGAAGCAGCTATGAGCTAGGTTGGACAAAAGTAGGACAGGAGGGAGCATGTTCTGAAGGAAAGGAAACTTGTCAGCATTGCCCCCTTCCATCATAAGTGCCTTCAGAGACGCCAGCTTGATGGCCTCTCGAATAACCGAATTGTTTAGATTTTACCAGCCAGAACCAACACCTCAGATCTCCCTTTCTGGGACCCATAGTGTAGATTTAGGAACAACAGATATAATACACTCAAGAGAAAAGACTCCTTAACAAGCAAGTCACTGTATAGGCTTTGGTTTCTGAACATATCGAATGAGCAGACCTTAGCAGGCCACAATATCATTCTCTAGTCATAAGGGGCTCCCGTACACGTGTAAGGAGGCTGCTTTGACATGCTGTAATTACAGCGTGTTGGAGCAGCATGGTAATTATTGCGCTCCAGCATCACGTGCATCAGCGTCCCTGCACTGAAAAATTGCAGCCAGGGCTCTTTAAATAAAGCTTATTCAACAAGCTTTAGTTAAAGCACCCCTTCTACCATTTTTCAGCACAAGGATGCTGATACACGTGACACTTGGAGTGCTTTAATTAAAGCGGCTTTCTGAGCCACTATAATTAAAGCACTCCCACACCTACACATTCCCAGAGCACATCTATAAACACCGAAGAGGGTGAGGTCCATATCAAACAACCAAACTCCCCCTGCTCTCCTTTAAGTCGAAGGTAATGAGGGAAACAGCTATTTTGCTTCTGTTGAAAGATGATCATCAAATGACAGGCAAGAATGGGCAGAATCCTCTGGGAAGCCAGTCTGAAGGGGAAAGGAGTCCAGGAGAGCTGTCTGTGCTTTAAAGAAACCTTACTGAGAGTGCAATAGCAAACCATCCCAATGGGCAGGAACACCAGCAAGTATGGCAGAAGACCAGCTTGGCTTAATAGGGAACTCTTCAGTACACTAAATCACAAAAAGGAAGCTTATAAGAAATGGAAACTTGGACAAACAGTTAAGGAGGGAGTATAAGAGTATTGCTTGGGCATGTAGGGATGAAGTCAGGAAGGCCAAAGCACAATTGGAGTTGCAGCTAGCAATGGATCCGAAGGGTAACAAGAAAGGTTTCTACAAGTTTGTCAGCAACACGAGGAAGATCAGGGAAAGTGTGGGTCCCTACTGAACGGAGGAGACAAATTAATGGCAGGGGATGCAGAAAAGGCTGGAGTGCTCAATGCCTTTTTCACCTCAGTCTTCACAAGCAAGGTCAGCTCCCAGACTACTGCACTTGGCAGCATAGCTTGGGGAGGAAGTGAGCAGCCAACAGCAGTGAAAGAACAGGTTAGGGTGTGTTTAGAAAAGATACGAGTCCATACGAGTCCATGGGGCCAGATGGGATACACCTAAGGTTGCTGAGGGAGTTGGCTGATGTGATAGCAGAGCTGCTGGTCATCATCTTTAAAAACTCATGGCAATTGGGAGAGGTCCTGGATGATTGGAAAAGGGCAAATATAGTGCCCATGTTTAAAAAAGGGAAAAAAGGAGGATCCAGGGAACTACAGACCAGTCAGCCTCACCTCAGTCCCTGGAAAAATCATGGAGCAGATCCCCAAGGAATCCATTTCTAAGTGCTTGGAGGAGAAGAGGGTGATTAGGAACAGTCAGCATGGATACATCAAGGGCAAGTCATGCCTGACCAAACTGATTGCCTTCTGTGATGAGATGACTGGCTCTGTGGAGGTGAGGAGACCAGTGGATGCAGTATACCTTGATTTTAGCAAGGCTTTTGATGTAGTCTCCCACAACATTCCCTCAGGCAAGCTAAGGAAGTATGGGCTGGATGAATGGACTGTAAGGTGGATAGAAAACTGTCTGAAGCATTGGGCTCAGAGGGTAGTAATCAATGGCTTGATGTTGAGTTGGCAGCTGGTATCAAGTGGAGTGCCCCAGGGGTCAGTCCTAGGGCTGGTTTTGTTCAATATCTTCACCAATGGCATAGAGTGCACCAATGGCACAGAGTACATCACCAATCTTCACCAGTATCTTCACCAATGGCATGGAGTGCACCTTCAGCAAGTTTGCAGACAACACCAAGCTGGGGGGAGTAATAGATACGCTGGAGGGTAGGGCTAGGATTCAGAGAGACCTAGACATATTGGAGGATTGGGCCAAAAGGAATCTCATGAGGTTCTATAAGGATAAGTGCAAAGTCCTGCACTTAGGATGGAACAATCCCATGCACCAGTAGAGGCTGGGGGCTGACTGGCTGGGCAGCAGATCTGCAGAAAAAGACCTGGGGATTACAGTGGACAGTAAATGGAATATGAGCCAGTGTGCCCTTGTTGCCAAGAAGGTGAATGGCATACTGGGCGGCATTGGTAGGAGAGTTGCCAGCAGGTCAAGGGAAATGATTATTCCCCTCTATTCAGCACTGGTGAAGCCACATCTGGAGGACTGTGTTTAGTTTTGGGCCCCCGACTCCAGAAAGGATGTGGACCAGTTGGAGAGAGTCCAGTGGAGGGCAGTGAAAATGGTGAGGGGGCTGGGGCACATGATTTATGAGGACAGGCTGAGGGAGCTTATTTAGTCTAGACAAGAGAAGACTGAGGGGAGAATTTAATAGCAGCCTTCTAGTACTTGAAGTGGGGTTTGAAAGAGGATGGAGCTAAACCAGGGGCAGGAAATTATTTTGGGCAGAGGGCCGCTTAATGAGTTTTGGCAAGCCATCGAGGGCCACATGATGGGTAGCCAGGGGCAGATAAATATTAATTTTCTAAATTTTTAGGGGCCCTGCAGGCCGGATAGAATGGCCTGGTGGGCCACATTTTTCCCACCTCTGTGCTAGACTGTTCTCAGTGGTGGCAGATGACAGAACAAGGAGCAATGGTCTCACGTTGCAGCAAGGGAAGTTTAAGTTAGATATTAGGAAGAACTGTCTCCCTAGGAGGGTAGTAAAACACTGGAACAGGTTACCCCAGAGGTTGTGGACTCTATCCTTGGAGGTTTTTAAAACCTGGCTACACAAAGCCTACACAAACCTGGCTGGGATGGTCTAGTTGGCGATGGTCCTGCTTTGAGCAGGTGGCTGGATTAGATGACCTCCTGAGTTCCCTTCCAACCCTCATTTTCTATGCTTCTATGTTTCTGTGAATATAACCAAACTCCAAGGATGTGGACATTAGAGAGGCTGACGTAGTGAAAGATGTAAAAAGCATATTATCTTTTTATAAACCTACAAAACATCACTTCTGTTATCTGGATTGAGCATGGCTCACGTTCCAGTCCCACCCATGCTTGATTGTACTGTTTGGGTCAGCAGAGATGGGGAAATCCACCTGACTGTCCTCTGAATACTGACTGTACATAAAGCTGTGCTACCTCTTACCTTTCTAAAAACCTAATTCCTAATGCACAAATAGAACAAAATATAACCCTAAAGAGCTCCAGATGAGCATTCCCTTGGGGCAAAAGAGCACTTATCCAATGGGCTCTCTCCAGGATCTGAAAGGGAAGCCCTCACCATCTGCTTCAGCTTCCTCCAAGATTTTCAGGCAGTGTCATGTAATCAAGAGTATCATGCGCAGCAGAACCTGTGTAATTTAGGTAGCATACATAATGATCCAATTCTTATCGCATCTGTTTCATATCCTTCAAAGATAGGGATTGGAAAATTTTGAATTTCCTGATTACGGAAGTTGAGGCTAAGCCTCCAACTGAGACTTTTAAGGTTTTAAGTAGAGGAGGTTATAAGATAATTTTGTGCATAAAAAAAAAACTTTAAGAGCTGCTTTAGAAGGATCTGTTTCATCTACAGCATGGGGTTATTTCACAGGTTGCCCTTTTTCTGCTTTGCCTGAAATAGCTTTCATCTGCATCTTCTTGTTTAATATAGGATATAGTTCTAAGGTGAACTGCCTCCCCTTCCCCTGCCCAAAGCCCACGTATTGAGCTTAGGGGAACTGTACAAAAGGAGTGACAGATGGAATCTACCCTTTCCTACATCAGTGGTCTGTTGCTGCAAGACTAGAATAGTAGAACAACCCCTTTGTACAGTCATATGAAGCTTTGGATACTAAATACAGATATTGAGCTTTCCTCTGACTTGGCCAACTGGCTGTTTGGGGCTCATCTATTGGGATCAACTAGAGAGCCTCCTCGATAGCATTCATAAGATGGGGAGGCTCCCAAAAGTCTCTGCACTGCCTTCCATACATTCTTTCCCCAGGGAAGGGTTATGTAGTACATCAGACCTTAAGAAGATGCCCACTTTACCTGGACAAATTTCATACCTAGTGCATTGCAGAATTGAACACTGAGGGCTTTTATACACATGATCCGAGCTGGAGAGTGGTGGGGGGAGGGTTTTAATTAGAGCAGCTCTCAGAGCCACTCTAATTAAAGCACCAGCAGCATCATGTATTCAGTGTCCCATGCTTCAAAGTGGCAGTGGGGGTGCTGTAACTAAGCTAAATGGTTCCCTGCTGCCATTTTGAAATGGGGGGCATTGAATACATGTGACACGGAAGCTGCTGGAGCACGCTAATTAGCATGCTCCAGCAGACTCACAGCAGACTTGATGAATCGAGGTCCGTCACACATATAAGTGCCCTGGATTTTCAAAAGCAACCAGTTTCTTCTGAAGTAAATGATTTTATGTCAGTGAAAGCAGAGCTGGATCAGCCCTACAGGCTTTTGAGTATCCCATGTTGCCCTGATTTTCAACTGTGTTCTGCCTTTCTGAACGAGTATTGGCTTACTCCACTAGAGCTCTGCAGCTTGGAACAAACTCTCCTCTCCTGTTAACAAATCTGAGTTTAATTTTGATTTCTAGATACAACTCTGTTTAACATTTTCTACCCTGAGTTTAAAAACCATGTGAAACAGCAGCATCTGAAGCTTCAAAAATTTTCAGATTAAAAGGATATAATCTCTTACCTCATAATAATAAAAAAAATGCATCTTCCTTCCCCTAGGAAATAATTGAATTAAAAATCTGAATAATAATTTCTTTAAATTATGTTAAAAACATTTTGCATACAGTTCTTTCTGCTTTAAGTTCAGATGATCATTCAAATGCTTTTTTTCTGAACCAAAAAGGCAACTTTTTGTTTCATGATCACTTAAATTGCAGCATTTATCATCACTTCAGAATTCATTTTTCCCAATTCTGTAGGAAAAAGTAAACAACTACTGTGGATTTCATAACTTGTCTGCTTTCAAAGAGCCTTATACTCTTAATCACAAATCCCATACTGATATTAAGCATAATTCAGTGACTAAAACATTTGAATGTGTGTGCCCTCTTGGTTAAAATTCTGTTAGATGATAGAGTTATTAAAGGAACCTTACAAATTAATTATTTGACAAGTAATGAAAATATGGTTTTGAGTGGCTGGTCATTCAAAGACCTGTTTATAAGATCAGCCCTGGCCAATAATTTGTCAGCTTGTTATAAGCTGGTTAAAGGAGGAGAAAGTCAGGCAATCCTGTCTTGCTACTTGTAGATTTCATGTCAGTTGTTGTTGTGATAGTTAGCTGGATTAATTCGTAGACTTGAAAAGGCCGTTCCCAGACTTGTCTTACTGTTCCTTCTACTTACTTACCTGCAATAACAATTTTGTTGTTTAGAGGGTGTATCAGCTGTTTCAGGCATGCTAGATCTTGCAAGCTGTGCTTCATGAGGTTAGAAGTAACAAGACTTTCAAATGAAGAATCGTGTGTGTGTGTGTGTGTGTGTGTGTGTACAAGCATAAAGAGCATGCCATGTATTTTATTGCAAAGAAAAATAAACCAGCTGTCAGTCAGCTGTCTGACTAGTTTGCTTTCAAGGAACTGCTAAATTTAAAGACAAAGAAGATAGAATATGACACCTTGGCCATTTGCACACCTTGGTACCAGAAGCAGTTGAATCTGGTGCCAAAATGAGGAGCTGGGAGGGAAGAAGAGCCAACAGGAATAACTAAATACAATACAAAGGAAGGATTGGGAAATAATACACCATCTTACAAATTGGATGTATGAATGAAAGTGCACTTGAGAGGGTTGGGGAAAGGGGTAAATATTACAAAATGGTAGTTGGTAAGGACAAATTTAAGATGACCTTCCAATAATTAGATTCTATACATAGAAAATTATAAAAAGTTTATAATTTTCAATGTATAGAAATCTAATTTGGGGGTGGGAGGGTCTTCTTAAATTTGAAGTTGTCCTGGGTTCAGGTAAATATGGTTGCCACACAAGGCTCAAACACCCCTTTTAAAAGGGAGGGCAAAGCTTTTCCTTGGGACTCCCCAAGAAGCAGCCTTATTTGGTCACCCTCTCCTGAGATGACCCCCTGCACAAGGGCCAAGTCTCTTGCTTTGAGACTCTGGTTCATCTCAGTCCCTGACTTCCCCAAAGATCTGTAGCACCCCCACCTCTGGGAGCTTCTTTTCAGTCAGTTCTTGAGAAGGAGAGAGTGTTTTCTTCCTTTAAGGACAAGGGGTATCAGAATGCTGATTGCCCACACTGAGCCCCCCCCAGAATGCTCCCCCCCAGGAACTGCAGGCTAGAATCAAGCTCACCTAATCTCCTTCGTCCAGGGGCAACACATAGGGGGTGTATGCAAGTGCATGTTCACCCCCTGAGCATGGTGGTGCACCCCTTGCAAAAAGGCACTGCTAACACTGTCAGCAGCACCTGCAGGCGGTCATCACTCACCACCCCACCACCAACACTGCCAGCAGTGTCTGTGGGAGGTCCACAATCACCCCTGGCCACTGCCGACGTTGCTGGTGGCACCTGTGGGTGGTTGGTGCTCGCCACCCTGCCCCCCCCACAAACTGCTGACAGTGCCGGCAGCATCTGTGGGAGCTCTGCACTTACTACCACTGGGCTCCCGCCACTGCTGCTGCGCTCCCGCTGCCTGTGCAGCTGTGCCCCCCCCCCAGCTGCTGGGGGCACGCACCATTCATACCTTCATCCAACAGTATTACCATTCAACAGATACTGGATGTCAGGCATTACATGTTGAGTCCATCACAGGTGTGTACAGCACAGGTAGGCCTTGTAGCCATTATAATCTACTTCTGGTAATCCTGAGTGGGATTTCCCTCTGCACACTCTGTAGGCAGCCACAGACAAATGTATGTGCCTGCTCAGCCTCACTCTAGGATTAGAGACTGCTAAGGAGGTGAAATCAGCGATATGTAGGGTTTGATCCATGCTCATCCCTTTAGGGTCTGAGCTTTCGACAGTCTTCTCCTCTACTGCTTGAGAGATGCTTTGAACATGCAGCACTGCCAGCTCTCTGCCCTGCTAGGAGCATAACTATCTGATGTGATGCACAGAACAGCACTCATGGTGGACAGGCTCTCCTCTGCTTGGATTCCAAGCATTGCTTGTGATGGTTCAGCTGAAATAATGTTGGCAAAGGTGGGGGTGGAGAAAAATAAGTTGTGACAAGGCTTTAGAGAACACAGTGTCTAGCTCTGATACAGAAGTGCCAGCTGTAACTACAGGACTCTCCAAAGTAAGCCTTGTAAGAGTACTGTCTTTGGGGAAATGTATTTTCAACTATGCAGTTCGAAGCCCTGGAGGAAGAGAGATCCTGAAAGGCTACAGGTACAGAAGGACACCAAAGCAACGCCTCATTGTTCTTTAGTTCACAAGTTGTAAAAGTAGATTGTAATACTAAACACTAAAATTGACCCTGTTTAAACTTTAATAGAAGACATGGAAATTGAGGGATAGATGGTCAATGAGCAATCTAACCAGCGGTAAGGGGCACAGTGTCATTTTACTTTTCCTGGAGAGCACCAGGAGAGAGTAACTCCAAGTTTTGGTCTCTTTCCCAGGCTTTTCTCTGCTCTGAGAAGGGAGTAAACTGCAGCATATCTTAGCCCTAGTGCTGTTGTAACTGTACTTCTGAATTGCTGCGGGATATAAAGGCATGCACTTTCCTGTCCCACCCACCATGCCTTCCTGCCCATGGGTGCAGGGTCCTCACAGGAAATAGTTGTGTGGTGAACCAGCACAGAAAAGTGTGTGGGTGACTTACTCCCTGTCCATTTCATTGCACTGGCATGCAGGATAGGCGACAATCTAGTTTTTTCTAAGGAGTTAGGGGAGGTCTGTCTGACCTCACACAGCATAATTTTGGCATAAACAGTAATATTTCTGAAAGGAATTTTACCTGTCTCATTGATCCTCAGGTAAAAGATGAGTATATTTATAAGCTAGTGTATGGAAATAAATTTTTGTTGGTTCCAGAAATATATGTCAGTTTTTTATACTTTCATTGCATGGTCTGGGTGGGAAGGTCTGCAATAAGGGAGAAAAAATGAAGTTGGGCCTAATACAATTCATAAAAGGTTATAATAAGATGCTTTTTGGATGCAGTTAAATTTTGCGTGTGTGGTTTTTATTTTTATTTTTTAAGTGGAAATTCACAAATACCAGTCCTCTGCATCTTAAAAGTGGCAATATTTCAGATGCCACCCAAAGGCATGGTGTGTTTTTCTCTATTTTGGCTACTCATATTTATTGCATTGCATAAAGCTTTGTTTAAAAAATAGTGCCTTTCACTTTCATTGTATATTATTTATCTGAATCATCTCTCTAACTTAAAAAAAGTTCATCCTCGCCCTGTCTCTCTTTCTCCCTCCCTCTTTCTGTTTTTGACTGGACCACACTATTTATCTGTCTTTTGGCAGCGTTTAATAAACTCTGCTCTCACAATTGGTTTGCTACTAAGCTGCATAGTTCTAGAATTAGCTCAGAAGGCTAGGATATATAGCTCAATAGAGAATACTGGACACATCACTGAACAGAAACCATACCCAAAATTCCAGTGGTTTTGGAAGGAGAATTTGGGTACATCTTTATGGGAGAAAAAGTCTATATTTTTGGGTAGGAGGAAGAGAATGCTGGTAGAAGTTTCACTTGTTTAAAAGCTTTTCTGGAGGAATTAAACAAATGGATCTTGAGAACAAGGATGCAAAGTCTCAATGATTATAATTAGTGAGAGGTTCCTTTAACCCTCAGCTTAAGCCTTCAAGCAGTTCCTATGGAGGAGTTGCTAAGAAAAGATCAATCACCTTCTTTATACCTTGCTCAATGGCTATGCTGTTTTAAATGGCTTTTACTGAATGCGAACTTTTTTGGGATAAACAACCCAGTTTAATAAGAGGGAGGGGATAGAAAAGGTCAGAGGATGTAAATATATACAGCTTTTGGCTAGGTACAGACAGTCAAAAAGCCCGAGGCTGAAATGATTCAGTCTTTGCAGGTTAGTCTAAACTGCACAGATTAAATTGAAACAGAAGTGAACAGACATTTACCTTTGATTCAGAAAATGCAGCCACATGCCTGCAATGGCACAGACCAAAAGCAGGGGGGGGGGAGCTGTTTGCTAGAGCACAGCTCTCTGGCTCTGTTCACTTCCTCTTCCTGCTGCCCCCAAGGTCTCTGGGACTTGCAATCCAGAATGACAGCTGCAGGACTTTGCAGGGTTGCTCATTACTTCCTCTTCTTGCTTCCAGGTGCCTCTGGGATTTGTCACAGTTGCGGCCAGCAGTAAGTTTGAGCAGGGGAATGGGGTGTTTAGCCCCTCTCCCTGGCCCAGGCCCCAATCAGGGTTTGTCTTTCGGTGGGTCAGCCCCCTCCCCCCCCCAGACTGGGCTACATCCCCAGCTGGGTTTGTGTCCCCCAACAACCCCCTTGTCAGCCAGCTCTCACTTCTTCAGCTAGGGAGCATATGGGCAGGGCCAGCCTTGCTCTCTGGAGCAGACAACATAGCCCAGCCCACGGCTACAAAAATGCTAGGATGCTGGTGGACTGTGATTTAACTTGAACCAGGAAGGGGTCTGGGACAGAAGTTTCATAAACCAGTTTGACCCAAATCAGCTAAGTCTGATACTACATTCAACCAGGTCTATCTTAATCCAGTTTCAGCCATTTTGATACTGATTTATGTGCACTGAGCTTCTGCTTTGTTACAGGTTTAAACCAGTTTCTGGTCAGTTAAACTGGTTTATGTGTAACTTCTGTCCCTAACCCTAGTGTAAACTGGTCCAGTGATGGTAATTTACACATTGACTTGAATCTGACGGTGCTTTCTGGTAGCAATCAGAGGCCAGTAGACCTCATTTCAATGCAGTCCTTCCACCACCAGGCAGTGTAGTGGTCAGCATGGCATCCTCAGGACTGCTAGAGCTCTGTGGTCTCCATGTTGCCAATTGCTCAAATCACAAGTGAGACCTTATGAGGAAAGATAAGGGAAGATGCTGCATGTATTGATTAAGCGCTTAATATACACACACCCCACATTCATACCCCGATTTTTGTTCTGCGCTGGTATATGTTACCAGTTTTATTGGTGCTCAGATTAACTTAGTGGCCAGCCAAGTTGATCACGAGTAGGATCCGGACTCCTTGTGGTCCATCTTGTCAGAGTGCTGCAAGGATGACATGCAGAACAAGACCCAAAATCAGTATGTCTTGCCTCATCTGTTATAGCCTTGTCAATTCACCCAGTCCTCTGGGCTTTTGCTATATTATCACTGTGTTCTTCCTTGAATGGCAATTGCCAATGTTCTCTTTCTGTTCTGAGGCAGATTCTTCCTGTTTTTGGTCTTTTATCTGTCTGCATTCTTCAGCCAGTCACCAGCTGATGTTTTCATTTTCCACAAACACACTCTCACCCATACGGGATACAAAAGAATAAAAAGGTCAAACACTTATGTCAAGCTACAGCGCAATACAAAATGGAATTTCTTAAGGCAATGCAAAACTCAAGAAAATACATAAAATTAAAAGCAATAGGCAAAAAGTCTATTTGTATAACACCCATGTCCTTCCACAAGCAGGGACAGCGTGTTTGGGAGGGAGGGGGTGAGAGAGAAGGACCTAGTATAGTCCTGAATACTCTTGCAGAATCCATCTCCTTGTGTCCTTTTTGTGAGAGGTACAAGCCACTGTTAGAAAACACAGGTCCACGCGGTGAGTATATCCCTTATCTGGGCTTCTCAGATGTGTCTGCAGGTTTGTTTCACTGAGCAGCATCGTAATGGTTCCACTGGCCACAAGTGGCTTGCAGAGCAAGGAGCTGCATTATCCATTGCATTTGCCTTGTGCCAGAATTCCTTTTTCATTTCACACACTGAGAATTGGGGCAAGGGGGTGTGTCTTCATGAATACAAACACAGTTCTCAGCATTATTACGGTATTCTTTCCTGCAGCTCTTGATACACTTACTCAGAATACTGGAGTTTTGATTCCCAACTAATACTCAGTAATAGCTGAATAATGTAGATATTCAGAGAATGAACTTAAATACTTTTTGCCACTTTAATGCAGCACATGCACATGAACCGTATGCAGCACAGATATCCATAATGTCTTCATTCCACAGTAGACAGGAAAAAGAGAATAGCATTTTTTCCAAGGGAAAAACCCACCGTGTAAAATAAATCATACATACGCACACACAAGTTCTGACACTTACAGTCAATAAGGTGAATTAGAAGACTGCATAAGAATAAGAAAGTGTTCACAGGCTTCTAATTAACTAAAACTTACTCCATTATAAAAGCCTAGCACTAGAATAGCAACAAGAAATCTTGCCAATTCTCTTTTCTTTCAGTGATGGCTTGTTGTACATATTTACATGGTTTTAGAAACTTCTCCTACAAGAGTATTTTTAGTGAGAATTGTCATGGAATTCATATTTTGTAATTAAACTAGCTATGCTGTTTGGAATACATGCACACATTGTCTAACGCCAATATCCAGTGGCAGGCCAGAATGACTCAGCTGGGGTCCTAGGTGGGTTTTCCGTGGGTCCCAGCCCCCGTCCACTTTACCCCCATCTTTTGCCACTGAATGCTGTCAAAGCTCCAGTTCCACAGGCTGCACCCAGTGGCTCCACGGTCATAGGTTGCCATCTCTTGGTCTAAGGAATCTGAAATATAAAAGGTTTATAAGTGGTAGATGTATTTACATATTCACAGACAGAGCCTTTTCAGTTGTAAGTTTTCAGCCAAACTGTTGTGGGGGTTTTCACTCTTTAGAACCTGTTTGTATTTGTTATGTTGTTGTATTGAAAAAAACAGCTTTGTTTTTTGTTGTGTTTTTTTATTTAGAGGGAGGCTAGTTTAGAGAGCAGACTGTTTTCTTGGCACAATCTGGGGGAAAATGATTTAAAATGATGTCTTATTAATTCAGAAATATGAGCATAGTTTCTCTGAAAGCTTAATTTTTTTCAGCAATAATCTTCTACAGCATATTTAGTATATGGATTCAGTTACAAGAGATAATTACTTTAAAAGAGACCTTGAAGTTTAATATGTAAATAATATCTTTGTGAATTCATAAATTCACAACTTTAGATTTAAAGGATAGCTTTCACAATGTCAAGCTGACAATCTGCTTTTAAACAGCCACACAAAACAAGTATACAGCCTTCCATGATTTTTTTCTTAAAAGAAAAAATTAACTCTGATATTTAGCAAACTATCATGCTGTCTTTGAATCACATCCTGAAAACATCTGATGGTCTGAGGGGTGAGACTTATCAGCTTCTTCAACATGGAAGATCATTTTAAGCCAAAATATTCTAGTACTTATGGTTTCAAAAATGCTCACCTTCATATTATCCAGTATAAAATAAAGTAGTGGATGCTTTGTTGGATATGTAGAAAGCATCAGAACTTCTGCTTCAAGAAAGCAGCAGAATGACAGTAAAGATTCTTCCCAGTTTCATTCCTGGTATGAAGAAATATAGAGGTAGCATGGTCCATTGGATAAGACACTGGAATGAAACTCCAAATGTCTGGATTTCATTTCCTACCTGGCCACTGACCCATTCCATAACATTAAGCCAGTTGCTTAGTGTTAGACCCCGACTTCATGTGATGCCCAACAACTAGGGAGACGACGGTCTAACTGCCCATGGATCCTGTTACTCATTAGCCAGACCAAGCAGGGAGCAAACACCAGCACACATTGCTCGCAACAGCTTTATTCAGAATGGAGACAGCTTCAGATTAGCTCTCAAAAAACAACAAACTGAGGAGCCACCCTGAACAGCAGTTCTTTCCAACATTTATACAGCTTGGTTCATACATATTAACATTCACCCCGCCTATAACCCACCTTTGGTTCCACCCATTTCTCTTCCCATCTCAAGCTCCACCTCTGTTTACTGTTTGTTTCCTTGGCATGGTATTGCCTATGCAGTTCATTCATTTACATGCCTCTCTACTAAAAGCACATGCATAAGACTTTGACCCCCATCTTCTTTCAGTCCCTTGCGGTTTATCACTGGTTCTTGCTGGTTTTCTTGCTGACTTCAGCACCATCTCCAAGGTCATATTTCTGCTTTTGTCTCCTGACACTAGGCTATTCTATTTTTACTCAGCATATCATGCACTTTGTACCCTACCCTCCTGTTAAGAATCTGCTTACTTAAGCATTAGTCAAGTTGGTTGCTTTTAATGTATATCCAGCCTTGTGACTAGCAGCTTTTGCTGAGGTTACTTTTAATATATCATTCAGCCTTGTGACCAGCAGCTTCTGCTGAGACACAGGAAAAACTTTTATTCAGCTGCACATACAGCACTCCCAGATTCCATATCATTACCCCAACACCCAAAATCCATATTATTTCCCTGACATTTACTTTGAATTGTGTAGACTGGGATTGATATCTAAAAGCCAGCTGCAGTTATAAAGAAGTACTATAGTATGTCAGCTGGATGAGTGTTTATTGGCGCACACAGTCCCATAATGCTGTGACTTCTACCCCAAAGTAAAGATCCCTGGGTTCTTGGGTGGAAAGTGTTAGTTGTAACAGGACCAGCTGCAGCAGGAATTGAGTAGCCTAATTTGTTTTCTTCCAGGAGTAATTAATGCATAAGTGGTCCTTTGTTCATTACATTTGTCCCTACTGTGACTTTCCTGGACATTTCTGCTATCTGTGCTAACTTGCCCATAAACAACAAGGCCAAGTAAAATTGGTGTGATAAATGTATAGTAAAAGCAAAAAGAAAAAAGACGCTACAATGTGAAAATTGATGTACAGCAGTGGTTTTCAGCTGGAAAGTCATGAGATCCTTTCAAGATCAGGTCAGTGATAATTAAATCAGTAAGATTTATATGTGCCTTTGAAATGGTTACGAGTAAATTATACCATTATATATCACAGAGTGAAACAATTAAGAATAATTGTCTGAGTATCTCAATTGGAAAATTCAGTAGAAATTCAGTTTGTAATATTTTTATAACCTGCTTAAATGTAACCTTATTTCAATACAGATTTGAGATGTGTTGCATTCTTCTTTGTAAAAGGATGGCCATAATTTCATTTGACACAAATTGCAGTGATGTTACTGTGTTTAAATATCTTTCTAAGCTCTTGCACAAATTATTCAGACAATCCTCGTGCATCTTGGCTTTAGTATTCTACTAATGTAGAGCTGATGGATTAGAGCTGATGATTAGAGCTGATGATGCCATTTTAGTGGCAGGCGAAAGCAGTGAAGCCAGAAGATTTCAAATCCTTGAGCAGAATTTCATTACTCCATCATGAAAAGGGATGAACAGTAACTGGCATAATTATTTCAGGACTTACTGATTTTTCTCCATATCTTGCTCATTCCCAGCCTCCTATAAGAAGTCATGCTTTCTTAGGACATTCAGTGCCCTCTTAAATAGAAGGAAGGCAAGTTTTGAATATCTAAAGCCAATAAGAATCAAATGATTGCTAAATACAGAACTAGAAATCTTGCTCTCTTACTGTGTGCCATGCAGTTGAAGTCATTAATTCAGAGTAAATGAAGCTTTCAAAGGAAGACCTTCTGCAAATCTGATCAAATGTACGTGACAAATGTTTTATCATAAATTTAACAAGGGAAAATATGAAATGAGCAGGAAGAGTAATTGGTATTTGAAACATCCTTGTATCGTTCCTTGCCATTTCTATGCCACCATTCTTTGCATGTATTTTTCTTTCTAGAATATTTTCCAGAAGGGGCAGATCCCAGGTCCAGGAGGTGTCATGGCTTGATCCCATTTTGGATGTGCAGCACACCTGCAGTGATCTCTGAGCTCACTACCATATCAGTGCAGCTCCTGGTGGAGCTGCAAGTTCAGTTCTCTCTACTCGTGAGGGCTAGGGACAGAGCTTACACATAAACCGGTTTAAGTGATCAGAAATTGGTTTAATCCTGTAACAGAACAGAAGTTCAGTGCACATAAACCAGTTTCAAAATGGCTGAAACTGGTTTAAGATAAACCTGGTTGAATGTAGTCTCAGAGTTAACTGGTTTATATCAAACCAGTTAATAGAACTTCTGTCCCAGACCCCTTCCTGGTTCAAGTTAAATCAGAGTCCCCCAGCATCCCAGGATGCTTTGCAGCTCTGGGCTGGGCTGGGCTGCCTGCTCCAGCAGAGCAAGATTGGTCCCGCCTCTGCTCTCTAGCTGGAGCAGTGGGGACTGGCTGAAAAGGGAGTAGGAGTGGGAAACTTGGCTGGAGACACCACATGGTCTGCCTGGCTGGGGTGGAGCAGCTCCTACCAGACTTTTCCCATGAGACCCTAGCCAGGGTCTGCCTTGCAGGGGTGGAGCAGCACCTGCCAGCTTCCCTCATCCCCACCCTCACAGCTTGAGTGGTGAGAGCAGGGCCATGGCTAGATGCCAGCCTGGGCTGGCCACCTGAGGCAAAGGGGAGTGGGGAGAGGAGGGGGGTTTAATCCCCCTTCCTTCCCCTCTCCCACCAATGCAGGACCCCAGCTGGGGTCTATCTGCAGTCAAGCTTTCCCCCATTTCACTGCTTGAGCAGCGGTGGGGGGTGTGGCCACATGCTGGCCTGGGCTTGCCCCCTGAGGTTTAGGAGAGGGGGGATTTAATCCCCTCTCCTTCCCCTCTCCCACTGGCATGGGTACCCAGCCAGGCACCCCAGCTAAGGTCTTGTGCTGGTTGGAGAGGGGATGAAACCCCCCTTCCCTCCTCACCCTTTACCTTAGGGCAGGTTGGGACCAGTGTCTGGCCACACCCCTGCCCCTGCCACTTGAGCAACAAGCGTGGAGGGAAAGCTTGACAGCAGGAAGACCCTGGCTGGGGTCCCATGCCAGTGGGAGAAGAGATTAAACCCCCCTTCCCTGCTTGCCCTTCATCTCAAGGGGCCAGCCAGGGCCAGTGTCTGGCCACACCCTTGGTTTCTGCTGCTCAAGTCAGGGTATGGGGGAAGCTTATAGGGGCTGTTTCCCCTTTCCCCCTCCAGGCACACCCTGGCTGGGGACCCTGTACACCAGGTTGGAGGTTTAAACCCCTCCACTATCATACTCAGCAGCCTGCTGGGGCCTGGCCATGTTCCTCCCCATCCCACCCACACGGCCCCCCAGCTTCTTTCCCTCAGCTTCTAAAGCCTAGTTAAGAGAAACCTCTCATTTTGAAGGTACCAACCATTTTGTAAGTATAGCTGCCAACAAATTCTTAATTTTTAAATACCACACTGTAAATAAATATTTTTCCCTTTGCCCCAAAAGTCCTCCTTTTGTTGTATTATTCCTTACAGTTGCATTACTCTATATTCTTTTAAAAAAATCCTTCTACTAGCTATATTGCCGTCTTTATTCAGAAGAGAAGAAAACAAAAAAGCTATCATTTCAATGGAGGAGCTGCTGTAGTACTGAATGTGGTTTTAAATTGGTTTTAGTCACATGATCACAGATAATGTTTGCCAACAAATACATCTCTTGATTTCTTCTGGATCTGAGGAGAAAGCCAGAACAGTGAAATATATTTATTTCAGAATAAGATTGAAGGTAGGTAAATAGAGGAAGCTAGCTCTGCAGTGTTGTCCTTTCCTCTCTGTGTCCCATGTCCTCAGCAAACTGTTTCAAAATTAGGATACCATTTTTATTAAACCCTTTGTAGCTTTCCCCTTTGAATTCACTCTCATCTGTTTTAAAATGTGCACATTTTAATCTGTTATGAATTGAAGAATGTGAAAGTGATAATTAAAACAGTAAGGTTTTTATTTCTTGCATTATGGTAGATTGCTTTAAATATAAAAGAAATGAATAACAGTGCCTTTGAGATAATTACAAGTAAATATAGCATTATATATATCAGAGTGAAACAATGCAACTTCAGTCATAAGAGTAAATATTTTGAAGTAAAGGATATCATTTTATATTGGTTGGTTCATAGTATTGCCTTCATGAATTACTAAACATTATGATCATAGTTACAGGGGTTTAGGTTGTAGCCATGTTGGTCTAAGGATATAGGCAGACAAGGTTCCTTGGGTGAATTTGATATCTTTTATTAGACCAACCCAAATGGTCGGAGAATAGTTATTAAGCAAGCTTTCGGGTTCAAAAGTTGCAGCTTCCTTAGCCTGACGAAGGGTTTTTGAACCCGAAAGCTTGCTTAATAACTATTCTCCAACCATTTGGGTTGGTCTAATAAAAGATATCAAATTCACCCAAGGAACCTTGTCTGATCATAGTTGCTGCATTTAAAATCCATTGGGTCCTTCCTATTCTTAAATGTGATATTTCTATTTGTGTTGCTTTAAATATTCTTATTATCTGAAGTGAAGTTTTACATTTCCAAGATAATAGGAATTGTTGAATAAAATGTATGTTAACTATGCTCAGAGAGAGGTAGTTAGACATGTTAGTTTGATGTCAGGTAGAAGGCAAGGTAGATTCCCTTATAGACTAACTAAATAAGCTGCTATACAGGGAGTACAAGATTTTGTGAATTCTAATTCAGATGCTGTAAAAGGACAGCATAGAGCAGTCTATAAAGTAGAGTGAGTGCTTTGAATACAAAAGGTTGGAAAAGAGGAGGGAGGGAGAGTTGGAAGGGCGACAGTGCTGAGAGGCATACAACCAAAGAAACAGTAGGAACAAAAAAATCAAACTAATCCAGGTAAGGGATAAGAATCCATCCTTTCTGTTTATAAGGTGTGTATCTATCCTGTTAACTGTGCTAACATAGGTGGCTATTAATATAGGAGATTGAATCCATGTTTTCAATGAACTTCTCTCCTGGTGTTATAAAATGTCTGAAACTAATGGAGTCTCAGAACTTCAAGGATCAGTTTGATGGCTGTATATACTTTTGATATCTATACATCACATACAGTTAGTAAAACCTTGGAAGACTGAAATGATGGTAGGTCCTCCAATTTGTGCAAAACATCTTGCCATTTACTACCAGTCAGCCTTTTGTGTTGAAGGCTATTTTTTAATTTTTGCAGTCTTAGAAGCTAAAAATAGAATAAGTTAGATCATCCATTCCATTTTCCAACTTTCCGTTTGTTAGAAAAATGGTTTTCCATGAAGTTCTTTTGATTGCTAACAGCTGCCATTGTAATTGTATGTTGTTTGTTTTTTTCAAATATAGCTGATCCTACTGCTTTGGGCTTCATCATTTCTCCGTGGTCTCTGCTGTTGCTTCCATCTGGCAGTGTGTCATTTACAGATGAAAACGTTTCCCACCATGACCTGCGAGCATTCACAGCACCAGAAGTTCTACAGAACCAGTCATTGTCATCTCTCTTGGATGTTGAAAAGGTATATCATTTTCCCTTAAACTTATAATTGGGTCAGCAGAAACTTGTTTTATTTATGTAGCAACATACAGCTAAGTTTGCAAAAATGGCTTTAAATGATCTTTCTTCTGTGGAATTTTGTCTTTTACTGAGCTGAATATTTTTTCCGTACCAGAACTTTTCCCAGTGGGCTGGAGAGTGAATTATATGCATGTGTGCGCGTGCGCGCATGTTTTTGCATGTGTTTCTTTGTTGACTTGAAAAGATCTAGTAGGGATTCCCACTAGTTTTGAAAAAGTCCTCTTCCTTTATACAGCTACATGTTAGCTGGTATTTCAGTCTGAGGATATAGCCCTATGCAGAAGGAAACTGTTGGGATTAGGAGCATTTTAAAAGCTGCATCTTGAGTTTTGGTGCAGAGTTTTGTTTCATCCCAAAATTAAATGCTCATTTAATTAATGATGAGCTAGAGCAAAAAAATCACAATTTGTTTTAAGCCCATTTGTCCTGGGTTCCAAGTCAGCTGTCTGCTCCATGCAGATGTGATGCTTCTGCCCTCACAGATGCAGGCCCACAGAGAAGAAGTTACAGGACTCCCAAGTGCTCAAAAATTATGAATCAAGTCTCCTTCCATTCTCTCTCCCCTCTCCTCCTCCGTACAAAGTTTAGAATAATGAGAATAACAAGGTTTGTTTGCTTGGATCACGTTTTTCAAGCTTTTCACTACAACCATAAATGCGAAAACCCCTATTTTTGTAATAAAATGCTAGATTCTCATGAAGTCACATGACAGGAGTTGGAGCCTAAAACACCAAACATCACTGACTTGCAAGAAATGGCAACACTGGATTTGAAGATTTGCACTGTAAGCTCTTTGAGGCAGGGACTATGTATTAAACTGTATATTTTGTGCAGTACCTATAAGGATGCAGCCCTAATCTGGATTTGTTTTTCTGTTTGCTGGTTCAGTACAAAAATAATATAGTGTTTTGTTATAATTAAGGTTGAAAAAAACATTGTCTGGGGTAATATTTTAACCTTTTGCAAAGGGATGTTGACAAAGCAAACTCTTGAATCTGGGGGAATATATAATAAACAAAACAAAGTATATTGCTAAAGGGAAGTAAGTAGGCGTCAGCTCTATCTTTTAATGAAGGGTGACTTTTTCTATGACTCTTAAATATTCTTTGAAGTACAGTAATATTGCCTAATACTAATTTGTGTTTGGGATTTTATTAAAATATCTATAGATGCAATATCTTTCCTTCCTCTAGCTCCTAACCTGAATTTTTTCCCCTCTTCCCTATGTATTAAACTAAGGTTGCATTATATCGTGTTTAATTTTCTTTACTTATTTACTTGAGTGTCTGCACAGTGTAACTTAAAAATATGATTTCATCTGGTTTTCAGTCATTTAAACCTCTCTTTTTGCGGTACATTTCATTGGCATTTACCAAATTAGTTTGAATGGGAATCTTTTTTGTTTTTAGCTCTTGTTCTGGAATTGGATCATGTCTGAAAAGTACTGAAACCAAAATAGACCCCCTGTTTGTAATGGGTTTTAAAACACAATAACAGGGTTGCTTTAGTCTCTGGGTTATGACTTCATTTCTGCTATCCCAAAGAAATGATGTGTTCAACAATAAATATCAGCCAACTAGCTAGTCAGATGATGAATGCCCTATTGATTCCAAGTTGCTCACTAAATTTGAACAAAAAAGGTTTATTAAAAATGCAAAATGACAAATCATTCGAGAAATAATATATGATGAATTTGAGATATGAATTTAGTTTTGCTTCTATTTTGTGGAAACTGTTCAAAATAGTTTGATAAAAAACATAACTGTAAAAATTGTCAATAATTTCCATAATTTTACAGGTTTAGAGTATCCTCAATTTCTACTGAAGGTTATATTTTATATCTTTCTCAAATAGCGCAGCATGCTATAGAATATATTCCATTGATTTTACATATGATAACATTATTAACCTAATTCTAATCTGCTGTTGTCAGAACAGCTTTTAAATAGGTGTTTTGAATCTAGTGTTTATGTGTTTGATGTTATCTCATGCATGGATATAATGCTATCCAAACCTCAACCAGTGAATCATATAAGTACCATGGTGTGGGATTTTTTTTTCTCCAAAACATCTGGAACTACATACGCCTGTCAAACCATAATGAACAGTTAGAAAAAAGTATAAATATTTGTGTACAAAATTGTTAAGTACCATCATGAAACCAATCTAGCTATCTGGTTTCAAAGTCAAACTGTATTAAATAGGAGTAAGTAAAATTTGTTTTTACATTGCCTTTTTATACTCTGAAGAAGTTGACTCACCATATATGTCACCTGTATTTTTTTAATATTCTTTACAGGGATTGTAGGTAATAGGTTGTGAAATATTACAGTATTTCAGCAAAATTTAATGTCTACACTTCCTGTAAGTTTCCTAGCTTCAAGACTATGGGCTAGGCAGAGATGAGGACATCCTCCAACCCTCCTGTTGTGAAGCTGGGCCAGCAGGTGGAAACAAATGCAAAAGCTATTAAAAAGAGATCATAAAAGATGGAGCCATGAGGAGGGCACTGTTCTGGGGGAGAGAGGAAGACAAAGGCTTAAAATGAAATTTTCCTGAGTAGCATGGAGGGTGGGGGAAAGTCAGTGCTTTCCTCCACATGTAGGCAAGTTGCACACAAGCTTCCTGAACAGGGTCTCCTGCGGTGGCATGGTCTCCCTACAGGCTGCTGTTCTGGCACCCCACTCTGAATCAATGCCGCTCCTGGGACCTTCCCTCCCCCACATCCAAGTTCTGCTACTGGAGGGACAGCCCTAATTTGGGGCCCCTGCTCCCAGTGCCACAATTCAGGCCTGCCTTCCTCCTGAAAGAATCTACCCTCTGAGTACAGGACACTTCCTTTTATGCGGGAGTTAGGTTAAGTTGGATCATGATATATCGGAAGTATGTAGACTTGTCCATTAAGAGTATGAGAGAGCTTTGTGCCTTTCTAGCCAGGATACAGGTATCTGCTAGAGTCTTATAAGGCTGCTCTTGCTGGAATGGGAGAATCATGCAGCACCCTAGGTATAATACGTAGGATCAGTTTTGTGCTTTGATATGTGCCTTGTGGGCTAATTGGAGCAGAGACTTAGAAGTCTTACTGATGGAACAGAGTTTGGACTGAAGTGCTGTCCACATTTGCCTGCAGCTTAGGGTGGCCATCATAGAGGACAGTCTGGTTGTCCTCTGTCCTCTATTGATATGAAACCCAACACCTTTATGTCCTCTGTTTTTCAAGAGAAAAATTTATTTAGCAGCCTGAAGCACCCCCATAAATTATGCTAAATTTATTATTTAAATTCATGTCCTCTATTTTTCTCTTTTTTCAAAAGAAAAATAGAGGACATAAAGGCATCCGGTTTGATATCAATAGAGGACAGAGTAGCAGAAAACTGGAATGTCCTCTATGTTGGCCTCCCTAGCAGCTAAGGGATTGCAATTGAAAAATATAGTAGGTAAAGGCTGAAAAACAAGGATTTCTTAAAGCTCCCTTCTCACCTAGTTTTCAAATATGGGATGGACAAGTAATTGAGCTAAATTCATGCTCCTCTACAACGGTACAACCAAGACATGGCTAAACATCACTGTTCTCACAGCAGCTGTAGTATTTCAATCATGCGGTATGCAGTGGCATTCCATTGCTCAAAATACATAAATGAGGACTACTTGATATGTGAAAGAGGATTGGCTCTTATGTTATTGTTTTCTGTGTCCAAATTGTCTCAACTGCACCTAGGCAGTACAGCACCACTAAATTAAATGATCATTCAATAAGAACTTGAAATCAGAAGATGTTACATGGATTTAACAGAAGGTGAAACTGGGCCCACTGTCTCCTCCTTAAGAATGATTTCCAAGGCCTCCTCTACATTGCCCACTTCAATTTTGTTGCATTTTTTTTTTTTTTTTAGAATACATATTTTTTTTCTTGAATTTCTTCTACATTCCATAATCTCTCTCCACGTATAGCTCAGATATAAGATGTTCCCTTGACTGTACTATCAGCCAGTTGAACTAAACTGTCTATGATGATTATGTCAGCAGTATTAGTTGAATCACAAACTCATATCAGTGGAGTCCTTTGTGTAGCGCTATGCATGACTCATGCACTGGGTGTTGAAGCCATACCCTCCCTGTGATTAATTAGAGGAAGTTTAGTCCTAAAGTGTTCTTGTACAGATAACTTTTTATATGAATAATCGTAATTACATTTTAAAAAATTAAGAAGTAAGAAATCCAAAGAAATATATTCTCTCTGAGTCTCCTCAATACCTGTCATTACTGTGTATTATTATCACTACAACCGTTAGTGCTAAATTGAAGAGAATGAATAAAAAGAATGTATTTAATTTATTTTGTCATGGAAGAATGAAAATATTTGTATGGCTTATTTTAATTAAAGTGTTTAACACAGTGTTCAGATATCCAATATTTTCATTTTTTTAAAAACAAATACACTCACTGGAAATTCTGAGAGAAAAACATAGATTCCATCTACATGTAATGCATATGGCGTGATTAACCAGTTAATCACGCCTTGAGTGGTCACCTGGCCACACGTTCATTCAGTAAACAGAGTAAATTAATTAATTCAGCTAATAGAGTGATAAAAAGGGGAATAAACTACAAAGTTATTCCTCAAAAAATGTGGAATAACTTTGTAGCTGCTTCCTATCGTGCCATAAATTGAATGTGTGGCCAGGGGACCCTGTAGTGGGAGCCCCATCAGCTGACAGAGCTCTGAGCCATGGGGGCACCCATACACCCCCCACAGCTGGAAGACCCTAGCTTAGGCAGTTTCCTAGCAGTGGGTATGCTCCATGCTTCCCCATGGTTGGGAGACCACAGCTGATGCAGTGCCCCAGCCATGGGGGTGCTTCAGGTGTGATCTGTCTGCTGTGGGGGCCCTTGGGGCATGCCAATGGCTGGGAGCCTGGGTCAGCTGAGGGGCTTCTAGCTGCGGGAGCACATGGTAAACCCTCACAGCTGGAAGCCCCATTACCTGAGAGGTCTCCCAGCCTCAGGAGCTTGCTTCTTGGTGGTGCAGGGGGAGCCCAGGACCCCCCTGCACCAGCAATAAGGCATGATGGGATCTGATTTACAATCCTACATTTGCATCTCTTGCTACTACGTAGCTGACAATAGGCTGCTAATTATTTTTGTCAGACCTCTGTGGCAGGGTGAATATGTAGGTGGTTTGGGATTTTTAGCAAATTGGTTAGTGCTGTCAGAAACATAACTGCAACACCAACGCAGTGCAATTAATAAAGTATTGCATTTTGATGTGGTGTGGCTGGACACCACCCATGAGACTAGATGTAGGACAGGCTCTTTGAAATGGTTTGTTGTAGTTCTGTGGAAGCTTTTCTTTTCCTTTAGCATTTATGTGCAAAACTGTTACTTAACAGTGAAATGAAGGGGGCTACCAATTTCACTCTTATTTATTAGCCAAGTCAAGCTACTTAACATAATATTTTCAGTGGTCCAAGCGCTTGGTATATGATGTTGTATTTATTTATTTATTTCATTTGTCTGCCATTCTCAGCAAAAAAGGGCCTAGGGTAACTTACAGTTTTAAAAAAAGGGAAATTGTAAAAACAGATAAAACATTAAAAATATTAATTAATAAAACAACCCCAAACAATACCCCAAAATGTAATCCCACGTGTTAGAAATTGGTGTCTTGTAGTGCTTCTGGAAGACGTCTAAGCTCTGGCTCTGGAAGGCCTGAGGACCGAGGGAGTTGAAAGAACAACTACTGAGGAGAACTTCCCATGTGTTTTCACCAAACAGACATGGTGCGCAAATGGAACGTGCAGGGTGGGTGCTCTCAGCTGAGCTTGAGGATTGTGATGGAACATAAGGGTGGAGGCAGTCTCCCAGGTACATCGGGCCCACAATACCAGTCCTTTGGTCAATACCAATAGGTCTATACCAATTCTTTGGATGCTTCTGGAAAGTTATTGGGAGCCAGTTCTGACTCTGGAGTACTGGAGTAATATGTTCCTGGTGATCCACCCTATCAGAAGTCAAGCCACTACATTCTGCACCAGCTGCAGCTTCTGCTTAGCCCCAAGAGAAGCCCTACATAGAGTGCATTAGTAAGATCAACGGGGTGCAGTTTCTCCTGGCAGTCTCCAGGCAAAAATTGTTAACAAATGCCATGAGTGCAGTTTCTGTACTATGCCCAAGATCAAAGCCAGATTGACAAGGGTACAATAATCCAATAGCATCCAGATGTGCCTGGAGCTGCAGGCAGGCATCCATCTGTACAATGACCTGCTCCAAGAATGGGAGGCTGGAAACGGAAATCTCTCTGGTTAGAGACAACCTGGATTTATCAGTCCAGTCATGATTTATAATGCTGATTTTATAAGTCAAGAAATCTTCAATAAGAATATCTAAAATATTGAATAATTCTATACCTATGATTATGCTACAAAATTGTGTATTGAAAACTGGAAAAAAAATTTAACTAATGTATCTTTTTCGTGGGATTCTCCCAGAATATCTTCTGTTGGTTTTTTTTGTATCTCTTCTCCCTAGTATAGCCCCCCCCTTTTCCCCTTTTCGATATGTCCGCAGTCAATAAAACAACAGCCCAATACATTTACCCACAGGCATCCCCTGCAACAGAATTACCAAGGTGCACAATAGACAAAGAAACATCCTCCCATTTAAGGTGTCACTAATGGTGACTACCTTTTAGTTGCAGCAACATTTTTGGCCAGCTGGAGCGCAATAGCAAGCTAGGACATGTTTGCTCACAACTTAGCAACCATAAACAAATTTATGGCAGCACAAGGTCAATATCTGTTTGCACCCTAGGTGAAATGTTGAAATGACAGCTTTGTGTATATGTCTGAAAGTCCATTGATTTATCTTTCATAACATAGTTCCCTCAGTTCCTTAACCTCTGGTTGCCACTTTCAGATTTCAGGAGGACACAACACTCAAATTAAAAATCCTTAAGGTGTTGCAATGCTCTTCATGCATTTCAGAATTTATCAAGTGACTGTGCCATAAGGTCTTTTAGTCATCTTATCTATGCATACTTGGGTTTTATCTCAAATGAGGCTAAAAACCAAATGGGAAAGGAAGAGCACTGAAAAGACCTTGCAACTATTTCCTCAGAGGATTTGCTGCTCGAATTGTAATGACAAGGGAGAGAAAGAACTACCTGAAAGTTCTTTGAGGCAACTAAGTATGGAACTGAGCCTGACTTTCAAAAAACCGTGTGCGCAAAGATTACCCCATTTCTGAATACTAAAGTCATTGTGCCCCCTTTAAAGATATACTATTCATATTTCCAGTCTTGTTTCCCTCATTGAGCTGACAGATGGGTTGTGTTTTACTACAGATTCATGTTTATTCTCTTGGAATGACTCTTTACTGGGGAGCTGACCATGAAGTCCCTCAAAGCCAAGTAAGTATTTTTTAAATGTTTTCCTGCAAATGTTTTAAGTTTTTTTTAACTGGATTGTTTGATCATCTCTAAAAGCAATAACCATAGCAGGGCAAAGTATACCCATGGGGCACTGAAAAGCAGGAGGGTTTTTTTCCAGCATATGAATTTTTGTAATTTATATAACTACAAGGTATTTGTGAGAGGGAGACGTTTCAGTAGAATTTAGGGGGTCCTTACCTAAGAGAGTAGTCCCAGTAATATTTGTAGAGCTATATTTGTAAATGTGGGCTAAGGTCAGGGTACTAGGACACTAACCTACGAGGCACAGACAATCTGTACCTTGGGGGTCTTTAAGAGGAGACTAGACAAGCACCTGGCTGGGGTCATCTGACCCCAGCGCTCTTTCCTGCCCAGGCCAGGGGGTCAGACTTGATGATCTATTGAGGTCCCCTCCGACCCTAACAACTATGAAACTGTGTAACATTTTTGCAGTCAATGGAAGTTGGAGGTTCCTAGTCCTTTCAGAACTGGGACTAAATAAGTAGGATCAGAGGTAAAATAAGTCATTCCTTCCTGATTATAGGAAGTAAAGCTGAAACAAAGAATTCAAAGATCGGTGTACCTAAAGGTAATCTTACTAGAGTGTAAGGGTTATAATAAGGGCCTAGAGTATTGTATTCCATATTATGCAGCTGGAGAATTTGTCATGAAATTCATCCTTAACTTTACTATTGTGTTCCAGAATCTAAGCACTTGTTAAAAAAACAAAAACACAAAACAAAACAAAAAATCCAAGCAAACCCTTACCTAGAAGTACTAAACATTGTTAAAAAAGAATGATGTTTCCAAGTATGAACTTTTAACTGGGTACATCTACAAATCCAGTTTACTGCAAAGTTGACTAATTAGTTCTGCAGTAAAGCATCACAGTTTACACATGCATCTATATTAGGGCTCAGTAAATTAACTCTGCTGTAGGATAGTAATGTCTGGGACAAGTACTGTACTACAGCGGAGTAATTATGTGCACTCAAACACACATGTAAACTGTGACCAGGGCTGGCTGGGGCATAACGGTGCTACAGTCCAGGGGCTGCCTGCTGCCTAGCCCTGCAATATAGCATCCTTGTGCCCCAGCTAGCCCCTCTGCCATCCAACACTGCTACTTGCAGTCTGGGGCTGACCCCTGTGCCCGCCCCCACACCCATCCCCCTCCCGGCCCTCTGCCAGCCCAGGGCCACTCCACCCCAGCTGGAATTGCTGTGGTCCCGGGCATATCTGTAAATCTGAAGATAGTTTTAAGAGGTCATTCATTACAATGAATTATTAACTCTGAAGTCTGACAAGGACATTTTATGTCAACTATTGATCATTTCAGTTGAATTATTCAGTGAATGTTACTCATTACATAATTCTAAATTACCTTCTATACTTAATTGGGTGCTAAAAGCTATCACTTGGCTACCAAAAACTCCAGCTTCTGGCATTTCAGTATCTGTGAAGCAATTATTCATTGATCACATAAAAACTTGGTATACTGAAAATCAAAAAGTGGAACAGCATACAATAAATTGTATTTGGTATCAGTATATCACAGAAGACCTACTGTCCTTGATATCAGCCTGTGTAAAACAAAGGGCTAATTGTACTGACTTTGCTGAATGAAACATGGAATGAATTATGCCCCATCATTTAATGCATTAAATGGCACATGAATAGCACTGCTGTCATTTTTTTAAAATATACATTGAAGTTTCAGCAGGATTTCCTTTAATAGCACCATAGTGCTGCTGACATCGTGAAGGGTTAAAGCCCATTTCACCATAAAACAATTGGGGGCTTGATTGTAGTGTACCCTGTTGTTCCATCCACTGCTGAACAAAACTGCCATTCATCCTCAATTAAAACTCTTAACTTTTCTCCTTTTTGATACAGTAGTGTTGCTTTGAAAGGAGGACTAGTGTTATTTTCTTTCATCTTGTACTGGTTTATATGAAGATACAGGAAATCAAAGTTAGCCCTTCTGTTGCCAAATGAACTGCAACCATATGAGGCTTAGAATAATGACTTGCTTGCAAATCTTGCTATGAATCAATGGGAAGAAAGATTGGATTTCATTTTGAGATATTCTAAAGTAATTTAATTATGTGTGCGTGTGTACTGTATAAAGTGTGTGTGTGTGTGCACGCAAGCACATTGTGTGAAATCTACCTTATAAAATCATTACTGGTAACTTGCTTAAGAAGAAACTACCTCTTATGCTCTGTTTTTCCCTGATGCAATTTCTGCAAACCTGGGGTTGGCACATTTGAATGAATTCATCGCACAGCTTCCCATAAAGGGAAGGTATTTGCTCAAATAGGGAGTAGATTCCTTTGCTATTGGCTTCGGAGCAGCTGTAAACACAGTTACAAGACTGGGTAAAGCTTAACAAGATTTCTCAGTTAAGATATTCCATATACAGTGTGCACACCTGATTGGACTCTTTAACTCACTTCTGGGAAGATTTAGTCTTTAACACATGACTCATCATCTTCATGAACCCTTTCATTCTTAAAAACTTTAACAGACAGTATCTGAAATGACTGAAAATAAGGAGCCTATGTCCAAAAAGAACGTTCAAGCTGCTTACTTGAAAAAATGACATGAAAAAACAGAACAAAACAGCGCTTTACTTTCAGCTTGCTGTGCCCCTGCACCAAGCACACCACATGCCCACAAGAAGCATTGCATTAGTTTGACCCGACTTGCCCAACATCTGTATAGATCAGGCACTTCAACAGGGCTTTTTGGCACTATTATTTAATAGCTGATTGAATAGCTGATGTATAAATATTATAGTCTGAGCCTTACTTCTGCTCAAAGAAAAAAAAAATGAGCACTGAATATATATATATATATATATTTTTTTTTTTTCCCCCCCCAACATAAATGGTAAAAATTGTTAATGCAATGTCATGGCTGAGAAATTAAAGGAAGACTTGAAAGCCCAAATGTCAGTTGAATGCTCTATTCCTAATGATTTTTTAAAATGGGGTCTTAGGGGTTCTGCTTCCCTTGGGCAGGAAAGCATCCACACATTGACAGCCAGATGACCTGTGCCTATGTTAAGGCCATTTTTGAGACAGGAGGCTTGACCATCTAATTTGTAACTGTGGAAGCAAGGATAATTTGATTAGCATGGAAAAATGTGGTATGTTCTGAAGAGTTTCACCCAGATGTTAGCCCTGCTGTTTTCATGAATATAGCCCTCTGGGTTGGTTACATGTTGTCATTGTCAGCTCTTTAATGACAGCATCAGTATGTTCTGTAGCTATTAGAATATTTTGTGAGGAAAAAAATTCTTGAATTATTGACAGTATTTCCATTGTATCTAGAGACTTTGATAGAGATGTCTTTATATGTAAGGTGATGTTGTCAGTATAAGGTGTTTCTTGTATCAAAAGCCTACCAGACTAAATAAACAAAATAGACAAAGGGGGATTAATTAATTATTATAAGCTGCATTATATGTGGCATAAATTAAAGTTTAGAAAGAGAGTGATTTGCCCCAAGTCGCACTAGAATTGAGACCAGACTTAGGAACTGAACCTATGTTTCCAATTGGCAGTTCCATAAACATAAAACTAAAAACAAAATCTTCCCTTCACTGTGTGTTTTACAAATAATGGAAGTGTCCAGATTGTCACTAGCTTTATGCAGGTGTACAGGTTGGGGAAGAAGCAGCAAAGAACTCCCAACTCTTTAGTTCTGTGACTGCCTACAATCCCATCTTTTTGGTTCTGAATGCCTAGAATTTGAAGAGCCTAATGCTCAGAAATGGTACTGGATTCCACAGATGAAGAGACTGTGGCTGCGCTTCTGCAGTAGCTCATCTGCTTCTGTGCACATTCAGGGACGTATATGGCTGTGCAGCAGTTTTGGAGCCCTCATGCTGTTATACTGGCTGTGTTTTATACTGTAGGCCTACCTGTGTTCATGGTGGTTTTCCGCCTCTTCCTCTGTGCATATGTTTCCTGAAAAGATAATGCCAGCCAGTGCACTTAAATGTCAAAATCCTGTGTTAATAAAATCAATATGTTAAATCAAGGTGGTAATGAATTGATTTTCCACTGAGATATAAAAAACAAAAACTGGAAAAACTGTGATACTTAATGTGTTGGTAAGAAGCAATGCATGACAGGGCATGTTACTCTAAGATAACCACCCACTCTGGGAGGCACAGGGCTGAAGTCCAAGTGCCTGTGGCATCTGAGAAGAGGTGTTATCAATGACTAGTGCATGCCCTGGAGAATATTATTCCACTTAAATTATCACAGGATTGACTGAGGGGGAAAAATGGCTAAATATCTCACAACCATATGGGTGTTATCTCATAATTGCAAGGTTTCACTTCTTAGCCAGACATTTTTTTCTCTCAGTGCCTTCTTCCTAATACTGATATACTCTAATATCTTCCTAGACTATGAAAGTGCAAATTGCATTGAAGTAAAACCTTGGAGGACTAATTTAAAGATTTATGGAAGCCTCTAAAGTGTATTTATTTGTCAGGGCTCACAAACAAATTTTGTAGTACTTGCTCATAAAGTATCTTAAGATTAGCAGTTAAAATGAACTCTTACTCAAGGTTGTCAAAGCATTTGAAAACTTATAATTAGCCCTTACAACTTTGAGATAGGAAATGATGATTAAACTCACTTTTGTAGGCTGTGTGACTAGCCCAAGATCAGACATGTCAGTGACAGAGCTAGGAATTAAATCAGAGTCCTAAATTTCAGTCCCCCAAACTGTAATCAACAGATCATTCTGCCTTCCCTATCTATGAGATTATTTTTAGATTGATTATATTGCACCACAGTAACAGGGGGAAAAAAGTCTCAGTGACAGTCATATGACGATTTTGAAAACAGAATCCATCGTATGTATTATTGAGTATGCGTATGATTCATAAAAGCTAAATATTTAACAGTGTTTCTTCTTTGTCTATTTTATAATCAGCCCATCAAGCTCGGAGACCATCTAAACAGCATACTGCTTGGCCTATGTGAAGATGCCATTTATTCCCGTGTGTCTGTACGAACTGTTCTGGATGCTTGCAGTGCCCATATAAGAAACAGTAATTGCGCACCTTCTTTCTCATATGTGAAACAGTTGGTTAAACTAGTTCTGGGAAGCCTGCCTGCGGTAAGTGTTTACAAGCCATTGAGCAATAACTTGGATCTGCACAGAGTGAAGAAATTAATTCAAAGTCTTTATGCTGTTTGTTCTTTATTCTCTCCATTTTGCTTAATGGAGCACTCAACCAAAAAATCTTACCCTTCTGTTCAAATATTTTTACCTATTTTTTAAACAAGTAACATCTGCAAAAAAAAAAAAAATTGAAATATTAGAAGGGTAATTTTTTTGGTTTTCTCTTGTTTTCGTGAGATTGTGCATTCAGCAGTGCTTTTGAGATGGTCCATTTCACTGTTTCCCCAGGAAAGTCGCTTTCTTTTTTCTTCTACATAACCTTGTGATCATAGGGAGAAATATTATTTGAAAAATTAGAAATTATATTGTAAACAACAAAAATTACAAGGAATGCTCAAGGGCAGGCATGTACCTCAAACAATATATGTCTTTTTTTTTTTTTTAATTGACAGGATTTTCCTTTTAAATTTTAACTTAAATTTTGGAAAGTTGAAAGAAAAGAGGAATCTTACCTTACCAGGCATCCATTTAAATTCTTCTTGGGCTCTACTGAGCTGTCAGCCATTATTACTATGAAGGGACTATATTATATAATGATGACAAACATACTAAATTATTTTCAGATGCGAGTGAAACCACATTAACTAGTTTCACAAAGTTACCATTCCTGACTGGCAACCTCTCCCTTCACTATTGCATTAGTGCATATTCATAGTTTCATAGTTGGTAGGGTTGGAAGGGACTTGAGGAGATCATCTAGTCCAACCCCCTGCCATGGACGAAAGAGTACTGGGGTCAAACGACCCCAGCCAGATGTTCGTCCAGTCTCCTTTTAAAGACCCCCCCAGGGTAGGAGCCAGCACCACTTCTTTTGGAAGTTGGTTCCAGGTCTTAGCTGCCCTGACAGTGAAATAGCGCTTCCTAATCTCTAGCCTGAAACTACCCTCCACTAGCTTGTGTCCATTGTTTCTTGTAACTCCCAGGATTGCTCAGGGGAACAGGGACTCTCCCAATGCCTGCTGGTCTCCTTTGACTAGTTTGTAGACTGCCACTAGATCCCCTCTCAGCCTTCTCTTTTGGAGGCTGAACAGGTTCAGGTCCCTCAGCCTCTCCTCGTAGGGCCTGCCCTACTGACCCCTGATCATGCGGGTGGTCCTCCTTTGGACCCTCTCCATATTGACCACATCCCTCCTGAAGCGTGGTGCCCAGAACTGGATGCAGTACTCCAGCTGCGGCCTGACCAGTGCCGCATCGAGGGGGAGGATCACCTCCTTGGACCTGCTTGAGATGCATCTGTGGATGCACGATAAGGTATGGTTGGCCTTCCTGACTGCGTCCCCACACTGTCGGCCCATGTTCATTGTGGCATCAATGATGACTCCAAGATCCTTTTCTGTCTCAACACTGGCGAGAAGGGAGTTCCCCAGCCTGTAGGTGTGCCACTGGTTCTTCCTCCCCAGGTACATTACCCTGCACTTGTCAGTGTTGAACCCCATCCTGTTCTCTTCGGCCCACCCCTGTAACCTGTCTAGATTCACTTGCAGCCTGTTCCTTCCTACTAGCGTACCCACTTCACCCCACATCTTAGTGTCATCTGCGAACTTGAACAGGGTGCTTACTACTCCCTCACCCAAGTCACTGATGAAGATGTTGAATAGTGCAGGCCCAAGGGCCGAGCCCTGGAGAACCCCACTGCCCACATCCCTCCAGGTCAAATAAGACCCGTCCACCACCGCCCTCTGGGTGCAGCCCTCCAGCCAGTTAGTGACCCATCTGACTGTGTAGGCATCAACACCACTGTCTCCTAGTTTCTTACTGAGAATGGGGTGAGAGACCGTGTCGAAGGCCTTCTTGAAGTCCAGAAAGACTATATCCACTGCGACACCTGCATCCAAGGACTTGGTGACCTGGTCATAGAAGGCCACCAGGTTGGTTTGACAAGACCTGCCCCTAATGAACCCATGCTGGTTGCCCCTGAGTATAAGCTCCCCTGCTGGCCCTTCCTGGACATGTGCCAGGATAATTCTTTCAAAAAGCTTCCCCAGGACTGAAGTAAGACTCACGGGCCTAGTTTCCTGGGTCCTCCTTCCTCCCTTTTTTGAAGATGGGGACCACATTGGCCGTTTTCCAGTCCTCTGGAATCCAGCTATCTTGTCTTCAGCCTTGTCTGAGCCTCTGGTTTCTGTATCCCTTGTGCTGGACCCCTGGCCCCAGTCTTGCCCTTCTCTGGGCACTGGGCCCCTGGCCCTTGTTCTGCCCTTCTCTGGCTGGGCCCCCTGGCTCGGTCTGTGCCCTTCCTGGGCTCCTGGGGCCCTGGCCCTGGCTTTTGCCTGTCTAGTCTGTGGGCCCTTGGCCCTGGCTGCACCCTTCTTCAGTCCCTGACAGGGCTCAAGAGACTTCCATGCCCTCAAACACTCCACCTTTCCTGACAGTCACAAACCTAAACCAGAGGTTAAAACTAAAACCAAAAGCATAAGCACTCTGGTTAAACTAAACCTCTATCCTCCTAACTATATATCGAAACTCCATGGGCCTTAGTCTTCTGCTAGCCCTCAGCCCTTCACTTGCTGTCTCCAGGCATAGCATGCTCACAGTCCATCACTCAACAACAGGCACCTCACCACAGAGCTCTTCCCTCTTCAGCCTCCAGGGCCAGATTGTCTGCCCTGGCTCTGGACCCTGGCCCTAGCTTCTCTCTCAGGGTCTGCCCGTTTCCAATCAGGTGAATCCCCAGGGCTGGCCACACATGCCTTCTAATTAGGCTCAGTAACACCAGTACCTTGCCTCCCCTGCAGGGCTCTAGGCTATAGTTGTACTGTGAAACAGCTAGCACTGCAGTAGGCTTCCTACTGCTCATGCAGACATTGTCCTGTTGCTCTACTGCAGAACAAGTAGCTCTGCAGTAAGCATCATAGTCCCTGCTTCCCTGGGCCAGCTCTCCTGCAGCTTCTCCCTTGCAATCTTCCCCACCTGGGGCTCTCCCTGGGCTCTTTCTCCCTTTCCTTCTTTTCCCTGTAGTTATTTTAGCACATTGGTACTCATCCTCTTTGGGGTCAAGGGATTCCTCAGAAAATGCCAGCTTTCACTCATTTTTTACTACAGAAGACTAATGGGGCAGTTCTTTTGCAAAGAACTCAGACCACAGCAGGTCAGAATGCTTTTGAACATTCTCTCAAGGAAAAAATAGACACAGAAAAACATTGGACATTAAACTATGTACTGAATGCATTCAATATGCATTGAATATTGCATGGCACCCTTAAAAGGATCTCACAGCACCTTACCTGAAAAATCACTGTTTTAGCCCAGGCCAAATTGATTCCTTCATTATTTTAATGGCTGTCTCTATACAGCTGCCTACTACTTGGACCTAATGTATAAGTACACAGATTATGTATAGAGAGTGTGATGTGCAAGGTCAAAGAGAGTTCAGGAATGCAGGATTTGGCCTAGTTGAATTTTGTATGGTGCATTCTGTGTCATGCATTTTCTCTTGCATGATACAGAAAATTATCTCTGTGTGAAACCTATTGTAAAATGTCATATTGACTGGCTGTATTTCATATTTTTGCATATTTTATAAATGACAGAGGAGGAGTGAGTGATTCAGTCTGTTACTGCTACTTGTTTCATTTTCAATGTGAAGGAAGCCAGCGTGGTTTTTATAAGCATCAGTACGAAATCTTCCAGTTTCTAACTTAAAAGGTTGGCTAAATATTATAGGTGCAGCATAAAGCAGTTGAGGTTTCCCAGACATGTTCTCTTTTTGAGTTCTCTGATCTCCATCTTGGAGGTTTTTTGAAATCTGAACAAATGGCCAGGATTTTATTCTGCTCCACTGATGGGAGCAGGGGGAGGGCAGTTGGAAGCAGCAGGCACACATATGCCTGCACGCACACACACATGTGGTCAGCATGCAACCAGTCAGGGTCGTGGGAGCAGCTGCACAGCTGGATGCACATACGTCTGTGGGGGGTGGGGGTTTGAGGGCCAAGGCTATTTGGGGGTCTGTATATGTGTGGGGGGCAGGGGGGTGTGGAAGGGCTGGATGTGTGAGGAGGCCAGGTGCCTGGTGGCACTGGGGCTGGGGCACGGTGGTGGGGGAGGGGTGCCTGCTTGTCAAGTGGGGGAAGAGGTTGGTGGGACCCTCTGAGAGCAGCTGGGAACTCCATGGCTGGGCTGGAGGCACAGAGGCTGGTGCTCATGCTTGCGATTACAGGGGCAGAGCAGTCAGAAGACACTGCCGGGATGGGGGAAAGGGGGAGGCATGGCCTGGCATGGCATGGGAACCCCAGCACAGGGCAGGGGGTACCACAAGCCTCTCCTCCTCCCTCCTCCAACCCATGGTGGGGCTGGACTTAGTCCACTGCCACCTGCGTGAATTGGAGTTGCCATGCTCCAGCCCAGTCAGGAAAGGGGCAGCTGGGGCCCCCTCCAGCAGGGAGGAGCAGGGCAACTTTGGACCAGAAGTGAGGGGTACCAGCAGGCCTGGGGGGGCTGTGGCTTGGGAGTGAAGGCACGGGGGGGAGGGTGTACTAGGGGGTCTGGGTGTCAGGAGTGAAGGGCACCAGCAGGGCCAGGGGACTGTGGATCGATAGTGAGAGGCACTGGTAGGGTCAGGGAGCTGCAAGTTGGGACTGAGGGTCACCAGCATAGCCCAGGGGAGTGAGGAACTGTGGGTCGGGAATGAGGGGCAGCAGCAGGGACAGGAGGCTGTGGGTGGGGAGTGAGGTGTCCCCTTGACAGGTGTTCTTTTCTTTGGAACTAGAAATATGGTAACCTTATCTTTGCATTATATGTTTAGATGTGCCTCAAGTAAGATGAGTTGATTGAATTCATGCCTAAAATGTGGAAACCTATGACTGACAAAATGTTACTTACTTAATTTCAAGAGCTGAAATGTGACCTGACCAATGGATTAAGGAAATGCTACTGGGAAATGCTTAAAGATATTATATGTCCCAGTAGCGTAGCTCCCTGTGCATAACAACCAAAATTACATTTACTTCTACATTTGCATAAAAGTTTTCTTTAGTAGTAGGTAGAGAACTGAACCTGGCAAATTTACCCTGGGCATTTATGTGGAATCTCTAAAGCAGTGATTCTCAACCAGGATGTCTTGAGATCCTTTTAAGAACAGGGTGCCACACAAAGTTAGTACTGTTAGGTGTGCAAACATAAATCTAGATAGTTCAAGCAGAAATCCACAGTGTTAAAAACATTCTGATCTGTTTTTTCTGAGTTCTTTGCAACAGAAGAATTGCTCTATTTTTCTATAAAATTGAGTGAAAGCTAAGAGCTGACACTTTCCAAGGGGTACCTTGAGTCTAAAAAGGTAGAGAATCACTGACCTAAAGCTACTTCAGTTATTTTCTTTCCAATTTATTTTAATGAAAAAAATGCTTGTTTCATAGGCTTGTGGGTTTATTCTTTATTTATAGTGTCTATAATAGATCATATTGTCTAAAATGTACCAAACAAATATTGTCAAGGTGAAATGTATAAAGGGGGGCGGGGGGATTTCTGAAAGATAAACTTTAGGGAAACTCTGTTAATCCTATTTTATAAAAATCATTCTGAAATTAGCAGGCCAAATACAATATAAATGTTTGTTAATCTTTTATGTTAAACGTGTATTTGCCACAGAGGGCCAATTTCCTACTAAACATGCTGACCTTTTATCTGGAACCATCCAGCCTTCATTATAAAACAGTCTTTCCAAAACATGTGACTGTGTTATTGTCCATTTTCAGATGGATCAGCTTTCCTGCAACAGAGATAGAAAATCACAGCCAGACAGAAGCCAGGCCATTCGGGACAGGCTGAGAGGAAAAGGACTTCCCACAGGTAAATATTCTTCTGTGGTTAGGACAACAGGGGCAATAGCCTTGTGGAAGACTGGTAGGATACTGTGCCAACCAAATGAGTGTTATAAGGGAAGAAGAACCCTCATTGACTTGCAGAGAAGTCTGAGAGTTGGTACTTCAAGGAACACTGTTCAGCTAAGCTCTTAATGGCAACAGATAAATAACAGTTGTGCTGAAAATATATAATTTTAAAAAAATACATGATTAAAATAGTACATTTAGAAAACTGATTCTCATATTCTGTTCAGGGTAAGATTTCTTATTTAGAGTATTTCACTATTAGAACTATTTATATCAGTTCATCCTCACTTGAAGTCATTAACATAAGACTGTATACCTTTCTGAAAGATTGGCTTTAGCCTAACCAGAATTTGAGTGCAGGATCGTGCAACATTATCCTTTTTGAAATCATAAGCAAAGTACTCGTTTAGTTCTTGAGGCATATTAGATTATCTTTAATTTCCAACCACATTTCTGACATCCCTAGATAACAATATTTTTTTTTCTTGTACTTTTTAAAATTTATATTGCTGATGAATAATTTTTATTGTTTCTTCTTAAATTCCATTGTGAGTCCTTAACTTAAAATCTCCTCCATTCCAAGCATTATTCGTATTTGTTTCTTTTGTTCTTTGATTTTTTTTTCCTTTTGGCCTTACCCCTATAACTTTGTGCTGGAGGCTTGTTGCAGAAATAATTTCTGTTGAAGTAACTTGTACATCTTCACAGTCTTAACTGTGTGTTAATAACAAAGCTTCTAGTTGGGTTATATTTCTAAATTTTGGAGATTTGTATTGTAGTTCAGGCCAGTATTTCCATGGTTTTTAAACCACAGAGTATTTATTTAATGTCTGAAAGATCCTCTCTCTGGAGACCATGCCCTGTATTTACAGAGGATGGAATAGATGATCTAATAGGTGTTTTCCTACTGTAACCTCTGATTTAGTTAAAGCACAACAGTGCAAGATATTTTTCTTTCCACCCTGTATTTCTTTACATCACTTAGTACTTAAGTGAGATGGTTAAGAAGGTTTTTTTATTTTATTTAAGAAAAGCTATTTACTCAGAAAGCTTTGGGATGTGGCATCTGGCTTTGAAGCTCTGTGGAGCTGAGGGTTTGGCTAGCCAGTTTGACCTTTGGCTTTAGGCCATCCCTGTACTTTCAAGATGCCAAGAATAACAGGATTCTCTTAGTGTTGTTTTTTCTTGTGGACTCATTGAGTGAAAGAAGAGTTAAGAGATCCTGGAGTAGGATGAATCTGCTTTGCTCAACCCCTCTCAGTTAGAAATATCAACATCCTGATGTTTTAAAGCAGAGGTGTTCAACTTCCAGCCAGTGAGCTAATTGCTGCTTGCAGAGCCATAGGTATCCAGCCCGCAGGACTCCCTGCAGATCAAGAAATTTAGCAGCAGGGGACTGGTGGCAATTAATATGGCCACCCTCCCCAACTGCCAAATTCCCAATCCTGAAAGTCCCATGCAGCAGGTTGGGGCCAAATCATGCCCCTCTCCCCACCCGCTCAGCTAGATGGGACTGGGCCATGCCCCCTTTCCCTGTGGGGCTGGGTTGGGGCTGGGCCATGCCACTTTTTCCCCATGGGACTGGGCCATGCCCTCTCCGTCCCCTCCGCAGAGCCAGGTTGGAGCCAGGGTGCCCCCTGTCCCCCTCTGTGCAGTCAGGTGGGGGCCTGCCACAACCTCCTCGTGCCGAACTGGGACTATCAGCTGGATCTGGCCTGTGGATGGCCTGAGCACTGCCCATCCAGCCCACTGGCTGCAAACGTTGAGCACCACTGTTTTAAAGCAATCTGAAATTAGTCATCTCTTTCTGTCTGTTCCTTTTTAAGGTAAGTTATATTGCCCTGTCACATTGCAATCTTTCCTTTTCTCCCTGGACTGATAGACCTGGATGCAGAAAACATCTGGACTGCTAGACCTGGATGTGGAAATAACTAATTAATATATGCTTAGGTATACCTTTTCATTTTACTGGTAGGGCCTTCTCAGTGCCCTCATCTCCTCAGCTTGACTGCAGCATATTACAGGGCATTGCTGATGTTTCAGATATTGTTCCTTGTCAGTGTAGATGCAGGTTTGAAGAGGTGATTAGAGAGGTACCTTGGGGTAACAATTGCCTGTGGATGAAAGGGACTGGATTTACTGGCCCAGGAGGCTCTTTAAAGTCCTATGATCCTATGAAGTCCTCTGTCCAAATCTGGCACAACAGGGGCAGCAGTAGATACTGAGGTGAGGAAGCACAGATAAGGATCTAGTTAGATAGAAAGTAATATATAGCATTCACTAACATAGCTCACCCTGATGTGGAATAGTAACAGTGCTATTCAGTGTCTCCTGTCAGTCCTCGCCCTGAAGTTATAGGGATTTTGGTTTGGGTTTTTTTTGTATCATGTAGTGTGGGATGGGAATGTATTTTCATTTCCATCACCACACAGCTTTGAGGCAGGGCCAGTGATATCAAGGTGATAAAAGGCATTCTCTCTCTCATGCTGTTTCCCTGACACCATCCCCTTAAACATATGCCTAAATGGTTGATGTTAAACCTTCTCAAAATTGCAGTTAATTTACCCTCACAAATCACACTAAAGATGAAGAGTATGTATTTTTGAAAAAAAATTAATGAGAGAAGATGAGAAGAAAAATGAACAAGTGAGAAAAGTAGAACTAACGTTGTATTGAAAGTTACTACTTACTTAGGGTACAAACAGATGTTGCCAAACAGAAATGGATCTGCTTTACTAAGTGAAACAGACCTCACCCCTTGTCTGTTCATCAGGCCCTTGGCCAATGTGGGACAAGGGGTGACATGTTCACCTTGCTAGGGGATTTCATGCCTCCTGCACTGCCCTGCACCTCCTTATCAGAACTCGCACTATCCCTTGCAGCACTGGTCCGAGCAAGGAGGCGCAGGGTGGTGCAGGAGCTGTGGAATTCCTGGCACTCCATGCCTCCATGCTGGGACCTGCACCGAGTCCTATGCTGACCCATGCCTCATGCAGGGGAACAAGTCAATGTGAATCCCAACAGGGAGGCACAGGATGCTGGGGATTCCCCAGCTCCCACACCACTCCATGTCTCACCATCACCCTGAACCAGGATCCATACTGACCCATGTCTCCACACAAAGCACAAGGTGACATGAAATGCAGCATGGGGTCCAGGTTGGAGGCATGGGAAGCTGAGAATTTCCCATCTCTTGTACCTCTCCACACCTTCTGGGGGTGCATCTCTATAAGTGAAGAAAGCCTAGAGGAAATGCATCCCCTGGGATCTTCTGGGCATGTGTCGGTAAACAGGGAAAGCCTGGGTGGGGTTACCTGCTTCAGGAGACATGTTCACAAGATCCTGGGTGGTATGGCTTCAGAAGCATGGAATCCTGGGCTTTCCTTGCTCAAAGACACACCCCCAGGCTCTCCCCAGAGTGTTTATGTAAGTGAGAAAAGTCAGGTGGGTACTCCAGAGGCTGGAGGGGCCCAATCCTTCCCAGGAATTCCAAGGCTGTGCAGGATAAACTAAAATTTGAGAATGTTCAGTAGAGAGATGAATGATGCTTGCAGATGAGTATCACCTAAAACAAATTTTGGATCCAAATTGTTTTTTCAGTAAATACCCCAGTGTTGCTTATTTTATGTTCATCCTCCTAACTGCTCAGAAGAACAAGTTAGGGTAAGGACTTGCATGTGCCTGGCACTGAATTATCAGGGCAAAAAGTTAGGATCAATTTTTTATAAAGCCCACTGTCAAGCAACTCCCTCTTCTGCACTTAAATTCACCCCTCTGTAGTGTGGATGAAGTGTGTTCCCTGTCTAATCTACTGCTATGCTTTCTGCTTCCTTCCCTGCGGTCTTTGCCCAATTTGCTACCTTGCTTTCTACTTCCTGCCTTATGTGCCCCTGTGCTGCTTGTCATCTCCATCATCTGCCACATGCCACACACAGAGGCTGCACATGCCACTTACAGCACCTGTGCCATAGGTTGGCCATCCCTGAGCTATACCATTAATTTATGTACTAACTTGGTGGTATTGGTAAGGGTCCCCATGATCTTAATAAATGTAAACATACTCTGACTCTATTAGGAGCTACGTATTAGGATCCTACATGGCTTTAAAAGAAGACCCCAGCATTCAATCTGCAAAGAAATAAAATATATTGTTGTTCCTAGATACAGATTCAGGGCTTTAATTTCTCTATTGGCTACCTGTCCTGCTTCAGGCCTACTTGGTTCATACTTCTGGTTTTCTGGCCCTGCCCCCATTGTGTTGAAACCCTAAGGAATTCTGTTCTCTTTGCTTCTGGCCTTGTTTTCTGAGTGTATTCCCCAACCCTCCCTGTCTCCTTGTGCTGGCTTTCTATCTCCTCCCTCTGGATACCATCTTGCAGACTCTCCACTCTGTCAGCTGCTCTCCCTAATCCCCATTTTAGTCAATCACTGGGAGTATGGAATCAGTCAGCATCTGTAGATGACCATATCTGTTAGTTCCAATAGGCATTTCATAAAGCGGAGCAAGTAGAGGCAATTGTATAATGACTAATGAGTGACAAGTAGCTGTCCAAATGCAGAGAATGTAGGCCTTTTAATATTTCTGTCTTCAAGTCTGCATATTTTTTACTGGGCATGTATAGACAAAACAAGGGGCATGTGTACACAATACTTTAAAGTGGGTTAAATGCTTTTGCACCGCTTTAACGGTGTTGGTGTTTGCATGCGTTGGTGGCGTATCGCACATTAATTCCAGCCGCTGTAGGATATTCAGCGGCGTAACGCGCCTTAAATGACTTGGGGGCACAGCAAACTAAAACACCTCCGAGGAGTTTTACTTTGATGCCCTACACCTGTGGAGCGAAGCACTGGGCTCCATGCAGCGCAGGGCCCTCGCAGGTAGCCCGTGCAGGCAGCTTGGCAGCAGCACAGGAAAGCAGGCTCCACCAGAGGAAGAAAGAAAAAAAAAAAGCAGCGAGCTTGATCTTTTTCTTTTTTTTTTCCCCCTGGAGCCTGCCTGCCTGCATGAGTTATGCAGGAACCCAGTCCTTCCCACCGCAGCTGTGGTGCCCTCCGGGACCACCTGAACCAGGTGCCTGCAGGCAGGTGCCATCTGGGGGGGGGGGAAGGGAGGGGCACTGCTGCCACAGAGGGAAGCACCAGCCTCCTCCCGCCCCTCCCCTCCCTCCCCCGCCTCCACTGCAGCCCAGGGACTGCTCCACCCACTGGCAGCTCACCCTCCCCTTCCCACCACTGGATAGGAAGGTAAGACATAGGTGTACACGACACGGGGGTTTACTTTGCCCTAAATTGAAGCAGTGTTTTTAAAAACCCACTGCTTCAAGTTAGGGCCCCCAGTTCATCTACACATGCCCACTGACGCTAATTCTGCATTAACACTAGATCACCCTCTCCTAAAGGTACAGCTTCAAGCTGTCTGGCAATGGGAGGGCTGGAATGCAGTAGTAATCACAGCCATGATAATCCTAGATTGCCCAAAACCTTAAGTAGGTGGCCCAAATAAAGATATGCCTAAGAAAAGTAAAATAAAGAGTGGAATGTTCAGTTCTTGCCTGTTTTCTACATTAGACCGTTTATTAGGCCTGTGTGAATAGGGAGGATTCAGATTTGGCCGATTCGGAGAACAGTGATTCAATTCAAAGATTCGGATCACTGTCCTGAATCAATTCAGCCGAATCGGCTTCAGAACATGCAGCGCTGATTCGGAAATATTCGGTTATGGACTATAATGAGGAATCACTGAAATATCAATAACTTTGTCATTCTTGGCAGATTTGGATGAAAACTGCAGGCATGCTAGCTCCTGCTGAGGCCATGAAGCCTTTGAGGTTTCAAGGAGATAGGTGCAGTGTTTTCTGCTGCCATGGTGCACCTCAAGGTGCTGATAAGCAAAATTTGTGACATACGTGACTGTGCGTGTGTGTGTTAAGGCAGCAGGGTAGTGAAAACTGCAGGCATGGTGCCCCTGTTCTCATGCTTACAACTCTACTGCAACCACTAAGCCTCAGGCCTCTCAAAGATCTTACAGGTCTGGGCTTTCCCCAGCCAGGACTGAGCTGCCTGGAGGTTATTAGGTGCCTCTTGCTCCTACCCACCTTTCACCAGAGAGGTTTGCGGTCCTGGCATTTCATGGGGCTGCCATGACACCGGCAATCCCACCCAGGCCTTCCTGGCAGTGTACAGTTTTACGTCATGCCCAGGATGATGTGGGGCCGCCTCCCCCCCCATATAGCCTCAGCCATTATACCTCCAAGTTCTTCCTGGCACGGGACCTCAGCAAGGAGATGTTTTTCCCTTGCTGTCTAGTGAGAAACTAGACTGCCGCCTCCAGCTCTGAGAGTGGAGCATTAGATGGCTGCCCTCATTAGCACCTGTCTTGCCACATAAATAGCCCCTTGTGTGGGCATGAGGGAAGCCTACCAGGTTTCAGGCAGAGTGGTGCAGGGGTTTCTATGAAACCGCACCTCTAACTGCTGAAAGCAAAACTTGAGTCATTTGTGTGTATTTAGGGGTGTAGGTTGTAGCTGGTTGGTCTAAGGACATAGCCAGACAAGGTTCTTAGGGTCAATCTGCTATCTTTTATTAGACCAAATGAATAGTTGGAGAAATTCTTCTTTGCAAGCTTTCGGATTTAAAAACGCTTCATCAGGCTGAGCCAGCATCTATTTGGTGTGTATGTGTGCTCTTCCTGGATGGAAGGAATAGTAAAGAAGCCAGAGGCTGGCATGCAATGCAGGCAAGAAAGCCAGTCAGTAAAAATGGAAATTGAGGTGTCAGGGGATGAGAGACAGGCTGGAGTAAGGGAGAAGTACCTACTGGTACCTGGAGAGTCAGATGTTAGGCAGCTTGTAGTGTCATGAATCCCTGGTATTTCTCCACTTTTACCTGCTACATTCCCCTTCCCCCCTAGCCTGTCTGTCACCCCCTGATGCCTCCATTTCCGTTTTCACTGACTGGTTTTCTTGCTTGCATTGCATGCCAGCCTCTGGTTTCTTTACTTTTCCTTCCATCCAGGAAGAGCACACACAAACCAACTAGATGCTTCCTCAGCCTGACGAAGAGTTTAAACCCAAAAGCCCATGCCTCACAGATGGCATCCCAGGCAACTAAGCTGAGCTTACCTGAAGCGTCACAATTCCACTGCACTACAGTACCCCCTGCTTCTGAATTGAGCGTGGGGATTCTGCCCTTTTCCCTTCCTCAGCAGGCTGAGGCACAACAACAGCAGGAGCTGACTCAGCTGAGCCACTTGCCTCCACAACCTCAACCTGAACCTCTTCCGAGATACCTTCCAGAGAAGGAGACCTAGCTCTAGTGGAACTTTGAGGGGTGTGGAGCACAGACTCAGATTCCCCCTCATTCCCCAGAATTTCTTTTGCTAGGGCGCTCAGGTCCCCTGCTTCCAGATTCAGCTCCTCCTCTGGCAGTGGGACGCTCACGCTGGGAGATGAAATTGGGGTGGAGGGGACTGTCCTGCTGGTGCTGGTGGCTACTTCTGGTGTTAGGGGAGGTGGTGCAGGGACAGGTACTGCTTCCACCTCCTTGCTCCCACTGGCAGCAGAAGACTCATCGCTGCCAGGAAAGAGGATGCGTCTATGTTTGCGGGGTATGGAACTTGCAACTCTGCCCCTAGCCCCTCTCCCTCCCCTGCCAGAAGACCTGGCACCTGCCTTTCTAGCATGCTTCATATTAATCTCTGCTGTGCTGGAAAATGTGTCTCTGTGTGTGTGCAGCTGTAATATCTCTTCTTCTGTGTTTGTATTTAGCTAACTAATATCTCCTCTTCTTCTCTGATTACTGTATGTGTCTGACTACTATCTCTTCTCGGTTGTCTTTACTGTATGTGTGTGAGTATGTGTATGTATGTGCTTTCCTGCACAGTGATGGATCATACTGCCAGAGAAAATACAGATTTCTTTTAAAGTGTGGGGGAAAACATAACAAGAACTAATAAGAGGTTTTTGGGGGACGAATAAGTTGAAAGAAATGGATTGGATGGGGATAAGTAGAGGGATTCTAGGCGAGGGTAATTAGTATGCTGTATCCAATCCTTTTCAAGAAGAGAGACTAGCAGGAGACTGACTAGGAAGCCAAGCCAGTCCCGTAGTACCTTTCAGATGCTGTTGCTCAGACACAAACAGCTCACAAAAGGGACAGAATGGCCGCAGGCAGAGACTTATATGCTGTTTCTACGTCCCTCCCCCAGAGCACTGCGATTGGAAGGGGACTCAGTGAAAGATCACAGTCACTGGCCAGCTACAGATGTCAGTTCCCCCCCACCCTCCCCAAACTCTCTCTTCTTGGGCTGAATCTTCTCTGAATCAAATCAGTGACCAAAGCTTTGCACACCCCTATTTTTTATCTGTTGTGTATATTTGAGTTAGAGTTGTCTAGTACATATGTCTACTACATATGACTTTTTTTAACTATTTTGAGAATTGCACATTATAGAAATCCTGCAGGTGCCACAAAAATGTCAGTGCCAAAATAGCATGCTCTATTTTAAGTAAGGTAGGTGTTATATTAAATATCCTCTTTCTAATTATATCACCTTTCCTTTTTAACCTAACAAGAGACACTGGGTAAATTTGGATATGTTGTTAATAGAAAATAGGCTTCTATGGAAATCTTTTGCCAGGTCTTAGACTTGGACTTCTGACTGTGTCAAAGCTTATGATAATCATGTGGTGCTGTAGCTTGAATGGCCTAAAATAATACAGCTATTCTTTAACAGTTCTGAAGAGAAAATAACCTCATAGAATTAAATATACCATGATGATGAACTCTCCATTTTCTCAGATACAAAACAGAATCCTTTTGTCTTCTGTGCTGAAGACTGTTGTTCAATTTTTATTACTTCCCCAGGTATACTTGTAAGATTGCTTCACATTTATTTTCTAACTTCCATTTTGTTCAGTTTGAACGTCATTGCTATAAAATTTTGAATGCTAGGAAGGTTTGTCTTGCATAGCAGTAATATATATAATACATATATTTAGCAAGGGTTTTTTCTCCAACAGCTTTAGAATGATAAAATGATGTTATGCATGTAAACCTGACTTCTGTTTCAGGTACAAAATGCTGAATTCAGAAAGCTGTAGATGTTATGGTGATCTGAGGAAAAATACAGTAAAAGCTCTGTTATCCAGCATCCCCCAGGAATGGGGATGCCGGATAACAAAATATGCCGATTAATTGAGCGGCCTCGGCTGCCACTTCTCCTATCGCGTCCCTCTACCCCTCCCACAGGCCCAGCGGGACAGGAAGGCGGGCCCTGCACAGCCCCATGCAGCCTGTTATGCCCTCAGGCCATGGGGGCTCAGCAGCGCAGGCTGCTTTGCCCCAGGCTGTGAGGGCTCAGAGAAACCGGAAGTGCCACGGTGGGCACTTCCAGTTTCACTTTTCCTTACAAGCTGGCATGCTGGTTAACAGAGCATGCTGGCTTGTAAGGTGCCGGTTACCAGAGAGTTTACTGTATTTATCTTAAGATTAGCCATTTGGTATCTTATCTTCCTGCAAGGTGTTTGAAAACAGATGATTTATCAGTTTATATGACTGTTCTTTTTTTCAATTATTTTTTTTTTAAATGGTAAGGTACTCACAACCCATTCATAACCACAGATTGAAAATATACTAATCCAATTAGTTGTTGTAAGTTTTATGTCCCTGATTCTTCAAGATGAAACATCTGTGCAGAGCCCTATCGAAATCTGACACAAGGTCCTGGCCACACAATTCCTTACCAGGATTGGATTCTATTTGTTCAACTCTAATTATTATGAAAGTGCTGGAGGTTGTCCTCATCTACTCACCCACTAAATTCAAATTTTTACCATCGATCTATAAGCTCACAAAGGAAAAACATTAATTGTGGTAGAAACCGCTCTGCTTTTCAAGGTATCCTTACCATCTTCACTGCCCAGTCTTCACCTCCATAAATTTCTCTGACTTTGAGCTGTATAGAGCTGAACCTGGTAACCCATGATGCAGAAGCTAGATCTGTCCCACAAAGTGGTCCAATTCATTCTGCAAAGATCCAATCTGGCATGAGGGATTGGTGACATGGAGCCGTGCCATGCTGCCTATTCCCTCTGCTGCTCTCTTCTCACGTGTTGAGTGGCTGCTCTGACTCATCTGTCCTTCCCTCACTGTAGAAGGGTAGGGTTAGTGGGGGAGCTGGCAGCTCAGGGGAAGAGGTCAGAAACTTCTAGGCTTCAATTGCATCTGGATTGCAAGCTCCAGCCTGCAGTGGCAAAAGGCTGATGACCCCCCCAAGAGTCCTAGAAACATAGAATGATTAATGGTGAGAGTTATCTGATGATGGTCTGTCAAGCAAACTTTAACTTCTTAATTATATTGAGAGGATATAGGCACCCCTATAGAGTGAGGGATCATTTTAAAGGAATTTGTCAAAGTGAGCAGCCTTATCTTCATGTGGGTTACATTCATTTGAAATTATTAAACCAGGGGAGGAAATGATTCAACATCCTGGGTAAAATCTTAGGTGTTGACAAATTCTGTTTAGCTATATGATTAAACAAATGAAAAAACAACAGATGTATCCCCACTCATGATAATTACAGTCTATAGAATTATGAAGAAACAAATTAAAAGACATTTTTATATGAAAATTGCTGTGCTTATTTGGCATTCTTCAGAATTTTTTTCTTAAGTTTAGCTACCTAGAAAGAAGTTCCAGAGAATGTTTGCGAAAGTTTATTATGTAGAGAAGTAGATTTAGAACACTGAGTGTTCTAGATCCTTTATAGAGAATAAAAACTAGTATTTAGTGTGCAAAAAAATGAAATGTATTAGTGTCCGCTACATGTCTGAGCTGGCAAAATGAATTCAAAGCGTTTCCTATGACGTTCAATGTCAATAAATATGGCAGAATACTTTATTCATTTTATTTGGGAATATTTTGTTAGGCGATACCATTTTTTCTTAACATTAGAAAAGCAGAAATGTGTAAGTGGAGAATAAAAGTTCAGCAAAACAATCTGGAAGCCAGTAAAAAGAGTTGAAGTCCCGTTTGTTTTCTGTTAGTTATGATTTGTATCCTGGTAATACCCCAAGTTCCCAGCTGAGCATCAGGCATCCTTGTGCAAACATAAAATACAGTACTTTTTCTAAAGACTCCCCACCCTAAAGAGAGGAGACAGAAAGATCTACTTCCCCTCCCATTTTTTTTGCCTAAGTGTGACTTTCTGTTGCAACTAACCAGCTGCATTATCTTGGCAAACTTTTGATGTTCTAAGACTTCAGAAAAGAAGGGAATGAGGAGAGCCTGTTGGACACCGACATAAGAAGTGCACGCAACTAGAGAAGAAATCTGTAACTTTAGGGGGAAAGAACAACTATGATTCAGATTTATACAACAGTACTGAAAGGGAAAAATGGTTTATAACAGCAAACTACTGCTTGGCAAAGTGTTAGAATACCCTGCTAGACAAGCAAAATGCAGTTTTGGAATTGTAAGTTTCCTTCCAAGTGCTGTTCTAGTTCAAAACAAAATATGACTTAACTGAAAGGGTTACATTCTTGCCACTTTTTACTCACACCACTTCAAAGGATAACTTTGCAGCCTGTGCTCTTTACAGGGAATGCAATGTTTCAGAAGCACTTAAATCTGGTATGGAGATTCCTTTAATAAACAGCGGGGGGGGGGGGGGAGGAGGTTTCAGGAGGCCCTCCTACCTACTGCTAAAAGATTGCAAATCCAGCTCCTCCATGAGCTACCCCCCTCTTGACTGAGTGGCCAGCTATATTGTTTTCTGTTTGCATCTAAGCATACTGATTGTTTGTGTGGGAGATCTTTTAAACATTAGTATAATCACTTCCTCTTCACAGAGCTTCTAGCTCAGCATTGCCAGCTTTTATATAGTTGTACATGCTGATGTAATTGCATGCACTAGTATTAAAATGTAGTCGGTGCTAGACAGAAACAAAAGAGGGAAAAGGCTTCACTTGGCAAAAACAAATATAAGCCATGTACAGACATTCTGGGCATTTATGACATGCTCCAGGATGGAGGGAGAGCGCTTTCATTTCTGCATTTACAGCACATTGGAGCATCCTCACTGCCTATCTATAGGAGCCCTCTGTTTCTACGGAGAGAATTGCCACTTTCCTGATAGAAACTACAAGTGTACAGACATTCCAGTTTTTGCTCCCAGAGCAAAAATGGCTGCACTGGGAGAAAAATAACCCAACTTCTTGGAGCAGCTTCTGCCTGGTTGGAGTTTCTATCTGATTGCTGCTGCTCCAGTTACTCCAGGTATGGGGGGACTGGACCAATCCATGCTTGCCCCAAACCAGGATCACCCTGGTCTGAGGAAGGCACAAAGAAACAGGGGAAGGGGGCTGTTGCAGGTTGTATACTTGTACCGCTCCCTTTCCTGGATTCATTTCTAGCAGTGGAAAAGGCATGAATGCTTGTATACAGCTATGGTCTGCATTTTCTAGAATTCTCATGGTTAAATAGCATTGATAGTATACAGTTATACCATGTCTGACAATCAGTTAACTACCTGTACTGACACTTTTGTGAATTGCTGACAGCAGACTAATAGTCCATACATGCAGACACATGCACTTGCAGCAGTTCAAATATAAGTGGTGCAAATTTGAGCTGGGGCTTTTTGCCTCAGTGCATGTGCCTGGACATGTGCTTTAGTGCGGTGCAAGTTGGGGAAAAATAACCCTGCCTGGCTCCTCCCGGGTCTGCTGCCAGGGGGAGCTACAGCCTGGGTGCTGGCCCCAGCAGTGTAAAAAGCTGCCCTATCCTGGCCCCATCAGTACAGAAAGCTGCCCTGGCAAGCAACTCAGAGCTACTCACTCTCAGGAGCTTCTGGGGCTCAGCCAATTGGTATCTGGGGACATGACCCCTTGTGCCAGCTGGACTGCTGAAGCACCCCTGAGACTTCCCTGCACCCTTTCCCCACTGCAGCAGCCTGGCAGTAGGGACTGCTGCCTGACTGTGACCTGCCGTGCGCCTGCCAGACCCAGATGGGGACTGCATAGCCAGTAGAGGCATCTGCCCTTCTGGGCTAGTGGGCTGTGGCTGCAGAGTTGGCCTTTGTGCAGCACTACTGCCATGTGTGCACCTGCCCAGCCATCTGGGCAGATATTGCCTGGAAGATGTTCCCAGTATGATGACCTGCTTTGAACTGTCCTCCTGGCCCCAGTTGGCTAGAATGTCAGCCACTTCCAGCTGGGTCCAAGGTGCCAGCTCTGAGCAGGCTCCTCTGCCTGTGTCCTGCCACTAGTCTCCCTAGCAGGAATTCTGGTGTTTCCTAATTAAACTGAAAAATCCTTGATTTAAAAAAAAAATAAAAAAAAAATCCCGAAGTCCATGTTCCTCCACTATTAAAACAAAAGACCACTATATACATATATACATATAGGAGAGAGAGAAACAGAGACAGTGATCAGTTGGGCAATGTTTTATTGATACATCTACAGTGTTAAAGCAGTTTGGAAGCCTACCAGTGTCTCTATCATCATAGAGAAATGAATTCTAAATACGTATGTTTTGCTGTTTGCCTTTGGTTTTTTTACCATAGAGCAGTTAGAGCTCCCCCCGACCCCTTCACTAACCAGGGTGTGGGGACAGCTGCCCCTTCAGCCACAGCTCCCACCAGCAGGTCTCACCCTATGTGGCATCTGGGCATGCAAGCTGTGTGCTGGGGGGATGTGAGGTTTGCAGAACAGGGTTGGGGTGATGTGAGTGGCTCTGGAGAGATTTGGGGGGCTGTGGGTAAGTGTGGGGGGGCTGCTCAGGAGGGGTGGGTCCCCTACCCCCTGCAGGGTGCAGCCTCCTTGCACAGCTCACAGATTGCCCCCCCAAAGGGCTACAGCCCCTCCAACAGGAGCCACATGGCCCCTGCAGGGGCTACCATCCCCACTTGCTCCCCCAACCCCTGGACTGCTGCCCTACCCAGCCCCATCCTCTGCCAGCTCCTGCAGCCCCCTGCAGCCCTGATAGCTACCCTGCCTGGCCCCACCCCGCACCTGCTCCACCTGGCCCCAACCCCCGCAGCTGCTAATGCTGGTGAGTTCAGGGCTCCCCCCCTCCCCCCAGTCGCCCTGATTCTGGGGCTGCGCAGGGCACTGATCAGTGGGGCTCGGGGGGCTAGGTGGGGGATGGGCCTAGCGATCGGGGAGCTTGAGGGGCAGGCAGGGGATGGGGCCAGGCGAGGCAGCGATTGGGGGGGCTCAGGGGGCAGGAGGTGGATGGGGCCGGGCTGGGCAGCTATCCAGGACACTTGGGGAATGGGTGGAGGATGGGGCTGGCGGTGGTCTTCCCATGGTCCCCTCCCCCCTTCTCCAGCACCCCCCCCCACCACTTACAGCATGGAGCCCAGGTCCAGCTCCCTGCAGCTGGCATGCTGCCTGCCCTGCATGGTCAGGTAGCGTGCTTCAGCACCGGGACAAGGGCCAGCCATAGAGACGCTCTGGCTGACTACCAGAGCATCTCTGTGGAGGGCCCTAGCCTCCAGTTGCCTCTGGGCATGGTCCTGGACTGTGCCCTGTGGCAAAGTGGGGGGTCCCCAACTAGCCATGGGGCTAGTTTACCCACCTGCCTCTGGGCACACCACCCACCTGTCTCTCCTGCCATGCCTTGTTTTTAATTAATCATGTTGTTAGTTAAGGTGGGAGGCTTCCCATTTTACACCCCAATGTTGGGGGGGGGGGGGGCTATCTGCAGCTCCATTCCATGCCTACACCATGGCCCAAGCCTCACAGATGGCATCTCAGGCAGTTGGCTCAACTGTTCTCTTCACCCATTAGCTATGGCCCCAATCATGGGACCTTCGGCTTCCATAAGCCCTGGCCCCATCTCAGGCCAGTCGGGACCCTGAGCTTCTTTGCTTGTCATGGGCATCCCTCACGGTGGGCCCCTGGCCCTTTTGACCCTTCTGGTCCTGGCCCCAGCATGGACCAGTCGAGTGCCTCGGGGGTGGGTTTTTACCTCCTGCCTGCACTTAAGGATCACGGTCCCCCATTCCTGGCCTGCCAGCAGCAAACTGCTCTGTTTATATAGGCAGCCATAGATCTAAAATGTCTGCCGCAATTAAGCACCTGCTGGCTGCTTGCCTTGGCCCTTAAAGTGGCAGGCACCAACAGTACCCTGCCACATGCCCTACCCCACTTTTTTTGCCTGGGGTATTTTTTGACCCCTGGATTTCCAGGGGTATAATTTTGCCCCTGTCTAATTTTGCCCCCACGCTGCAAATTTGCAGGCCAGGGAACTTTTTTTGTTCATCTGGACATGCCCTACTTGTATAGGGCAATGTTCTGGTGTGCTCTTGTTCAAAGAGAAACCAATGAGGTGACCACATATAGTGATTTAGGTCAACTATCTCTTTTTTCCTGCATTACATACCCTGTCCTAACGCAAGGTCTGACATCAGCATGACCACTGCAGATCTCTTTAGAGTGTATTGCAGTCTTGTAATGGCCTTTCATTTGTAGTTTTGTAGTTTGGATACATAAGTTTCTAGGCTAGAAGAATGCTTTATTAATTTTAGAAAATGGCAAGTTTGAAGAAAATTTCACTGCCTGCATATCTGTCTGCATGCTGGTACCTTTAATTCTTAATTTTATATCTTGTATTAATTATGGGGGAAATATTGGGTCAGTAACTGTCAGCATGTTTTCCAGTCCATTTGATAAATGGAGAGTATAAATGTTGTTTAACCTCACAAATAAGGATTTATTTGGAAGAGGCTTCTAAAATGCGTTCCTTTAGGTATCTGATTGGAGTACAGGCTCTGATTTTCATCCAGTAATTTAAAGTGTTTAATTGCACTGAAGTGCTCACATTAAGCAGCCCTGTTTCAGATTGTGCGAGTCCCCTGTCATAGAGTTTTGTTAAGATAAAGCCACCTTTAAAAGTAATTAGAAATAGTTTCTATTTTGGAGTGAACCAGATGATCAGCACTCCATGGTTCTACTCCATACATAAAATGCTCTCTACCTTAGATCCATAGGCTTTTAGTGTTACCAGTACTGCCCTTCTTCCTATCTTATTATTAAAGGTAAGTTTGCACCCGAGGCATGTTTGCTTTAATGCATATGTTTTTCATCATGTTTGATGATGAAAAACACTACCTGGGATTTAGCAGAGTTGATTTCCAACTTGTATGAGACATAATATTGTTGAAAAGCATCTAGTAACCTTTGGAAGCCTATCTGGAAATGTGACATTAATAGTGCATGCATCATCTACATAAAGCAAGAAATCATTCAACATTGTGGATGCATGGAATTGATTCCCTGTTAGTGCATGTTTTAGATCATGCAGGACTAGATAATATGTTAGTGAAGCGGTAATTTGCAAGAAGGACAGAGCTGTTTATCTTAGGCACTTATACAATCTACATTTTCTTTCATATCTTCATTATAGTATCCCACAACATCGCTGTGAGGCAGGAAAATACTGGTCTCCCTGGAGACCTGAACTACTGTGACTAAGTAACTTGCCTAAGGTCTTGAAGGTCTGTAGCAAATGAGAAAAAACATTCTAGATTTCCTGTGTACAGTCATAACTACAAGTCCAACCCGTTTTCAAAAGTAATAGAATTAGGCTAACAAGCTTGTGGTAAGCATATGAACCTTAAGTATGTAATTGTGTAGTACCATCGCAGTTTCTATCCAAACTCCTTTTCCTCTGTGTTGGATATTTAATCCTCACACAAGGGTGTGTGTGTGTCGTCGTCCCCCCCCCCCAAAAAAATTTTTTTTCTTTAAATATGTGTCTCACATTTTCAGTTGTTGCAAGTGCTCCCACCATCTGTGTATGTTGGAACGTCTGCACATTTCTAAAATACAGTGCTTACAATACTGTATAAGTAAGGTATTTACTTAAATCAGTTTTGTGATTTTCATGGAAACCGTGAAAAATGATGATCTCCGTGATTTCCCAGGAAATCAACCAAAAACAAAAAACCTAATAAAAATAAAAGTATAACTCCCCAGAAGGAGCCAGTGATCCTTGCTGCTCATGCAGCCTCCCGGGAGAGGAAGGCATCAGCTGGCAGGGTGGCACAAAGGGCAACTAGCAGTCAAGATGGCAGCTGCTCCCTTGTTCCTCCCCCCCCACTCTTTCTGCCAATCATCACCATGGGTGGTTCCTCTCCCCAATAAGTGTTGAGGGGTGGGGCTGTATGAAGTGCAGCCAGCAGTCAAGATGGCAGCCAGTCCCTCATTCCTCCCTCCCTCAGGGCCTCCCTTTCAATCAGCACCAAGGGGTATTTATTTATTGCGAATTTATTGTGAAATCGGCTCTTCAAGCCATGACCAAGCCATGAAAATTGCTTTCTCTCGTTGTGAGTTAGTTAAGTCCCTACATATGATGTGGGTGTAGGGGACTTTGGCAGCAGTAGGTTTGTGATGGCTTCATGGCCAATGGCCATTGGAAGGGATCCTTGAAATCCTTGCCTCTTGCATCATTTTGGGACCATCACAGCTACAGCACCAATCTTACAGTACCATACTGTTTTGAGTACAGTAGTTGAACACACAGCAGCTTTTTATAGATTTCATAGATTTTTAGGGTTGGGAGGTACCTCAGTAGATGATCGAGTCTGACCCCCTGCCCTGGGCAGCAAAGAACGCTGGGATCAGATGACCCCAGCCAGGTGCTTGTCCAGTCTCCTCTTAAAGACCTCCAAGGTAGGGGAGAGCACCACCTCCCTTGGAAGCCCATTCCAGTTTCTGGAATGCTTTTGTGAAACATTTTGTCCTTATCCTTTTGGAAGCTCAGAAATTAAAATGTTATGACTTTTCAAGGCTAAGGATTGCCTTTTTTACTCATGATGAATATTAAACCAAGACTGTAATAAACAAGAGTAAAGCATCGAAGCTTCGGGCTACAAACCAATCAGCTTCCTAAGTTGTTTGTGGACACACTGAAGTGTCTTCCTGAAGCACTCAACAAACTACAATAAAAAGTAAAAGCCTGGCAGCAAACTCTACAGGAACCTAATGACTGAAATACAAGTGTTGTTTTGGAGTGGAGCTGATCAGCTCTCAAAGAACTACAGTAGTTAGGATTCCAGAGCTGTCTTTCACAATACAAGGGTCAGTGAAGCAAATTAGTTTAAACTCACAGATTGTCTTCCTTTGTCAAGAGGACTTAAAATCTGACTCAGGCAGAAGAAATATAGGCTAATATCTCATTTGGGATATTGTTAGAAGTTCACTCCAGGAAAAATAATATACACTACTACATCTCCAGCAGATTTGGCAGACATTTATTTGGCAATATGCCAGTGAGTGTTTTCAATCAGTTTTTTCCCGGAAGGGAAACTACAATAGGTTGAAAATCAACATATGTAATGTTTGTATACCTTAAATTAAAACAGCTACATATCATCCCTATAATTTAACAAAATACTGCTTGAGTTGGAGCATAGATATGATTAAGCTACTTTATGCCTGGATTGCACAATAGGTTTTTGGGGTTTTTCAATCCATATTCACAAACATTTCAATATAGTTTTCAAATGTTTCTATAAAAAGGTCTGTTGAGCAGAAGAGACATAGCAACCGAGTATTCTCTAATCCTGCCTTTCCCCTGGGATATTAATAGTCAGCTATTAAAGTTTGTTTTTAAACAAGTGGTGTTTGGTTGATTCAGGCTTTAAATGTATGTTTGGATCATAGAAGCCACTTGCTGGACAGTATGGTTACTTATTGTCATTAAGTACTTTTCCAGGTAGTGTTTATAAAATTGGATGAATACTTATCAGAATGTTACATGACAAAAACATCTGCTAGCAGAGAGCCCTTTTTTCAAGGTTGCCTACATTCTAATGGTCATCTGAACACACTTGTAGAAGCAGTATCTTATTCTACCTATTAGTGAGCCTTTCTTAAGGGAAAAAAGGAAATAATTTCAAAATAACTTACTTGCCTGATATATTGAGAAGGCTGTTAGGAGTCACCATCTTCTGATAGTGTTTGAAAGCACAGGACAGGTTTCTCCAAATGCCTAAATATATAGAATTTGAACATATCTAATTCACTACTTAATAACATTTGGAGCAAAAAGCTGTTACAATAATTATTCTGCCCTTGAAAACTTCATGTGAATGCTTATTTTAAGTTTATAAAGCTGTATCTCAAGAAATTGTAACACCATAAAATAACAATAATAAGATCCAAGATTATTGAATCCCAAGTTACATAGTCATCTCTGTCTCCAGATGATACCCTAAGGCAGTGGTTCTCAACTTTTTTTGTACCAGGACCCATTTGTAAACATCGATGGCCAGTACTGACTCAGTGCCCCTCACTCCCAACACACTGCCCCCTACCCCCAGGCCCCAGCCCTGCAGTGTATGGGGCCGGGGGCAGGGGCCAAGCAGCCCTTTGCAGTCTGGAACTCTGCCAGCCTGCAAGGGAAAAGACATGGTTTCCCATGTTTTTCTTCTTTAAAGGAGGATCCATTTTTTAAAGTTTGTTGATCCATTTTTTAAGTTTTTTCATGACCCTTTCATATATTCCTGCCACCCACTTTGGGTCGCAACCCGTGGGCTGAGAAACATTGCCTTAAGGCATCCTCTACATCAAAAGAGCAAACCTAGACAGGTCATAAGGCAATAAAAATTGTAGGTGGTATCTTTGAAGCTCAGCCTCTTGAAGGCTCAGATAAAGCATAGTGGTTTCTTAACCTGGCAGGGGAAATACCATGTATCTGTGTCTAAGAAAGCAGTTTTACTGAACTGCTTCACAGGAGAACTGCTCTTCTGGTGTGGTTGAGTACTTGCCGAGGTGCAGCAGCTTCAAGTCCAGTTTATGGAAATGGGACTCCCTTGCTTGCTCCGAGGGCCTTATCACTAAGGGCAGGCAAAACTCCGGGGCATCCGAACCCTAAGCCTCCAGGCTTGGGCCTGTAAGTAGGATGCCCACCAAAGGTTTTGGAAACATCTAAAGCCCCAGGTGCAGGTGGAGGATGTTTGCCGGTAGTAGGGCCACTTATGGTTCTGGACTCTTGGATTTGGAATTAGTTTTGGTTAATTTGGCCTCAGATACAAATTATATTTTTTTTAAAGTATCTTTGAAGCATAGGTAAAATATGTAAACTGTGGCTATAATATTGTTTAAACTATGTCAGTCTAAAAAAGACCATTTGGTAATCAGACAATATTAAAATAAATATTTTTGGAAATATATTTTTAAATATTAATATTACTTCTGAGCTTACTAGACCTAAAAATCATTCTAGAACACTTCAGAAACATTGGTTTGGGGTTATTCATTCACACAGGAGAAATCTTATGAAGTAGCTTTTCCAGTATTTTCAGGTAAACCAATGTTGCATTTGAGTTTATTGTATAGCTTAGTAAAATCCATAACTTTGTTTAATTAATTGAAAATATATCTACAATGCATTTTTCTCATTCCAGGAAGAAGTTTAATGGAAAGTGCACCAGAAGGACATAAGGCTCAGTTCTCTCAACACTCCACGCTTAACAAAGGTCTTAGTAAGTCTATGGGATTCCTGTCCATGAGAGAGGCACAAGGAGAGGGAGAATTTTTCCTGGATATTTCCTCAGATTACAACTCTGGACATGAAGACGCTTGCTGTCCCTCTCGATGTAAAACTGATGACTTGGAAAGAAAAAATAAGCTCGGGGTAGATGCTGCCTGCAAGCGGAAGGTTTGGGCTTCCTCCACAGACTTGCTATACACAACTGATAAAGCAACTGAAAGAGACCGTTCTGGAGAGTCTCGCAGGCACAACCATCATTATGACACAATTACAGTACGGACTTTAGCTACCACCAGGAACAAAGAAGCAAGATATTCTGATGGGAGCATAGCACTAGATGTCTTCGGTCCTCAGAAACTGGATCAGCTGTGCCAGGTGTCAGAGACATCAACTTCTGCGGCATTATTAAGTGCTTTTGACAGAATCAGAGAGAGACAGAGGAAATTGCAAGTTTTGAGGGAAGCCATGGATGTAGAAGGTTAGTGTGATTTGCTACTGTGTTGATGAGTGGAACACTTACCACAAGTGGCTTTCTCTATTTGATCACAACTCTCTGTCTGGCAGCTCCTGCAAGAGGCGAGATCTCATTTAATCTTAATTTTTTAAGTAAACTGAAAAACATAAGGAGTGTTGCTTCCTTATTGGAGAACTATTGCTATCCTGGTTCAGAATAGTTGCCTGTTGAGTCAGGTATTCATGTTTTACATTAGTCCACAGCAGAGACTTTGAGTGCTTACAGACGTGGGGGAAAAGAAAAAAACAATGCTTTACTTTCAGCTCAGTGTGCCCCTGCACCAAATGGAGTGCTTGTCCAGAAGAGGTATTGCATCAGTTTGACCTGGCTCACCCAGCAACTGTATAACTCACGTGCTTCAGTGGGGCTTTTTGGCACTTTTATCTAGTGGTTGAAACACGCATAATACACAGACATTGGGGAGCCAGGTCAAACTAATGCCGTTCCTCTTCCAGGAAAGCACTGTTTTTTTTGTTTTGTTTTTTTCCCCATGTCTGTCAGCACCCAAAATATGTAGATCTACTCCACTTCCTCCCCCTACCGCTGGAGATGTAGTCTATGCAGGGTTGAAGCGCACTGGGGTGTTAGGGGAAAGCTTGAAATGCCACAGCTGTTTCTGTACTACCCTGAAGGACTTGAGTTTCTCTTGCTATCATTATTTCACCTTTTATAATGCTACTCTTAATGTGGCAGAATGAAAGTTGTGGGGAAGAGGGGGAAACACTGGCATGGAGAGAAACACTGTATCTGGAATCAACATCAGACCTTTAATGATTCATCTCCTAGGTTTCCATATGGAGGCTTTTCCATTAAAGGATATTTAGTTGAAGGGGGCTGCATCAATAAAGGGACTGCAAGGCTTCATTTTTTTGTTCCTTCTGAGACAGAACTCTTGTGCTCCTAAAATGGAAAAAAAAATGAGAATGGGAAAAAAAATGAAGAAAATAAAATAAAAAACATTACATGACATCAAGTTATACTGTTTTTCAGAGGCTTATTGTGTTTGAAGGAAGTTGGGTTTTTTTCCTTTTAAACTGCTTACTTTTGAAATATCATTGTCTTTGGCAATTTTGTTTGAAAACATTTAAAGTTAATCTATATTAATGTTGCTAATCTATTAATTAGTTTAACCTTCAGTCTCTGAAGACATGCAGTTCATGAAACTAAAGAGCAAGCCGCTCCCTGCACTAACAAGGAAAATAAAATAGTTTCACTGTTCAAGATCTCTGCTCTGTGCATGTTAGTATTGCACAATTGCAAAACCCAAGACTTGGCCAATCCTACTAATGAGCAACAGTTTGTCACTCCCACTCACACAGTTTGTGGATACTCAAGAAATCTTAACATGTCCATGCCCTGAAAAAAAATGTTGAGATGATTCAAATGCAGGAAAATACCAGATTCACACAAGGAAGGGTGAAAGTGCAGTTAGTGATAATAGATATGCTGGCTTCTAGGCCTGTGTGAATAGGGAAGTATTCGATTCCCCAGTGTGGGTGGGGGGTGGAGTGCGATGCGGGTGCAGCTCACTCTGGGCGGCAGCAGGGCATAGTTCCTGCTCCCAGCGCTCATGCGCCCACATCCCAGCGCCCACCCCGCTTGAGTAGCGCACTCCCCCGCCCCAGCTTGGCATTTTGTCCCAGTCCCAGCCCCAATCCCTCCCTCCCCTATGCCCTTTCCCTCCCCCCGACCCCAACAGACTTACCAGCTAGAGGCATCTGTGTCAGCTGCCTGTTTAGTCTATGGCCAAATATCCGAAGTGGCTAAATCTTTTCTGAAGCTTTTCTGAAATGATTCAGATGATTTGAATCGATTTGGAGCTTTTAATTGGTCTCCCGATTCTATTTGGATTTGGAGATTCAGTCACCGAATTGGGCCGAATCTCTTCCAAATTGAATCAGTTACTGAAGCTACGCACAGCCCTACTGGCTTCCTGTTTGGTGCTGAGTGACTTATTTGTTTAGAGAAGATGCAGACAATGATTGATGATTAATGTTCCATCATTGTGAGCTCACAGTATTGTTTAGTAGAAAAGGTTATAAGATAATTTCCCGGTATGGACCTGACTTGTGACATACTCATCTTACTCTGCCCTTTAAAAAAAAATTAAATAAAGATCTCTATACAAGAGCTCTATCATGTGTTTTCCCTGCTCAGGCAAGGATTTTGGTTTTCTCAGGAAAGAGTTTTAGATTAGAATTTTTTTCAGTGTAATCTTCAAAAAGGGCTCTTTTATTTATTTTTTTTTAAATGCTGTTTTCTATATTTGGCTATTAACTATTCAAAAAAGGCTTTACCTAAAATTTTGTTCTGAAAATGAATTCCCAGTGAGACTTATTTGTAACTTTTTCAGTGAGGAACATTTTTAGCAGGCTGGAATTCAAAGGTTTTTGATTTTGGAGGCACTTACTGTATGTTTATACTGGCTGGGAAGCAGCATTTGTATAAAATATGAACTGTCTTTTCTTTTTTCCATTCCTATGCTCCACATTCTTTACTTTCTGATCTTTAGGATGGCCATGTTTCCCTAGTTCCCTCAAAAGGGGATACTGCCACACCCCCATTCCTCCCCGCTTTATTTCAGCATGTCTGTGCTGTCTCTGAGCTTCAGTCTCAGCTGAATATGCTAGAGAGTTGGGGGATAAGAGGGAAACAGGAGGAGGACTGTTGAAACAGTCCTGTTTTAAACATGACCCAGGCATCCCCATGAAAATGGTTTTAAAAAATGGTTAATTTGAGCAAACCAATGGGACACTTGGGACAGGTGTTTAAAACAGCACTGTCTTAGTAGAAATGGAATCTATGGTCACCCTACTTACCTTGCCTTTTATAAATTGAATTAAGGGTCTAAACTCTTTCCCTTTGTGAACCTAGGCATTTTTGGCCCTCTCCACATGCTGTGGACACGTAAGCATGCATGCATAGACTGAGCGTTCCCTGGAGACTACACACTGGTCAGGCATATGTACTTTTGTATAACTCAGGTAAAAGGGTGGATAGAGGGAGGAAGGGGGGGCGAGGAGGGCTTTTCTATGCGTCTGCCCTAGTAGCTTAGTGATTAGGACACACTCCAGGAAGTTGGAGACTCAGGTTCTAGGTTTTTGTCACCCAGAGCGGGTTTGAACATTTATTTTTCTGATTTCCTAGCACTGTGTTGTAACCATCATGTTACAGGTCAAGCTTTAGCCAGTTGTATTTCCAGTGCTCCTTTTGAAGCTGAATCACTATCCCCTGTATTTAATAGTCATTGGATGAAGCAGGTGGAAGGCATTGCAATGGGGAATTTTCAGCCCTTTTGGGAGCAAGGCTGCAATATGGAACCCAGGGTCCCCAGTCATCCAGCCCAGCAGCCATTTCATTGAGATGCACACCCTCTAGCTTGTTCTGTCTCCCCTGGGCCCACAATCTCCCTCTGTCTCATCCATGTAGGAGTCCAGCTTCAAAAGGAATGGTAGAGAGGGAAATGGATAATTCCTAACCTGTAGCATGGTGATTAAAGCGTTCTGCTGGCAATTCAGAGCCACCTACTTGGCTAAAAAACTAATGTTTGGACACGCAAAGGAAAATAGAATTCCATCAATTTGAGGGATTTTTTTGCAGAGAGAAATATGAATTTGTCTTTATCTTGCTCATTTTGTTATGCAGAAGAAAGCTGTAATATGCAAAGGGTATCTATATCTAGCACATACAAATCTGAATGCCTATTTACTAGGTATGTCCTACCATGTATGGTGGTAGCCTTTTGGAATGCACATAAGAGAGATCTTCAAATCTGAACCTCAGGTCATCATTTCAAGGGAGCCCATGGAAGGTGCATGGGTGAAGCCGCCAGTTCACTGGGTAATGGATATTGTGTAACTCATGCTCAAAGAGCAAGTAGAAACAGTTGGGTAGAAACACAGACAATCATCACAGTCACGAATTGTCTCCTTCTTGCAGAATGTGCAGTTTAGGGGAAAATTGTCCAGAAACAAAGAAGAATGAAGTGATAGGACTTAATGAAAGGAATTTCTATGTCCAACCTCTTTCACAGATCATGCCTTCATACTTGGCCTAGTGTGATCTTGCAGGAAGGGGCTGCTGGGTAGAGATGGGATGTTACTGTCTTTAAAACAAACCAAGCATTCTGCAAAAAGAGCAAGTGTTTAATCACAAGCCTGATTGACAAACCTAGGAAGAGTTGGAGGTACAGTGCTAGCAGAATCCTGACTGGAAACAAGAGTCTTTTTGCAGGACCTTCCAGGTTTTTTGCAGTATTTGACATTTTGTTGCATCAAGGCCCTATTTCTCCTCAATTCATCTATATCCTTGTCTGTAAATCTGTTTCTAACTTTTTCTTTCAAGTCCCAGAAGGGCAATTACCTTAGTGCAGACTAAACTTTACCAAATACAGATTTCTTTTTAAATCACAAAGGAACTTAACAAACAAAAAAGGCTTATACCATTTTTAAATCAAAATTGTTTTGAGTTAACCTGGCCTTTGTTCTACTTATAAATCTTGAAGTGTTTCATAGATTCAATAGACATTAGGGCTGGAAGGGACCTCATAAGATCCTTGGGTCCAGCCCCCTGCCCAAGGGGCAGGAAGTCACCTAGGGTCAAAGGATCCCAGCAAGATAAACATCCAAATGTTTCTTGAAAGAGTCCAGAGTAGGTGCTTGCACCACCTCTGGGGGGCATCTGTTCCAGGCCTTGGGGTCTCAGACAGTAAAGAAGGTTTTCCTTGTTGTCCAGCCTAAAATGGTCTTGCAGGAGTTTGTGACCGTTGGACCTTGTCATCCCTTGGGTGCTCTGGTGAACAGGTGTTTCCCCAGATCCTGATGCATACCCCTTATGTACTTATAGGCTGCCACCAAGTCACCCCTGAGCCTGTGCTTCTCCAGACTGAAGAGTCCCATAGCTCGCAGCCTCTCTTCATAAGGCCGGTTTTCATGCCCTCTGATCATGCACGTGGCTCTCCTCTGGACTCTTTCAAGCTTCTCCATGTCCTTCCTAAATTGTGGAGCCCAGAATTGGATGCAGTACTTCAGCTGCAGCCTTACCAAAGCTGAGTACAGTGGGAGGATGACATCCTGGGTCTTGTTTGAGATGCATCGGTAGATGCAAGCCAGAGCTTTGTTTGCTTTGCCAGCTGCGGTATCGCATTGGTGGCTCATATTCATCTTGTGGTCAATCATGACCTCCAACTCTCTTTCAGTCATGGTGCTAGCAAGTGACCAAAAGCATTGCCAAGCCTATAAGTGTGATGTGGGTTTTTATTCCCAAGATGGAGCACCTTGCATTTCTCCATACTGAATGCTATCAGGTTTTCATCCACCCACCTTGCAAGCCTATTGAGATCGGCCTAGATCACCAGCCTATCCACAAGTGTAGAGACTCTTCCACAAAGTTTGGTGTTGTCAGTGAACTTGGCCAATCCGCTTTTGACACCAGTGTCCAATTTGTTTATGAAGACATTAAAGAGTACAGGTTCGAGAACGGAGCCTTGGGGGACACCACCAGTCACCAAGTGCCATGTTGATTCAGTTCCGTCAACTACCACTCTCTGGGTCCGACCCTGGAGCCAGTTCCTCAGCCATCAGTCTGTGGAGTAGTTGAGGCTGCAGTTGCCCAGTTTTTCCATGAGGACAACATGGGACACCAGGTCAAAGGCTTTTTTAAAGTCCAAATATATGACATCAACCCTTCCCTCTTGTCCAGGTGATACATAACCTGGTCATAGAAGGAAATGAGATTGGTCAAACAAGACTTACCCGCAACAAACCCGTGTTGGCTATCCCTCAGAATGTTGCCTTCTGTTAACCTGTCAAGAATGGTTTCTTTGATAATTTTTTCCAAAATCTTCCCAGGGATTGAGGTCAAAATGATTGGCCTGTAGTTACCAAGATCTTCTTTCCTCCCTTTCTTGAAGATGGGCACCGCATTGGCTCTCTTCCAGTCTTCAGTTACTTTGCCTGAGCGCCACAAGTTCTCGAATATCCTCACCAGTGGCTACACTATGATGTCTGCCAGTTCCTTTGCACTCTTGGATGCAGCTTATCTGGACCAGCTAATTTATGGGGGTCCAGCCTCTCAAGATCCTCCCTCACAAGATCCACGCCAGTGGTGGGCATATATTCATCTACACCCCAGTCATCCCACATCATGCTAGGCAGGGTGGTCCCTTTGGACTGGTGAAAAACCGATGCAAAGTAATCATTAAGCAGATTGGCTTTTTCCTGAGTGTCAGTAGTCAGCTGCCCCCTGTTGATTTAGCAGGGGTCCAATGCTGCCCTTGTTTTTCTTCTGACTCCCCACATATCTGAAAAAGGACTTTTTATTGTCCTTGATTCATGTAGCCAGATGGAGTTCAGTTGCAGCCTTGGCTTTTCTAGTTCACTCCCTGCAGGTGCAAGCCAGTGCATTATACTCCACCTTAGTGATGTTTCTTGTTCTACATCCTTTATACACCTCTCTTTTTAGACGTAGGAGGTCCATGAGTTCCCTGCTGAGTCAAGGGGGTTCTTGAGCCCTCTTACCACCTTTCCTATGGGTGGGATGGAATCCCTTGTGCTTCAGGATTGCTTCCTTAAGGAACAACCACTCATCATGAACTCCCCTCCCTGTGAAATCATGGCCTCTTAGGGCCTCAAGAACAAGCCCCCTGAGCTTATGAAAGTCAGCTTTCCTAAAGACAAGAACTACTGCGCTGCTGGCTGACTTGCCAGCTTTGTGATGGATAGTGAAAGTGATCAACTTGTGGTCACTGTCTCTCAGCTTCCCTTCAATTCTTAGGTCACTGATTAGATTGCCCCCTTTGGCCAGTACCAGGTGCAGCAGCACTTTGCCTCTTGTTCGCCCATAAACTTCTTAGGACAGGTAGAGCTCATCCACGCATGTAAGGAAGCTTTGTGACCGATCAGATTTGGCCAAGTGCTCATCCCATGAGATTCTCCCATGACAACCATGCACTGAGAGCATGCAGCCTCGGCCAGTTCCCTGGCAAATACATGGTCACGCACTTGTTCCTGTTGAATGACTGTAAAAATATTCCCACACATAAAAGCTGGTGTCCCAAGTGTTCACTCAGAACACATTTTACAACCAAATTATAAAGCTCAGGAAAATAGGGTTTATAGTGGAAAGATTGACACAACCTTAATTATAGCAGCTTTATAATACAGCAGTCTGCAAAAAAACCATACAAACTACAAACCATATACGCTGTGTTATGTTATAATCTACAGTTGTGTTTTAAAATGTTTCAGGTTTAATTTCATAAGCTTCTTAAGGACAACTTGCACTCTTGTGTTCAGCGGTGTTCTTCTGAGGATGAGATAATTTATCTTCTCCATATGCATAAAAATGTGAACAGTTGTTCATTGCCCAGTGCTTAGGTAGGAGATGGAGAAAGAAGGAATATCATAGGTGGTTACAAGCATACATGATTTGCTTCTGAATATTAAAAACAAACTATCAAAATGTTTCTAGACACTTCCAAGAAACACTTGGATGATTATTGTGCTGAGATCATTTGACCCCCGCTTACTTCCTGCCCTTTGGGCAGGGGGCTGAACCTGATGATCGTGCGAGGTTCCTTCCAGATCTAATGTCTGAAATCTGTGAAAGTTTCTCTTAATTTTTCTCCCCCTTCCCTTCCCTCCAAAGAAATGAAAGACATGCCCACTATGTTCATACTTATTGTCTTTTTAGGCTTATACTTTGCTTTTCCAAGTGTTGAGTTTGTTCTGGGTTTTACAGCTATAAAACCTTATAATGTGAAGCAGCAAGATCATCTTTCCATAGTAAATAGATTTGTGTTGTTTTTCTTGAAACTTGGCAGTTGTTGCTTGGCACCAACAGGAAATGTCCTCATTCAGAGACTGGAAATATTCTGCCCTGTATGTTTATTGAGCGGCTTGCTGTTCAAAGACCATGGTTAACAACAGACAAGGCTCTTTGGTTAACAGCATACATTCACTTCCCAGCCAACAGCTTTCACCACCACCTTTCCAAAAAGCCGATTGTATCTTCTGAGAAACAAAGCTTTAAACAGACTTTTGGTTTTTAGATCCCAGGCCTGCCCCTGAATGAGCCTGACAGTACAGCATGTGTCAGTTTGATGCTATTCCAGCATTAGTCTTTTCCCCTCACTCCCCATCCTTTCATGTATTGCATTGGTAGGCTTTTTGTCATGTTTAATTACTTCTTCTCCAGTGTAAGTGTGCTAAAACTGAAGTGCTTTATTGCTGAAATATGTGTTTACCTTTCTCTCTTACAAGAGTAAGGTTACATGATCTTTAACAAAGTGCAGAGAGGGGGGCAAGGAATAGCAGTTGCTTATGCTCTGAGGAAGGTTAGTGGCACAAAAACAGAATGGTGAACAGGCACTGCCATTATAGCTGACTGTAGATAAAAAGGCAGAGGGGGAGGAAAGAGAGAGAGAACTGCAACTAAAGAGTAGATCTTTCTGAAATTTGCATGTGGAATCCAGGTGTGAGGAAGTGGGGACAGCTGGGGGGGGGGGGGGGGTCCCATAGCTGGTTTTTTGTGAGAGATTTGTTTAGTCGGGAAGCATTCGGGTACCAAAAAATGCCAAGTCATCTTCTGTTCTCTTGTGATTACCTGGATCAGTAAACCAGGCATATGTGAATGAGAAGAACCAAACAATGAACTTTATTTTGGAGCAGTGGGCAATTTCTGCAGACCCTTCATTTCTCTAGCCAACTAGCTAGCTGCTCTCTAACTGAGGGACACGTTCCAGTTCCCAACTCCTTCAGTCTCCTTAGTTAAGGAGCATCTCTAAATTATAACTTCTATCACTACATGTTCTTTCCTTTACTTTTTATCTTCTGCTTTCCTAGCTTTATCCCTCTTAATCTGGCTTTTCTTTCTCTGCACTTCTCAGTACCTTAGTGGGATGATAACTAGGTGTGACTGACAGCACACTCTATTTTTGGAAGGTCTCTTCCTCCTCACCTTATTTCTCAGCTTTCTTCTCAGCTCTTACCCCTGTGCCACCCGACACTACCTGTTTTATTCTGCCCTTTCTTTAAGACCACCTCTTATTTTCAGTCTGTCTTTTTGATTTTTACCACCACATTTTTTACCTCTCTTTTGTACTATTGTATTTTTTTTTATGGTACCCTCAACTTGTTTTCATCCAGTTATGTACATCAAGAGACCAAAAAAACCCTCTGAATTGATTGGGAGCCTCCAAACCGATTTGGAAAAGATTTGGAAAAAGATTCGGAAGGCAGTCTTTCAGGGGAACAGAAACTGAGAAGAGGGAGGGGGAACAGGGAGGGAAAGACTGACAACTGTAGCTGGCCAGTGACTGTGATCTTTCCCTGAGTTCCCTTCCAATCACAGTGCTCTGGGGGAGGGACATAGAAGCAGCATATAAGTCTCTGCCTGCAGTCTTTCTGTCCCTTTTGTGAGCTGTTTCTACAGCTGAGCAACAGCGTCTGAAAGGTACTACTGGACTGGCTTGACTTCCTAGTCAGTCTCCTGCCAGTCTCTCTTCTTGGAAAGGATTGGATACAGCTTACTAATTACCCTCGCCTAGAATCCCTCTACTTATCCCCATCCAATCCATTTCTTTCAACTTATTCGTCCCCCAAAAACCTCTTATTAGTTCTTGTTATGTTTTCCCCCACACTTTAAAAGAAAGCTGTATTTTCCCTGGCAGTATGATCCATCACTGTGCAGGAAAGCACATACATACACATACTCTCACACATACAGTAAAGACATCCGAGAAGAAGAGATAGTAGTCAGACACATACAGTAATCAGAGAAGAAGAGGAGATATTAGTTAGCTAAATACAAACACAGAAGAAGAGATATTACAGCTGCATACACACAGAGACACATTTTCTAGTACAGCAAAGATTAAAATGAAGCATGCTGGAAAGGCAGGTGCCAGGTCTTCTGGCAGGGGAGGGGGAGGGGCTAGAGGGGGGAGGGGCTAGAGGGGGGAGGGGCAGAGTTGCAAGTTCCGCACCCCGCAAACATAGACGCATCCTCTTTCCTGGCAGCGATGAGTCTTCTGCTGCCAGTGGGAGCAAGGAGGTGGGAGCAGTACCTGTCCCTGCACCACCTCCCCTAACACCAGAAGTAGCCACCAGCACCAGCAGGACAGTCCCCTCCACCCCAATTTCATCTCCCAGCGTGAGCCTCCCACTGCCAGAGGAGGAGCTGAATCTGGACGCAGGGGACCTGAGCGCCCTAGCAAAAGAAATTCTGGGGAATGAGGGGGAATCTGAGTTTGTGCTCCACACCCCTCAAAGTTCCACTAGAGCCAGATCTCCTTCTCTGGAAGGTACCTCAGAAGAGGTTCAGGTTGATGTTGTGGAGGCAAGCGACTCAGCTGAGTCAGCCCCTACTGTCGTTGTGCCTCAACCTGCTGAGGAGGGGGATAGGGCAGGATCCGCACCCTCAACCCAGAAGTAGGGGGGTAGTGTAGTGTGGGATAATTCTGAAGTGGCAGATGATCCCAACTATGCCATCTGTCAGCACTGCCAAAGGCAAATCAACTGGGGCAAGGAGGTGAAACGCTTCACCCCATGGTGATGCTGCTGCATCTCAGGAGGCAGCACCCCCTTGCCCTTGCTCCTCCTCAGCCTGGCAGCAGTGGGAGCATGCACAAAGGAAAGTCCACCCTATTGCTCCAAAGCCTCTGTCCCCACAAAGAAGAGGCAGGCCACCCTGGAGCAGTGGGGGAAAGCTGCAGAAAAGCAGGGCACGTTGCAAAGGTGAGCAAGGTCACCCAGAGCATCGGGGAGATGCTTGCTCTAGATAACCAGCCCTTATCGTTAGTTGAGCTGCCAAGGTTCAGGCGGCTCATGGCACTCGTGGCCCCATCCTACCAAGTGCTCACATGTACTATCTTTAGCAGGATGGTGGTGCCCTCCCTGTATGTGACATGCAGGGAGTACTTAAGGGAGGAGCTGCAGAAGGCAGGTCCACAGGTAGCCTTACACTTCACCTCCGATACCTGGAGAAACCAGGGTGGAGATCATTCCTACCTCTCCCTCACAGGGCACTGGTGCAATCAGTCAGGGTGTCAGTGGGCTCTCCTTCAAGCAGAGATGAAGGATGAGTCCCACACAGCAAGGAAGATCATGCTGGCCATGAACCGCATGGTGCAGGTGTGGCTTGTTGGGGAGGGTGAGCTTACCAAGGATTCATGGTTACTGACAACGGGGCCAATATGGTCAAGGTGGTCTGTGATGCTGACTTTGTTGGCATCTGCTGTGTGGCACACAAGTTCCACCTCATAGTCAGGGGCACCTTGGAGGGGGACAGGGCTGCCGCTGATGGCGCCGTCACTATACCCAGCTGATTTCAAAATGCAGGAAGGTGGCAGGCTACTTCCACCTCAGCATCAAGGTGGGCAAGATGCTGCAGGACAAACAGGCAGAGCTGAGCATCCTGCAGCACAAAATCATGGAGACTCGGTTGAACTCCACATACCTGATGCTGGGAAGGCTGGTGGAGCAACTGAAGGCCATCCATGAGATGATGTTGCTCGGGGAGATTGGGATCAGCGGCCCACTTAACAAAGCAGAGTGGGATACCATCTCCCAGATCTTGGTGGTCCTTAAGCCCTTCCTCGAGGCCACCAAGACCCTTAGTGCTGGTGATGCTGTACTTAGCTAGGTGATCCCCATAGTCAAGGAACTTGAGAACCAAATGGAGAAGTTCCAGGGGATCAATGTTCCTGGCTGGGGCAAGCTGCTTTCACCAGATGTGCAGGCACTGGTGAAGCGGCTGAAGGAGGGCATCAAAAAAATAGCTTGATCCTTTGCGGTCCAGTATGGTCCATGTGCTGGTGGGCATGTGCAACCCGAGGGTGAAGGGGAGCATGTGCAGCACCAAAACCCTCGATCACTGGACGGAGGTGCTGGTAAACAGAGTCAGGGAGGCAGAAGGGCAGAGGCAAGGGGACATAGAAGAAGGGGATCCACTTTCCCATGCCAGCACTCCCAGCACCAGCCAGTCTCCTCCATGACAGCCACTGTCAATGTGGGCCAAGGGCATAGCTTCAATGTTGGGGTCCAGACACACCAGACTCCAGCCTCAGGCAGGTAGCACCAAGGCTTTATTGGCTACCTATCTCGCCAAGGATGTGGAGACACTGGACTTTGACCCCTTGACCTGTTGGTCAGCCCGCAGACCGATGTGGCAGGATCTGGCCACGGTTGCCCAGGAACACCTGTCCACCAACCAGTGTTCCAAGTGAAAGGGTGTTCAGCATTGCTGCAGATATAGTGACACCCCACCACACCTCCTTGGATCCTGGTTTGGTGGAGTAGCTGGTGTTCCTGAAGGTGAACCTCCTGCTGCTGGGGTTCCCCAAGCTCCACCTGCAGACAGACTGAGTGCCACCCTGCTCACTCCATCCGCACCTATTTCCTTTTCTTTTTTTTAAACTATTTAATACCCCACTCTCAGAGCTGGAGGCAGCACTCACTGCATCACCAGCCAACAGGGGAAGAACATCTCCCTGTGGAGCTCCCATGCCAAGATGAACTTGGAGGTATGGGCTGGGGCCATGGGGAAGAAGGAGGCCCCAAGTCCTGGGCTTGACCTAAAACTGCTCCCTGCCAAGGTCAGGAGGCCTGGTGGGACTGCCAGCGATGTGGCAGCCCCAGGAAATGCCAGGACTGAGGACCTCTCTGGTGAAACGTGGGTAGGAGATGCCTTATAACCTTCAGCCACCACACGCACGTACAGTCCTGGCTGGGGAAGGCCCAGACCCCCAAGATCTTTGAGAGGCCTGAGGCTTGGTGGTTGCAGTGGAATTGTAAGGCTGCAGGTGAGCTCAGCTTAGCTGCCTGAGATGCCATCTGCAAGGCATGGGCTTTCAGGTTTAAACCCTTCCTCGGGCTGAGGAAGCATCTAGTTGGTTTGTGTGTGCTCTTCTTGGATGGAAGGAATAGTAAAGAAACCAGAGGCTGGCATGCAATGCAGGCAAGAAAGCCAGTCAGTGAAAATGGAAATGGAGGCATCGGGGTGACAGACAGGCTAGGGAAGGGGGATGTAGCAGGTAAAAGTGGAGAGATACCTGGGGAGTCAGATGTCTGGCAGGTTGTAGTGTGTCATAAATCCAATGTCTATATTGTGTCCATGAGTTTCTCTATATAGGAGGTTGATGAAATGAAGTTCAGAGGTCTGTCTGAAAAGTGGTTTGTAAATTCCCTTTGAGGATCATGACTGAGAGACTGGATATAGAGTGGTTTTCTTGTGAGAAATGTGCTCTCACAGGTAGTTGGGTATTCTTGTCTGTAATAGATTCTGGTGCAGTTTGTGGGGGATTGGAGATATGCTGGCAGGTTTCTTGTCATGGTATGGTCTGGATCGATTTGGTGTGTTTTGGGGTGGAGGGAGTTGGCTTCTGGTGATGAGGTTGTAAAGGTTCAGTGCTTGTTTGAATTTACAAACCACTTTTCACAGGCATTTTTCATGAAAACCTCAACACCAGACTTCCAACAACCTTTAGACTAAGTAGATTAATTCTTTTGTTAACCAGCCCCAGAAAAACAATTGAATTTATGTTTTCTCTTATAATCCCTTTTTTTACTTACCCCATTGTATGAAAGTTTAGCCAGGGTGTCTGAGAGCCTGCTATAGGTCAGCAATATTATGTATTATTTGCAAGTAGAAGCAAATTAAGCCCCCATTCTCACATGCCTTACAACATAGTGTGGAAACATGCTTAGGTATGATTAAAATTCAGTAGTAGTAAAGAGGACTGTCAGAGAGTTGGTACATCTGGTACGGAACGGAGTCAGTTACGTTAGAAGAATGCTCAGAAGTCATGTTGTAATCTGTGTGTGAAAAGTAGAAAATAAAATTATTCTGGCAAATTGGTGATAACATTTCTATCACACAGGGAATTCATTACATAGTTTGTATAAATTGGCTTTTCAAAGAGGAAAAGTGACCATAATTTTAAACTACAGATTTAAATGCAGTCTGCCTCATATCAACATGACTTGTGGAAGGGTCCAGTGTCAATATTGTTTTGTTTTGAATAATGTGGACTAATGTCAGATAGTGGTAAAACTGTTTTTACAACTTCATGTTTATAATGGAAAATACGATGCACATTTTTTTGGCTTTTTGGATGAACACTCATATAAAAATAATGTTGGGCTTCCATCAATGAGGTCAGATTGAGAAAGAGACTTGCTTATTTAAAACTGATAAATCCAAATCCTATTCCCAATCACTTAAATCAAAGTTTTAATTTTAATATTTTATTTGGTTCCATTTATGTTCGTTGGTTATTGTTTCCATTTTTTCACAGTTTGGACAATGGGACCCAGATCCAGAAAGGAACTTAGACACCTAAAGTGAACCATGTTTAACTGAAATCTAGAACTGTGCTCCTCAAAACCCCTGTTCATTTGCCCTCTAACTAGAGGTACTTATGTTCTGGAGATTCCTCAGTTCTCACAATTAAAGTTCAACCAACAACTAAGGTTCTGTTTTTATGCATACCCCAAAGCACCTCAGTCTTTACAGTGCTGAGGAGTTCAGCACCTAGCTCAGGCCTATGCCCCATCAGAATCCACAAAGTCAGTGTTTCTTCATCTGTTTTGCCTCAGGAGCTCTAGTTTGGTAGGTATTCTCAGAGCACACCTACTGAATCGGACTTCACACAAAATGCAGTGGCAGGCACTGGTTTCTTTTTAAACATGGCCAATTGTGATGTCACCTGTGCCCTTTCACTCTTCTGCTTAATGGCTGGAGTACTCACACACGATGTCTTAGACCTGGGTTTTGTTCCCTCCTCTGCTCAAATCCCCCTTTCCTATCTCTTAGAGGAGTGGCCTAAGCAACAAGCTGCAGGCCATTCTGGAGTAGTAGATGCCAGTCTTGCATCTTCCTTGGGAAGCTGTGGTGCTTGGGATCAAAGAATTAAAGAATCATTGAGAGAGAGAGAGAGAGAGTGACTCTCCAGCCTGTGGCTAGGACATTCATTTGTCAGTGAGGAGTCCAGAATTCCTGTTTGTGTGACTGTTATGTAAAAAAAATATTATTAAGTAATAAAAATCTTTTTAGTAGTTTAGCTAACTTTTTAAATTACAAAAAGAACATTTTTCCCCTTGAAATACTCACTTAAGTCCGCCATCTTTTGCTGTCTTCCTCCTCCTCTGTGAAGCCAGTAATTTGCATAATAATGCCTTTGCAAACCTGTATCTCTGTAATTTGAGTCATGTGTTCAGGATAATGACATTGCAGGCTAAACATGGTTCTTTAATTTCTGTTGAAGTTGGCTGGGATGAGACTTTCTGTATATTACTTGTCTGGGCTTGCATATCTTGCCCTGGGCAAATTGGGGTGTTTTGTTAGTTTATGATTTGTTATGCCTCTGAAGCTGTGCTTTGCTGATTTTGAAAGGCAGATTGAAAAAGCATAAACCCAATACAATTCAGCATGAACACTGATTTGCCAGACAAAGTTTTCTTGGATCATGCCTGTGCCTCTTGATAATTTACATTTTTATTACTCTGTCTGCAGGTAGAGCTGGGGAATCCCAGCAGTCAGAGGTTTATCTTCAGGAACACCAGCTGCTCCACCAAACCAGGATCCAAGGAGGTGTGGTGGGGTGTCTCAACATCCTCAGCAATACTGAACACCACCTCACTTGGAACACCGGTTGGTGGACAGGACAGGTGTTGCTGGGCAGCCGTGGCCAGATCCTGCCGCATCTGGCTGCGGGTTGCCCAGTAGGCCAAGGAGTTGTAGTCCAGCAGCTCCATGTTGTCAGCAAGATATGTAGCCACCAAAGCCTCAGCGCTACCTGCCCAAGCCTGGAGTCTGGTGCATCTTGACCTCACCATGATCTGCTCGCTGGGGAATTGGCTCCACAGTAGGACCCAGAGGGTGGTGGTTGATGGGAGTCAATCATCGCGGTGCGCTGTGACCAGTGGGGTCCCTCAAGGCTCTGTCCTAGGGCCCATACTTTTTAACATCTTCATCAATGATGTAGACATTGGTGTAAGAAGTGGGCTGGCCAAGTTCGCCGATGACACCAAACTCTGGGGTAAAGCATCCACACCTGAGGACAGGAGGGTGCTCCAGGCAGATTTTGACAGGCTCATGAAATGGGCGGATGAGAACCTGATGGTGTTTAACACTGAAAAATGCAAGGTTCTCCACCTTGGGAGGAAAAACCTGCAGCGTGCTTATAGGCTCAGCAGTGCTACGCTGCTTAGCACTACAGATGAAAGGGACTTGGGGGTCATGATTGACCACAAGATGAACATGAGCCTTCAATGCGATGCTGTGGCTAGTAAAGCAAGCAAAACTCTGGCTTGTATCCATAGATGCTTCTCAAGCAAATCCCGGGACGTCATTCTCCCATTGTACTTGGCCTTGGTGAGGCCGTAGCTGGAGTACTGCATCCAGTTTTGGGCTCCGCAATTCAAAAAAGGATGTGGAGAAGCTTGAGAGAGTGCAGAGGAGAGCCACACGCATGGTCAGAGGTCAGGAAAACAGACCTTATGATGAGATGCTGAGAGCCATGGGACTCTTCAGCCTTGTAAAGCACAGACTCAGGGGCAATCTGGTGGCCACCTACAAGTTTATCAGGGGTGTTCACCGGGATCTGGGGGAATGTCTGTTCACCAGAGCACCCCAAGGGATGACAAAATCGAACGGTCACAAACCCCGCTGCAGCCGATTCAGGCTGAACATAAGGAAGAACTTCTTTATTGTCCGAGCCCCCAAGGTTTGGAATAGACTGCCAGCAGAGGCGGTTCAAGCACCCACTTTGAACGCCTTCAAGACACATTTGGATGTTTATCATGCTGTGATCCTATGATACCTGCTGACTTCCTGCCCCTGGGGCAGGGGGCTGGACTCAGTGATCCTTCGGGGTCCCTTCCAGCCCAAATGTCTATGAAATCTGGACCTCAACATTGAAGCCATACCCTTGACCCACGTTTGCAGTGGGTGTCATGGAGGAGACTGGCTGGTGCTGGGAGTGCTGACACAGGAAAGTAGATCACCCTCTTCCATGTACCCTCGCCTCTGCCCTTCTGCCTCCCTGACTCTGTTCACCAGCACTTCTGTCCAGTGATTGAGGGTTTTGGTGCTGCTTGTGCTCCCCTTCACCTTGGGTCTCATATGCCCACCAGCACATGGACGGTACTGGACTGCAAGGGATCCAGCCGTTTTTTGATGCCCTCCTTCAGCCCCTTCACCACTGCCTGCACCTCTGGTGAAAGCGGCTTTCCCAGCCAGGAACATTGATCCCCTGGAACTTCTCCATTTGGTTCTCAAGCTCCTTGATTACGAGGATCACCTAGCTAAGGAGGGCATTGCTAGTGCTGCAGGTCTCAGTGGCCTCGAGGAAGGGCTTGAGGACCACCAAGATCTGGGAGATGGTATCCCACTTCACTTTGTTTAGGGGGCCGCTGATCTCAATCTCCCCGAGTAAGGCCATCTCATGGATGGCTTTCTGTTGCTCCACCAACCTTTCCAACATCAGGTATGTAGAGTTCCACCAAGTCTCCACATCCTGCATGATTGTGTGGTGCAGGATGCTCAGCTCTGCCTGTTTGTCCTGCAGCATCTTGCCCGCCTTGATGCTGAGGTGGAAGTAGCCTTCCACCTTCCTGCATTTTGAAATCAGCGGATGGTAGTGATGGTGCCATCTCCGGCAGCCCTGTCCCCCTCCAAGGTGTCCCTGACTATGAGGTGCAGCCAGTGTGCCACACAGCGGATGCCCACAAAGTTGTCGGTGACTATGAACCCGCGAATGAGCTCACCCTGCCAAACGAGTCATCCCTGCACCATGCGGTTCATGGCCACCTTGATCTCCCTTGCTGTGTGGAACTCATTCATCACCTCTGCTTGAAGGAGAGCCCACTGACAGCCTGACTGATTGCACCGGTGCCCTGTGAGATAGAGGTAAGCATGATCTCCAGCCTGGCTGCTCCTGATGTCGGAGGTGAAATGCAAGGCTACCTGCAGACCTGCCTTGCACAGCTCCTCCCTTCCCTGCATGCCTCATACGGGGAGGTTACCTCCGTCCTGCTAAAGGTGGTGCTTGCGGGCACTTGGTAGGATGGGGCCACAAACCGCCTGAACCCTGGCCGTTCAACTAAGGAGAAGGTTAAACATCTCCGATGATCTGGGTGACCTCGCTTGTCTTCATAACATGACCTGCTTTGTGTGTGGGATGGGGGATGAAAGTGGAGAGATACCTGGGGAGTCAGTTGCCAGGCAGGTTATAATGTGTCATAAATCCAATGTCTATATTTAGTCCATGATTTTTAGTATCCAGGAGGTTGATGAAGTGGAGTTCATAGGCTCGTCTCTGGGAAGTATTTTGTAAGTTTCCTTTGAGGATCAGGCCTGAGAGGTTGGAGAGAGAGTGGTTTTCTTGTGAGAAATGTGCCGCCACAGGTAACTGGTTATTTCTGTCTTTGATAGATTTCCACTTTCATCCCCCTTCTCTCTCTTCCCCCCCCTCCCCAGCCTCTCTCTCACCCATTGACTCCTCAATCTACATTTTCACTGACTACCTGTCTTGTATGCATACCAGCCCAGCCTCTGGCTTCTTTACTTTTCATTCCATCCAGGAAAAGCACACACCAACTGCTGAAACTTCCTTAGCCTGACGAAGGGTTTTTGAGCCCAAAAGCTTGCTTAATAATTGTTTTCCAACTATTTAAGTTGGTCTAATAAAAGATATCAGATTCACCCAAAGAACCTTGTCTGCCTATGTCCTTAGACCAACACGGCTACAACCTACACCCCTGTAATTGATTTACATACTTTCAACATTTTTACCAATCAACTTGAAATCCAGTTGTTCTTCTAAAATAAATTAAAAGTAACTTTAGGTATTGCACTTGATTGCAGCCCATTTTTCCCTTCAAAATCAGATTTTTCCTGCATATCTTAATTTTCTCTTTCTCACTATTGTCTGAAAGATTTACACAGACGAGGAAAACTGGCTAACTAGAAGACTAACTGTGAAAGTGAAGATACTTGTTTTACTTTGAAATAACCCCTAGTTAACATTCGACTGTTCTTCCTATGATTTTTAAGAACTATTGATATTACTTGGTTACTAACAAGCCCCTAAGGGTTAACAAATTTAAACGTTTTAGTGGAGACAACCCAATTTAGGCTCTGATTCTTCAAGGCAGAGCTCTGCACACAGGAAGAATATTTTGCAGAATCAGGGCCTTGTGTTCCAGTATATGTGCTGCTACATTGAGGCAATATTAAAGTCTGTGGAGACTACCACTGATAGATGTTTCTCTAAAATTTCCATTGGAATGGGAGCCTGGCTAACTCAATCCATTTTTTTCATTGCTCTTATCACTAGAAACTTTCTCTTAGTATGTAACTTAAATCTCGTTTACTGCAAATCCAGATGATTTCTGATTGACTTGTCTCCAGTGAACAGGGAAGACAACTGATTACTCTCTTCTTTGTGATAACCTTTTACATATATATCATGTCTTCCCGAAGCCTTCTCTTTTGTAGAGAAAGCGCTTGTAATTCCTTCAACCTTTCCATGCCACAGCCTGGCCCATTATTTTACTATACTGTCTGTGCTGCATGGATAACTGGAGGCAATATATTTCCAACTCCCTGGGACTGGTTAAATTCTAGTTAGTATTTCTAATTTAGAGTTTCTAGGGCACACTCACAGGTGTTGACCTTTTTTGACACCCCGGGCTGCCATCCATAGGATTGGATTTATTCACCAAGGCGCCCCCGGGGGTTACAAGAAACAATGGCCACAAGCTAGCAGAGAGCAGATTTAGACTGGACATTAGGAAGAACTTCTTCACAGTTCGAGTGGCTAAGGTCTGGAACGGGCTCCCAAGGGAGGTGGTGCTCTCCCCTACCCTGGGGGTCTTCAAGAGGAGGTTAGACGAGTATCTAGCTGGGGTCATCTAGACCCAGCACTCTTTCCTGCTTATGCAGGGGGTCGGACTTGATGATCTATTGAGGTCCCTTCCGACCCTAACATCTATGAATCTATGAATCCATGGCCCTAGACCCTAAAAACTAGTGTCTGAGAGAGCCTCCCCCGCCCCAATCACTTGCTCAGACTCTCTCTGTCCCACCAATGCTATGGGAACTCTGGCCTTGCTTGGTTTAACTTACTGGGAAAACAGGTCAGAAAAGTGAAGAGCACAGGTTTAGCAAAAGGATTGCTTGACCTTGTTGATTATACTCGTACAGATTAGAGAGTTGCAGTTCCTTGGGAAAAAAATCCTAGGTGTCACCCTTTCCTAGTCTGAGCATTGTCAGATATTTTGAGTGGGTAGAGTCCACCCTGTTCTCCTTAAAATGGGTGAGGAGTAGCCCCTCACAGACCAGAATCTGACTCTTGTGTAAGGCCATCTCCATGTCATGTGCTAAAAGTGAAAAGGTCTAACTTTACTGGTTGTGGTTATCTTCTCTTATATGTAGGCCCTAGAGGAGTAGGGCAATTATTCTATGTACAAAATTGAGGTAGCACTGTGGATGGCACAGTATCTAGTGAATGCTTCTCTCTGTTACAAAATGCTATGGTTGCAGATTGTTTAGATATTATGGAAAAGTTGGTTTTATGTTAGCTAATTGTTCTTGATTTTAGTATAAGAATGTTGTTGCTTTGCTTTCCTAATGCATGTCTCTAAATTTGCAGAACCCACGAGAAGATACAGATGTTACCACAGCGATGTTTATAGTACCTCCAGTGAAAGTCCATCTATTACTTCTTCTGAGCCAGATTTTAGGCAAGGTAAGAACATTAAAATATTTAAAACTGAATTTAAATAACAATAACAGAAGAAAACAAAGAGAAACACTTAAAAGTAATTTAAAATAAATCCAGCATGTATAAAGAAAAAAAACCCTAAACTAGAACACTTAAGAGCAAAATCAATACTAGGAAAATGACAAGCCACATAAGGATTTTATTTTTATAAAATATATTATTACAACACAGAAGAAGTCAGATATTCATAGAAGAAGAAGAAGAGATTATATATAGTTATTAATATTATTATAGTTACATATAGATTAAAAACAACACAGAAGAAGTCAGAGATTCAGATTAATACAACACAGAAGTCAGACAGTCATAGAAGAAGAAATTATTTTAGTTACACACACAACAGTAAAAACAACACAGAAGAAGTCAGAGTCATAGAAGAAGAGATCAGATTATATATAGGTATTATTATTAATTATAGTTACAGTTAGACTACAGATAACACAGAAGTCAGATACAGATTCAGATTAACACCACAGAAATCAGAGAGTCATAGAAGAAGAAGAAGAGTTATTATTTTAGGTACACTACACAACACACAACAGTAAACGCAACATAGAATAAGTCAGACATAGTCATATATCAGAGAAGAAGAAGACAACATATATACTATTATTAGTTAGTTACACACACAGACACATTTTCCAGCACAGGAAAAATTAATATGAAGTGTCCTGGGAAGGCAGATGCCAAGTCTTCTGGCGGGAGAGGGAGGGGGGGCTAGAAAGGATAGGGAGAGACCTAGAGCTGCAAGTCCCCCCCCTCCCCCCAAACTTAGATGCATCCTCATTCCTGGCAGCCATGTGCCAGTGGAAGCAAGGAGGTGGGAACAGTACCTGTCCCTACACCTGCACCACTTCCCCTAACTCCAGAATTAGGCACCAGCAGCAGAATGACAGTCTCCTCCACCCAAATTTCATCTCCCAGCATGAGCATCCCACTGCCAGAGGAGGACCTGGATCTGGAACCAGGAGACCTGAGCACCCTAGCTAAAGAAATTCTGGAGACCGAGAGGGAATCTCCGAGTTTGTGCTCCACAGCCCTCGAAGTTCCCCTAGACCCAGGTCTCCTTCAGTAGAAGGCACCTTGGAGGAGGTTGTGGAGGCAAGTAGCTCAGCTGAGTCAGTTCCTGCTGTTGTTGTGCCTCTGCCTGCTGAGGAGGGCGATAAGGTAGGATCCCCACCCTCAACCCAGAAATGGGGAAGTAGTGTAGTGTGGGATCATTTTGAGGTGGCAGATGATCCCAAATATGCTATCTGCCAGCACTGCCAAAGGCAGATCAGCTGGGGCAACGAGGTGAAACACTTCTCCACCACAGCGATGCTGCTGTATCTGAAGAGGCAGCACCCCCTGCCAGCACTGCCAAAGGCAGATCAGCCGGGGCGAGGAGGTGAAACACTTTACTACCACAGCGATGTTGCTGCATCTGAGGAGGCTACAACCTACACCCCTTCTTGAGGAGGCCACACCTGCATCTGAGGAGGCTACAACCTACACCTTGCCCTTCTTCCTCCTCAGCCTGACACAGTGGGAGTGTGCCCAAAGGAAAGTCCACCTCTCCCTCCAAAGCCAGCATCCCCATGAAGCAGAGGCAAGCCACCCTGGAGCGGTGGAGAAAACCCACACACAAAGCGGGGTGCGTTGCAAGGATGAGCGAGGTCACCCAGAGCATCGGAAAGTTTAACCTTCTCCTTAGTTGAGCGGCCAGGGTTCAGGTGGCCTGCGGCCCCACTCGCTCCAAAGCCCCTGTCCCCCCAAAGCAGAGGCAGGCCACCCTGGAGCGGTATCCAAAACAACATCTCTGTTTCTACCATTCAATTCTTATATAAAAATTCTCATTTCATTAACCATAAGCTGCTTAGCCGCATCAGACAATCAAGAAAAAGCCCTCTCCATAAAATCAAAACACAACCCCTCGCTGTCCCAGCTTTCTCTAACTATTTAGTTGGTCTACTAAAAGAAACCAGATTGACCCAAAGTACCTTGTCTGCCAGTGCCATGTCCTTAGACCATCACCCCTACCACCTGTCCCTGGTCAGCTGACCAGAAGGACACAGGACCCTGGGCACATCTAAGCCCTAGGGCTGGGATTGGCAGGGAGAGTTCTCTGGCAGCTGCTGGAGAAGAAGCTCCTGCAGGAAAGGAAAGAAAGAATCTAGCCTGTGCCAGTTTGACTGCCTGAGATGCTAGTGCTACTGTGCTGCAGTGCACTGGAGTGCTTACCTGTTGTTATTTAAAGTGGTGGACTGGACTGAGGCTGTAGGGGAGGAGGAGACCTCATTGGGGCACACTACCATCTCGTGTAGACGCCCCAGCGCCAGTGAGGGCACGCCTTAATACACACACACACACACACACAGAGTCATACAATGAAGGTGCACCTTAATACATACACGGGAGATGAAGCTCCTGCAGGAGAGGAAAGAAAGGCTCGGTCACAGTTTGGCTGCCTGAGATGCTCCTGGTGCTACTGTGCTACTGCTTACTAAGTTATTTTATACCTGTTGTTATTTAAAGTGGTGGACCGGGCTGAGGCCGTAGGGGAGAAGGACGCCTCATTGGGGCACACTGCCATGTCATGTAGATGCCCCAGCACCAGTGAGGGTGCGCCTTAACTCACATACAGTGTCACCCCTGTCAGGAGTTTTGCTGGTCAGCAGCCTGGGGTGCAGTTTCCTAGAACTCCTTGCACCTATCTCCTTGAAAGCTGGCAGGCTTCGTGGCCTCAGCAGGGGCTAGCATGCCTGCAGTTTTCACCCTGCTGTGCCTTAACACACACACATAATACAAGTTTTGCTTTCAAGACTTGGAGGTAGTTTCCCAGAAACCCCTGCACCTATCTCCTTGAAACTTGGCAGGCTTCATGAGGGGGCTACCATCCCTGCAATTTTTATGTGAATCAGCCAAAAAATAACAGTTATAGGTATTTCAGTGATTTCCCATTATACTCTATGGCCGAATCTCTGAATTGGCGTTGAATTTTCCAAAGCCAATTTTGGCTGAATTGAATCACTGTCCTCCAAGTCAGCCGAATCCAAATTGAATACTTCCCTATTTGCACAGGCCTACCAGGCAGGCACTCTTGAGGATGTGGGGGCCGAGGGGGAATCGAGGATCAGGAGTCCTCGGGAACGCTAGCTGGGGTTGCCGCTGTGATCCCGTGATGGGCAGATGGGTACTCTCTATCACCGGAGCGGAATTAGGCACAGACTAGACACGTATCAATTGGAAAAACAGAGATGGCTTTACTTACACTGTAGAGTCATATACAGCGCAGGCAATCGTAGTTGCAACAATTCTATTCTCTAATCGGTAATCGGGGAGCTCTTGTAGACCGGGTAGCTCGGGTCTAACTCGGGCATGTAACACGGAGGATACATCGCAAGGCTTCGCCGACGGGGAGTCGTTGGCAGGTGATCAAGCTGCTGGAGTTCCACTCCAGGGGGAATCGTGGAGTTCTCCAACTAGGGCGGAAACGCCCCTAACCTTTTATACGGCTACCGAGCCAATTGCCAGCCGCCACGTGGGAATAATTTAACATCGGCCAATTGTATTATGCAAATCTGCATTTCCTCGGCGGGAACTCTATCCACGCCGGAACTCTTCACCATGCCGAGACTTCCCCTGCCTTACCGTGCCTTGTGCTAGAAAGTTCCACTGTGTCGAGGCACTGATCCAAATCAGCTCTGACATGTCCCCTTGCCGAAGACACAGTTGAGACTTGAAGCACGTGCACGCCGTCCAAGTTATCGCTCCTTTTTAAAGATAACTGACTATGTACAAAAGTATACAACAATAGTAGTTCGTCCTCTACGGATCGAACCAAATAATAAACAACACACATACACACACACATCAATATATTGGTCACAAAAAGTTCAATCACGAGGAGTTCAATAGGTGTCATGGCGGAGTCATGCGTCAGACAACCTCTGCGTGCCTCTCTCTCTCTCTCTCTGGATCCGCTTCTGACACGTATTTCGAACCTCGGGTAAACCTGTAGAAAAAAAAATTCTTAGACACTGTTAATCAACTTATATAACTATCCCTTTGGAGAGGTAATCAGATCTCTTCTCTTGGTTCCCCACTCTCCTTCAAGCACGTGACACAGGTGCTTGAACTCGACTCAGCTCCGGATGGCTCTTGCACGCCCCCAGATGCACCGTCATGAATGATGATCCACACACGGACACTGCGTTGTCTTGTCCTAACACGATGAGGACATTCCGTAGTTGCCGTCTGGATCCTTCGGACACTGGAAACCCAACTCATGGGCCAACTGCCATTGACCCTCGTCTCCCAGGATCCGCAGCTGTCGCTTCGTGAGTCTAGAGTGGTGCAACAGGAAACCAAACATAATCCTCTCCTCTTTTGTCCTCTGCAGCGGTTGCCACACTCACTCTGGGTCACTCGAAGTTCCTGTGTCTGACTTCATGAGCGCTTGGACTCGCAGAAGCTGTCGCAGTAGGCTGCAGGCCGGTTGGCCGGCTAACGGGTTGAGGAGGGCTCGAAGGACGGTGGACCAACACACATCATTCCTCCCTCCGTACACCTCAACACAAGCCTCTATGTTGTCAAAAGTTACTGGAACAGTTCCAGGGTTTCGTAGGTGGCGATGCGGCCACGGTCTCCACTGCTGGGTCGGTGTCAGTCCCAGCGCGTGCTCCCTGGGGTTCCAGGAACTGTACGAGATTCCTATCACTGCCAGTAGGATCTGCTCTGCACTGATCCTCGCCAGACGACCCTTGTGCCAGACGTGGGGCTTGTGATCCACTTGACCCACGATGAGTGCTGGGAGCAGAACAGGCCAGTGAGTGTTATACGTTAGCCACTCTGTATCGGTGGCGTGTCCTCCACTCCACGAGGCTTGTCGAGTGAAGAAACTAGCCTCTTCTAGATCAAGCAGGTCGGATCCAAACTCCATGACCAGACGTCCTAACCACACAGCCAAGGTCTCATCGGGCCTAATCTTCGACTCTTTACACAATTCCTGTAGCTCAGTCCAGGTTCTAGTGTGATGGGTGGTATGGATTGTCTCCCACACTCGGCTGCTTGTTGCTGCAGAACACGTAGCCGCTGTCGAAGCTGCCACTGCATCCATGGAGAGGGGGGGATGTCCTCCGCTCACTGCCCCCTCCCCATGGAAAGGAGGCGGGGCTGCCGGAAGCGACGTTGCGTCGGTGGGCGGGATCGCCGGACGGGTTCCCGCCGATTCTCCTGAAGCTCCTCCCTTCTTTTCCAGTTCCAGGCAGCTCGCTCCTTCCTCTGCGCCATCTTGGAGTGACGTCGACTCGGGGCTTCTCTCCTCTGCCGCTTCTCATGCCGCCGGAACGGCCGCGAGCAGTCAGGCTTCTAGGTCTGCATTCCTCTGCAGCAAAGTTGTCACAACACAAAGTAACACATCCAATACTCTCTCTTTTTTATCCCTCGGGGCTACACTTGTATGGCCTCTCAACCCGAGCGCCAGTGGGGGGCTAAAATGATCAGCCGTCGTCGGCTCTTCACCCTCCTGTGCAAGCTGCACGCAGCGAGCGAACTCCTGGCTGAGAGCCGGGCTCACGTTGCCCGATTCCCATTTGGCGAGGGGTGCGGTGTTCCCTCTCTCCCGGGGCCTGAACTGGACTCTCTCGCTGCCCATCACACACCCGAACGCCTCGGGGCGCAGATGTGCCTCCCATACTTCCGATACCTCTTCTCCTTTTTCCTTCAGTGAAAGGTAACCATCGATAAACCTTTCACCCACTCCGCCCGCCTGGTGTTATGTGATGTGGGCACCTAGTTCCTCGGAGCTGGCCACATGGCGTCTCCCGCTACGCCAGGGGCAACTTCTCACTAGCTCCTGCTCCATTAGATCTTCCCCAAATCCTGAGTCCGATCCTGTCGATCCTAATCCCGATCCCGCTGATCCTGTTTGTGACACCATGTGGGGGCCGAGGGGGAATCGAGGATCAGGAGTCCTTGGGAACGCTAGCTGGGGTTGCGGCTGCGATCCCGTGACGGGCAGATGGGTACTCTCTATCACCGGAGCGGAATTAGTCACAGGCGAGACACGTATCAATTGGAAAAACAGAGATGGCTTTACTTACACTGTAGAGTCGTATACAGCGCAGGCAATCGTAGTTGCAACAATTCTATTCTCTAATCGGTAATCAGGGAGCTCTTGTAGACCAGGTAGCTCGGGTCTAACTCGGGCATGCAACACGGAGGATACGTCGCAAGGCTTCGCCGACGGGGAGTCGTTGGCAGGTGATCAAGCTGCCAGAGTTCCACTCCAGGGGGAATCGTGGAGTTCTCCAACTAGGGTGGAAACGCCCCTAACCTTTTATACGGCTACCGAGCCAATTGCCAGCTGCCACGTGGGAATAATTTAACATCGGCCAATTGTATTATGCAAATCTGCATTTCCTCGGCGGGAACTCTATCCACGCCGGAACTCTTCGCCATGCCGAGACTTCCCCTTGTCATGACCCAAAGGTCTGATTTTTTTGTGTGTGTGCTTCGGCACTAAGAATTATCCCCGTGGGTTTGCAACTTCATTGCACGGAGGAGTTCTGCTGCGCAGCGAACCCGCATGCAAAGGAGTGTTCCCGCCACTTTGCAGCGATCTTTGCAGGGTGCATTTCCCTTTGCAACACAGAAATGCACGGTGCAAAGATTTCCCGCTCATCATATGCAAATTCGTGCCCCGCAATTGGCTAGTGCTAAATTATTCACACGTGGCGGCTAGTGATTGGCCTGCTAGCCATATAAGAGACTTGAGCAGTTTCCGCCCAAGCTGAAGAGGACTCCGCATCCATCTCGTGGGAACTCTGGGTGTGCGCGGCAGGGTAATAGAAACCCTGTGTGTCGCTCAGAGGAGTTTGGCAGCCTGATCCACCGCCCACCTCTTCCCGTCTTCGAACGGAGCCTACTATAAAACGTAACGACAAGTTTTATGCGCGCTTGTCCTGAACATCCGGAGTTTGTCTGCGTGGAGCCTAGCAAGCTCCACGTGATTGTTCGTGTTCTGTCTGCGTGGAGCCTTGCAACCTCCACGTGTGTTCGTGTTTTCTGTAGTAACCGCAACTCAAGCAAGTTCTCAGCCTGCACCACGACCATCTTGGTGTAAGTAAAACAATCTTAAAATCAACCGTTATGTGTCTGTGCCTAATTCTAGCTTGGTGACCTCCCTCTCCGATCCGGCCTGCCCGGGCTGCTGGCCACAGCCCGCGTGCAGAGCAACAAAAAGGGCCCGGGGTCAAACCCGGCCCGCACATGGCGACGAGGATGGGATCAGGATCACCACGGCACATGCCGATGGAATCAGGAGAGGGCTCGCTAAAGTTAAAATTAGTTGAGAACTGCCCTTGGAGAAGTGGGAGACGCAGCGTAGCAAGCATCGGAGAACTGGAGGCGCACCTCGCGTACCACTAGGCGGGCGGAACGGGCCGGAGATGTGTCCGTGAACACCTTTCGTTAAGGGGAGAAGAGGGAACTCCAGAAGTTGAAGCCCTAAAAGGGAAAAAGATGTATCTTCACCCCGCGGCGTTCGGGTGTATCATGGGTGATGAGTGGGTCCTGTATAGGCCCCTCGATGCTGTAACCCTTGCCAAAGTCAACCCGGCGAGCGCAGTAAGCCCAACCCCCACCCGGGAGTGTGTCCATTGCTCATGGTGTGCCCGAGAGATGGGAGAAACGATGCCAATCAACTGGTTTTCCCCTTGCATGGTGGTGCCTAAACTAAGGGGTCGAGAGCGTCCGTCCAAGCTCCGCGAAAACCCGGAGATGGAGGACCGCGCCGTAAATGAAAGAGTGGTCCTACGGTGCGACAAGGGGGGAAAACTAAATGCAACCTTTCAAACTATGGCTGATTTAATAAGGAAACTTTAAGCTTAAAAACCCAGCTGCATATGGCCGTTCGGGCGGTCAGAGAAGCGGCTGAGAAAAGGGATCTTAAAAAGCCCCAACAAGATGGCGCCGAGCAGAGGGAAGACTGCGTGGAAAAGCCGGAAGTGAGGGATGGAGCTTCGGGAGAGCCCGCGAGGGTTCGGCCGGTAACTCCGCCCAGTGACGCAGCATCGGTTCCGCCAACCACGCCCCTCTGACGAAGGGAGGGGGAGTCAAGCAAAGGAGTGCATCCGCCCTTCCCGCCTGAAACAACAACCCCCACTGTAACAATAACTACAGCTCCAACAGAAACAGCAACAACAACTCGCGAAAAAATTGATCAGCCTGCAGTATCAAGCAGCCCAGTCATCGGTCCACAGAGTGCAGTTCAAGCTACCACCTATCACGCTCGTTCCAGAGCTGAACTGCAGAATTTGTGTATAGAATCCAGGATCCAACCCAACGAAACTCTGGCTGTGTGGTTGGAACGTCTGGTCGTGGAACTTGGGTCCAACCTCCTGGACCAGGAAGAAGCAAGCTTCTTGGTGAAACAAGCTTCATGGAGTAGGGAACATGTCACCAACATCGACATGGTGGCGTTTAGCGTCCACTGGCCTATTCCGATTCCAGCACTTGTGGCAGAAGTGATCGAACAGAAGGCCCACGCATGGCACGACGAACAACCAGAGCACACCAGTGCAGAACAGCTTGTACTGGCTATTATCGAAGTTTCGTACTGCGCCTGAAACCCAAGAAAATGTACATTGGAACTAACACTGCTCCAACAAATGCAACCGTGGCCTCACCGTCACCTGCGAAACCCTGGAACCGTTCCAGTAACTCTCGACAGCATAAATAGTTGTCTTAAAGTCTACGGGCAAAGAAACATCGTGGTTTTGCGGATTATGCTAAATCCACTGGTCAATCATCCTGTGAGTAGTCTCCTTCATCAGTTGTCAAAACTGCGCGTCCTAATGGAGCCAAAACTATCCAGTGATCGGGAGTATCAATGCCCAACTGAGGCTCAGAACACGAAACACCGCGAATCTAAGCGTCCAGTATTACGCCAGAAAACACAAGAGGAGAGATACATGTTTGAATACCTCCTGCAGCGTTCTGAACTTAATAAGAAACAGCTTCGGATTTTAGGAGACGCGGAACAATGGCAGCTAGCCTACGAGTTAGGTTTTCACTGTCTGGAGGAAGGCGATAACTCATCAACGATTTCGTCGAGTTGCTAAGCGTGAAAAGAGAAAGAGCTGTCTAGTATAAAATCGTGTTTACATATTTGTATTTAATAAGTAATGATAAGTTTAATCAACTGCATTATTGTGCGGTCCTGTGTAATTTGTGAATAACCATTTTAAGAGAGTTCTTTTACAGATCAGGGATTCGGAGTGCTGGGTGGAGAGAGGCCCCGAGAGGAACATCACCGAAAGGAACAAAGGCCTAACGCGCGATTCCACCATGACGCCCACCGAAGTCATAATCATTCAGTTTTTTGTTATAAATGTGATTTTATGTATATGTGTGTGTGTCGGTTATTATTTGATTCAATCCCTTGAGAACGAACTTTTATTGTTGAATGATTTTGTTTTTGCTCGTTTAGCTTTGCAAACCATTAGCAGAGCTATGAATAACCCGGATAATGGGTTTGAAGTATAATTCTATTGTGCCTTCAGCAAGGGGGGATGTCATGACCCAAAGGTCTGATTTTTTTTTGTGTGTGCTTCGGCACTAAGAATTATCCCCGTGGGTTTGCAACTTCATTGCACGGAGGAGTTCTGCTGCGCAGAGAACCCGCGTGCAAAGGAGTGTTCCCGCCACTTTGCAGCGATCTTTGCAGGGTGCATTTCCCTTTGCAACACAGAAATGCACGGTGCAAAGATTTCCTGCTCGTTGTATGCAAATTTGTGCCCCGCAATTGGCTAGTGCTAAATTATTCACACGCGGCGGCTAGCGATTGGCCTGCTAGCCGTATAGGAGGCTCGAGCAGTTTCCGCCCAAGCCGAAGAGGACTCCGCATCCATCTCGTGGGAACTCTGGGTGTGCGCGGCAGGGTAATAGAAACCCTGTGTGTCGCTCAGAGGAGTTTGGCAGCCTGATCCACCGCCCACCTCTTCCCGTCTTCGAACGGAGCCTACTATAAAACGTAACGACGAGTTTTATGCGCGCTTGTCCTGAACATCCGGAGTTTGTCTGCGTGGAGCCTAGCAAGCTCCACGTGATTGTTCGTGTTCTGTCTGCGTGGAGCCTTGCAACCTCCACGTGTGTTCGTGTTTTCTGTTGTAACCGCAACTCAAGCAAATTCTCAGCCTGCACCACGACCATCTCGATGTAACTAAAACAATCTTAAAATCAACTGTTACGTGTCTGTGCCTAATTCTAGCTCGGCGACCTCCCTCTCCGATCCGGCCTGCCCGGGCTGCTGGCCACAGCCCGCGTGCAGAGCGACAAAAAGGGCCCGGGGTCAAACCCGGCCCGCACACCCCTGCCTTGCCATGCCTTGTGCTAGAAAGTTCCACTGTGTTGAGGCACTGATCCAAATCAGCTCTGACAGGGGGTTGAGGGGCAAGGTCCTGCGTGCCCCGGTAAATCTTGCTTAGGATCAGGCCTCTAAAGCCTCAGAAGTGTCTGCCTGGTTTTCCCCATTTCCAGAGACATGCACCAGAGACTGTTGGGGGTACATCTTGGAAGTGGGGAACCTTGACTTTCCCTGCTTCTGAGGACACACCTGAGAGATTGCAGGGGTGCATCTCTGTAAGTGGGGAACATGTTGCCTGTTGTCCTACAAGATAGACAGGTGGGATAATGGGGAACATGTATTTCAGACAAAGAAGTGAATCAGCTGTACTGGAACACAGCCCAACACAGCTGATTCATTTTGCTTGGCAATGTCTCTTTCTAGGATGGAACCAAGAGTCAAAACAACAGGAAAGTATATTATGTAGCTACTGTGTTCTTTACAAAGTTTTCTGGACTATAATCAGAAAGTTTTATAACCAGAAACTTTACAAAGTTTTCTGGACTATAACCATATTTTACTGAGTCGTTTGATTTTAGTTTTTGTCTGGATATAATTATTCCAAAGAACAAAAAAATGTATTTCAGGAAAATTCTAGGAAGATGTAAACTGTGCAACACATTAGGAGAGCGCGAATCCTAGGCTGTGATTGCCTGAACTCCATATGGTTAATGTGTTTCAGTTTGGGGATGTTATGATTGAAAAAGTAAAGACATTGGGTTTGGTAAATGCATTTCTGAGTGGTGAGTGAAACTCAGGGCTTATTATTTCATCCCAGAAGTGCATTCTGGCCTTAACAGCTGGACCTGCATGAGGGGGCAGATGGAATTATCATTTCATTCCTTGGAACTACTGTTATTTTCCAGTCTTTGGAAAGAATGGAGAAGACATTCATGCACTCTCCTGTTACTTAATGTAGGTGGGATAGTGGTGGTTGATGACATGATTATCGCAGAGTGGAATCTGAGAATGCTCCTCCTGCTGTTTTCATCTACTTAAGAAACCAGAAACTGTATAGGTTACAGAGCACTCCACACGAAGTGCTGAGTGGCATTACCACTCACTGGGAAGAGTGGGGTGTTGACAATGGAGGTCTCTGTACCTTACTAAATCAAGCCCCAATTGCAGTATTAGTATGGATAGATGTTGACTTTCTCCTCCAGACAATTACAATAAACAAGATCTCCATTATCAGAAAAGATAATTTATATTTAATAAACTATGAAGATGAAGACAAATCCAGAAACAAAACTAAAAATTGCAGCTGCTGGGTAGTATCCCTTGTTTTGAGTCAGTATAATATTCACCAGTAGCTGTTCTGGGCATACAGAATCTTTTTACACTTCAGTTTTCCTTACTGCAATTCTGAGGTCTCACAGTTCTATTGAAATTGAATGATTTCAATTTAGAATAACACACAAACAATTCCATATTTTAACACATTTCTCCAAATGTTTATGCAGCAGTTCTTGGAGGGGGGAAAATACAATCTTTTTTAAAACTGAAATTGACTTTTTAATGCTAATTTCTCTAATACTGTAATGGCATTGTTCACTACGTGTACATCTGATCCTTTCAAAGTAATCTCAGATGTCTGATAAATCCTTGATATTTAGGTAGGATTACCTCTTTGTGGTTTCTAGCCTTTGCAGGTATTAATTTATCTGTGTGTCTTTTTCACGTGCTAGGGAAAAGAAATAATGGTGTAAAGAGAGATGATTCCAGCAGTGCTTTACCAGGAGCTGATGATACCTCATTATCAAGTCAAGTTCATCCTCAAAGGGGAAGGTAAATTATGTGACATTATCATATTTTCCAATCCTTGCTTTCCCTCACAAGAATTACTCCTTAGTTGCATTCATGTGATTAATTTTTTTATCACTTGTGCTAAACTTCCAAAAATAAAAAGTGCCATATTTTTATCCTGGGGGGAGCAACATTTTAGCAGTGTTATTTTGCATACAGCAGATGATTCAAGACACATCCTGGTTGAAATCTAACATAATCCAGTTAAAAGTTCAACTCAACTTGCATTCTTTAGTCTGAGTTGAATTAGACCCTAAAAGACTTTCCCTGTGCTCCTGCTGGAGCCACACAGCTAGGACCTGCATACATGCCACGGCTGCTTCTCCAAGCCCCACACTTCCTGGATTCAGTGGCTCCATGAGCCAGTTCCAGTCCACAGGTCATATGTTGCTGACCTTTACTCGAAAATGATTAGTTGGACCATTTTATGCATGGTTTATAGTAGAGATGTTAAACTCATGGGAGTCCTAGTGATCTAGACCTAGAGGCCATAAGGGTTAAAGTAGCCATCATTCACCCTCACACCACTGGCACATGTCCTCAGTTGGACCCCATACCCCAGATTTAAGAGGAGGGCCCCTACCCCTACTCACCATTCTCCCAAATTCCTAACCTGTCTAGGAGCTTCATGGGCCACATTACTTGGCTGCATGGGCCAGATCTGGCCTGAAAGGTGAACATTTGACACCCCTGGTTTATAGCCACCAAAATTATGACTTTGAACTGTTGCTCCTGTCAGTTTTCCCATTAATATCATGCTCTTATCAGTATCACCAAAGCCATGTATGTCTTTGTTTCTCCCTAGAACATGTTACAATAGCAGCTGTGTACTCAAAGTTGCATAGGTGTTTCTATTCTGAAGTGTCTTTTTTGTGGCATATAATTTTCATGTGATTCCACCTTTGAGGCTTAAGTGTCCCATGTCCACTGTCTGCCAAATGATGACTCATTTTAGAAAGTACAACCAAAATACCTTATTTTCTTGCATACAACACAACCCAAAACATAATACTCACCTTGTTTTTGAAAGACAAATAGAAGATAATAAAATGATCTTTTTCTGTATTAAATAGTTGAGCAGCAGCAGCTAGAGAGCTGAGCCTGCTCATTATTCTGCCCCCTGTGGATCACTGTACATCTTACTTTCAGTTTCACCAAGATGGAACCTGTTCATACCATATTTCTCCCATATAATGTATACTCTAATTTCCAGCAGCTGTTTTTCTGGAAGGAAGTGTTGTTGTATGCAAGGAATACAAAAATACAGGAGTGGAAAGAAGGTCACTCCTACAGTTACTTAAAAAAAAAAAATTAACAACCCTTGACTTCAGCTGTTTGGGGTAGATTGTTAAATGTAATCTTTATGGAAGTATCGATACCAAGGAACAGATTGAAAAGGAGCCCTGCCTCATCCCATGCCAAAAATGAAGGTACACATGAAAATTGGAGTCATGTGAATGAATGTATCAAAATGTCAGTAAAAGAATGGGAGAATCCCTGCTTCCTTCAGTTCAGATATACAATGGAGTGATGCAACTAAGGCAGAGAGCTCCACATTGAATAGTGCAGTTAAAATAAATGATGAGCATCTGCCACATGCACTGTTCACGAGGCACTCAATGCACCAAGTGAGGCAGTGGTCCTCTAGATAAATAGGTGATCATGTACTTAAGGACAGTATTAAACTTGATGCCCAAAGGAGCAAAATTAAAATTGCATAACCAGCCTGAACTTAGGCACTTCCTAAATGTCTGTTTCCCTTTGCAACTTTAATGTTCTAATATATGGATTGTGCATGAGATCATATCATTTCATTCAGGAACTCATTTAGAAACTTGTGTTTGTTTATTGACGGGAAGGAGACATTCTACAAGAATTGTGTATATACATGCGTACTGTGTTGCTGGTATGTATATGTCAGTATGCATATATTAAATATGCAGGCATATGCATAGAGAGGTATTCTCTCAGAGTAACTCTAGGGAATACATTAACGATCCGCGTCTTGATGCAGGAGATTGTGGACCTGTTTCTGAATTTTTAAGGCAAGTTTTCTAGGAACCTGTGAAAGCTTTCTGTTTTGTGCAATCCCATTAAAAATAGTGTTATAAAATTCTATTATGTATGGTGTTCCAAATCCAGTCAGAGAGAGACTTTCATGCAAAGGTAAATAGGAAAACAAAACATTTTCCACACAAAAAGTAACTTAAAATTTCCTGTTTTGACTTTTCCATCCTTGTTTTCCTAATTGACTACTATGGCTGCCACTAAGTCCCACAATGAAATCAAATTGCTATAAATGACAGTGAAGTTGCAAATTCAACATTACAGCAACATTGGAAGAAAATAAACCAAACGGGTAGGCAGTGAGAGTTTACAACAAAGCATTTAAAGAATGTTGAGGAATTATGGGTGCTTACAGACATGGGGGAGAAAAAATCCAGCGTTTTACTTTCAGCTTGGTGCACCCCTGCGCCAAGTCCAGCACATGCCCAGAAGAGGAATTACAGCAGTTTGACCTGGCTTGCCCAGCATCTGTATAGCTCCCATGCTTCAGTGGGGCTTTCTGGCACTTTTATCTAATAGCTGATTCAATCAGCTATTAGATAAAAGTGCCAAAAAGTCCCACTGAAGTGTGTGAGTTATACAGATGCTTGAGAGCCAAGTCAAACAGATGCAATTCCTCTTCTGATAAAGCACTGTTTTTTGTGTTTTGCCTTTTTTTCCATGTCTGTCAGCACCCTATAACTAGGGACAGACATTACACATAAACTGGTGTAAGTGATCAGAAACTGGTTTAAACCTGTAACAGAACAGATGTTCAGAGCACATAAACCAGTTTGAAAATAGCTGAAACCGGTTTGAGATAAACCTGGTTGAATATAGTATCAGACTTAACTGATTTGGCTCAAGCCGGTTTATGCAATGTCTGTCTGTGACATCTGTAGGTATTATAGGGCTTGCTCGTGCTGCCCTGTGCTTGTCTGTCTACAGGTGGTAACAGGGTAGACGTTGGGTCTGGATCACCAGGTCTGCCAGGAAGTGGATCTTACATTTTTCTCACCTGCCGTGACTTTGATGACTTATATATTCCTTGGAGGCAATGCCCACGGTGATCCTGCCTGGTCTTAATCCCTGTGTCTTCGGTGGGGCTCCAAACCTCCCCTTTACCCCAGCCTAGCCTCTCCAGATGGTGTTTTACGATGTTCTTCCACAGCCAGGTTGCAGTGCTGCCTGTTGTAGCCTTCTCTGCACCCCAGCGTGTCCTAGTGCCTCTTTTGGGTACATCCTTCCACAGGCCAGTCTTGGCCTGTACTCAAACAAAATCAAAATAGACAGCAAAAGAAATCACAGAAAAAACCCCAGCTGCTTCTCAGCCTTCTTGTCAGGCTCTGGCAATGTCCCCCCCTCAAAAGAATTCCATGGTCTATTCTCTGCTGTGTGCTAGCCTGCCCTGCACCCCTATGAATGTACACAGTCTTCTTGGGGTCTCCCCCTTGTGCAGGAAGGCTCTACCTGTGACTGTAGATTGTTCCCTTCCAGCCCTCCTCCGGATCCTCTGTTGGAAAAACTCCAGTTCGGAGATTTTTTTCTGTCCTTGTGGGCTCCCTCACTCCAGATCCTCAGCTGCAGCTCTGCCTGCCTCAGGGTCACTCCCACAGCGTTCCTCAGGCCCGTTCTACAGTTTCTGCCTGCCAAGACACTCAGCTGCTCCTCTTTCCCTGCAGCCTGCAGGGAACTGACTCCTCTCTGCCTCTCTCTGGGGCCAGAAATACCTTTGAGCAGCCTCCCTCTGCCAATCCTGAGCAAGATGCTGCTCTGAAAATTGAGTGGGTATTTTCCTTCCTTTCCAGGCTGCGGCTGCAGCCCTGCCAGGCCTCCATGCTGTAAGTTCTGTCTCCCTCCTTCACACTGTCCCAGACCCCTTGCTGGTTTAATTTAAACCAGACACCCCCAGCATCCCAGCACACTCTCTGGGCCGGGGTGGGGGGAGGGGAGGCTCTGTGTTCCACAGCAGAGCTGGCCCCTCCACTCTGCTCCCAGGCTGGAGCTCAGCAGAGACTGCAGGATGCTCCCCCCTTCCCCCTACCACTCCCTGTTAAGCAGGAATTTCCCCCTCCCCTCTGCCTTGCTGAGAGGTGTCTGTGTATTAGCTAGCAGACCACGTGCTGGCTACGGTCTGTGCTGTGGCAGAATCAAAGGCAGAATCAACAGGTAGCTGGCAATGTCCCTCTGTTGGTTTCTTAATGGGGTGATAAATGCTGTTATCAATTCCCTGCTGGGTTAATCAGAGTGTACTGTCAGGGCCTAGCCACGCCCCCCCTCAGATCAGGATTGTGGAAGGGAGGGAGGGCTGCTTTAGTGCCCCCCAGCTTCTAGCCTGAGCCACTGCAGTCATGTGCCTGCATGTCTGGGATGTCTGTGCAGTTACAAACTGATTGAGCCTAGTCAGGTTAGACTAACCTGCAAAGATTGAATCAATTCAGTCTCAGGCTTTTTGAATGTCTGTTCCCAACCTATGTGATATGTAAATGGATCATACTGTTGGGGTTGCCTGCTTCACAAGTGAAAGTCCTTCTTTGACTCAATGAGAACATGTTTTCTTTGTTTGTGTAATGTAGCAATGTGTATTATGCAAAATCTAGAAAGGAAAGTATTGCTTTGCAAAGGCTTACAGATGGGCTAAGCTGCAAAGATCACATCTGTATCTGATCTTACTCCAAAATTTAGTGAAGTTTGGATCCATGGTTTCAGATTATTTCCATACCTCTGCTTTGGCCTCAGAGTTTCTGTTCTTCCTCAGAAGTGGCATGCTTGAGAGTACCCCATTCATTGTCCTAATAGTTTCCATGATTTTTGTCTTCACAAATTAAAGAGCTTTTCTAACTGCTGGTTCAGCAAATGCAACTAAGATCTGAAAATTCAGCTGGGTTTTTAAAAAGATATTGAAAGCAAATGTTGGTGCACAACTCTGTTGCTTCAGTGAAAACAGTGGGTTCTCCAAAGTAAATCAAAGAGCAGAATTTGATCCTGCAGTAGGAATCTACCTAACTTTTCTGTTGATTGTCTAAAACAGAATAGAAAGCAGATCCCTCTCCAACAGCATTATAGACTTGGCAGCACTAACAACTTCAATAAATAGAAGTGACTTGTTATTATCAGTAAAGGCAGTAGTTACACGATGGCTTAAAGAGCAAATTAGTAGAGTGAAAGCGTGCTGTGTTTTTTAAAAAGCAGTTTTCACAGTTACAGTGTCCTTTCTTGTATTATGGAAAAGTAATGCTTTATAGTGTTGAAGATGTGTAGTTGCTGAAGTAAATTTCACTGCCAAAATTAAAACTCTCAAGACTGCCAGGTTTTAATTTCTTCTAGGTGCTGTAATTTTTATTCTAAGTAAGGCCTGCCCTGTTCAGTCACCCCAAAAAATGTCCAATTGTTTGGATTCTTACGTGTAAGTCTTAATTATATCTTTGTCATCTGAGCTCATGACTATTAGAACAAGGTATGTGATTTAGCATTGGAGAGCTTATAGTAGAGGTGGGCAGTTATTTCAGGTGGAGGGCCGCTTACTGTGTTTTGGCAAGCTGTCAAGGGCTGCATTGGTAGCCCTGCCCCTTGACAGATCTCCCACCCCCAACCCCTTACCTTTGCCACCAGAGTCCCTCCCCTTGCCCCCAGAAGTACTCCTTTCAGCAAGAAGTTTTGCCATCTTGGAACCAGAAAAATACCAAATTATATTCTAAAAAGTGAATACCTACAGCATTCATTAATTTGGTTTCAAAAATATTTTTGTCCTGATTTACATGTGTTTGTGTAGTGTACATAGAGGTGATTGCACAATAGCTTAAAATGAAGTCTTACTCTTGTATATTGTGGGGGGTGGACATAAGTTTGTGGGGGGGCTGTGGGTGTGTGGGTATGTGGGGTGAGAGAGCATGTGGGTATGTGTATGTGGATATGTGGGGTGGGGGAATAGGAATTCAAATAGGAATTCAATAGGAATTCATACTTCTAAAAGCATACTTCTGTAATTTTGTGGTCTTTCTGAGTTCTTTGCAATAGAAGAATTGCTCTATTATTTTTCTATAGTCAAAAAACAAGTGAAAACTAAGAGTTGACATTTTCTAAGGGGTGCCTTGAGTCTAAAAAGGTTGAGAACTACTGCCCTAAGCCTTTTGGAATGCTGTCAGTACCATGGAAATTTGTATTCTCCCTCTTTGTCTATTGTCCTCTATTCTTGTTTCATATTTTCTTCCTCCTTTATTTCTTCTTCCTTTTCCTTTCTAGGGGCAGCAACTGACATGGATCTACTCCTTCTCCTGCTGTTGCCTTTGTTTTCCAAGTATTTGATAGGTTCCACTTCCAGCTCTTCCCTTGCTCCTTGTGTGACCTTCTCCCTCAGTCAAATCTGCTCCTGATCTTCCCACCCCACTGTTCATTAGAGATTCCTTTATCTCTCCCTCTCCCCAGCTTCCTTCTTTGATCCATACTTGGTCATTTCTGGGTAAGTACATCAGGCAATGAGTTAAGTACCCATTTTTAAAGGTATTAGTCTTCCAGTGGACTGGTCACCCAGTAGAATTGGCTTAATAATTAACAGAATTAGCCATGGAATCACAGACAAATTCAGGCTGACCCTGTGGCCTTAGACCATGTTGTTGAAGGGTAAGAGCACATATTTTAGATAAGCTGCTACTTGGCATTTGCACAGAGCTTTTCATCTATTCACGATTCTTGACAAAGATTGATCATTAGCGTCATCTTTTCACAGACAGATGAATGGGTTCCTGGTTCTTAAATGTACTGGGTGAATCAGATCATTGCAAAGCTAGGCCTGGTTTTCTATTTATAGTCCATTCACCAAACTATGTATTATAGCAGTTATGGCATAACACATCTGCACAGATGTTTATTCTCTTTAAGTGCATGGCCTTCAGACAGAAAAAAGGCTACATTAAACTCAATGTATACAGTGCTTGTTAACTACAGGAACAGCCTAGCTGTAAGCTTGTTTTACCCCATTAAGACTTGTTACATTGTTTCCCAAAGTGCTTTAGCAGCCTTGAAAAGGACACTTCCTGTCAGTTTCATGAATTAGATAGTTAAACAGTACAGTTATGTTACAAAATAGACTTCCTTTGTGCTAACACTGTTTGCATCCTAGCTGATATGCTGTTAACCAAAGTTTGTTAAAATGTAAGATATAGGCAACAAATTGGGACTGGTGTTGTTATAGTTATGCACATGTCCAGTATGCATATAGTGGAATTCACTGTACCCCTCTGCCTGGAAACAATGAGGCAGGGAGGAGATGAGGGGGAAGAGTTCCCCCCAGCATGGAACAGAGCCTTGCCTGCCCTGGGGAGAGAAGAGTGAGGGGAAGAGTCCTCCTCTGGGGCTCAACAGCATCCCATAGAGCCCCCCCTCCACCCCCACCCCCCCTCAGCAATGGGTGAGAAGGAGGGGGAAGAGTCCCTCCTGGGGCCAGGCAGCCTCATAGAGCCCCCCTCCTCACCCCACTGCAGAGGAGGGTGGAAGAAGGAAAAGAGTTCCCCCCCACCACCACCACTAAACAGAGACCCTCTCCCAGCCCCACAGTGGTGGGGGAGAGAGAGGAGGGGAAAGAATTTCCCTCTGGGGCCAGGCACCTCTGTGTGCCTGGATTGCTCCCAGCTGTCAGGGAGCCACTGGGGCGGGCCTGCTGGAGCCTGGCCACCCCCACCCTTGTCAGCTCAGCTTTCCTGTGGAAGGGACGGCTGTTTTAGTGCCCCGAGCTGCTGGCTTGAGCCACTGCAGGCATGTGCCAAATGTCTGTCCACTTGCAAACAAGTTCACTCTCTGCAGGTTGGACTAACATGCAAAGACTGAATCAATTCAGGCTCAGGCTTTTTGAATGTCTGTCCCTCTTCTTGGAGAGAAAGATTCATTGTGCCCTGCCCCATCTGTGCACACCTACTCACAGAGCAGTCACAGCAAACATTTTGCCTGCTCCAGAAACATGCAGAAATAGTCAAGGCTTGTTTTCCCAGCAGATAGCATGAGTTGGGATGCTTTTCACATGTGAAATATCCTGGCTATAGTCCTAAATGCATACGTAGGAAGCAGACACAAAGGACAACTACTTTTTTTTTCTCATTTTCATGTAGAAAGAAAGCTTGAAAAACGTGCCTCCTCCACCAAAAAAAGAGGTGTTGCTCCCTTCCTCCCCAGCTTGTTTTTGACTTCAGAGTATCTGTTCTTCTCTTTCTTTCTGGAGGATTCATGGGATGGCTAGAGAATGGCAATTGCACTTTCTCAGCCCTCAGTTGCAGGATTGGGGTCATTGAGCTTTTCACAAAGACCCACTTTTCTCTAAAGTCTTTCTCAGACTCTTATATAAATAAGCATTACCAAAAGCAAACAAAAAACAAAAGATAAGATAGATTTATAGGATTTTAAAGGGAAGACCTCTTTCGCAGCAAACTGAACAGGTGAAAATATTTAAAAATGCTGCAGTTCTGCGGGAATCTGAATGTATATTGCTTTAAACTATAGTGAAATAATGCAAAAGCAGTAATATTAAATTCCATCTAAGCAATTGATAAAGGCTTTTTTTACAGAATTATATTTTTAGGTATTAAAGGCTCCTGTTAAATACTGATATTAACTTGTGTATTCAGATTCTTTTTAAAATGTGATACTTTAAAAAAAAACTGACCCATGCCCCCTGCTGGAGAAGAGAAGTCTTACTTTTTCAAATCATTCTTCCTTTTTCCTCTTTGGATTAACTGGTTTTTTTGGTATTGTGTTTTTGTTAGACTGCAGCTGAGCACATATTCTCATACAAATAATTGACAGGCAGTGGTAGAAACTCAGTATGTTATACATGCTTTTTATATTGATACATTTCTGTGGGATGTTTCAGTTTAGGAAAATTCTGCATTAACTCCTCTGGGCTGGAATGTTGTACAGAATTAATTTATTAGATTTCCTGTATTTCTGGTCTGTTTGCATGTATAGGTTTTTCTCCTGAACACCCATTGTCACAGAATCTTAGCATGTAAAAATATTTTAATTAAAACGGTATCTTTCATTCTCTTCAACTATAGCAGACAACATGAAACACCCCTTGATGGCAACTTGATAAGCCAAGAAATGATGTTGAAGCGTCAAGAAGAGGAAATGGTGCAGCTACAAGCTAGAATGGCACTTAGGCAGTCTCGACCTAGCCTCTATCCAGGAGATCCAGTTAGGTCATCAGTGCTTGACATTAGTAGAGATCCTCTGAGAGAGATTGCATTGGAAACAGCCATGACCCAAAGAAAACTAAGGGTAACTGTTTCTTAATTCATTGCAAAAGCAATGTGTCGATTTATTTTGAAGGCTGAAATCAACTTTATGGTGTTTAGGGTTTCAGAATCTTTCCCACTGATCAAGATTCTAAGTTGCCATACCCAAAAGAAATGTGAGGTGGCTGTTTTTATCATTGGAGAAACAGCTCTCATCAGACAAACCAGTCCACCTGTTGTGTTGAGGAGTCCATAGCTATGCATTCTAGTACAGTATCAAGAGAGGCATTTAGCTTAATGGGAGATGGTAAGCCAAAAAACAGATCCTTGGCTCTTAAATGTTAGAAGTGTAAGCTTCTTCACTGTCACGTGTTGTAATGTGTACATTCTTAGAATGTAGTTTTTTCTGGTGTTTGGTATCCATCTCTCACGTGGTCTCTAGGATGGATGCAAACATATTTCAACAGCGTCAGGCATCATTAAACAACCAAGGTGGGACAACTGTGTCTGGCTTTGAAACCAATCAGAGAATCAGCCATGCTAAAATCCCAATGAGAGCTTTCCCACCCCCCACTACAGTTCACACTGTATTATAATGAGAAATTCTTCTTTCCATTCAAACTCTTACAATGTTGCTCTGAGTAGAATGAAATTAGGACTGATGGGTTTCTGGTTCTAGTTTCTCTCATGGTTCTCAAACACTGCAGATTTGATTTAAATCAAATCAGTTTAAATCATTATTTAAATCCCTGGTCAGGAAGCCTTGATTTAAACATTGTTTTCTACAAAAAATGCATTCTTGTTGTTTGATATAACTTTCATTAAAATATTCCCAGATGATCTCTTTTATGGCCTGGCAAGCCTACTGCCATGATTGGTTTTCCCTTCTACCATACCATTCCCTTACCAAATCTCAAATCAATGGAGAGGCTATACTCTTGAAACTTATCCCTCAAGACTTCTAGAATATTCTGTTCAAAATGGTTCTCTCTTGTTTCTACTGCCCCTCCAGAGGCTGGAGAAGAGCAGGGGAATGAGCAGGGGGCTGGGGACCAGCGTGGGGGGGCCGGCAGCTATCACCCCTGGTGGGGCCTGGGACTCTGCAGACAGGGTAGTCCATGTGCTGTGGTGGGGGCTCTGCCCTGTGGGGGGCAGGGGACCATTGGCGATGCATAGGGGTTGCACGTGCACTCCCTAAGCATGGCGGTGCACCCCCTCAAAAAAGGTGCCACTGACACCGTCAGTGGTGCCTGTAGGCGGTTGCTGCTTGCCACCCCCACCCCCCAGGCTCAAATTTGCACCGCTTGTATTTGAGCTGCTGCAAGTGCACGTGTTTGCATGTGTGGACGCGCCCTGTGAGATTCCTTAAAAGGAGTAGGGAAGTAGCTTTATTCAAAATGTACAGCAATGAAGTAAATCAAACTCCTCTTCTAACATATCTTGATAAATTAATAGTTTCATAGACTTAAATTCACCTCACCTTTTAAACAGGTAAGTTAGCCTCATCAGTGGCACTTGGGGCCAATTTATGTATTTTTTTCATCCCACTCCCCCTGGGAAGGCAAGTAACTCTATGTAAGTAGTGCATAGGAGAGTGACCATCCGCTTTTGATCCACCATTCTAGTATATAGGGCATTTGCCCAGGAAATGTGATGCACGGTACTAGGGCGCTTGCCTCCAGAAGCATTTGAATATACCTTTCCCACTTCCCAGCATAGTGCCCTTACTACCAGCCATTGGTTAGGCATTGCCAAGAGCACCTTTCACTCCTCCTCTTGAACATAGCCCACTGGTAGCCAAGTGGACAAAATACTTTGGATCAAAAGGAAAGCCAAGGGGAGTAGTATAGTGCATTGACTTGGACACACTCCTCTAGAAGGAAAAGGACTCTGAGTTGTGGCCCATGCCCCAATGATGTTTCTGCATTTTGTAATTATTAGTCACTGGGTAAGCAATGGGTTAGTTTCTGCCCCACTTGGGCCAGGAGCAAAGGCAGGGGCCCCTAGTCTGTGTATAAGGCTGAGACTGAAATATTTTTGTGTGTTAGTTTTGAGCATTCAGTCTTTTAACCATGTCAATGAATGACAGATAGGCTGTGCCTAGCATCTGGCAATCCAAAGGCATGTTGCATGTGAGAGAAAATAAGATTTGTACAGTAGTAAAATATGTGAAAAATGTTATGCATCAGTTGTTGTTACAGCAGTCAGTGTGACATCTCTCACATGCTACCACAGTTGCATTCTTGCAACTAACTCGGTTTCTACAAATATTATAATCTTAAATCAGTATTGATTTTGGCTTTGCACTTTGCCCTTTAAGAGTTATTGCTTCTCAGTTTCCTGCTTCTGGTATACGAAGTGTTAATTCAGACTTTTATGCTTTGCAGAATTTCTTTGGGCCTGAGTTTGTAACAGTGACCATTGAGCCATTCATCTCCTTGGATCTACCAAAGTCAATCTTGGTAAGAAACATTTATTTAGGAGTCAGTTACAGTAGAAAGGTATTAAACTGTCAATACACTTGCATGGCAAATGCAAATTTTATGGGTTCTTTTCTTCAGACTAAGAAAGGGAAAAATGAGGATAATCGACAGAAAGTAAATGTAATGCTTCTAAGTGGACAGAAGCTGGAGCTGACCTGTGATACCAAGACCATATGTAAAGATGTCTTTGATATGGTTGTAGCCCATATTGGTTTAGTGGAACATCACTTGTTTGGCTTGGCTACCTTAAAAGGTAAGATCAATATCTTAATTTAGTTGATGTAGTGTAAAATTACTAGAATTCAATATATACATGTAGTAGAGGACAGATAAAGGAAAAGTTATGATGAATAGAACACCAGACTAGTCATTTATGATTAATCCTCTTTGGGTCCCCTTCTGCTGCCCTCACTCATGCCCTTCCTCACATCTATTAGTATATTATCTTGTTCTGTGAATGATCCCATTTGCTCAAATGAGCAAAGTGCTGTGCAAAATGAGCGACAGAAGCAACTTCTGAGTGGCCTGGTATCTTTGGGTGCCTGTACACGAATGCGAAGGCTGCTCCAACACACTGTAATTACAGTGCATTGGAGCAGACTCAGTTAAACAAGCCTGCTGAAGCATGGTTATTACTGTGCTCCAGCAGATTCCCATGTCTCATGCATCAGTGTCCCCACACTTCAAAATGGTGGTGGGGGCGCTTGTACTAAAGCTCGTTGAATGAGTTTTAGTGCAAGCGCTTCCATTGCCATTTTGAAGCATGGGGACACTGATACATGAGACGCTGCAGCTCTTTAATTAGAGCAGCTCTCAGAGCCACTCTAATTAAAATGTTGCCTCCCTCCCCCACCCCCAGAGCACATGTAAAAGTGCCCCTTGTTAGTCTGCATTTTCTTTGCTTCTCAGCTTGTTTGTTACTTATAGTTTCTATTCAACACCGTTCTCAGCCCCTTTCCACTACTTGGGTCTGGTCCTAATTGCTTTGTTAGAGTTCTGTTCTGCTAACCTTACTCTGACTCAACAGAACTTTACTATACAGATAGTCTGGCTAGGATCATTAGAACTACTGGTGTGGAAAGGTAAAAATATCTATAGAAGGGAGGCAGCACTGAGCCTTAGCAATTCTATATTACATTTGGTCAGGAATTGCCCAAATGAGTCATTCTTTAGTTTAAAATGTCAATTTGTCAAACTTGGTTCGATTTGTTTGACAGCAAGTTTCTTACCCACTTGCCTATCCCTCTGGCAAGCTGCCATGGAAACAGGAGCCTGGGAGCCTTGGCTAAGATGGGATTTCTGATGCTTCCAGGCACTCCAGTTCATGCTCCGGGCAGTTTAGGGAAGCTTACACTGTTTTGCAGAAATGTAATTAAAATAGCCTTCCTGTTCCTTTTTTTTTTTCTGAACAAAATTGGATAATTTCCTATGCCGTAGAACATTTTACACTGTTGAGATTTTTTTTTTTCTCAATGCAGAACACGTTTTTTGAAAAATACCAGAATTTCCTGTGGAATGATAATTCTTCCCTGCCCTATTCAGTTTGTTAAATCTTTTACTTAATCTAGTCTCTGTGATCTATTTCAGCTGTAGGGAGCAAACCAAAACTTTTACAGTGCCTAACTGGTGGGTACATTAGGTTTTGTGAATAACAGGAATAAATGACCACTCCATTAAGACCACTTAACATACCATGTTTTCTCACATAGAACACACCCTAGAATAAAATACTCGCTGTGTTTTTTAAAGTCAGAATGAAGAAGAAAAATCTTTCTTTGTAGTAAGTAACTGAGTAACAGCAGCTAGGGAGTCAAGGCTACTTATTGTTCTGCTCCCTGTAGCTAGGGATAGACATTACACATAAACTGGTTTAAGTGATCAGAAAGTGGTTTAAACCTGTAACAAAACATAAATTCAGTGCACATAAAGCAGTTTCAAAACGTCTGAAACTGGTTTAAGATAAATGTGGTTGAGTGTAGTATCAGACTCAACTGATTTCTTGTGCAGGGACCAGGACTCCCCCACCGTGTTTCAGGACGGACTCGATGGGAACGCCTCAAGACCTTAGGTTGAGGAGGACTGGGTTAGAGTGCTTCTGGAGGGGCTGGACATGTTCAAGTCAGCAGGTCCAGATGCTCTCCACCCCAGGGTGTTGAGGGAGCTAGCAGGTGTTATTGCTGGGCCCTTGGCATGGCTTTACGAGCGCTCGTGGTGCTCGGGCCAGGTGCCAGATGATTGGAAGATAGCCAATGTGGTCCCCATCTTTAAGAAAGGGAGGAGGGAGGACCCAGGCAACTATAGGTCCATCAGTCTTACCTCAATCCTGGGGAAACTCTTTGAGAAGATCATCAAGGAGCACATCTGTGATGGGCCGGCATTGGGGATGATGCTCAGGGGCAACCAGCACGGTTTCATTAGGGGCAGGTCATGTCAAACCAACCTGATTGCCTCTTACGATCAGGTCACAAAAACATTGGATGCAGGTGTTGCCGTGGATGTAGTCTTTCTGGACTTGCAAGGCCTTTGACACTGTCTCCCACCCTGTCCTCATTAAAAAACTAGGCAACTGTGGCATCGATGCCTACACAGTCAGATGGATTGCTAATTGGCTGAAGGGTTGTACTCAGAGGGTGATGGTGGACGGGTCATATTCGACCTGGGGGGAAGTGGGCAGCGGCAGATGGGAAACTCCCTTCTTGAGAGCACGGAAGCAGAAAGGGATCTTGGAGTCATCATTGACTCCAAGATGAACATGGGCCAACAATGCGAGGTCACGGTCGGCAGGGCTAACGACCCTATCTTGCATCCATAGGTGCATCTCAAGTAGGGCCAAGGAGGTGATCCTCCTCCTCTACGCGACACTGGTCAGGCCACATCTGGAGTACTGTATCCAGTTCTGGGCACCCCACTTCAAGAGGGATGTGGACAACATTGAGAGGGTCCAGAGGAGGGCCACCCGCATGATCCGGGGACAGCAGGGCAGACCCTACAATGAGAGGCTACAGGACCTGAACCTGTTCAGCCTTCACAAGAGAAGGCTGAGGGGGGACCTTGTGACCATCTATAAACTTACTAGAGGGGACCAGAAGGGTTTGAGGGAGACCTTGTTTCCCCTAGCGCCCCCCGGGATAACAAGGAATAACAGCCACAAGTTGTTGGAGAGTAGGTTCAGATTAGACATCCGTAGGAACTACTTCACAGTTAGGGCGGCTAGGATCTGGAACCAACTTCCAAGGGAAGTGGTGCTGGCTCCTACCCTGGGGGTCTTTAAGAAGCAGCTCAATGTCTACCTGGCTGGGGTCACTTGAGCCCAGTTTCCCTTCTGCCCAGGCAGGGGTGCGGACTTGAAGATCTACAAGGTCCCTTCCGACCCTACTTCTATGATTCTATGATTTGGCTCAAACCAGTTTATGCACTTCATAGATTCATAGATATTAGGGTTGGAAGGGACCTCAACACATCATTGAGTCTGACCCCCTGCCCCAGGCAGGAAAGAGCACCTTAGCCAAGGCTCCCAGGCTCCTGTTTCCATGGCAGCTTGCCAGAGGGATGGGCACAGGTGCTTGTGCAGTCTCCTCTTAATGACCCCCAAGGTAGTGAAGAGCACCACCTCTCTTGGAAGCCCATTCCAGATTCTGGCAACCCTTACCGTAAAGAAGTTCCTCCTGATGTCTAACCTGAATCTGTCAGTTTGTGCCCATTATTTCTAGTTACTCCGAGGGGTGCCCTGGTAAACAGAGTATCTCCTATCCCTGGCTGTCCCCCACGATGAATTTGTAGACAGCCACAAGATCCCCACTCAGCCTTCTCCTGTGGAGAAGCCCATGCCCGCTACAGGGCCGGGAAGTCCGGGTGAGGGTGATCCCCTGCCCTCCATTAATGCTGACTTCGTGAAGGAACATCTTGAGAAGCTGGATACCTTCAAGTCAGCCGGCCCTGACAGTCTTCACCCCAGGGTACTCAAGGAGCTGGCGAGCATCATAGCCCGGCCTCTAGCACGGATCTTTGAAAACTCTTGGCACTCTGGTGTAGTGCCTGAAGACTGGAAGGGCAATGTGGTGCCTATCTTCAAGAAAGGGAGGAAAGTGGATCCGGCTAACTATAGGCCCATTAGCCTGACTTCTATCCCGGGGAAGATCTTAGAAAAGTTTATTAAAGAGGCCATCCTTAATGGACTGGCCGACGCCAACATCTTAAGGGATAGCCAGCACGGGTTTGTTGCAGGTAGGTCTTGCTTGACCAATCTCATTTCCTTCTACGACCAGGTGACCTATCACCTGGACAAGGGAGATGAGATTGATGTCATATATCTTGACTTCAAAAAAGCCTTCGATCTGGTGTCCCATGATCGTCTCTTGGAGAAACTGGCCAATTGTCGCCTTGGGTACTCCACGATCCACTGGCTGGAAAATTGGCTCTGGGGTCGGACCCAGAGGGTAGTAATTGATGGAAGTCACTCATCGTGGTGTCCGGTGACCAGTGGGGTCCCCCAGGGCTCTGTCCTTGGACCCATACTGTTCAACATCTTCATTAATGATGTGGACACTGGAGTCAGAAGTGGACTGGCCAAGTTCGCAGATGATACCAAACTTTGGGGCAAAGCATCCACACCAGAAGATAGGCGGATGATCCAGGCTGACCTGGACAGGCTCAGCAAGTGGGTGGACAAGAATCTGATGGTGTTCAACGCCGATAAATGCAAGGTTCTCCACCTTGGGGGAAAAAAAACCTGCAGCATCCTTGTAGGCTCGGCAGTGCTATGCTGGCTAGCACTATGGAAGAAAGAGACTTGGGGGTCATCATTGACCACAAGATGAACATGAGCCTGCAATGCGATGCTGCGGCTAGTAAAGCGACCAAAACGCTGGCTTGCATCCATAGATGCTTCTCAAGCAAATCCCGGGACGTCGTTCTCCCCCTGTACTCGGCCTTAGTGAGGCCGCAGCTGGAGTACTGCGTCCAGTTTTGGGCTCCACAATTCAAAAAGGATGTGGAAAAGCTTGAGAGAGTCCAGAGAAGAGCCACGCGCATGATCAGAGGTCAGGGAAGCAGACGCTACGATGACAGGCTGAGAGCCCTGGGGCTCTTTAGCCTGGAAAAGTGCAGGCTCAGGGGTGATCTGCTGGCCACCTATAAGTTTATCAGGGGTGACCACCAGTATCTGGGGGAACGTTTGTTCACCAGAGCGCCCCAAGGGATGACGAGGTCAAATGGTCACAAACTACTACAAGATCGTTTCAGGGTGGACATAAGGAAGAATTTCTTTACTGTCCGAGCCCCCAAGGTCTGGAACAGCCTGCCACCGGAGGTTGTTCAAGCGCCTTCATTGAACACCTTCAAGATGAAACTGGATGCTTATCTTGCTGGGATCCTATGACCCCAGCTGACTTCCTGCCCTTTGGGCGGGGGCTGGACTCGATGATCTTCCGAGGTCCCTTGCAGCCCTAATGTCTATGAAATCTATGAAGAGATTCAGGTCCCTCAATCTCTCCTCATAGGGCCTTACCTGCAGGCCCCTAAACATATGAATGGCCCTCTTCTGGACCCTCTCAAGGTTGTCCACATCCTTCTTGAAGTGCAGCACCCAAAACTGGACACAGTACTCCAGCTGCAGCCTCACCAGTGCCACATAAAGGGGACGTATCACTTCCCTGGACCTGTTTGTGATGCACCTGCTAATGCACGATAAAGTGTGGTTATCATGCATCTGGGACAATGTCTGTCCCAGACCCCTTCCTAGTTTAAGTTAAACCAGAGTCCCCCAGCATCCCAGCTGCTTTGCAGCCATGGGCTGGGCTGTGCTGTCTGCTTCAGAGAGCAGGGCTGGCTGCATCCCTCTGCTCCCTACCCAGAGCTCCGGGGAGACTGCAGGCACAGCAGGGTCTGCCTGGCTTACCACACTGCTTGCTGCTCAAGCTGGGATTTCCCCATTCATTCCTCCCTCCCATCTCCCACAGCACAGACCCCAGCCCCATGGATCCTAGCCATGTGGTATGCTAACTAATGCTGAGAGGTGTCTGTGTGTGTGTGCATCTAATTTCACTGGGACAGGCAAACAGAACAGTGTCTGCTTAGTGCTTTTTGGAGCTAATCAACAGGTCAGCTGGTAATGTCCCTGTGTTCCTTCCTTGAAAAAATCTGTTTAAGAAGAGTTTGAGCTAATGAGAGAGGCTTTTATTTTGTTGATGGGCTGATAAACAGTGTGCTATCAGCCTCCTGCTGGTTTGCGAACCTGTCAAGTTTCCAGACAGTATGAAGAAGCAGGGAAAGTGCGATTGAGAAGCGCAGCATCATCAACACACGCATACACTACACACCCCACCCCCTTTTGCCTCAGAGTGCTAGCTAGGAGTTGGGATCTTGCAACACTCCCGCCACTTGAGCAGTGAGTGGGGAAAAGCCTGGGACAGTGCAAGCCGCGGTGGGGGTGTACACCCCTCCCTAATCAGAGTATCCTGCCGGGGCCTGGCCATGCCCCCCCCCCCCCCCCCCCCCCCCCCCCCCCCCAGCGCACCACAGTGGAAGGGAAGGGAGGGCTGCTTTAGCACCCCATGGCTTCTAGCCTGAGCCACTACAGGCATGTGCCAGCATTTCTTGAGTCCAGAGGGAATGTCTGTACTGTTGAAAACTGGTTCAACCTAGGAAGGTTAGACTAACCTGCAAAGATTGAATCAATTTAGGCTCAGGCTTTTTGAATGTGTGTCCCTAGCTTGTGAGTCTTGTGCAAATTTTACTTTCTCTTTTCCCTGATAGAAACTGTTCTTACCATATTTCTTGCATGTAATACACACGGTAATTTTCACCCCAGCAGCTGCTTGTGGGGATGGGGAGAACTGGTGTACGTGAGAAAACATGGTATTTCATGTGGGCCACCACCAAGCAGTCATCATGAAAATGAGTACTTTGTTTCCACAGATCTCATGTGGGTCTTAAATGGTGAAAGATTCTTTTACTTTACTGGACCATGTATTCAGTCTTCTGATAATGATATTCCCATATTTCATTATGTTGTGTGTTAGAAGTCTCTGTTAGCTGTCATAAAATAAATGAGAGATGTAGTTCATTTCAAAACGAATGATCCAGACCAAACCGGAAAAGGATAAGCCTAGCTTTAATTATGCACCTGGAGGAAATATCTGTTTTACCAGAAAGCTTCTGTCCCTGTGTTCTTGTAGACAATGAATTTTTCTTCATCGATCCTGACATAAAACTAAGTAAAGTGGCTCCTGAAGGTTGGAAAGATGAACCCAAGAAAAAGAGCAAAACTCCTGTCAACTTTACTTTGTTCTTCCGTGTTAAGTTTTTTGTGGATGATGTCAGTCTTATACAGTGAGTACATGGCCATTTATTTTTCTCTTCAGCCTCTTAATTAGGTCCACTCTCTACCTTGTAAGTTTCATTCTCAATTTCCCTGTGCACATTATTAGATGTAATTTGATTGTATAGAAAAGCTTGCTGAAAGGAGCAATATTGTGTGGTGTTTCTTACTAGGCACACTTTGACATGCCACCAGTATTATCTACAGCTAAGGAAAGATCTTCTGGAAGAGAAGATGCACTGTGATGATGAAACAGCCTTATTACTGGCGTCCTTGGCCCTACAGGCAGAGTATGGAGATTACCAGGCTGAGGTAGGATATGCCTTTTTCTATAGATGATAGCTGTTCAATTTCTGCAGTGTACTCTATGGTATGAATCAGTACTTTATTGCAGTCGGTTAGAGGTTCTATTGATCTGATGTTGCAGCGATTGTAATGCTCTTTGAAGTCTAATAGAGAGAGAAGAGATGTGTCTTCATACAGAGTTTTAAACTTCAGATCTGGATCAGTGTGTTGAACTGATCCTCCCTTCTATATTTTATTCTAATGTGCTAATTTGGGCATTCAATCGAAGTTGAATCAAACCCTATAAATCCCATTGGTATCAGTGTGAGTAAAATCAAGCCCATAGTAAAAGACCACATGGGAAACTTATTTCTGAATCTAGGTTCAGAATCTTGGTTTAAAGTCTATCTTTAAACTTGTATTTTGTGAGTTTTGCTTATATACTAACATGAAAAACATCTCACAAAAGTGCTTTGCTTTATAGGTACATGGCATGTCCTATTTTCGACTAGAACATTATTTACCAGCTAGAGTGATAGAGAAGCTAGATCTGTCCTACATCAGAGAAGAACTATCCAAGCTGCACAGCACTTACGTGGGAGCGCCTGAAAAAGAAACAGAGTTAGAATTTTTGAAGGTTAGTTATGATGCCTCTCAGAGATGGCTTCTTTCTTCACATGAGAATCACTATCGGAGACTATGAGTAATGAAAACAAATGGACTTGGAGTGGAAAACAAAGGGAATACATAAACTTCCAACATAGCTTTAGGAGACAAAAAGGTAAAGAAGAACTACTTAAAAAGTAAATTGCTTACACTGAGGAAAGGAAACTATTAAATTGATAGGAAAAGCCTTTAATTTTCTTCCTTCAGGTGTTTCACTGGCATAACTGGGTATATAACTAAAATATCATCACAAATTAAAACAAATTTTGATCCTTATAATATTATAACCAAAACTCTGGGTTTGTTTTTTCTCTCCTGTTCTAAAATTCTACTTTGAACAATAAAGGAATCCCAGTTTGTGATACCACAAAAAATCAGACCTGATTTTGGACCTGATGTCTTTTGAAACAGCTTCAGTAAAGAAGGGAATACTGAAAACATTTGAAAACTGCTTAACTCCATTGTTTTTTTTCCTTTTTTATTGCAGATAACCTTTAAGGTGCTATGTCAATAATATGCCGATTAGGCTGTGTTTGCTGATAAAAGAGAGAATTTAACCACCTACATATTCTGATATATTTCCAAAATGTTTTCCTTTCTAAATTAACTATTCAGATTGCTAGTATAGGGGCCCAATTTTCAGTTACTAAAATGGATAGGAATTTTGTCCTTAACTTCAATGGAAACAGTATTGTTGCCTTCATGCAGATACACTGAATAGTAAACAGTCTTAGAAAGTATTAATAAACCATTGGAATGATTATACCAATACATGGTTAGACAAATGACCATGGACAAGGCAAATATGCAGCATTGGAAAGTGTCACAAGGAACTGCAAATAGAAAACACAACAGCAAAATGTATTCTGTGTTTGGATTTTGAAAAAGGACTCTGGTAAGAGCCCTCAAGTCAGTTTTGGCCTATTGTAGGAAGCTGTCTGATCCTAGGAAGGATTAACCAAAAAAAAAGGTAATAGAAATTTCCAAGATGTTCACATTGCACTCAGAGCACACAAGAGAAGATTCTCAACCTTAATCTATTTACAGATCTTCAGAGGTTTGCCTCGTTTTCTCATTACTACATACATTATTTAAACCATGTAAGACACTTTCAGGTATTACAACCTCAAGCAGGCTGACAAAGTTTGATACTACTTCATTCTGAGTAGGTCAAAGTGGTAGTAACAAGTAAAAAATAAATATGGTTTAAGATGTGACCCATAACAATTTTTTTTAATGTTAATTTTAAATAGTTTATAATGGATTAATAGATTTAGAGGGTTTTTTAGTAAGCAGTTGACTGTTATGGAGTTCAGCAGGTCAATCGGTTGCTTATAACCATGGCCTATAATATTCTATAACACTTTCTACTGATATGTGCATTTGTTTGTAGTAAACGATACACTCATCTATAAAACAGCTATAAAAACTGAAATTTTATAGTATGGTAAATGGTACCATACTATAAAACAGTGCTTCTCAAAGTGGTGGTCCGCAGACCACTGGTTGCTGGTCCACAGCAAGTTGCCAGGAAAGAAATAAATATATTTTCAGAAGCATAACATTGATGTCATAGCGCCACAGTTCGTACGTTCCAACACTCTAGGTGACGTCATGTCGTGCGAGGTGAGGAAAGAGAAAGAAACAGCTGGTCGCTTATTTGTGTAGCGCTGTTACACGCAGTTGCTGCCACTGGTCCCTGGCCCACTGCAAAAAAAAATTGCCGGTCCACCACATCAGATAGTTTGAGAAGCACTGCTATAAAACATGACCATATGATATATCTTTAGCTGGCATTACCATTTTGGATTCTTCCAGTGTCATTAATCTGATATTCTCACATATGTACCATTATATTGTTTTATATAGATATGCCAGCGGCTGACAGAATATGGAGTCCATTTGCATCGTGTATTGCCTGAGAAGAAATCCCAAACTGGAATCTTACTGGGAGTGTGTTCCAAGGGAGTCATTATTTTTGAAGTTCACAATGGAGTCCGGACACCAGTTCTTCGTTTCCCCTGGAGAGAAACAAAGAAAATATCCTTTAGTGTATGTCTGTATATATAGTTTTCGGTCTTGTTTTAATTTTTTTGGCATTTGGCAAATTAGCATTTTCCAGTGTGATCTGTGAATACCTTTTAGTATGGCTGAAGTCCTCTTTCCAAGGAGTAAAACCACGGGCTTTGATGTTTTAAAGTGTTGTATTAGTACAGCCTGTAAACTGCAGAGGCACCAAACTCAGTATAAACAAAGGATGATGGATTTCTATCCCTTTCTTGCAGAATTGCTTGGCAATTTTTAAATTTACTGGTGTTAATTTAGCAACTGATAAACAAAAAAAAGCCTCCATCTCAAACTGCTTATCAGTGTGAAAACTATAAATTGCCTTTTCATTGCTTAGATTTTACCTAGAGTTGGTTAGCTCTAGTCAAGAACACTTAAAAGAAGGTGAAGAATAGGCCTCAAAAATTTGTTAACACTTTCATAACTAAATAATATATTGGGTATCTAGGGTCCATTGGTTTTCAGTAGCAGCTAGGTTTATAATTCCCTTTAGAGTTTTAAAATTCCCAGGCTCTAAGTACAGACTGTTTCTGTTAGTTTGTTAGTGACCCAACAGCAGGCAGTAGTAGAGGTTGACTGGGATATGTAATTGATTTTTTGCCCTGTTATTTCACTGGATAACATCAAAATTATTTTTGTTTGTCAAAATATTGAACAAACTTCATCCAGCAAATGTGATTTGCTTTAGCAAATTCAGCATATCTTGCTATCTGTGTGCACAGAAATGTTATGTTCATTTTAGGCTAAAAAAAATCACTATTCTCTATCTTTTTTCTCGCAGAAAAAGAAAATAACACTACAGAACACATCAGATGGTATAAAGCATGCTTTCCAAACTGACACTAGTAAGACTTGTCAGTATCTCCTGCACCTGTGCTCTTCCCAGCACAAGTTCCAGCTACAGATGAGAACCAGACAGAGCAACCAAGATATTCAGGATATTGGTAATGACTGGAGATGGTTGTATTATTATATGAACAAATTTTACAAAGTACTGTAACAATTTCACTGAAATGTGGATCATACCTCTGTAGAAGGTGACTGTTATAATATAGGGGTTCTCAACTTCTGGCCCATGGGCCAAATCCAGCCCATGGCACTATGTCATCTGGCCCACAGGGCTCTCCACAGTCCAGAAATTTGGCATAGGGGGAGAGGTGCTGTCAAATCTTGGGACCTATGGGGAGCCCTGGGTCCCATGCATTGGATCTCGCTCCTGATCCCAGCAGACAGGGCTGGGCAGGGACAGTGCTGGGCCACCAGGACTCAATCCCAGGACCCAGTTCAGCCCACAGATGGGCCCCATACCACTATCTATCCCACAGGGCCAAAAGGTTGAGCACGATGGTTCTAGTAGATTTTCTTTAGGTTAGCAGTTCTCTAAATGCTGTCTGAAAAGTTGCTTGGTCACCTGGTGCTTTGTCTTCTTTTTTCCAGCAGTCACATCTGTATAAAAGACAGCTGAAAATATTTTCCTTTTGCAACTTCTCCGTTTTACTTATTGATTCATGGCTGCTATAGAATGGAGTGCATTTGCAAATAAAAGAGGTGGTCCAATGCAATACAAACTGGAGAGGAAGCAATTCATGATACCAGCTATGAAAGCTGTGGAATATCTAATTTTTATGTTAAGTAAAACATGTAGTTGATAGCAGTAACAAATTTATTATCGAAGTGAGTCAGTTGCTTTAGAGATTTGGGGACAGATAATTTTAATGAGTGTGTAAGGCAAAACAAATCAAGTCCTTTTCTTAGATTAGGGACTTAATTTGGCTTGAATGGTGCCCTCTGCTTTGAAATAGCTGAGTTTGACACGTACCTGGAACACAACTGACTTGGCTGGCTTTTACACAATCCTCAAAGCACTATTTAATTTACTTTGTTCGTGCTTTCTTTGTTTTTGAGTGACCTACCTCCATAGCCATGTGTCCACATTCCAACTGCTGCCACTCTAAATTTCTACCAGTCTAGCTGGGTTTGGAGGCTGGCTCCCTGACAGTGTAGGTGCTGATTTTTTTATAATGGAAAACAACTTTGCAGCCTATTTGTTCTGTCAAGCATTGCACACCATTTATCCCAGCGGTGCCAATCCCTTCAGCCCTGCAGGCCAGAGAAGTGGTTCAGGGTCAGTTCATAGGCAGATCCAGTCCTTGGGTACAATCCAGCATGCCTGGCTAGGGCTTGATCTGGTGTGTGGGGCCAGCTGGGCCATGACCCAGTCTGGCACACAGGGATGGCCCGGCAAAGAACCCCAACTCTAGCTCCAAGCCCCATCCGCTGGCCTGAAGAGCTTTGAAATCTGGCAGTGGAGGTCCCAATATTAATTGCTGCCACTCACTCACTGTCAAATTTCTGGACCTGTGGGGAGCCCTGCAGGTTGGATCTGGCCTGCTGGCTGGAGGTTGAGCACCACTTCTTTAGCATAAAGCAGAGGTTTTCAACCTTTTTTAATCTAAGTACCCCCGGCGGCCAATAAACAGGGATGTGGGGGGCGGTGATTGGCAGTCCCTCCGAGTTGAGGATGAATCCGTCAGGCTTGATGGGTCCTCAGGTGACTGAGGAGCCCAATTCTGCATACACACATTCTTCAGCAATGGGGGCATGTTGTTGTGCAGGGGGGTAGCGCACAGCCAGATGCCAAACAAGGGGGTAGCATGCAGCCAGGAGGCGGAAGAGTGTGCAACCAAGTGGCGGGGGGTGGGGGAGATGGTGCACAGCAGGACGCTGAGTGAGGAGGCAGGAACGGAGTGCCGCAGCCTCCCAGGAGCAGGGCAGGGTGGGGAAGGTCACTGGGCAGTGGCGCCCCTCTGTGGGCAGGGAAGCTCACCAGGCTGGTGTGTGGCAGTGGCAGTGGCAGCCACTGCATGCAAACTTCCCTGCCCTGCAGAGGGGCAACACTGCCCTCACCCCACCCTGGCCCTACTTCTGGGAGGCGGCAGCGCTCCATTCCCACCTGCCCGTGTGTACCCCCCAGGACCAGTCCAAGTACCCCCAGGGGTATGTGTACCCCTGGTGGTCAACCCCTGGCATAAAGAAATGGAGCAAGTGGCTTGAGGCTTTCATGCCATATTTCTTACTCAGTGTTGGTGTATACTTAAAAAGCAAGTAAAGTTTTGCATACAGGGCTTTTTTGGCCTGCCAGACTCAGTAACTGTTACACTTACACAGCTTGTGTTTTGTTAAGGGAGTCTGGAAACTAATAGGCTACATTTGCTTGTGTGCACAGCAGCCTTCTCTAAGTTCAGAAGCCTTGGAGTTCATTCATCATTTCTGAGCAAGAATTAAATAAAGGCCATGGACAGGTATTCATTTCTAGTGGTAAAAAGTTCACATAAATTCTTACTTCTAGGAAAATAGCCCAGGATTTGGAACATGTGTGTGTTTATGCCCCCTGGCTGAAGAGCTACACAAGTATGCAGGCTCTTAGGAGAGCCCACTGACTTGACAGCCTGCCAATTTTCCTGATTGAGAAGATACTGTGTGACACGTGGTGTCCTCAACACTTGAGAGAAGCATTCAGCCATTCAAGTTAGTGTGGGAGGAAGGAGGTCTTCTTGGTAGGAAGTGATCTAACTTTTTGTGGGAAAAACAGTTCTCTTTTGCAAGAAACCCCTTGAACAGCTGTATACTCTCTTTTTGTGCCAGCTACTTTAAAATGATTAGCCAAGCTACATTTGTTATAGCAGGAATAGAAAATGGTGTAAGAAAAATAGTCTTTGGGGAAAAAGTAGAGCACTACTAATATGCAGTTAAATTGAAACTATGGCAGAACAGATAAACAAGATAGTGCTTTATTATTAACACCTTCCTACTACAGTAGTGTTCAGATACCCTAGTCAGCTCATTATTACTGGCTGTGTACAAACATAAAATGAAAGTGGCTTTCCCAAAAGAGCTTTTGATGGGAGCATGATATAACACACAGGTGCCAAATACAGCAGCATGGGGGAGAAAAAATTGGTAATAGCCAGTAATGATTGACTTTTATAGAAAGTGTACAATTTTGAGAGTTATTACTTTATATCTTTTTCAAATTGTATAAATGAACAAAAAAAGTTATGAACTGTCTCTAGTAAGCCATCTGTCTAGCTGCTGGCAGTGTGCGAAGCAGGCCCTATTCAATTCAGATTTGGCCCAAATCAGGGATAGTGATTCTCTTCATTGTTTCAGATCACTGTCCCTGATTCGATTTGGCTGAATCTGAACCTAAAGATTCAATGCTGATTCAGAGGATCAGCGATTCAAACATAGGCCCAGCTTTAAACGTTTTTTCTACATACCTCAAGGCACCAGTGCGGCTTGTGGATGCTGGGGTGCATGAAGCGTCCCACAGGAGTGTGGGGGGCCCTCTACATGCTCAGTGGCAAAACCGGAAGTGGACTGGAAGTACTTCTAGTCCACTTCCAGGCCCACTGGGGAGCACACTGGGGGGCCCTCCACACCCCCCCAGCTTGGCGATTAGCCGCAGGTGGATCCCAGGTGCCCCCCCAGACCCAGGAGACACCAGCCACCGAGCCGGGGGGATATGGGGGGGCCCCCAGTGTGCTCCCTGGCAGACCCAGAAGTGGACGTGAAGTGCTTCTGGTCTACTTCCGGGTCTACTGCCAAGTGTGCTGGAGAACACCCTGCACTTCTGTGGGACACTGCGTGCGCCCCAGCATCACAGCATTCATAAACTGCCTGTTACCTAGAGGTATATGGAAAAAACATTTAAAGCTGTGTCTATGTCCGAATCTCTCTGAATAGATTTGAAGAGTTCCGATTCGATTCAGGGAGATTAAAGGATCCTCTGATTCGATTCAGAGTCAGAGATTAGGCCACCAAATCGGGCTGAATCTCCACCGAATTGAATCAGGGACTAAAGCTTTGCACAGCCCTACTAGCTGCTTTCATTAGACAGTGTAGTTTAAACACCAGTGACAGGGAGGTTATAAATTGGTGTTTGGATAATGCCAAAATCCGGTTCTGAAAAATGCAGTCCATCATGTCTAAAAGGAGATTCCCAATACATTTCAACTTATTTTTACCAATGCATTCGATACTTTATCTTACAAACTTAAGAGCACATTTGGAATATTCTGTATGGAGCTGGATACCAAGTTTAGAAATGGATATTCAAAATCTCAAAGAAACACATTGAAAGTTTGCAAGGATTAATTGAGGATTAAGTCAGTTTTATTAGGAAGGACTTCAAGCACTTGTGTATGTTCAGCCAAAAGGAAAACAAAACAGGGGAAGGACTTGTTTACAGTGTGTGTGTGTGCATGCATGCATGCTCGCTCCTATAAGCATTTAAGAGTCTTGGCAGGGGTCTCGACAGAAGGAAAAGACATGATGTGAACTGTGGAGCTGCTGGGACTTTTCTTCAAATACTGCCATATAACAAGGAATAGGTACTAGAAGAGGTGACTGGAGCAGGTAATAGACCTGGAAGACAAGAACAGGTATTCAGTTGTTGCCTTTAAAAAATGCCAAATGCACCTTTGATAAATCATTTATTAAAAATCTGTATATTTGTTATGGAGAATATTGAACTACTAAAGCAGTTATATCCTGCTCTAAGTACAGGACATAACTGTAGTAGCTCAGCCACTACTGTGAAAACTGTTCCCAGGTGGACTTCTAAATTGTAACTACTGAACTGTAAGTAGATGTACTGGAACAGCCAAAAAGTGTGGATGTCCAGTTAAGTTGTAAGGAGGTGAATAGATACACCTAAGTTTCTTTCTGTTCATAAGCATCTCTTTTCCAGCCTGTGTGCAGAGGATATATATGCAGTATACAAATTTGCATTTTAAAGGCAGGAGCATTAGATGCGTGCATATCTGAACTAAAATTAGGGTTATTAACGGGTTCAAATGAGTTTATTCTGTTTAAGCTCCAAGTGTCAATTGTATTCTGTTTCATGTCAAAAGACTTTGTTGACTGAGGAAATCCCAAACTGTAATATACCTGAGTGAAATGGCATTCAGTGTCCAGCAGGAAAGGCTGCCAAACTAAATGGGCCCTGAAACAGGAATTTCACAAGTAGTGCACAGATTAGGAATCCAGGAGAAGCTAAAAGGGAGAACCAAAGGGTCAGAAAGTAGTTTTGGCTATTGAAAGAGAGGCCAGCTTGAGCAGAGAGGTAGTTCAGGAACAGTTGAAAGGCAGGTGGGGAAGGAGAGTAGGAGGATCTGGAAAGGTGTTCCAGCCCAAAAGTGTTCAGTGAAGCTTTGGAGAAGTCTTCAGAGATTACTGGGCCTTTTGAGGGGCTTTCACCCAACACTGCATTAACAGTTTTGTGCATTAATGTTAATGCAGGGCCTCTGTCTTTTAGTGAAATTAATAGTATAATGTGAGCATTGACAGACAAAATGTCTCCTCAAGTCTTTGAACTGTCCTGACATAGAATGGAATATCATTCACTTTGTAAAAGTGGTTGAGGAACAGTCTCTTTTGCACCATTGCAGTTTAGTCCCAGCAAATAATCTGAATCACAGTACTGATTAGAAGAAATATTTTGTGTGATGTTTGTGCTCTGGACTAGCCTGGGGACTAAGTCTGAGGTGTGCATACTGTTAAATCCAGACTGGGGTATCTGAGCTAGATTCCATGGCATCTTGTTTAAATCATTTCTATATGCTAAACAACTGAGTTTAAAATACCTCATGTGCAATGAAAACTTGTAATGCATATCTCATATAAAAGTATTACATAAATATGTTTTATATTTTTAAAAGAGCTATTGTAGTATTATAATCTATGCAAAATTACTAATTTCTTGCAGAGAGAGCTTCTTTTAGGAGCCTGAACCTTCATGCTGAGTCTGTTAAAGGGTTCAATATGGGCCGTGCAATCAGTACAGGTAGTCTGGCTGGCTGTACAATTAACAGACTGGCAGTCCGACCTTTGTCAGTTGAGGCTGAAATTCTGAAGAGACTGTCCTGTTCTGAGCTCTCACTTTTCCAACCACTTCCTGGCTGTTCTAAAGAGAAAAATGAGAAAACTTCCTGGGAGGAAAGACCTAAAGCCATGAGCAAATCATTTCATGATCTGAGTCAGAGCCAAGTCTCTATCTTCCCCCAGCGAAAAAACGTTATAGCTACTATGGATTCCTCCCCAAAGAAAATAGAGATGTTATTGGGAAGAGTCTTCCAGCAGACGCCAATATCTGATACTGGATCAGTATCAGGAGCAATAAAGCTGAACAAGTAAGAATGCCTTTTACTTCCCAAAAATATATTTTTATGCAATAAATCTACATTTAACATCACTTTTCTTTTATTCCATATTAGTATTTACACCATTATTTTATTATGTTGACACTCCTTTCTCCCTTCCCCCTTCTCACCGCCTTTGCTTTTCTTTCCCCTTCCCCTTTAGTTCCAAATCTCATGCAGGTTTAAATAGAAGTCTTGAAAGGAGGAAAAATGAATCAGACTCATCATCCATCGAAGATACTGGTCAAGCCTATGTTGTAGGTCAGCACAAAAAAGTATTATTTTTGTACTTGCTAACTAAAATCCGGAATATTTTCTGCTGCAAAGTGTAAACACTCAGGCTAACAAATTGCTTTGATATTCTTTTAAGGTACTGTATGCAGTTGGCTTACATTGCTTTTACATATGGATTTCCCCCTTTTTAAAATAAAAATATAATCATGAATCAAAAAATTCCTCCTCCTCAAAGCAATAAACATTTCAGCAAATATGCTGGATGGGGCTTCACAACTTGAACACCATTTAACTACTTTTGCTATTTATAAAGAGTAGGAAGGAATAGGTAGGGCTTGTTTCCTGGCAGCAGGATCAGCACAGAAGCAGTATAAGCACACCCAAAGAATGTCCCTGGAGTTAGAATAATGTTATGAGTGTCTTGTAATGCATGGCTGTGCAACTTCTTAGGGCTGGGAGCTACAGCAGCAGGAGTCATAGATTCCTCTCACCTCCCAAGCTGCAAGATCTCCCAGCACTGTGTGGGTAGGCAGACCTCCCAGCTACTGCACCAAGAGCTCCCCCTATATACATAACTCCTTGATTGAGGGCTCCCCCTGCATTGCAGGCTACACTGTGCTGCACTGCACTGCCCCTTGGAAAGAAGGGAGGGGGAGCCTAGAGCACCCAGCTGTGACAACTATGAGGGGAGCAGCAGCTCGGGGGAGCTTTCTTTGGAGTTTGGGGCGGGTGCCAAGTTAACCGTTTGTGGGCTACATGCAGTCTAGCCACTACTTGAACAGCCTTGCCCTGTTGTACTGCGTCGTAACTTCGCATTTAGGTGTTCCCACTATCTTTGTTAAGCTAGGTAACGCGAAGTCTGAGTGACTGAGATTCTTCAGTATAAAAAAATAACCTCATACAACAGTTGATGTGCACACATCATATATGCCTTCTGGCAGTATAGACAACTCTGTCTTGTATTTGCATACACATGCATGCTCATACTTACGAGACAAAGACTGTGCTTCCTCAGCACTACAAAAAGAAAAGGCTGCCAACAACTGAGCTAAAGAACTCAATTTCTTGAGAAGGTAGAAGTGTCCTATGAGTATGTGTGGACCAGCAACTAGAGGACATTATCACGTGGTCACTCGTACCTGCCTAGGCTATGACTCTGCAAAGGATTGAGGCCACAAATGTTTTGCACAGAATTACAATAACTTCACTGGGCATTATATAATAACTGTTTTCTTGGCCTAATCTTTTCCAGATGGAGATTAAATGAAATGTGTTAAAAAAAGATAAATCTTAGTCATAATTACAGCTCCATGACTACTTCCATTTAAAAGTCTAAAATATTTTATTCCATGTCTCAGCACTATCTTCTTGAAATGAATCATTCCAAAGATATCTATTTCTTTACAGAAACCTACTTGAATACCAATATTTAGCTGAGGTTCTTTAAGTAGATGCGATATCTTTTATTAGACCAACTGAGTAGCTGGAAAAAATTTCTTGGCAAGCTTTCAGGCACAGTCACCCTTCTGGGTATAAATCAGTGGGATTCTATCATAGTGCAGTGTTGCTGATCAAGAATTACAGAGAGCAAAAACTTATATTTATCTCTAATAGTTATATTTATATCCCAGGTATTAGCATCAATAGTTCTGGAAATCCTGCATCATCAGCACCATTGAAACAAAATGGTAGGTTTGTAAATAATTTGCACTGAGTTCAGTTTTTGTTACTGTTTAACCCACTCTTAAAGTGGTCTTGCAGTTTATTGATACTACCCTTTTATTTCGCTTTCGCACCTGTTCCAAATGTCATCACAAGACAGATAACAAGACAAGTAAACCCCACTTTTAAGAATAACTTTAATAAAGTTGTAGGGCCTTCCAATTTTGTCAGGCTAAAACAATGCAGCATATGTAAAGAAAAAAATTAATCCAAGAAAGGATCATTTTTATAGATATTTCTAGCATTTGTGTTTCATTAAAACATTTAAAGTCTGGGAGTAGTAATAAACATTCTGGAAGCTATAATCTAGTTAGTATATCATATGAAGTAATGCAATTTTTCCCTCCTCATATTTACCCCTTGTGCTAATATTAAATACATTCAATTCTGTACTTACAGACTTGTTCTGTGGAGTTGTTTTGTAAATTTAGCATATTTTCACTGGATGGTCAGACTTATAAGTTGCCCTGATAGCTGTGGACTTTCCTTATACATATTAGCTTTTATTTGTAACAATAAATTGAACCTACTAATCATTAGCACCTAATAACTATATTACATTTCAACATTTAACTAATATTTAAGCAATTACAGTAGCTTGATGTTCAGTTAAAAAATATAACAGTGTTTTAGGTTCCAGAAAGATATTGAATGTTCTTAATGTTGCTTGCCTGTCACTTCTTAAGAAAAAGTGTACCTGCTTTGGAAGTGTAGAAAATGCCAAAGCTAACTAAAATGTGTTGAGGTCCTTTTCTGTTGTGTGAAGTTTTATTTTTTGTTTGAGCATCTGCTAAATGACCACATGGACAGAAACCTTGCAACTTGACAGCGAAAGGCTTAAGATGGATTTAAACTACAGAGTTATTTATATTTTGGTATTCCGCATATACAAAATTGATCTCCTATCTCAAAATATTTTGTGCTGAACAGAAAATCTGGCATTCAGTTAATAAACAATTGCAGGCATTTGCCAGAGCATCTTGGTTTGAAACATTTTTCACCTTCATAAATGTACTTACAGAAGCTGGAAGTTGAAATGTTTTCTCCTTTTCCTGCATTATACATGCTCCAGAGTTATCAGAGGACTTCTGGCAAGCAGGGTTCTTTTTGTCTTTTTTTAATGCTGTATTTGCAAAGAATAGCCAACAATACATACTGTAAGCTGCAAGTTTCTTCTGAAGTCCTTCACACATATAACACCCCGCCCCCAGAATTTCCCATGTGTGCATTTCCCTGATGTAGGAAAGCACTAATGTCTGGGGTTTAACTTTTTAAGTATAGTCTTAAATCAGTAATTCTAAACCAGGATGCTGCAGCATCCTGGAATGCCTTACAATCCTTTCAGGGCCCCTCTACATATGCAGGTAAAGGTGTGATGGGATCTAATGCACAATTCATACAGTTGTGCCTCCTGCCATGCAACACATGCATGGCAGGCAGCGCGATTATGAGATTGCGCATTAGATCGCATCAAACCTTATTGTCAGTGCAGGGGGAGCCCAAACCCAGGCTCCCCCTGCACCATTAAGAAGCAAGATCCCATGACTGGGAGCTCCATGCACTCCAGCTGAGGGGTTTCCAGCCACAGGAATGCCCCATACACCTGTGGGGCTACAGGATCACTGCTGCGGGGATCCCCTCACCTAGGGGTATGGGATTGCTGCAGTCCTTCCCAGGGCCAGAGGACTGCTCAGTCCTCTGGCCTGTGGGTCCCCATATTCCTGGGTTGAGGCAATCATCCCTGCAGCAATCCTTTGGCCCTTACAGGGTTTCCCTGCATCCCTGGGGCAGGAAATCCTCCAGCCTGTTGGTTTCCCTCACCCTGGAGCCGTAGGGATTGCAGCAGCCTCGAACCCCAAGGGCCAGAGGTTTTATGCACCTCCAAACCCTGGGGATAATGGCTGCCACAATCCCTAGGGCCTAGGGGTTTTATGCTGGGCTTGGTGCATCACTGTGGCTGGGAGCCCCATCAGGTGAACTCTTTATGGCATGATAACTACTTTGCATGTGTAACTGGTCTCCAGGTAAAAGCACAGTTAACCAGTTAATCGGGTAATGCCTGTAAAGGCCTCAGGGGTGTTGCAGACTACCATGCAGTGTTAGCACTGTTTGGTGTACAAGCATGATTCACAGAATAAACCCAGAGATTTCAAATAGGAATCCAGAGCATTAAAAGCACTATGACTTCTTTTGCTCTTTCTGAGTTCTTTGCAAACAGAATTGCTGTGTTATTTTTCTGTAGTCAAAAATCAAAAACAAACTGAAAACTAACATTTTCCAACGGATGTCTTTAGTCTAAAACCTTTGAAAACCACTGGCTTAAGTCCCTCCTTATTCAGCAAAGCACATAAGGACATGCTGACTTGTCACACTTTGCTGACTTGAGACTAACAAGTTGCAAAATTAGAGGGCAGGTTGTGACCCCCAAATAGTAATTCCTAAAGAATTTTTAGGATGAGACAAAGATATCTGAATCACTTTTTAGTTGGGAGTGAGCACTATATGGACATTTCATCCTGGGGACTATTTGGAGAAAATAGGTTGTGTTTGGGGTACCAACTTTGAAGGTGACCTTTTGAGCTATAGGAAGAACATTTTAGTATTAATACAGTGGTTTGAAGATCAGTTTAAAGGCTGTGATATATCATTTTGTGACAGTCTAGTTCCTTTCTTGTCATCCAATAGATTGTCTACGAACAAGTCAGTCCTCAGCATCCTCACCAGAAAGGGAGATCACCTTGGTGAATCTGAAAAAAGATGAAAAATACGGTTTAGGTAAGTTGATATCATCATTTATACCCCATAGTTTCTAAATACAAGAAACCAGAAGTGAAATAGTTTCTCTCACTGTTTCTTTTTTTTTTTTTTTTTTTTAACTGAGGAATCCTGGTCAGGGGGCGGCAGCCTGGGCCAGTGGATTGGTCTTTGGACCTGAAATTTGGGGCTAGGGCTCTGTTCCTGGTTCTGAATAACTGGGAGATCTTGGACAATTCTTTGCCTCTTTTTCCCCATATGCAAAATGAAGATAAAGATAATGTATCTGCCTTTCTAAAGCAATGTTAATATCTCCATAAGAGTTTCATTTAGTTTTTAATTCTATAGATCTATAATCTACTAACAGAAATCTCAATGCTGTTCGCAATCTAAAGAGAAAAAAGTTGTTCTATAACTGGGGCTTTCAGGTTTGGTCTGTGTTCAAGTGACACAGATGGCTGTGAGATTTTTAAAAACTATGCAGAAATCATTCTGAGCCAACTTTCTACTATGTAGCATAATATTTCATTAGAGAAGGAGCTTTTATTTGCACGTTGAAGCACAGGACTAGGAAAAAAAGATGTGGATTTCATTCCCTGCTCTGCCACTGACTTAGGTGTGTTTGGTCAACTTTTTCCTTTATAATATTTTCATACCAGTCCCACATGTGTAAAGTCCCTTTTTATGTCCCTTTGAACATTGCTCTGTACGTTTAAAGCAATACCAGCAACTGCTTTCAAACAGGAAAATACTAATGTGAAATATGATATATTTGAGCCTTAAACTTGAAGCCTGCCAGAGAGTGAGAGATGGAGTGGGGAAGAGAGAGAGAGAGAAGATTGGTGTGTATCCACTATTGCTGCTCTGAGATGCATAAAGGATACCTGAAAAATGAGAGAAGATCAAGATTAGTGTTCCTAAAATTTAACTAGGGTGGTCCTTTGCAGATCAGGTCTTTCAGTCTTGACTAAGGGAGTTGGGTGTTGCATTTTTGAGAGAGGGAGTTTCCTCAAAATGTTGTTCAGACTTTTCAATTAATAAGTATTAACCAACCAAGCAACACTTGAAGTTTTAAATAAATGAAAAGGTCACCCACTGAATGAATGTGTTTTATCTCTAAATACCAGTTCTACAAGTTTTCCCATCACCCCAGAAAAGCTAATTTGATCAGATCTGAATTTCTTAAATAAAACTCAAGCAGAGAAGAAAAGTTTATTGAAATAATGTTAAGCCTTTATCATGCACATGGCAATCTCTCCCTTTTGAATGTCACTTTTAAATTCACATGCGTTATTCAAGTGCTCTTGGAAAGCTTGAATAGTAAGTCTTTGGTATCAAATGCATGGTACAAGCGTGTAATGCATGGAATTACTTTTGATTGATATCTCTGTGTGTGTTTGTTGTTTTTTAAATAGGTTTTCAGATAGTTGGTGGGGAGAAGGCTGGAAAACTTGATCTAGGAATTTTTATTCATTCAATTATTCCTGGAGGGCCAGCTGACTTGGAGGGGTCTTTAAAACCAGGTAAAATTATGTAATTAGAGATGATTGTACTCTAGTAACAGATTGGGAAATGCCTTTACTATATATTTACCTAGGTATTTGCCATCCTCATTTGATGACTACTATTTTGTTTCAAATAATTCCATAGCTCCATTTCTGTCTCTAAAAAGTGAACCTAATATTGTCCGAGTGACACCCAGATTACTATAATGAAAAAAATTGTTTATGTTGAATACCAATTTTATAACTCAGTATATGTAGTTTGTCCACTTGACTATACTGTATGTAGTCAGTTTCCCACATCTGGTCTATTCAGTTTCCCCTATTTGTATTTCACTGAGTCGTAGGGAAAATAGAAATGCTTATAAAATATAGAAAAATGTGGCTGCACATTGAAAATGGACTATGTTTCAGTTTGCCAGTTTGCCAATTTAATTTTATTGGCCAAATAATTTGGCATTCAGTGTCAACAAAATGAGAAACAAAAATAAATTCAGAGCTTTGTGCGGAGTTATAACCTTGCAACCTCATTAAATTCTGGAAGTGGTAATACCGAGTGGTTTGTATCTGAATATATCCCCTTCTGTAGGACATCGGCTGATATCTGTGAACAGTGTGAGTTTAGAAGGTGCCAGCCACCATGCAGCATTAGAGATTCTAGAGAATGTTCCTGAAGACGTGACACTTGTTATCTCTCAGCCAAAGGACAAACTTTCCAAAGGTATTTTAAAAAACAAAACCTTAAGCTAACACACTTTGTATTACTTTCTCCCCTTCCCACTATAATACAGAAGAATATGATTTCCTCCCTCGTCCTCAAACTTCCCACAGTTTTGCAAATTGTGGCAGATTACCATCTGAATACATGAGTAGGATTTCCTCAAGCTTGAATTGTCAATGCAAGAAACACTCCAGTTTAAATGCTTCAGAACTAGATTATGTAAGAAATAGGTTGTTGTATTTAACTTTCAGCAGTTGCTCTTATTTCAGTGATTGAAGAGTACTCTGTTTTATGCACATTGGAAATGCATGATGATGATTTAAATATCTGAAAGTTAACATTTCTGTATATTAATTGTTAAATAAAATTTTCATTCTTAGTGTTATCTAGCCCCATACATCTTGCCAGTGGAACAAGAAGTTTTTTAAGAAGGCCTTCATCAACGCAGGACAATGAGGCAGAATCGTCTTCAGAGGAACACAATAGGTCACAAGGTCACCAAAGGCCTATCTCAGGGATTTCAGCTGGATTATCTGGAGGCAAAAGGGATGGAAGCCTGAGCTCCCAGGACTCCAGGACTGAAAGTGCCAGCCTGTCTCAGAGCCAAATGAATGGCTTCTTTGGCAACCACATGAGTGACAGAGCACAGCAGGAGCTGCAGCATTGCCATGATTCTCAATCTATCCATGCCAAAACCAATGAGAAAATGAAAATCTCTACTGACAGTAACAGAGCAAATATAAAAAAGCCTGGTAATCTGGAAAATGTGGAGTATTCTGACCGGGGGGATTCTGACATGGATGAAGCAACTTATTCCAGTAGTCAGGAACAACAAGCAGCTAAAAAGGCACAGTCCATTTCTATTAAGTGTTTGAAAACATTCACACACATGTAACTAAACAGACTGCCCTTGATCATGGTGTGTTCCAGGAGTGAGAAAGGGAGGGATTGCATTTTCCACTCTAATGGCTACTGCATGTTTACTAACATTTAAGTACAGGTTTTCAAAAACTAACTCCCTTCATGCTTAAAATGTATGAAAGATAAGGAAATGGAGAAATAACCATTGTCTGTTTTATAAGAAACAGTTTACTATTAAATCTTTCTCATAATTAGGAGATTTTTTCCAAAATACCTGGACAAATGAACTCCTGAAGTTTCAAACAGTTTAGAAGGGCCTTAGCTGCATTAATAGAGGACTTTTCTGCTTAACCTCAGCATGACGCCACTTGAGCCTTTTTAAGACCAATTAACTGCCATTGTATGTGTGGCAGAGATTCTCAGTTGCTTTCAAAAGAAAATCTGCTTTCAACCCCAAATATGAAATTTGGCCATATAGCCTAATGGTCATCAACATGGTTAGACATTTCCTTATTTACCAGATTAATTGCTGTCTTCCTGGATTAGGGGAAAGCAACAGTGATATATATGGAATTAGCAGGCAGGCTAGTTGGAGAAGAGGGTTTTTGTAGGATATGGTTAAGAATAATATATTTGTCCAATCAGCAGTAGAAGCCTTCTGTTGAAGTTAAGGGTGTTCCACCAAATTAGTCCAACAGAAGATCTGGCCCAGTGTGTTCTTGTGATGATGATTCCTTCTTTTTAAGGACCCAGTACATGTAGGTATAGTGGCCTAAAACAAAATACTATAGGGGGGCACTGATAGAGATTTTGGAGGCCCATGCCGATAGATAATTTTTAAGCAGGCATATCGGCCAATACCAATCCGATTTCTGATACTGCTATGTCCGGCTGGTAAGTCTATTGTGAAATGGGAGGGAGGAGGGAAGGGGCATAGGGGGTGCAGATCAATGTCCACCGTGGTGAGGGGGTGGAGCTGGGATAAGTGCTGCCCAGCTCCTGCCGCTCGTTCAGAAGGGCACAGAAACAGGGGGAATATGTCCCTAGATCTGCGCAGGGTGGGCTGCAGCTGTGGGCTGGGGCTGGGGCCAGGAGCCACGCAACACTTGGGGGGGTGGCAATAGCACTGGGAGTGGGCTACATCGGGGGGGCTTCAGCCACCCCAAATTTCATCATAGACCCCTCCCAGTGCCGCCACTGCCCGCCCCAAGAACAGCGCAGCCCCTGGCCTCAGTCCGCAGCTGCAGCCCACCCTGCCTGCCCCACGCAGATCTAGAGGCACCACCCTCTCCCCACCCATGCCTCCCGGATGAGCAGTGGGAGCCACTGGATGAGTGGGCAAGTGCCAAACGAGCCACCAGACAAGCAGCTCCCAAATGAGAGGTGCACAGTTCCCCGCCGCTGCCTTCACCCCCCCAGACAAGCCCTGGCTTCATCCTGTACCCGTCCTGCCCTGGCTGGGCAGCCCCAGCCCCACTCTCCCTCAGTGCTGGGGATGTAGATCTGCCCTGCCATGTCTCTCCTACCCCCCCCCACTTCCATCACAACAGACTTACCAGGTGCATACAGCTCTTCATGCTGCTGGGCTGTGCTCCTCGATGCCTGCATGCTGCAGCTGTGCACACGCACAGGCATGTATCAGCCAGATTATCAACCACTTCAGGCTGATTTCCGATATAGTCAATTTTCTTTAAATTGGTGCCGATGTGATTATTGGACTGATGTATTGGACTGATATCACCTCTAAAGTGCTGTTATGGGTCAAGTCCATCACAGAGTTAAGCTCTCTTGCAGTAAATGTAATGGCAGCAGCGCTAAACTGCAAGCTCAATTAATCTATTTTGTTATGAAGTCCTTCCCTATTTGCACCCCTTTCTGCTCTCGCTCTCTCTCTCTCTCTCCTTCCCTCCCTCTCTCTCCCCCCCCATAAATGCACAGTAAGGTCCTTGTTATTATTTTCTGTGCTAACAGGGAATTATTATTTTCTTGTCTTTTTTTTCCTTTTTGTAAAGGATTCTTCCTCAACGAATACAGCAAACAAAATGAATTCTAAAAAGCTTTCTGCAACTCCTCTTAAACCTGGAGATATCTTTGAGGTCGAACTAGCCAAAAAAGATAACGGCTTGGGAATAAGTGTCACGGTACTGTTTGACAAGGTTTTTAGATGTTTTCTCTTTTTTCTCTACTCCCAGCAACCTGTTAAATTACTAAATTACAGGGAAGCAAAGTATTTTAAAAGGCCTCTGTCAAGTACCTGCTTATAGATATTTCATCTCTCTGAAACTAGAAGACACACATTTTTCATATCCCTTTTCTTGTCATTTTCCATATAGCAAATAGTGTTGCTATTACTTGTCTCAAGCCCTATTTATGGACTGGGGCAGTATTATACTCTAAAAACTTTACAACACAAAGAAAACAGTCCCTGATCAAATTGCTTGCAATCTAAATGCAAAACAAACCACCTGGGGAGTGGTACAGGAGGAGGTGAAACATGTATGGTGAACAGTAGTCTTAGCACACCAGCAGCCTAACTCTTGTCAAACATTTTGAAGGAGTCCCAGAAAAGGAAGGCTTTAAGGAGCTCAAGTGAAAGAAGATAACAGGGAATTTCTGCAGCTGTGGTTGTCATGGGAGAAAGCACAAAGATGCTTGAATGAAAAATTAGCAAGCAAGCAATGGAGGGCTGGCTTCATGGGCTTCTCAGAGCTGATCTCACATTGATGCATGAGAGAGTGGTGCAGTAGATAGGCTGTGAAGGACCTTGAATGCAAAGGCAAGTAATGGTTGGAGCTTAATAAGCAGGCCAAGTTCAGTCCTGACCAACCAAACTAGTGGAAAACTACTGAACCTAGTGGAATTATATGGGACTAATTTTGGCCCAGGTTATTTTTGCCTTACTTGTGCACTAGCAACATTATTTCAAAACAGCTCTACAAACAGTCCCTGTCATGTATTCTGTGGTTTTCCTCTGCTGGTTAAAAAGCAGAGGAGCATAAAATATTTTATCTAAGTGAGGACTGGCTGAAGTTTTGTTTTGTTTTGCGGTGTATTTTTTATGTTTATGGCAAGACAATAAGGAGATTGACCATATATTCTTTTAATTTTACACATGGCATACCAAACTTTTATAACTGTTGGAAGTTACTCAAATTTTGGGTATAACCTACTAGACAGGGGCACTTCAAAGGCAGAAATGAATACACTATATCTGTAGTACTCAGTGTGTGTTTCTGTAGGTCAGAGAAAGTTTTTGTCCCTAGACAATTTAACATTAAAAGATTAGCTGATCTATCTCCATATTCTCCAAGCAGTTTAAATGCAAACAAGAGTGTAAATGCTGATAATGGTGAGCAGATATTTAACTGTAGAGCAGAACAGATGATTTCAATACCTGTTTGATGTATTACAAATATAGACATTTTCCTGATCTAGTGTTAACACTACACTTTAGATGGGCTGTTGTCTTTCAAGTGTAGCAAGTTTTAATGTATCCTTTAATGAAGGTGAGAGTAAAATCAAACTCTCCCCTTTTTAAAGCCCAAATACAATCTTATGTGCACCTTTATTAACTATCACTGGAACAATTTTTGTTCTTCTGAAACAATCAATTATCATAATGAGTGCTCTGCACTCACAAACAGTAGCTATAAACAATGTTCTATTCTTAATCATTTTAAGCAGCAGTGCTAGCTGGTTTCTAGTGGGAGGTGGGAACTTAGTGTTAACAGTGTTAACAGTGAGGAAATATTTCTTTTAGGGTCCATGGTCTGGATTACTGGTCAATTAGATTTCATAAACTGTCTATACGAATTATAAATTAAAATATGTTCCAAATCTAAAGAAATGGAACAGCTATCCCTAGACAACTATATCTAGTGATAGCTTGCTTCACTGTTACTGGCAAATAGAAGTGTAAATTATACATGGGTAAAATGAAAATGTAGCCACTGACTTGTTGCCACCCTGCTCTATCCATACTTTGATTCTATAAAATTTGTCAAAAGTCATCAGTACAAGGACTTAGCCTGAAGGTTTAACTAGCGGTAGGTTTCTCTTACTTCCATTTTCTGCCTCCAGCCTTATCCTTGCACTGCTCTAGAAATTGCTGTAAAGCTTTAAATTGGTTTGAAGTAATTCCAGAATAAACAGTTGTATCAGTCTCTTTAGGGGCACAGGTTGAAATGATTTCTGACCTAACTGCTCGTCCTTTAAACCTATGAGGGGATCTTTGAGATGTTTTCAGAGTATGTGGTGTGTCCATGTGCACCAGATAAGAAGGTTGAGTTCCTCAAAATAATTTCCATTTGAAGCTTAAGCAAATTTTAAGCCTTCAGTTTTGGTACCTCTTAGCTGAATACATTTTGTCTTGCACACAGCTTTCCATAACCTGAGAGGAAAGGAATACTTCATACTCAGTGCTTTACTGAGATAGATTAACTTAGGACATTGCATGTATGCATCCTGGCTGACGATGCATGTGCCCAAAGTCTTGGCAGATGTACATGTGCACACAGATCTTGGCACCTAATAACTTGCATAAACATTCTTCATATTTCTGTGTGAAGGATGTTTGTTTTAACTGGCAGCATTTGTATTTTTGTGCTTGATAGTTGTAGTACCCCATTGTCCTCTGCTTGCACTTGTATACTTGCATGGATCTCAAAATGTTGCTTTATACAAAATTGTGATTTCAACAGTTTAGCTGTTGCTTTTACTTGCCAACGGCCTGAACTGCTTCCTCAGTGTAAGGATTGTTAACCTTTCTTGAACAGAGATTTTACTGAATTGTTTAAATATTAAAATGTTTATACGTTCCCTGTTTGTTTTTCATTTAGGGTGGTGTAAATACCAGCGTAAGACATGGTGGCATTTATGTGAAGGCTATTATTCCTAAAGGGGCAGCAGAAACAGATGGCAGAATTCAGAAAGGTACATGTTTTGTTCTTTCCACAAGCGTGCTTAACCACAAATAATAGTCAAATTAAATCAACCTAATTTTCTGTAGACCTTTGTGGCAACATTGTGATATAGCAAGAGAAAAAGTACCCCAGAATTCTCCTGACTGCTTGGTGACTTCCTGTTCATTCTCCATGTGCTCATATCCACATTTATCAGTAAGGGAAACAGCTACCTGTCTGAATTTCTGCTGTAGCACTCATCACCTTAGTATGTCTACCTCAGATGGCCCGGTTGGGAGGATTATTTGGTTGATCTTCGCAATGGCACTCTGAAGACATAAAAAGCTAATAAATACCAAGTCTTAAACTTGACAACTGGTGCTGTGGAAAAGGCAGTAAGAACCTAAGACAAAGTGTGAGGCTGTTGCAGCTGTGATAGTAAATGCTGAAGCTCCTGTGATGAAAACCAATTACAAAACATGTTGTAGTCAATGTTTCATTCAAATGCATTGTGCTTTAATGGAGCATGTTGTTCTGATAATGCCCGGAGGAAGGAGAAAAGGGCTTTGTGTTGCTAGTGATCTCCTTGCTTGACATACCGAGTAACTCAGTACAGAAAATCCATGTGACTGCTATGATTATTCTTGTTCTTAAGCTAGTCCTTATTTTCCAGTGAAGTGAGGAGTGCCAGTGTTAGGCTAACAGGGGTGTAGGTTTTAGCCGTGTTGGTCTAAGGACATAGGCAGACAAGGTTCCTTGGGTGAATTTGATATTTTTTATTAGACCAACCCAAATGGTTGGAGAATAGTTATTAAGCAAGCTTTCGGGTTCAAAAACCCTTCGTCAGGCTAAGGAAGTTTCAGCAGTTGGCGTGCACTCTTCCTGGATGGGATGGAATGAAAAGTAAAGAAGCCAGGGGCTGGGCTGGGGAATCCATTGCCAGGCAGATTATAATAAGGCTTTTTTTTCTATATGCTTCAGATTTCTCAGGGAAGCATTGCTCTGATTACTTAAAACTAATTTAGATTTAGAATTATTACATAACACTGTAGTTAGAAAAAAGCCTTATTCAAGCATGATTCAAGCTTATAAAAATCCTTATTTCAATACATGGGGCTTTGGCATGAGTTTAGCAAGTCAGGCCCTGAGGATAGCCATGTCACCCTGTCAGTGGCTGCCTGGTGCCTGCCTTACTCGCTCACCCTGACCTCTCAGGTGCCCACTCCTGCCAGGTGCTGTCTCTTCTGCCATGCCTTGATGTTAAAATAAAGTGAGGAGGTGGCCCTCGGGAGTCATTGAGCTCAGGATATTCTTCCAGCCCCAGTTCTCCTCAGGCTCAGCTTGGCCTGCTCAAGTTGGAGCGCTGGCCCTCAGTGCAGCACTTGGCCCTTCAGGCCTTAAATCATTTTCTGGGCTTCAGCCTTCTGGCATTGACCCCCTTACTCTGGTTGTGCCCCTCAGCCCTGGTTCACTTCCCCAGACCTTGGCTCCTAGGCCCCTCAGCCCTGCTCTTGCCCCTCTCTGACTCTGGGCCTGCTCTCACAGTCCTTGGGGCTTTGGGCTCCCTCTCATCCTCTGTCCCCTTAAAATCTGAGCACTCACCCACAGTCTCCTGACCCTCAGTTTTCAGTCTAGTTCTTCAGCAAAGTGGCAGTGCCTCTCTAAGCTCTCCCCGCAGTCTCCAAGCCTCTCCTCATCGCCGCTTCTGGTCCTCCGGTTTCACACACAAACACAGGTCTAAGCAAAACTTCTTCCATACTACAATCCTTCCCCAGCCTGGGTCTGTGTCACACCATAACAAGCATGATAACAAATAAACACATAACCAAAATAACTTTGCTTCTGTGCATGGTGCCATGGTCCTGCCCCTTATGAAGCTTGTAGCTGACCCACTACCTCCCCACCAGGCCTGGCAATCATAGCTCTCATTGTGTTTCCTGCACCTGGGGCAAGCAGCAATTTTTCTGAAAGTGTGCTCCACTCCTAATGGTTCCTTGAGAGCCTTGGATCTAGCTGGTTGTGGCTTCCACCTCTTCATTATTGGGGTAGGGGGCCCATTACAGCAAGTGGCTGCCTTCATTCAACAAGAAAAACAAACAAGTCGCTGTAATGTATCGCAGTGAATTAAAAGGGTGCTGTGTGTAAATGATTTTTTGTTGTGTTCTTCCCTTCCTTTTAAATCAGTCATTATTTATCTTTAGGTGACCGTGTGCTCTCTGTTAATGGGACTAGTTTGGAAGGAGCAACCCATAAACAAGCTGTGGAAACACTGAGAAACACTGGGCAGGTAAAAAAATCTTCTCCTGTCTTTAGCTTCTGAATTTAATGTCAGTAAAAGTGCAGTAGACAGCAGTGATGGAAGGAACCTCTCCACATTTACGTAGGGATGTTATTATAACACAGGCTGTAGGTCCTTTAATCTTGAAGGTCCCCCATGCATTTCCTTCCCCTCCCCCCACGTTGTTGATCAGCTGAGGGGCCCCAATAGCTCTGCTGATTGGTGCTGACCAGCTGGGCAGCAAAAACCGTGCCATATTTAAAACAGTGGTTTTCATCTGCCTGCCAATCAGGAGCGAGCAGAGGGTCCCCTCCGCCAACAGGCAGGGGGGATGCATACAGGAGAACCTGCAAGATTAAAGGAGCCAATACACCACCCACTTTCACAATGAATTCGGTAGGGCCCTATCCATTGGTATCCGTTTACTCCAACAAAAGTGTCATTTAAATCAATGGCAGTATTTCTAGCACAAAGCTGTTGTTTCTTGTATTAGCAGTTGAACCAGACATTAGCTATCTAAGCCTAACAAATTAATAGTGCATATACAAGTAGTGCATCTCTGCAGTGCCAACATGCCACAAACACACACGTCATAAAAAATCTTTTCATACAAACTTCTGTGTAGCAGTACCAGATTGTGAATTATGTGGTCAGTAATATTTTTTTAAGTTTCACACTTCATTGGAAAAGGTCTTTAATTATTTTTGCAGCTGGCTGTCTGGGTGATATACCAGTCTGTTTCTCTGTTGTTTGACATTTAACATTTACAGTGTTTAAAATTAATTAATAATTACTTTTATTAATCCAGAGATTGTTGCTGTAGAATTTAATTACCTAAGTGAATCAGAAGATAACCCATATTCCAAAATGCATAATCTTTGTGAGTAGGGCTAACTAACTTAAATGTACTACATCTCTGCAGGTAGTACAGCTGTTGTTGGAAAAGGGACAGCTTCCTGTGGCCAAAGTCCATGCGCCAGTTACACCCCAATGCACTCCTCCCAGTCAGGCGGGACACAGTGACTCCCTGGATAAGTCAGCAGCAAAAACTGCGGATACCAAAGACTACAACTTTGTTACCGAAGGTCAGGCCACATAGGAAAACTGTCTGAACTTTAAATCATTCCCCTAATTTTCTGAATTACCTCAGCCAGGTGACCATAAAATTAAAGAGATCCCAGAAATTATCACAGAATAATGCAGATTTTTTTTCTGTTCTTAAATAATTCTTTTGAGGGTACTTCAGTGACAGATTTCATCAGCATTTTTTATAGTTTCTACTCTTACTGTTCATTGTCTTATTCAAATGCTGCCACCTGCAGTGTAAGACTGTTGCTTCCTCTAGTAGATCATTGGCCAGTCTCCCGACTAGTCATCCTGCTCTGTTACTTCCTCTCACTTTTAGTAGGGGTATAGTACTGTAACAGCATTCCTGAATTTCTTCTCAGCCTTCCCAAATAATCATATTTTGGAGTGAGCCTGGTGTCCTCTATGGCAGTGGTTTTGAACTTTTTTTCATTTGCGGACCCCTAAAGAATTTCAAATGGAGGTACAGACCCCTTTGGAAATTTTGAATGGAAGTGCAGACCCCTTTGAATTGTAAATGTGGGTAGTCACATACTTTTGATAAGTCATCTTTTGCGGACCCCTTAAACATAGTCTGCAGACCCCCAGGGGTCCACAGACCACAGGTTAAAAACCACTGCTCTATACTGTCACCATTCTCAAAACAATGAGGATGATTAAGCATTGAAACAGGCTATATAGAGAAGTTGTGGCATATTCTTAAATAATCCTAGATATTTTCAAGAGCAGGGTAGACAGACACATGGCTGGGATGGTTTAGTCTGAGGTGATCCTGCCAGGAGCAGGGGGCTGAGCTAAAACAACCTCAGCTTTGGTTCTGATTGCAGTTACTGAATGTATAGTCAGTAGGAAGTAAAGGAGTAATCCCTTATATCTGTTTGTTTCACAGACAATACGTTTGAGGTAAAGGTGCTGAAGAACAGTTCAGGCCTGGGATTCAGTTTTTGCCATGAAGACCTTACACCAGACCAGTTAGGCTCAAGCATAGTAAGGGTTAAAAAGCTTTTCCCTGGACAGCCTGCTGCTGAAAGTGGGAAGATTGAAACTGGGGATGTCATCCTGAAAGTAAATGGAGCGTCATTAAAAGGACTATCCCAGCAGGTTTGAGCTCCCTATTGTCTTGTTTGTCACTAGTAAAATTTGCTTTGTGGAACTCTTGCAAGTAGGATCTGTCTGATATTAAGTTAACTCTGCCTGTAGGAAGTCATCTCAGCTCTCAGAGGAACATTCCCTGAAGTATCTCTCCTCCTGTGCAGGCCACCCCCTGGTATACTCCCAGAAATTGATACTTCTTTATTGGTAAGGTCTAAAGCTTTTGATACTTGGGCTTTTAAGTTTTGCTTATTCAATGTGCCAAACAAGTAAATGAACAAGTGTGCAAGTGACATCTTTTTTTAGAAGGTAGCATGTAAGCTTGGCAAGTACATGAATACAGAAGTTTGAGAAGGATTGAGCAAATGAATTGGTGAAACCTTCTGTATTTACTGATTCATATACCCCATTCATGGGATTATCAATCCTTGATCTTGGTAAAATAGTCCTTGATCTTCCAGTGGTACAGCACCCTAAGGATTAAACTAATAGGAAGTGGGTAGAGACAGATCTTCCCCTGGTGTGAACTGCCATACCTTTTGGGGATAAAATTAAAATGTTCCCCAACATCCCTCCAAAAAGTCCTCTCATTCAGGATATAGTGGGAAAATCTTTGACAACTATTGCACTTTAACCATAGAAAGGTACAACAAAAGCTGTGTTAACTGGCACTTTATTAGCCGGAAAACTCTATTAACTGGCACCCGAGGTGTTACCAGATTTGCCCATTACTTTGGGGTGTGCTCATTTATTAGGGATACGTTTCTAGGGTCTTGGTAATTCTGTGTTGTTTGTGTTTCTATACGGAGCTGTATATCTCCCTTCTGCAAGTCCTCACCCCCCAATGGAGCTATCTTGCAGGACTCAGTTTCAATGGGGCTGGGTTCCTCCAGTCCCCAAATCAGTCATACACACAAACACACACAGATTAACGTGACACGCCTGACCCGACTGGGTTGATCAGCATGGTCAGGCTGACACCCTCATATGCCAAGAATCAGTTCATCAGAGCGACAATAAACTACAGTCAGACACAAGCACACAGGTAAACAGAATCCCTCTGAATCTGGCTGGGTGTCCAGCTGACACCCTCATGGGATAGAATTCAGTTCTTAAGGGCACGTCTGAGTCAAACTGGGTCAATCAGCCTGTACAGGCTGATCCCCTTATGTGTTTCAAACTCAGCACGTCCCAATCTTTGGCCTCTTGATGAGCAGACCCCACAGTATTTTGGGGCTTCACAGGGATCTTTAGCTTAGGTAAAAGAAGCGTTGCTGCAGAGCACGTGAGGAAGGAGGAGTAGAGAAGGAAAAATATACCCAGTTACTACCAGTTTGACTATAAAAGTTATTTATTGCTAAGTATATGAAATATATAATGGTACTAGTAGTAATAGATATGCAAAAGAAAAACAAACACAAACAATTACAGTATTACCCTGGTTTCACTAAGTATTTGGAGAAACTTAGCTGAAGCTTAACTAATACAGTTCAGGTTCAGAAATTTATGCCTAGAGAGAAAAGAGAGAGAGTGCGCTGGGATCTCACCAGTCCAAGGTACTCAGGTTGCAAAGCTGCCAGGTAAAGTTCGTAGCACAATCCTTGAAGGGAGATGATCTGTTCTTCCAGCGTACCAAGAACAACAGGGGATGGTGTCAGCACACACGATTTTTCTTCTTGAAGCACACACACTGCTGCTTTTTACAGATTTTTATACCCTCAGTTCAGCTGCTTTGAAGCATTCTCAATAGTGTAAATCATTGTCTTTTCTCTTGACAAGGGGTTATCTGATTTGGAACATCTCAAGAAACTGATTGATAATCAGGAAACACATAAGGTTAGGGAGTAACCAGATACTTGGGAGCTAGCTTGAAATTCCTATGGATAGCAGATATACTGATGGGATATCTCATGGTTTCTTTAGAATCAATAGATAGTTTGCAGCATCAGGATTTTGGATTTTTACTTGTTGTGAACAAGCCTTAGCTTAGCATGACTTTTCCAGATCTTACTATAGTCTTTTAACAGACTTAAGGCAATTATTGGAGTGTTCATAACCTTTGGGTAGGAGGACTTCCACCTGTCGTCCTGGGAAAAGTATGACAACACCTGTGGTCAGGGTTCCAACAGGCTGGACGCTGTGATGAACCCCTTTACCATTGTTCAAATGTTGCCCATTCCCCCTCTGACTCGGTCTCTTGCCTCAGCATTCCCTAACCCAGCAACTGAGTTTTAGTCAATCAAGTTTAAATAGGCCTCCCATAGTGGAACCAGGGAATGTACGGCCCGAGATGCCTATTAAACTTAGAGGTGTGTGTGTGTCGGGGGGGGAGGGGAGTCCTTTGTAAATCCAGATTAGAACTGGTCTGATAAATGCTGAGCTGGGTGTGTGTGAACATGGGTTAATTAGCATTTGGAGCACAGATTCCCCATCATGCAATGCTCCCCTGCTTCTCTGATCCCAGAATTCACTGCGGTCTTTGCTTCGGGCTTTCTGTTCTCCTTCTCTCATGTAAATGAATGGCCATCTGTTTCCATTTTGGATGCAGATGAGACCTAGGGCAGTTGTTTCACTCTTGTCACCCTTATCTGGAGGGTCTTAGGTGTGTCTCTCACTGCATCTTAATCAGTTTCATTGGGGGGGGGGGGCGGGGGTGAGTCCTTTGTGAGTCAAACAGGCTGTGTCCTGTGCCAGGGTTGCCCAAGAACACAGAGCTGAGACGTAACAGAGGGACACGGCAAAAGTGACACCGAAAGTATCACTTCTGGGTTTCACCGCAGCTGCAAGCAGAGATTTTGCCACTTCTTTGGCCCATGGCCCAAGGCAAAGCAGCCTGCACAGGGCAAAGCAGCCTGCACAGGGTTCCCCTCCCTGTCCCCCAGCACACTGACGCTGGGGAGTGCACCAGATGGTGCACATTTGATTAACCAGAATATTTGATTAACCGGCATCCTCCATCCCCGGGGCATGCCGGATAACAGAGCTTTTACCATAGTTATCTATGTTAATCTAAAGTCAGTCAGAAGGCAGGGTAGATATGCACTTTTATACACAAAATAAATAAGAGTGAGAGTAAGCACAAGCTTTTGTGAACCAAAGTTTACTTCATTAAATGATATGAAAGGATAGTTTAAAGCAGACTATAAAGTGGAGTGATTAATTAGAATACAATAGGTGAGAAAGCAGGAAGGAGAGAGAGGGAGTACTGTGAGAGGCATCAAGCAAAGAACCTGTAGGAACAAAGGAGTCACAAAAGCTAATCCAGGTAATGGGATAAGAATCTGCAGTCCCTGTTTAAACCATACTTAACATGGTCCAATTTGTGGATGATTTCTTTAACCATAGTCATAGTTGGCACTTGTGAGGCTTCACTTGGAGTACTGTGTTCAGTTTTGGGCACTGCATTTCAAGAAAGACTTGGACAAGTTAGAAAGAGTCTAATAGGAGCAATACAATTTTTTAGAGGTCTGGAAAACAAGATTTATGAGGAAAGACTGGAAGTAGTAGGATTATTTCATCTGGAGAGAAAATAGTGGGGGCATTTGGTGTCAGTCTTCAGATACCTGAAGGGGAGTTATAAACAGGATGGTGATAGACCTATTTTCTGTAGCTGCAGAGGACAGCACAAGGAGTTAATGGTCTTAAACTACAGCAAGGGAGATTTAGGCTGGAGATTAGGAAGAATTTTCTCACTGTGAAGATAGGTAAGCATTGGAACAGGCAGCCTAGGCAGGTTGTGGAATCTGCGTCTTTAGAAGTTTTTAAGAGCAACGTAGACAAACACATTGTCTGAGATGGTTTAGATGATGGTCCATGCTTGAGCAGAGGGCTCAACTAGATGATCTCCTGAGGTACCTTCCAGTCCTCCTTTTCTGTGATTCATTATATTCAGTATTACATGATGTGGGATTTGAAAAATCCACATTTCTTGTGAATGAGAGACATTTTTAAATCACCTGAAACAGATAGACTTAAACCAGAAAGGGTTTGGCATATTATTTTGATTTTTATAGTAAATAGCATGAATCTTAAGCAAGTGTTTTTGATTATTTCTGCATTCTTTACATTGTTTTTGCCCAAACTAATACAAAAATGATCATTACTGCTAGAATCTGATTTGTTAAATATCTCTTTTAATTGCAGACTCCTATACATTCTCCCCAACAAATATTTCCAGATGCCAGGAGAGATGTCTCTTCTCCATTGAACGAAGATCAAGGGGAGAGCTCAGATGAAAATGAAGCTAATGATAAAAGCAAGAAAAGATTAAAATCCCCTTCCAGGAGAGACAGCTACAGTGATAGCAGTGGAAGTGGGGAAGAAGAAGTAGTAGGGAGTCCAGCAGAGACAGTACTGGCTGGAAGCCCTGGCTGGAAGTCTGCCCTATACCATACTTCAGATCAAGTGATTGCTCAGGCACACAGTCAGTATGAAATTACTTGTAGCCAAGAAGAGGTGGCCATCCACTACTCTACTCATGAGGTCCCTAGGAAACCAGAGTTTGAGGATAGGTATATTTATAACAGTTATTTATTTTGCAAAAGTTCTATTATGGTTTTTCATAGGCACAGAAGAGTCAGAAGGGTAGAATTCCCCTACAGAATGGAAAATAAACTAGATAAATTGGACTTCAGTTTGTGAAAAAAGATTTATTTCACATAAAATAAACATCAAAAGTTGGTTTATTTGGGTTGGGGGTGTGAGATCCACCCTGACTTTGGGTTTTTAAATATTGGCAAAAACAAGAGTTTAGAGGTGAACTCTCTGTGAAGTGATACATTGTATCTCCAGTATATTGTTTAAACTCTTTCCTTTTCTTCCTGTAGTAATCTTCCATCACCACTTCCACTGGACTTGCCACCAGTACCAAGCTGTAGGACTGTTCCTGATATTGCTGCTCCTGATTTGATGGGGGATGCCTACACCAGCTCTGTCTCTGAGCTAATTTCCCAACAGGGAGGGATGAAATCATTGCTCAGCCAATTCGAAAAACATACTGATGAATATGAACCAGTAATTTCTTTCTTTCTTTCTTTCTCTGCACCGCGCGTGTTAAATTCTGTGGGGGAGGGAGGGTTTGGAGCGTTGGTCAGTCATGATTTTGGCAGCAACCAAATGCAAGATATGCACGTTTACTTACAATTAAAACTGTTTTTCTAGATGACCTTCTAAGTTTATACTTGACTGGAGGCATATTTTAGAAAAGGCATGTGTACATTCTGCTTATTGTAGGCGGCCATTTGTAAAATCTGAAATGTTGTCATTATTCACACATTTGTCCCTAGGTATGTAGAGCCTGGGCCACCTAAATGATTCAGAGGTTTTGCTCTTTCTTTTAGCTGGGCTGTAAAACTGTCATCACAAGCTCTAAAACTGCCTGTGTAACTTGTGAACGTTTTCACTCTACAGATGTAATGGAAGCGCATCCTGAGCATAAGCACCAAAAATGACACTTACATGATTGAGAAACTTCCATTTAGGCTCGCAAAGGAAAATAGTATTCTCTCCTAAATGTCTAACTAGCCTGAGGCAGTATTTTGGGACTACTCATTTGTCAACTAATACTTTCTCCATTAACATCCTCTGAGACTTCTTGAAGTCCTTACATTCCCTCCATTTTTGCTGTGCTACATTCATCCACAAGATCCTCTGCTCTCTTCAGAATTTTCTGACATTGGTTTTTAATATCTGTGAGGCATTGTTGTTGTGCATCTCAAAGTGTCTCCTGCTCTCTCTTTCCTTGTCAGTTCACAGAGTCAAAGACAGGGCTCAAAACTGAGCCTTCATATTTCTCATTGTAGTACAAAGCACCATAAGGTATACAGCCAAGTGTACAGCTCTGCCAGATCTAAAAAGGAACACTAAATTCAAATGCAAACCCAATGCATGCATGTGTACAATGTCTTGCCTTTTGGCAACTGAAATGTTCAGCTTTGTCCTTTTGTACAAGACCATTTTCTTCCTTCAGATTTATATCCATCAGTGTTTTGCCCTGATCCTGCAAACATGTAGAGTTTTTCTAAACATGAAAGTTAATCAAGAATTAAATAGCATTTAAAGACTATATACCTATTCAAGGAATCCCAGAACAACAGCAGTCTCCCTATGCCTAAAGAAGGGCACTTGTGCCTCAACGTTTGCAAAGAACTTTGTTCCAGCTACTCATTTGGTCTAATAAAAGATATCACATCTTCCCAAAGAATCTTGCCTGCCTATGTCCATAGACCAACATGCCTACAACAAAAAACCCTGCAGAGTTAATCCAGACTCCCTAGTCTGGAATATTTGCATGTATAGACAAGCCTATGTTCAATTGTATGCACAAGAGCAGTCCCCTTGGGTCTGTATTTGTGTTGAGTGAATTGGTTAATAAAGTCTCCTTAACCTATGTGAATTTAAATAACTCAGACTACCCATATATTTTTACAGTACACACTATTTATTTGCCTATATGAAACTGTCCATATTCAAAAGCTTATGTTCTAAAACATAATTTTCTTCTCTTAGGAAGTGGAGCTCGAAGTCTCCATGACTAAATCAGAAAAGGGAAGCCTTGGCTTTACAGTGACCAAAGGTAATGATGATGTTGGCTGTTACATTCATGACATTGTGCAGGATCCTGCCAAAAGTGATGGTAGACTGCAACCAGGAGACCGTCTTATAAAGGTAAGGCAATTAAAACTCCATAGTAGAACATATTCCAGGGCTAAAGGGATTTATGTGAAAAATGAGAGGAAATCAACAAACTTTGGGTCAGAAGAATCTGGACTCCAAATTGTTTGGTGTACTGAATGAATTATGTGGGTCAGAAGCAAAAATAAATGCACATGTTGAAATCATGATATAACAGCTGTGGAATTAACTTAAATATAACTATAAAATAAAACCTGAAAGATTACTTTAAAAAAAGTGGGCACTGTGTAACCCTTCTTCCAAACTTTGGGTTGAAATGAATTGGCTCAGTATAGTTGATAGTGTGATTATAGTTAGGCTAAATCCTGATTACTCAGAATGTTCGGATAAGCTTGTACAATTTTCTGCATATTCCAGACATTCCTAACAACAGGGAAAACAGCTTTAAATACTTTGAGCCAAACTGAAGCAAGTTATAACTCCATAAATTATCATGGAATAGGAATGTGCTTAATGACACTCTTAAACCCTATATCTGCAGTTAACTTTGTACAATGGGTAGTCCTACTGAAGTGCATTAAATTAAGCAGGTATGACTGTCTTAACAGATAATATGAGTTGTTAGAATAATCTTAAATCTTTAGTAAAGAATGGAAGCATAATCTGGGGATCTGAGTCTGGCTTTCAGACCTCTCTAAAATTTTATTCTTCCATTTTCTGGAACAGTTATACACTGTACCTTTCCTGTCATTTCCCATTTATAGTTAAGGATTTGATTCTTGACTTGTAACATTTTCATCAAACATGTTTATCAATGCGAATGGATATCACCATAAACTACAATCTCTGCCCTGTCAACTTACAGTGTTTATAGTTTGGGCATTTAATAGGGCCACTAACTAAATTACTTTAGCAATGCTGGATGTTTAAATTGGAGTAAAAACTAGGATGTTTCTTTTGCTTTTATCCTCACAGGTTAATGATGTGGATGTTACTAACATGAGTCACACAGATGCTGTAAATTTTCTTAGAGCTGCCCCAAAGACGGTCAGAATAGTGCTTGGCCGGGTTCTGGAGTTACCCAAGATTCCCATATTACCTCATTTACTGCCTGATATTATATTAACATGCCATAAAGAGGAGCTGGGTAATAAAAATTTTATTGCTGCTGACCCTTGTATGGAATATATTTGTTGTTCCACTTTTAAAAACCACACTCAATTCCTAAAAAAGATTTTTATTTTTTCCTTCTGCACAGGTATCTCTTTATCTGGAGGTCACGATAGCCTTTACCAGGTGGTATATATTAGTGATATCCAACCAAGCTCAATTGCTGCCAAGGAAGGCAGTCTCCGTATGTTAGATATCATCCATTACATTAATGGAGTCAACGTACAGGGAATGACTCTGAAAGAAGCCAGAAGAACATTGGAAATGTCACTTCCTAACGTGGTGCTAAAAGCAACAAGGTATCGTCTGGGAGCAAATTCTTTCCTGTGCTTTTTAACTGGAATAATTGTATCTTAATCCCCCTTAAAATATTTTTCTAGCAGAACTACCACCCCTGGGTGTGATAATGGCTGATGTATCTTTAGGTTTGTTCCTTCAGGATGTTCTATCATCAAGATAACATGTTCCAGTGGAGCTGAGTACTCATTTGCACTGAAATAGGGCAGAGTAATGACCTATATGTAATAAATAAAGCCAGTCAGAATGTGGCCGTTTTTTCCTTTCATAAACTCTTTCTTTCTAGAAAAACCTCTATGTTGTCTAAATACTTTACTTTTAATGACAAAAGTTATGCCTGTTTTTAATATTTTATTGAAATAGTCCTCGCTATTGAGGCAACTGAGGAAATCAAAGGACTTCCTGGGGCAGGAGGCAGAAACCAAAGGAGGGAGGGAGAGCCCAGAGACACTAGCTGCTGTTGCAGCCAGAGCAATGGGGGAAGTGATAGAGGGGTAGAAGCCTAAGCACCACAACTTAACCCCAAAGGGCTGCATGTGGCCCATGGGCTGCTAGTTGAAAAATCTTGCTCTGTCTATTCTCTAGGCCCTTGTGCATCTGAGTAGTCAGACCATATTTTGTTATCAGTGGAACTGGGCTTGGGAAAGAGTCCATGTAGACATACCTCTGCTGTAGTCTGTACAAGCTCCAGAGAATTGAGAAAACAGGTGAAGACTCGCATTGTTTCAGGGTGCTGCAGCCCCAGTCTTTCTCCCACCGTATCAGGAGGAAGGAGATAGAGTAACTGAGAGACCTAAGCTCTGGCAAGTGATAAGATGTTGCATTCCTAATGTTGTATGCATACAATTCCTTTTTGGAAATAAAGCATGAGTGTGTGTGTGTGTACTTCTTGTAGGGATGGTCACCCTTTGGTTCCAAAGTTCAAGGATGCTAATTCAAGTCCAAACTCAAAAAAAGCCAATGGTAAGCAACTCCTGGTTTTGTACTGTAAATTAAACTTCTTTTATGATTGACAGCCATGTATTATCTTTATCTTTTGCATGCAAGACTCCAGAATAGTGCACTAAGCTTTAGTAAATTCTTGGTTTATGTAATATGTCATTGTTGCAAGGTACAGCCCAAAGTGATTCAGTGCTTCCAGAGGTATTGTTTACACACAACTTTTGTCTGCAGAAAAAACATGAAATAGCCTCTCCTTTCCCCCACCCCTGTGTTAGGCTGGTGTTTTTAAGTTCATATCCTTGATATGTCTTAATATATTCTAGTCCACCAAAGGCATTAATTAAGTGGTCAGGAAGTATCAATGATGCTTGAATACATGTTGTTTCCTTAAGGAAGTTTACTCTGAATCTTCTTGCTGTTACAGTTGCACATAGACTTTTGATTAGAGTTCAGTTTTGATTCAGGTTGTACAATCATGCAGTGAACACAGCTATTTTTCTACTGTGAAAAATAAAGAAGACATAATCACACTCTACTTTTCACAGTCGGAAAATGTGAAGGGGAAGCCCTACTAGGAGTGGAGGGGAGCCCTGCCCTCTGCTTCCTGGTGGAGTCCTGGGACCTGCATGGCAGGGGATGGGGCAGGCAGCCAGCTACATCACAAGGGGCTTCCCTCGGTGGCACGCAAGTGCTGGGAGCTGCACATCCACCGCAGGTAGCCCCACACAATAGAGGCAGGCCAGCCTGGCTTCACTCCTTGTCACCACGTGCAGCTTTGGCTGGCGGTGCCTGCTGCTGTACAGCAGCACCTGCAGGGGCCACAAACACTCACTGCCTGCTGCTACCACTGGCAACAGGTTCTGTGCGCCATGGAGGAGAGTGTGTGGGGGTCCTCACACCCCTCCACCCTCCCTCAAATCCTACAAACCCCATGCCCACAACCATACCCACACGTTGCCCACCTGAGCTCCATGTTCTTGCTGCCCCCCCGCAACGGGCTCTGTGTTCCTGCCAGCCCCAGCCCCATGCTCCATGCCCCCACCCAGCTGCAGATCCCCTTCCCCCAACCCCCATCGCTTCCCTGCCTGCTGCCTGGAGTGAGTACTGTAACAGGGAGAGGAGGAGGAGCTGCTGGATGCCGGGGAAGCCGAGCAGGTCCCCTGGCAGCTGCAGTAGCGGCAGCAGCAGCCTTGCCCAGAAGCTGTGTGCTGGCTGAGCCAAGCCTTTCCATACACAAGGGTGGGAGCAAGGTTTGTGGGCTGGGTAGGGTACAATTAGTTGTTGGGAGCCCACAGGCTGGATGAAATTGCCGTGGGCTGTATTTTGCCCACTCTTGCCTTAGATCCTAGGCTTTTGGGAGTGGCAGCCTTCCTGTGTTTCTCCAAAGTGCCATACATCCATTTAGCATCATAATTCATGCTGTAGACTATTATGCTTTTTGTCAATGATTGTCCCTGTGAAAGTTCATAATTTATTGTATAATCATCTTCCCTCATTCCTTCAAAATCTGCATATATCATGTTGTCTTAAAATACTGTCACTCAGGCATTCATTAGTGTGGTTATGTGCCCCATTCACCTTAGGTTCTTTCATTCTATTTAATATCTCTGGGTAGAAGGACATTTCCTAACAAGTTAAACATGGTTCTTTATAATAAATAATTTAATTTAAGGCAATTTATCACTACTAGCCTTTTATTATGAAATGGTTATTGATTTGTTCCATTTTGTTTAGGCCATTTCCATGGAGCTAGCTATGGCAAAACAGAAAAGGCACCTGATATTTACGTGCCCAAGGTAAATACAAAGAAGCAGTTGCACTTACACAGTTAATTTGTTTCCTTCCAGTAGGTTCTGGACTTGCAGTATTTCCTAGTCTGGGTATTTTCATTAAGTAAAGAAAAAAGATATATTTGACAGGCATCTCTGGTTAAGACCAACTTATTGTTTTTAAATGGGAACACAGCATTGTGAATGAATCTGAATTGCCAACAGTCAGTAAGCGAACATGGGTTTGAAATTATTTTTCCAGTGCCCAGAATTGCATAAGGAAATGATAAATAGTCTTGCAGTTAAGGCACAGGGCTATAACTCAGGAAAGTTGGTTTTATTCCTAGATCCCCCAGAGCTCATGTGTTACGTTGGCCTTCTGATTTAATCTCTACTTCATCCTTTGAAAAATGGAGGCAATGATCACCTTTTTCACAGGGGGTACAGGAGATCTGAGGGAAAATTAATGTTTGAGCATGTAGGATAGAGCACACTATATAAGTGCAAAGCATTGTATAGTCTTTTGTAATGATTCTTTCTCTTACCTTAGGCAAGAGAAGAGGTATGTCACTTGTAGGGGAGATTGTTCTTTTGGGGGACTTTGCCACAGTCAAATAGAGCTTTACTGTCAGAGTGTTTTTCCAGATAGTCTAGCAAACCTTTCCTCCTTTGTTTCATCTTTAGCTTCTGATACAGTACTTCCTAATATAGTTGCATTTCAGTTTAAAACTATAAAAATGTAAGTTGCCTTTGGGATTATATTGTCTCCCCTCCTCAATCGAGGAAACAAAAAAAGGCTGTATTGTTCTGTCTGTACTCCTTGTAGCTTCTAAGAATGGAATACTATTAGAGGAGCAAATACCAAGTGCTTATTGTCTCTCTGTTTCATTTAGGTTAATGGAGAAAGCATGCCAGGAGTTTCTCCAGCAAATGCAGTTGGTGATATTCATCAGCCAAAAGGGCTAATGAACTTCACTGTCTCTAGAGATGTGCCCTCCAGTGTTTTTATAAATCAGATATCAGAGTTTTTCAAATGCAGTGGTAACTCAGGTAAGAAGAAAACATCTGTCTGATCACATCTCCATACCACTGAATTCAAGAGCAGGAGATAGAGATTGGGCAGTAAAATTTGCTGAATAATACAAAAAGTGGGAAAAAATTAGCTTTGTTGCTTAACAATCCTTTTATTTATTTATTTCAATGTCATCATCAGGTCCTAATTGCTCTCCTAAAAAATTATTTCCCAAGAAAGATGGACATAAAGTGGTAGGATTAGTATTTTCATAGATTTCATAGATATTAGGCCTGGAAGGGACCTCAGAAGATCATCGAGTCCAGCCCCCTGCCCCAGAGGCAGGAAGTCAGCAGGGATCATAGGATCCCAGCAAGATAAACATCCAGATCTCTTTTGAAGGTGTTCAGAGTAGATGCTTGAACCACCTCCAGTGGCAATCTATTCCAAACCTCAGGGGCTCGGACAGTAAAGAAGTTCTTCCTTATGTCCAGCCTAAAATGGTCATGGAGGAGTTTGTGACCATTCGAATTTGTCATCCCTTGGGGCGCTCTGGTGAACAAGTGTTCCCCCAGATCCTGGTGAGCACCCCTGATAAACTTATAGGTGGCCACCAGATCACCCCTGAGCCTGTGCTTTTCCAGGCTGAAAAGTCCCATGGCTATCAGCCTCTCTTCATAATGTCTGCTTTCCTGACTTCTGATCATGCGCATGGCTCTCCTCTGCTCTCTCTCAAGCTTCTCCACATCCTTTTTGAATTGTGGAGCCCAAAACTGGAAGCAGTACTCCAGCTGCAGCCCCACCAAGGCCGAGTACAACAGCAGAATGATGTCCTGGGATTTGCTCGAGAAGCATCTATGGATGCAAGCAAGCATTTTGCATGCTTTACTAGTAGCAGTATCACACTGAAGACTCATGTTCATGTTGTGGTCAATCATGACCCCCCAAGTCCCTTTCACCTGTAGTGCTAGCCAGTGTAGCACTGCCGAGCCTATAAGGATACTGCAGGGTTTTTTTCCCAAGGCAGAGAACCTTGCACTTTTCAGTGTCAAACACCATCAGGTTCTCATCCGCCCATTTCCTGAGCCTGTCAAGGTCAGGCTGGATCACCCTCCTGTCCTCAGGTGTGGATGCTTTACCCCAGAGTTTGGTGTCATCAGGGAACTTGGCCAGTCTGCTTCTGATACCAATGTCCACATCATTAATGAAGATGTTGAACAATATGGGCCCAAGGACAGAGCCTTGTGGGACCCCACTGGTCACAGGGCACTATGACAATTGACTTCCGTCAACCACCACCCTCTGGGTCCTACCACGGAGCCAATTCCCCAGCCAGTAGATTGTGGTGCGGTCGAGATGCACCAGACTCCAGGCTTGGGCAGGTAGCGCGATCGTGGTGTGGCCGAGCGGTACCAGTGGGCCATGGTGTGGCCAAGGCCGCAGTTAGCCAGTTTTACTAAGAGGTGATAATGGGATACCAGATTGAAGACTTTTTTTAAAGTCAAGATATATGAGACAAATCTCTTTTCCTTTTTCCAGGTGATAGGTCACCTGGTCGTAGAAGGAAATAAGATTGGTCAAGTAAGACCTACCCACAACAAACCCATGCTGGTTATCCCTCAGGATGTTGCCATCGTCCAGTCTGTTAAGAATGGCCTCTTTAATAATCTTTTCTAAGACCTTCCCTGGGATAGAGGTCAGGCTGATGGGCCTATAGTTTGCCGGATCCATTTTCCTCCCTTTCTTGAAGATAGGCACCACGTTGGCCTTCTTCCAATCTTTGGGCACTTCACCAAAGTGCCAGGAGTTCTCGAAGATCTTTGCCAGGGCCTGAGCTATGATGCTACCCAGTTCCTTGAGTACCCTGGAGTGTAAACTGTCAGGTCCGGCTGACTTGAAAGTGTCCAACCTCTCAAGGTGTTCCTTCACAAGGTCAGCATTGATGGAGTGTAAGGAATCTCCCTCACCCGGGCCTCCCTGTCCCATAATGGGTAGGGGTGTCCCATGGGACTGATGAAAGACAGAAACAAAGTACTCATTTAGCAAAGTACCCATTTAGCAAGTTGGATTTTTCCTGGGCGTCGGGTGTCAGTTGTCCCATCTGGTTTAGCAGGGATCCAATGTTTCCCTTGCTTTTCCTCCAGCTCTCCACATATCTAAAAAAAAGGACTTTTTATTATCCTTGATACTTGTAGCTAATTGGAGTTCTGTCGCAGCCTTGGCTTTCCTGGTTCGCTCCCTGCAGGTCCGAACCAGTGCAGAGTATTCCTCCTTGAAGGTGGATCCAATCCTCCATCCTTTGTAGGTCTTTCTTTTTAGATGCAGGAGATCCACTAGTTCCCTGGATAGCCAAGGGGGCTGCTGTGCCCTTTTGCTGCCTTTCCTCCGAGATGGGATAGACTTTGCTTGCACATCCAGGATTGCTCCTTTGAGGAGCAACCACTTGTCCTGAACTCCCCTCCCCTTTAGGTTGTGCCCTTTTAGGGATGTCCTGACAAGCTTTCTGAGCTTGTCAAAGTCAGCTTTCCTGAAGTCAAGGACTTCTGTATTGCTGACTGACTTGCCAACTTTACAGCGGATGGTGAAGGTGATCAGCTCATGGTCATTGTCACCCAACTTCCCTTTGATCATTAGGTCGCTGATTAGGTCATCCCCCATTGCCAAAACCAGGTCGAGCAGCACTTTACCTCTCATCAGCCTGTCGACTTCTTGTGTTAGAGCTCATCCACGTATGAGAGAAAGCTTTGTGACCACTCAGATTTGGCTGAGTGCTCTTCCCATGAGATGTCTGGGTAGTTGAGGTCTCCCATGACAACCATGCACCGGGAACATGCAACCTCAGCCAATTCCCTGGCAAACTCCTGGTCAAGCTCTTGATCCGGAGTCGGAGGTCTGTAGTAGACTCCCATCATTGTGTCCCCTGTGTCATGTTCCCCACGGATTTTAACCCAGAGGGTCTCTAGTCGTCCACCGTGGGTGCCAATGTCGGCTTGCAGGGACACATAGCTCTCCTTGAGAGAGAGAGCTACACCCCTGCCCCTTTCATCTACTTGATCCCTCCTGTATAGGGTATAGCCATCTATACCTGTGGCCCAGTCATGGGTGGAGTCTCACCAGGTCTATGTTATCCCATTGACATCATAGTTGTTTGTGTTAAGCAGGAGGACAGGTTCCTCCTGTTTATTCCCCAAGTTCCTGGCATTTGTGTACAAGCAGGAAAGTGTCCCTTTGGGGGCCCTTACCTTGCCCACAGCTCGCTCCAGGGCTGGGGCAGGGGTGGGCTCCCTTAAGTGCCTTGGCCTGCTGACTACCGCCAGCAGGCCAGCACTAGCGGTAGTCCACCCAACCCCCGGCAAGCTCGGTTTTGAAATGGAAAATATAGCATAAAGGCAGGAATGAAAACCATAAATTTTGGCATATCTTAAAGAAAGGGCTTAGAATAGCTGCTGTTTGATAAACTACCCCTTTTTGTCATCTCTTTCCTTTAGGACCATTCATCTTTTTGTATTTTCTGTCATCTTGTTTAATTTATTTGTATAGAAACTGAGATGCCAGGTGATGAGTATTATGACGAGGATGATCATAATGAAGTTGTTCAGTATCTGTTGGATGTTGTCGATGAGGAAGCCCAGAACCTCTTAAATCGCAGTAGTGCAACGTCAGGTGACCAAGTGCCAGGTACTATATGGGAGTGGAAGTGAAGAGTACACAGAGGAGAGGCAATGAATGTTGAATGAGCAATTGACTGACCAGCTATCAAAAAGAGATGGAATAGAAGTGGCTTGCAGAATTAATTTTTCTAAAAGATGCGGTGCATTAGAAGAACACTACAGGTCAGTCGCATCATATGCGCATTTAACTCACGCAATTTCAACTGTACACGGGGTGGGAGGGGGCGGGGCTTGAGTTTGCACGCAGTGCTGCCACTTACCTGGAGGCCCATTATGGCAGTGACGGCCACTGCCTCCAAAACCTCCCGCTGTTGCCCGGGAGCCGTGCCTGGAGCTGTGTGGCCAGCCACCAGGTGGCAGCGGCAGCGTGATGGTGGCCGGGTGGCACGCAGCCATCCCCACCACCACCCCACGCTGCACCGCTGCCGCCAGCCTCACAGCTCTAAGCATGGCGCCACATGTAAACTCAAGCCCCGCCCCCTTTCCCACCCCAAGTATAGTCACCAGTTTTTGCCTTATGCCATTTTCGCCTTATGCACTGACTTCAAAACCTAACCCCCGCGTAAGATGCAACTCCACTGTACTTCTAAGTGCGAGAATGTTTTGTAAAGTCTTGATCTCCACCCTCTGCCCCCCTGGTTTTGGGAGTGCTTTTGTGCCTACAGACAATTGTGGGTAGATTTGATGATGTTTAGATATCTTAGAAGTATGATCAGATACCCATATTGTATCCATTGCAGTTGCAAAATTACACCTGCCATTTTTGAAAAGTATACAGTATTTTTTCTTTGCCAATCCTCTCCTTACTCTTGTATTTTTCTTTGCACCTAGTTCTGCATAAATCAGTACAGCTCCACACCTTTATTGCTGTCTCTGCAACAGAACAGCCACTGTCAACTGAAATGAGCCAGATAGTGAATGCTAATGGGGAATAGTACATGCTAACAGTTCCTGTGAGGCATCACAATCAACTTGCACGTTACTGCATTAAATGAAGTTGGTAGCTGTCACTGGAATTTTTTAGCTCTTGGCACCTCTCACTCGATTATAATTCTTTTAACTCTTTTCCTACTGTTCCTTCTAGACTGTGTTGTCATCTATTAACATGCTCGTAAAACTAGTAAAATGTGTTTACTGAGTAAGAGGAGACTTGGCTAGTTTAAATTAGCTCCATGACTTCTGAAGATCTGGCCCTTTTCATACAACAGTACAGCTTGTCCATTGAACCTAGGGAATGTCATAGTAGTGAAATAGTTAATGTAGGTCTAATTTTGATGATTATCATCAATTGATGATAACTCATGATGAATATACAGAGTAAATAGAATCCTGATTTAGGATTATTGTAAATTAAATTACAGACATATATGGGATCAGATCCTATTCCATCTGGGCACCTAAGTGTGATCCTCTTCCACCTTCCTCAAGTCTATGAAAATTAGCTCTCACAAACAATGCACAGTTCCTTCTCCTTCTCTCTGCTGCTTTTTGTGACTTGAGCCCCCTCTACGTGTTACACTAATACAGTTAAGGTGTTGTTGGCTACAAATGTCCAACTCGGGATCCTTAAAATTCTAGTTTATTAGGCGGATTGAAACACCGTAATCATAAACCTTGGGGCTGGTCCACACACGCACATGCACACATGCACACACATACACACACACACAGTAGCAGGCTACAGAGTCAGGTATACCTATCCTACAAGCGCTGGAGTCTGTCGTTGAGGCTTCTTTCAGTGTGGTGTTATCTTCCAGAAGGGGGTCGCCGGCTGGTCCTTCTGGCTGGACAGGTCTGGTCGAGTTGGAGATCAAGAGGGCGCCGCTGAGGGTCACTTTTCACTGCCTTTTATCTGTCCCTGGCAGACTTTGGTGACTCCCCAGTTTTCTGGTTTGCCCAATCCAGGGGTCATTGACCCTCATGGGACTTCCCCGCCCTCGGTGGCTACTGGACAGCATCTGTCAGCCCCAGGGGTCGTCCGCATGTACGTGCAGGTTTGGGAGTCCGTTGATGAATTTAGAATAGGGCTCTGGGAGTGGTCGAGCTGGAGATATTCAGCCCAAAAGTTGGTCTCTGGTGTTGATTAAGTCAGGCCAGGGCTTCTAGCCCTTGATCAGTGAGGTTTAGAGATTTCCCGGTTGTTACATTGTCTTCTATTGAGTTCAGCTTCCAGGTGATAATTGCTGCCTGCTTCCATGTTACACATTCAATCACTGATTCACTCACTCTTTCAGAGGCCAGCCTGATACAGGGAAGGGCAGTTTGATTCCTGCCCTTGTTAACAATGTTACAGTGTATAACTTACTAAAACACATATAGTTGCAAGTTGAAAGGTGAGGACTATAAAATATAAGCTACAAATGCCATGGCACACAAATAGATAAAAATACCAAACTACAAGGGGAGATACAAAATGCACACATACAAATTTTAAAATACAATTCCTTATCTTAAAGTGAAAGAGAGAGGAAGGCAGAAAAGGTAAAAAAAGAGAAACATATCCAAAGAGGGGAGAGCAAATGCAGGCAAGAGGAAAAGGGGGCCTTCTGCTACATTAGAGGAAAAGGGGACTTTCTGCTACAGTATTAATTGTACCATAAATAGTGACCCTGACACACATTCAAGTCCATCTGTAGCATGGTAATATAGCAAACAAGCCACATAGCTATTCCATATATAATAGGTGCATCTACATGTGCCAATTTAAGGTGCTTTAGCCTGATTTAAGGCACATTAAGGCACATCTACATGTATGCACCCTTAATGCACCTTAAAAATGGCGATTTTAGGCTATTCGTGCGTAAATTTGGTACCTACAAAAGCAGGCACTAATAGCTAAAGCACAATAATGCATGTGTAGACATGTTAAGGAGCATTAATGCTGTGTATGGACTGACTTGGGACCAATTTTAGTCCCACATCAGCCCGCACACACGTCATTAACGCGCTTTAACTTGTGCATGTGTAGATACGAGCCTGAAACGCCTTAATGCACATTAAATTTAAGCACACATTGCAAACATGTGTAGACACGCCCAGTGTGTAACATCTTTGTGGTTCATTTGTATCATGCCTTAAATTGAATGTGTGGCATGACAGGGCTGACTCATGATGGTTCTCAAAGCTCAGCTGAACATTGGGATCTAGAACGGGACAGCCCCATGGTCCAAGACACAGCTATTCCCTACCCAATCAGTGGAATTGGGCTGGGGCCAGCACCAAGTGCTGGACCTGATGCCTCCACCCAATCCCTGGAGGTAGATGGGCAAGTGGTGTGAGCCTGACAGGGAGCAGCTCCCTGGTGTCAGGCTCGCTGCTCCCTGGACTTTTAAAAAGTGAATGTGCACCTGAGCTACACACCTGGTTTTTAAAGGTCTTGGCATGGAGACCCCAAGATCAGGGAGCCCCTCCCCACTCCCAGGGCTCCTTGCACTGGGGATGTCAGAAAATCATCTGTGCAGCCTGACTGCACACATGGTTTTTAAAGGTCCTGGTGCAATGTGGTCCCCAGGATCAGCATGAGGCTCCTTGGTCCCTGTGTCCCAGCATGACATGACCTTTAAACACTGCATGAGCAGCTCAATACAGAAATTCAATTAAAACCTTGTCATTTTTATATATACACCTCAACTTAATACCAGTGCAAATAATTGCTCAATTAAAACAAAATTGAAATAACCCCAAATTTTGATTTTGTTACCAAAAAAAACCCAAACCCTAGATTGACACTCACTTAAAACTACAAATTCTTTACACTCTTTTGGCAGTAGAGATGGACTTCAAAGCGGACATAAACTATACTTTTAAGTCCTTGTAAGCGGGACCAGTGCAGATGTCCTTTATCTGTCTGAGAATTAGGTGTCTCCTCTCTCTCCAGCTCTTCATTTCACTGTGTTTCTCCAGCAGGTTCTTTAGCAGCAAATGGGAAGCTGATAGAGGAGAAAAATGAAGATACAGACTGTGATGGATCATCATTGCCTGAAGACTTTCCAGAGGTATGACAGAGTTGGTAGTGCCATTCTTTGCTGATCCTTATTTCTCAAACAACTTACTTGACTTCTCATTTCTTTAATCTCACAGAATTTGTAGAAATAATTCCATCTGCATTTTAAATTGCTCTATCCCTATCGTTTGATAGACTTTTTCAAAATAGTGTCAGGAAACAAGAGTATGGAAATAGTTTTTTTTTTTTACATATGGTATAATTAAGCTGTAATGCATTAACTGGGCAAAAGAACTAACCAGAGAATTAATTTAAGTAGCTTTTTACAGGCAAAAATGAAAGTCACTGGGTTTTTAAAAATGCAGTGCTAACAAAATGCCATTAAAATACTATTTCAAGTGTTTTAGGCAGAAAGTTTTCTGAGTTAAAAGCAGGTTTGGGGGAAAATAAGAGCGTTACAGATACTTCATATATTATCTCTGAAAATCCAAATCAGAAGCTCTGTCTCCCTTACCTTTCTTCTAAGATTAAATTAGTGTTCTTAAATTCTTTATAACCTTTCCTCTAAGCTGTTGCATTATAGCAAAGTGTACTGTCTCAATTAAGTTGTGTTTCTTGCAATTTATCCAAGTACTCTAATGGAATTCCCCCTCTCCTCTCTATACTCACTGTTTGAGCCTCCTGCCCAGTTATCCGCAGCTGGATATTTGATTGGCAGGAGCTGCCTAAATCAGGGGTATGCACACTTCGAGCAGCAGGAAACCCTGTTAATGGAGCTCAGTCTAAAGCCAGCTAACCTCTGTAACTCAGCAGGTATTGATTTGCTTTACCATCAAATGCTACTGATCATGCAGTGGATTCCTACACTGTTGAATGCCACTGAATTGCCCCACTTCCAGATGCTGCCACCATCCTGGCTCTGTGGGCTGGGTACAATCCCTTCCTAGACCAGATCTGGCCTATGGCTTATGGGTTGCCAACCCCTGCTGTAGGTGATTTAAAAGGAACGCTGTCTTTGGCTGAACCAGCAGAAAGTCAGCAGGAATTATGCTAAGTGGACCTCAGTTCTAAGTTGCTCATGACATGTTATGGTCAGGCTACATTATTTGTGCTTCTCAAAGAGAAAATAAAAATAATCCAAGCTCTACAGGATATTTTACTTCTGCTCATGCATATGAGAAATATTCTGTTTGGAGGCAAAATTATTCTGTGCGCTGCGTACTCTCCTTCTGCTGTTACGTATCAGAGTTGTCATGTAGGCTGATCTAGCAGAAGACATTCATAAAAATCATATATTGAATACAGCCATGAGTAGATCATCTGCCTGATCAGACTTGAACCCCAGGCTTTTATGGAGTCAACCAGCTGAATGTTTAAATAGACCAGAGGGGCACTTGTACACATGATGGAAATTGGCCATTTTTGCGGTTTAATTGCATCATGTTGTACACGTGCAGGGGTTTTTATTATTTAAATAAGTTTGCTACGTTGCAAACTAAGCCACATCTAATTGTAGCTTAGTTTGCAAAGTAGCTATGTGTAAGGTTGCAGCCTTTGACAGCCCACCACTGCAAGAGAGGCAGGCTGAAGGCAGAAGAAGTAAAGGACCTGGTCCCTTTTCTTTACTTTTTTTTTTTTCGCAGAGCCTGCCTGTGTCTCTGAGTTGCAGTGGGCCCCAGTCCTTCTTTCCACAGCAGTGATGCCCCCTGGTGCTGCCCAGGCAAGCTCCTAGTGTGTACCTGCTGCCCCAACTCAGGCTGAGGGAGCAGTTGGATTGGGCTGGGTGCTGCCTGCAAGCTGAGCAGCACCCTCCCACCAGCCACCCACCAAGGTGGCCCTGGGGGGCACCGCTGCCATGGAGGGAAGGTCCAGGGCCCCCCGCAGCTCAGGACCTGCCTGCAGCTTGCTCCCTGGCCACAGGAGAGGTGGACAGCTCTGCAAAAAGAAAAAGAGAAAAAAGAACAGGTACCTCGAAACTTTTTTTTTCTCCCTTCAGCAGAGCCTGTTTGCGTGAGCTGCCACCGGGCCACACAACCTTTTAGCTGTGTGAGGGCCTGGTCCTTCCCTCTGTGGCAGCAGCACCCCCTGGGGCCACCCGGGTGGGGTGGTAGCTGTGTGGGTGCTGCCCCAGCTCATAGGCAGCACCTGCCAGATCCAATTCTTCCTTGAGCCCATGCTCTGGAAGCCTGCTGGGCGCTGCTCCCTGTGCAGGTTCAAGGAAGAGTTGAATCTACAGATAACACCATGCTGTGCAGCCCTGTGGCAGCTCGTGCAAGCAGGCTTCACTGGGCGAAAAACAAGCAGCAAGGGGCCTGACCCTCTTTTTTTTTTTTTTTTTTCCTTCCATGGCTGACAGATGAGCTGCCAGCAGACCCTGAGATGCCAGGGACCCCGGACCTTTCTTCGATGGCGGTAGCACCGAGCCACTAGCCACCCACCCAAAGGGCCCCAGGGGACACTGCCTCCGTGGAGGGAAGGACTGGGGCCCCTCTGCATCCCAGGGGCTATTTGGCCTGCCAGCAGCTCGCCCTCCAGCTGCAGGAGAGACAGGCAGGCTCCGCAGGGGGAAAAAAAAAAGGATTTGGCCCCTCACCGTAATGGTGACAGAAGCCCCTAAATTGAAACAGTGGGCTTTTAATCATTGTAATTAAAACCCCACCATTTGAATTTAGTGGACTAATAGCCTAGGAATCAAGTCAGACCATCTTTTTTTCCTTGACCTAATTTATACTAGAAAAGGTTCGCTGCTATGGCTATATTAGCAAACCTTCCTAGTGTACATACAGCTTATACCACCACCCCAAACAAAATAATATCTACTTAGCAATACTATTTTTGCTGGTATAGCAGTATCCATACTAGTGCTTGCGCCAAGACAGCCATGTCATAAAAAAAATCAGCCCATAATTAATATTACTATATTGGCAATATTTTAAGTGTAAAATCGGCACTAGCCAAGTCAGCACTTTTAGGAAAGCCTTTTACAATAGTAGGCAGGAATTTCCCAAGTGCCTTGTCAGCTACAAAGAAAGATGCTCTACTATAATTTACCAAAATGGGCTGTAAGCAAGACCTATAATTCTCTGAAAAATTAGTCATTACAAATGTTGGGAGTGTTTCATGTTTGAACATACATATTTGTCACTATGAAAATGTCCTTAGAGGAAATGTTGTTCCTTACTGCAATATCTCATGGCAGGAAAAAGAAACCTTGGATACTGTTTGTAATGATGGAAATACTTCCTCTTCAATATTTGGTACTCTACTCACCCTTCTCTCATTTGAAGGAAAGGCTTGGTGTCTCTTGGTTAAAAAATAGGATTCAGTAACCTGTCCAGTAGTGAGTCATGGGTAACTGTGACTCCTGCATCTCATGTAAAGTGCTTTTGAAAAACAGACCACTTATTTGAGTGCATAAAGGTGGCTGCAAAAGCCTACAAGTAAGGGCCTACTTTGCAAAACAGAACATTCTTAGGGGTAAGGGATGCTCCAGACTCTCACAGTTTGTCCCCATGATTCCATCACATATTTCAGATGACCAGACTGTGTGAAATAAGGTTTTGTCTTCAGCCTGGTTCCTGCTAAATAGTTCTTCCCATATAGTTAAAAACAAATGAGCAAACCTATCCACATAGTCATATTTGGCCTTTGTCTTGTTTCAGCCCAGAATTGAAGGACTGCATGGTCAATATATAAAGAACTACTACTTCCACAGGATTACTAAGTCATGACCAAGAAGTTTAGTTGGGCAACATGGCAGTGCTTGTACAGCTGATGCCCCATTCTCACTGAGAATGAGATGAAATTCATCTATGCTGTAGAATAGTGGTTTCCAACATGTGGTCCACAGACTAAGGGGCCAGTGAAAGATGACTATAATCAATCAGAAATTTGTGAATATCCACACTTACAATTCAAAGGTGTCTGCACCTCAATTCAAAATTTCCAAAGGGGTCTGCAAATGAAAAAAGGTTGAAACTCACTGCTGTAGAATATCAGCGCAAGGGACTCTGCACAGCCTAAACCCCACAAAGAGCCAGCAGCAGAGTTTTTCTGGAGGAACAGAGTGCTTGTAAGTCTTCAAAAAGTCTAGTGCAGTCAGGAAAGGGTCATTGGAGGTTCTGCAGGCCCATTGGACCTACTATTCCCAATAATTGCACAAGAGAGAAACTGAAAGAGTAGCTATGACAAAGCTGTACAGCAACCCTCCCCCCCCGGCCATAGAGTGGAACGTGACTTGACTTCTGCAACTTCACCACATTTCACTGCAGGGAGAAGCTGCCTATTTGTGATTCATGTGGATGGGGATGGATTTCATTTTGGAAGAATAAAGATCTTAACTTTAGTACCCACTGCTTTCAATGTGACACCTTTCACAAAACTTGAATTTATTTCTTTACATCATTTGTTTGAGCTTATAGTAGAACAGTATGATTGTTACACAGTTCCCTGTCAGCTGTAACTGACTATATTTCACATTACTTCCTTTGCTAGCCTGCACAAGCAAGTGGCTATGAAGAACATTGTGAAGACAAAGCAATGCCTGAAAGGTAAAAATTTTTACTGGGGTATAAAAATGACATGTGTAAATTTTGTACCTCTGGAATGAAATAAGTAAAAACTCAAACTACAGGCATTACATATGTGCCTATCTGTAAATGTATTGCTGTTGGATTGTTTGGACTGTATTCATGTTATATGAGAGGTCCTACAGAACCTGAGGTAGAACCTGAGGTTCAGGGATGCTGGTAGTGAATTATGAATAGTAAAAATCTGCATTAGAATTCCATTGTGTTACTTGGACGTAGAAAAAATATCTGCTTTCCCAATTGTCTGCATACATTCTGATTTTACAAAATTCATTGGTAAGGGGAGCTTTTCATTTCTAGATCATTTCTAGATCAAATGTGCCTTTCATTTCTAGATCACTGGTTTGCAACCAGTTCAGATGAGGAAGGACAGAAAACGGTTGCTTTCTGGTAGTGATTTAGATTACGTTGACTGAATTGATTAACTTTGTCCGCATACGTTTTCTTGGCATATATTTCCATCATTATTACCATGAGGAGGGCACTAGTCCCTGGTGTCACTTTGTGGGCATGCCAAAATGGTATGTCTTCTCCCCGCTTAGAGTCTGTGCTCCAGGGGCTATAGCAGCAGCCCTGCACTGTTGCTATGTGCATACTAGGTATTTTCTTAAGTAAACTTTAAAAAATGAGAAGTTAAGACTTCCTTTGTAGAGTTTCTCCCTTTTAAGGGAATTTCACAGTCTATCATTCACCATGATGGTTTTGCTGAGTATATCAGGCCAATAGCGTTGACATTTTATTTATTCACATATATAAAATGTAAATGCCTTTTTCTAATACAAAATAATAAACTTGTACATTCTCTACTTGTCTAGGTTATTTTCAGAACCTCTTATGGGGCAAGCAGATGAAGATGAAATTACGTGGGGAAGTGATGAACTTCCAATCAAATCGATAAACCAGGATCATATAGATAAAGGCAAGGAGTTGAACAAATAACCAGTCAAAGAAAAATAAAGATTATAGTAAACACAAAATGTTAGAAATAGCTGTTATTGGCACTGGATTTACAACCCAGTCCTGATACCTTGTTCCGGGCACACCCAAACCCTCAGACCAACCATGACTTCTTCCATTTGATAATAGACCAATGTTATTGTTGCACAGTGATAGCAGATAAGAGTAATGCAGCAAAGCAAACAAAATATCTACCCCTCCCCCCGATCCTACTTATCTACCTAGGGTTCCGCAGAGGGACAGTACACCTGTCAAATGTACTCTGTCCAAGTTTGCAGATGACACAAAGCTATGGGGAGAAGTGGACATGCCGGAGGGCAGGGAACAGCTGCAGGCAGACCTGGATAGATTGGACAAGTGGGCAGAAAACAACAGGATACAGTTCAACAAGGAGAAATGCAAAGTGCTGCACCTAGGGAGGAAAAATGTCCAGCACACCTACAGCCTAGGGAATGACCTGCTGGGTGGCACAGAGGTGGAAAGGGATCTTGGAGTCCTAGTGGACTCCAAGATGAACATGAGCCGGCAGTGTGACGAAGCCATCAAAAAAGCCAATGGCACTTTATCGTGCATCAGCAGATGCATGACGAATAGGTCCAAGGAGGTGATACTTCCCCTCTATTGCGTGCTGGTCAGACCGCAGTTGGAGTACTGCGTGCAATTCTGGGCGCCACACTTCAAGAAGGATGCGGATAACCTGGAGAGGGTCCAGAGAAGGGCAGCTCGTATGGTCAAGGGCCTGCAGACCAAGCCCTACGAAGAGAGACTAGAGAAACTGGACCTTTTCAGCCTCCGCAAGAGAAGGTTGAGAGGCGACCTTGTGGCTGCCTTTAAGTTCATCACGGGGGCACAGAAGGGAATTGGTGAGTATTTATTCACCAAGGCACCCCCGGGGGTTACAAGAAACAATGGCCACAAGCTAGCAGAGAGCAGATGTAGATTGAACATTAGGAAGAACTTCTTCACAGTTAGAGTGGCCAGGGTCTGGAACGGGCTCCCAAGGGAGGTGGTGCTCTCCCCTACCCTGGGGGTCTTCAAGAGGAGGTTAGATGAGTATCTAGCTGGGGTCATCTAGACCCAGCACTCTTTCCTGCTTATGCAGGTGGTCGGACTTGATTATCTATTGAGGTCCCTTCCGACCCTAACATCTATGAATCTATGAAACCTGGCCAGTACAGGAGTGCCACCCTGTGGTCCTTTGTTGAATGTCACATGTCAGCAATCTTGGAGGTCAAGGGCCAAGGCCTGCCCCCATGACAGTGTGAGCGAAATGGACCAGTGGTGTGCCCTCCTCCCACAGTGGCCTCAGGATCCCCCCCACTGCTCTGAAAATCCCTGTTTGTATTTTTTTTCTCCTGATGACTCTTCATTTCTGGGTACCATTAATTAGTTTCCCTGTGGTTGTCATACTATCCACGTTCTGTTCTGTCCACATAATTCTTAGTTTCCAAAACTCATTGTATACATATATCTTAATTTGATCATCAAAGATGCTGTGGGATGACACGTGTCTTAATTTGGGCATCCCTGGCCTCCTTATTTGGTCATTTCACCACAACCAGAAATCCCAGGGGCTTTGCAGCTGGTCCCTGTGACCTAATGCCAGTTCTGCAGAGTTCCTTGTCTTTGTTATAGAATACTGTTTGCAGGTTTTCAATTTTCCAGCCTGTTTGTCTGCTAGCTTCGGACATAGTGGGCACATCTATACAAGATGCTACCTGCACAGAAGCCGAATAATACAGTGCAATAATGTGTCAAAGCACAAACAGTGCTAATACACTACTGCGCAGTATTATTAGGCTACTGTGCAGTAGCGTCACTAAAAAGGCGTTTGCCAGAGCTACTGCGCAGTAACTCTAGTTACTGCGCATTTATTTAGTACTTGATTATACAAGTACTACAGTGTCTGCTAAAAGGCTCATGTGCCTGCTAAAAGGCTGAGAATATGAAACTTTGTCACAAACTTTTAGAAACCAATTAACCCTTGCCATTCCCCTGAACCCTACAAGCCAATTCCTAAAATAAAATTTCTAAATATCATTTTCTAGCTATCAGCTATAACAGTCTACTGGCTATCATTTAGGGCCCAATCCTGATACGCCTAAACAATGGGAAATGAGGCTGCTCATCAGCCCATAGGGCAATAATTCTTCACCAATGACATGGTACTCTGGATTTCCTTGAGAGCCTTTCAAAGATGCCATGGGATGCCACGTAAAGTTAATATTGTTAGACGTGCAAGCATGTTTCACTAGATCCAGAGATTACAAATAAGAATTCATAGTGTTTAAATCATTCTGACCTGTTGTAGTCTTTCTGAGTTGTTTGCAACAGAAGAATTGCTCAGTTTCTTTTTTTTCTGTAGTCAAAAAGGAAGTGAAAAAGTACAATGCCAACATTTTCTAAGGGCTGCCTTGAGTCTAATCAGAGATGCCTTGAGTCTGAAAAGGTTGCAAACCATTGACATAGGTTTTGTACCCTCATAAATCAAGCTTCCAAAGCCATGACTGCTCCTCAGAACTTCAATCAGTAAATGAGAGACTCTGCATTTCACAATATATGTTTTACTGAAGTGCATGTCATATGACAAAGTGCGCAATCTGGCAGAGTTTACACTGGTATCTGCTGTGTGCCTGATACAGCAGTTGGTTGACTGAACTCAAGTCACACAACATTTTCCTAATTTCTTTGGGCCTAATTTTGCCACTGCTAGTAAGTTAATTGACCTACTGACAGCAAATGCTATTTGGCATGTGCGCACCAGAATCTAATCATTACTGCTGCCATCTGGAATATTGTCAGGAATTTCACATCCTAAAATTCATTTTTAGCAGACTCGTATCTGTTGTGTATGTGGTTCAAGGTGGTTTTAAACAAAAATGAATAAAAATGAACCTGAATTTTTCTAGTAAACCTTTTGAATAATTCAACGGGCACTGGACATTTTTCATTCTTGCGTCAAGGAAACTTTGACTGTATGACTTTTGTTGTGCTTGAATGAGTAATAAAGGACACTTGCCTTTCTAAAGTATTATTCACTAAAAAATATAAAGCATTTACTTTAATCATTAGACTATATTTTAGGGTGAGGCTTTAAAGGAAACCTATAGTCTTTGAGGCTTAAGAGCACAATTCCCCCCTTGAGAGCACAGAGGCGGAAAAGGATCTTGGAGTCATTATTGACTCCAAGATGAACATGAGCTGGCAATGCCAGACCGCAGCCAGCAAAGCCAACCGCACCTTGTCGTGCATCCAAAGAGGCATCTCAAGCCAGTCCAGAGAGGTGATACTCCCCCTCTACACGGCATTGGTCCAGCCTCAATTGAAGTACTGCATCCAATTCTGGGCACCACACTTTAAGAAGGTTATGGTCTGCCTTGAGAGGGTTCAGAGGAGGGCCACCCATTTGGTTGGAGGGCAACAGGGCAGGCCCTATGAGGAGAGGCTGAGGGACCTGAATCTGTTCAACCTCAGCAAGTGGAGGCTGAGAGGGGATTTGGTGGCTGCTTACAAACTCGTTAGGGGAGATCAGCAGCACCTGGGGCGACGAGGAACAATGGCCAGAAGCTACTGAAGAATAGGTTCAGGTTATACATTAGGAGGCACTATTTCACTGTCAGGGTAGCCAGGATCTGGAACCAACTTCCTAGGGAAGTGGTCCTCACTCCTACCTTGGGTAAATTCAAAAAGAGATGAATACCTGTGTGGGGTCATGTAATCCCAGCACGTGCTCCAACCAGTGGCGAGGGGGTTAGACTAGATGATGTATTCAGGTCCCTTCAGACCCCTAACTACTATGAAACTGAAACAATTCTGATTTCATATGCCTATGTGATCTCTTAATTATGTAAATGACAGCATGTCAAGAATGTATACTGAGATATATGTTGATTATGTTAGGGTGTTTATGGGGGTGAATTTTCTTTCCTAAATTTGACTTTTTCACATTGCTAATCATTAATTGACCCATGTAAAATTTAGGGGGAAATGGTAGGGGGATAGCAGGTAGCAAGCATTACCACTGAAAGAATTAAATGGAGCATTTTTTGTCTCAAGGATGCTTTATGGTAACCTTTAAGCATAAAAAACCAATGTGTATGTTATGAATAAGCAACTGACAGCCTGAAATATATATATATATGTGTGTGTGTGTGTGTATGTATAGATTTTTCTGGGAAATCTCTCTCTTATTTTGTAGCATTGCAGTATGGTATACTGTACACTGCCCTTAGAATTATCTATTGATATGAACACATAAATCAATCTTGTTCTTCTGGTAGATTCTTCTTTCATGACAAATGAAGAGCTGTCTGTACTCCCAATTGTCAAAGTGCTTCCTGGAGGCAAGTATACAGGAGCCAAATTAAAGTCTGTCATCAGAATGTTACGTGGACTCCTGGAACAGGGAGTTCCTTCAAAAGAAATTGAGGTAAACAAATATGGACTATTTAAAATCTTTCTGTATAGATTCTTTTTAAATATCCCTCATTTGGACAGGGCAAGGCAGTTGGAAACATAGTGTTCATCTACACATCACCCTACAGTGACATAGCAATGCACTAGGGCAATGTAGCAATCATGTGGATCTACATGTGATTGGCAGCTATGTTGCTGTAGCAGCGCACACCCCCATTTTAGTGTACTGCTAGGGCGATGTAGTGGCAAAATCTAATCGTGCACTATGTGGGCACTTACTGTGCTATGCTTTAGTACTTCCCGTTGCAAGTACTAAAGGAAGGAAGTACTAAAGCACAGTGCTGTAGCAGCATCACCATATGGCAATGTGTAGATGCGTCCATAAGGCCTTAAAAACTGTCATTATTAGCACCATTGCAAATATGGGGAGAGAATACTGTATCAAATGCCACTCCACAATCATTATGTAATTATGTTCATTCACGTAAGCTATGTTGGGTTTAGAGCTAAAAATGTAATCTCCCACTTAAAAAAAAAAAAAAAAAAAAGTCCACAAAAGAATGTGAGATAAATGGATAGAGATTCATTCAATGACCTCTGCATACTCCAGCTGCAGTACTGGAAGATCTGAAAACACAAACATCTGTTCCTGTCAAAATTGTGATTAGCAGCCAACCATGTTAAAACTTCCAGGTGAGAATCAGCAAGCAATTTCCAGATGATAAGTTTTTGCAGAGCTGTACATTTCTTCCCCATATGAAGCAAGATTTCCTTGCATTACTGAATTTTTTAACTTGTTCATCTATATGAGTACTATTTCAACATATTGCTGATACATGTTGTTAATCACTTAATTGTTGTTAACATTGCCTGGCATTTTGCCTTTCCTAGCAAATACATGATTTAACACTCTGTTCACAGAATCTTCAAGAGTTAAAACCTTTGGATCAATGTCTGGTTGGGCAAGCTAAAGAGAACAGGAAGAAGAACAGATATAAAAATATACTTCCATGTAAGTCGGATAAATGTTGACATTGGTTTAAACAGAGGAACAGTATGGGCTTGTGGATTTGACATCATATCTAGAGAAATAAGTCTGGATTCATATTCCCAGTTCTCCCACTGCGTGGGCAAATTGCCAGTTCTCTCTGCACCTCTTTCTTTTCTGTTAAATAGAGATATTAATATTTATACACCTTGGAACAGAAGTGCTATATAAGTTCTGTGATTAACATTGTTTTTGTTTTAGGAGTTTCTTGCATAAGATCTATCTGACTTTATTGTACCAGATACTTCTCTTGGTTACACTGGTGGTAGTCTGGAACACCAAATATGTAATACTATTGTGGGAGTAGAGTTTTATCTTCCAGTAGGCATGAGTTGCACATGCAAGGGAAGTGAGGTCTGAGACTAGGACTGGGAACAAGATACTCAGGTTCCAGATAGTTCTGATCTCTGTTCTTACAAAGACTCTGCATAACCATGAGCAAGATTCTTCAAGCTAGATTTTCAGAAGTGCCAAATACCCAAATCAATGGGAGGTCCCAGTGCTCTGCACTGTAATAATCAGATTCCTAACCTGGCTGCCTCTTTCCCCTGTGTAGATGTAGCTAAAATCAGTTTCATGAAAAAGGGATGTGTGGGACCTGGTTAGGATATGTAAGTCTTCCTTTGAAGATTAGAAACACTATATAAAGAAGAGGTGTCTTTACAGTATATAGGTTTAATTAAGTATAAATCAATAAAATATATTTCTATGCTGGGATTACAGATGATACTACTAGAGTGCCTTTAGGACCTGAAGGCGGATACATCAATGCCAGTTTCATTCGAATGCCAGTGGGAAATGAGGAATTCGTTTACATTGCATGTCAAGGACCTCTTCCTACAACAGTAGCAGACTTCTGGCAAATGGCTTGGGAACAGAAGTGTACTGTGATAGCCATGATGACCCAGGAGGTAGAAGGAGAGAAAATAAAATGCCAACGCTATTGGCCTGATATACTCAGCAAAACCATCATGGTGAATGATAGACTGCGGCTTGCCCTTGTGAAACTGCAACAGCTGAAAGGATTTGTTGTGAGAGTGCTGGAGCTAGAAGATATTCAAGTAAGTGACTCAAATCATACTGTACCATGGTGGTTTTGAAAGAGCTGTCTTTGAGTGTTTGCATCCCTATCCTGACATGGATTCTTTGCCTGCCCACTTTCAGTCCAGTCATGGGGATCTAACCTTCTGTGTTCTGGGAAGGTGACAAGGTATTTAGGTCTGTTTTTTTCTTTTGTCCTTGCTTATGACAATTGTGACTGGGATTTTCTTTCCCCGCATAGGAATGTGGGTGAGCAGTTCCTTCCACAACTGGAACTAATTCTGCATAAGCAAGCCAAATGAACGTTTCAGTAGGTAGCCAAGTACATTACCTAATGTGCCCCTTGCTCCTTTACAAGACAGGTTAGAGACATGGCTCTACATGTATGCTCCAAGGCCTTAAACTGCAGAAGCAGGATGTTCCATGAAATTTAAATTCATTTGTAGTTAAACTTATACAGTTGGATTTTTTTTGCAATTACCACAGTTTGGATGGTAAAAATAGTGATTTTTACGTAGTCACCACTTAAGGGTCACTGAATCATAGTTTTATTTTCCTAAATTTTGAGTCAAATTTTGGGTCAAATACTTTGCAAGTCTATCTTTACTATGAAGTATTTTGAATATTTCATCTAAGACCTTGCCTGTCATATTTGCCATTTCCACATTCATTAGTTCCCTCTTGTTTTAACACTTTAGACAAGTGAAATACGACGTGTTTCTCATCTGAATTTCATGGCCTGGCCAGACCACGATACACCCTCTCGACCAGATGATCTGCTCACTTTTGTTTCCTATATGAGACACATCCATAAATCAGGACCTATCATCACTCACTGCAGTGCAGGCATTGGACGATCAGGGACGCTTATTTGCATAGACATCATTCTAGGATTAATCAGCAGAGACTTGGATGTGAGTACCCAGAGGATGGATTGAACTGTGTTTGTAACAGTACAGAACTGTGAACTACTATTGCAGTTATTTGTTTATTTTACTAGAGTGCAACAATGTTGAGTCTCAGACCCTGCCTATAGCGTAATCATATTTTAGTCAGTATATGGTATAAAATGTAATAACTATGAGAAGAAGAAATGTTAAGGACAAGAAAAATTATATTTAGAATCTCTCTGAGTTTGTTACTGAGACACTTGAGGTATCATTGTTTATTGAAACCTAAACAAAGCAGTGTATGGGGTTATTTAATGCCTGTAGTAATTGTCTGTATAAAGTTAATGAAATATTCACATTTATTTTTATAATTTTTAATAAAATGTGTGATTTTTTGCAATCTATTACATTGGTATAGTATAGTATATGCTGTATGTTCACCAAACCTGCATGACTTAATGGCTGTTCGCATTTTACTAGTGTATGTCTGATGGACTAAAATGTGGATTCCCAAGTGCCATTTCCCATACCTGTGTTGTGTCGGGGAGCACACAGGCATTTGTTTTGTTATGAAGTCTCACTTGCACTTGTCTGTTTGTTTCTGGCAGTTTGACATCTCTGATTTGGTGCGTACTATGCGACTTCAGAGACATGGGATGGTTCAGACAGAGGTACATCAATCCATTTGTTACTTTGTGCTTTATCTAAAGGCTTCTAGTGGAATTTCTTAAGGTTTATAATAGGCAGATAATATCTGTGTTTGGAAGAATAGTGGAAGGACTTACTCTGTGCCCCAGGAGCTCTTCCTTTATGCTGCAAGAATGAAACCAAGCACTTGCAGAGAGACAGATTTAATTGCATGTAACTTTGAGCGTTCTTTAGTGCGTTCAAATATCAGCACTTAAAAACATCAAGCTTAACAGGTTGAAACCAATGTGTAACTGTTGTGTGTATGTTGAACCCTGTCTCTATCGGCTATAAAAAATCTGACATTTGTCTCATTTTGGAATTCTTGTGTTCAACTTCCTACTATTTTGGAATTTGCTTATTTTACTTCCCGGGGAAGTAATGTCTTAATTGTTCATTAGTACCTTATTACCAGGGATCCTGGTTTTCTCTGGTTAAAAATTGCAAATTCTCTGGTTAAAAATTGCAAAGTCTCTGGTTAAAAGCCCCAAATCCATGATACAAATTAAAGGCCCCACACAGCGCCCCCCCCCCCCCCCCCGTGCTGCTGGTGCCCCGCACTCCCACCCCACAGTCTCAACAGCCCTCCTGATGCCCCTCGCAACAGCCCCCCAGACCAGACCCACTGAGACTGACACCCACCCCAGCAGGTAAATGTGTGTGGAGGGAAGGGGCAGAGCAGGGCGGGGGCAAGGGAAGGTGCCGGGGGTGTAGATCAAGAAGCGGAGAGTGTGCCTCTGTGCCCAGACCCAGGATCAGAGCCGGGGGGTGAGGGCAGGGGTGCCACTCTGTGGGCCACACATATGCCAGCCAGCCTGATGGGAGATTTGCACATGGAGGTCGTCACCACAACTCTGCCACTGCGCCCTGAGCTACCATCCCACAGCCACCTGAATGGCTTTGTGGGGCAAGTGCTGGAGGGTGCAGCAGCAGCAATGTGGTGGCAACCACCGTGTGTGGGCCACATATGTGCCGCCCGGCTGGGGGGCGGAACAGGGGAGCTTGCATGCAGCAGCATGTCCCACAACCGGCTGCATGACTCCACGGCGGTGTGGGGTGGTGGCAGCTGCATGCAGGGTTGGGGGGGCTTTGTGGGCAAGTGCTGCTACTGTGGAGCCATGCCCTTTGCCCCTGGATCCTAGAGGTAAGTGGGGCTTGGGGGCTGTGGGGCAGGGTTGGGGAAGATGGTTGGGGGCTGAGGGAGTGGGGGGTGCTGCCAGCCCCAGGCAGCACATTGCAACTGGGAGCAGGGCCAGGGGATGACAGCAGGGGTGTCCCTCTGTGAGGGGCTTTGCGGACAAGTGATACAGGGGGTAGTGTGGTGGTGCCTGCCATGTGTGAGCCACACACATGCCGCCCAGCTGGCTGCCCAGGGGAGGGGGAGAGGGAGACTGGCATGAGGCTGGAGCATAGCTCCGTGGGCGACTGCAGCCACGGCAAGGGAATGCGGGTTGGGGGGTGCTGGAGCTTGGGCTAGCACACAGCGGCCGCTGCCACTTACTTAGAGGACCATGATGCCGCGGAGCTGTGCCTGGACCTGTGCGGTCGGCCGCCAAGCGGCAACAGCAGCGTGGTGGTGGCTGGGCAGCACGCAGCCATCCCCGCCGCCTCGCTGCTGCTGCTGGCCACACAGCTCCGAGCATGGCTTCGCAGTGGCAGCAGGAGGTTTTGTATGCACCAGCTGTTGCCGCTGGCACTGGCAGCCCCACAGGCAAGCAGCAGTGGCTTCCCATGCCACCAGTGATGACCAGTGCCTCCACAACCTCCCGCTGCTGCCGTGGAGCCGTGCTCAGAGCTGTGCGGCTGACGGCAGTGGCACAGGGTGGTGGGGATGGCTGCTTGCCTATGTATTTATGATTCTATGAAAAAAAATCTCCAGAAACAGCCCCATACTGTATAGTATTACTATGATCAAATTGGAAATTTCCATATCTTTTTGTTCTTTATCTGTAAGAAACTCATCCTCCCTTTAGTGGAGTGCTTAGAGAGAGAGCTCTCTAAATAAGGTCAAAGTTGTGGTGGTGGTTTTATTTGGAGTACAGTTAATTTATGGAGAAGAAATTCCTTAGCCCGTTCTAAGTTTAAACTTTAAATTGCATAATATTTGCTTGTTCCACTGCAGTATATTTTTAAGCTACATGAAATGCTGTTTAAATAAGGATCTCAGCAACTGTAATGTAGTTTAGGTAGTATGACCTTTGTTAATATATTTCTGATTTTTCCTTTCTCACAGGATCAATACATTTTCTGCTATCAAGTTGTCCTGTATGTCCTAAAACATCTCCAAGCTGAAGAACAACAGAGAAGCAAATAAAATCCCAGAGCCTGAAGTGCTTTTACAATAAGAAAGCGAGAGAGGCAGAGGGTTTTGCATATTTTGTTTGTTCTGCCAAAATTATCCCAGCCCTTTTCTTCAATTTATATTCAGCATTTGTTCTACAAGGACTGTCCTTCACTCCACTTACAGTATGTAGTACATAGAAAAAGGCAACACAATACAGTATTGCCCCTATTCCCAGCCAACCCACTCATATATAATGATGGGGTTCTTTGTATACGCTAAACACTATTTAATAGAGTTGCATTTTTGCAGCTTCCTTAATCTGTTATGACTTGCTGAAATAAAAATGTTTTAATCAAAAAAAGAATGATAATGTAATAATGCCTATGGCATGTACATGATTGTTTTTGGTATTTGTTTCTACTGCATTGGGGATGGGTGGGAAATCAAAGCAGTATTTTATCTTGGGTGTACTCTCTTACAGGGACAATTTAATGGTCTCTTTTAAAAGCTTGTTTATAGTAGAGCTATGTTTTTCACCATTTTAATACACTAAAGCTTATTTTGTAGGGGATACTTGAAATCAGTATTTAAGCTTATAATAAGACACCTATTAGCCTAAGAAAAAGTAGTGAATGTTTACTGTAAGTATCAGTTATAATGTTTACTTCATAGAGTCTCATGTATATATTTATATACTTTTACAAAAAAGCTGAAGTATAAGGTGCCTGAATCTATGATTGGGCATCTCCACTGTGTAAATAAAAATATGCTTTAAAATTTATGGATCCATGGGTGTGGTTTTATGTCTATATGAGATGATAGCTCTGCCTTTATACATACTCTTCACCAGACTATCAGAGCTACTTTTTGAGACAAATCTTTAGACTTCAATTTTGATTTCTATTCCTCCTCTTCTCATGTTGGTATATTGATTCAGCAACAGCAGATGAATGGCATTTCTGTTGGAAGAGTTTGCAAATGGACAGAGGAGAAAGTCTAAGAAAGGGAGTATTTCTCCCCAGAAGGCTCAGGGAACCTGCTTAGTAGGGCTGTGCAAAACAGCAGTTTTCCGCTTCTTCATCTATTTCGATTAAAAAACACTGTTCCATTCCGATTCGTCGAAACAGTTTCCCTGTTTCCACATTTCGATCAGGCCGGGGAAGGGAACTCAGCCCAGATGGGCCGAGTTCCCCTCCCCGGTGCTATGATTGGGCTGGGGAAAGGAACTCAGTCCAGATGAGTTCCCTTCCCCAGTGCTAGGATAGGGCTGGGGAAGAAGGGAACTCAACTCAGCTTTGAATCTCGAAACATTTCGACTGCCCTCATTTCATTTCAAGGCTGTTTTGAAGCCCTTCATTTCATTTCAGTTTCGCTGTTTTGAGCTCAAAATGACTCGAAACAGTATCGAAATGGAACAGCCAGCGAAATTTCGCACAGCCCTACTGCTTAGGCCCACATGAAAGTCCAGGCCTACACCTCAAATTTTGGTAAGTTTATATAGACAAACTTCAGATATAGATAGTCTACATAAAATGACCAGCCTAGAGGCATTAGAGTCAGTTTGTGAGGGCTGTAGGTGTTATAGGGCTTGCTACCACTGCCCTGAGTTCATTTTCCTACAGGCGGTGACAGGGTGGACCTCAGCTTCAGATCACCTGGTCTGCCAGGAAGTTGATCTTGTGTTTCTCGCCTGCCATGACTTCGATGAAGTTACATTCTAGGAAGCAATGCCCAAGGTGATCTTACCCGGTCTCAATCCCCGTTTTCTTCTGTGGGGCTCCAAACCTCCCCTTTACCCCAGCCTAGCTTCTCCAGATGGTGCTCTAAATCCTCTGCAGCCAGGTTGCAGTACTGCCTGTTAGTCTATTATTCTGCCCTCTACCACCAGGGTGACCTTTGGCTTTGGTTAGGTGCACCCCCTTCCAGGGCTGGCCTTGGCCTGTACTCAAGTATCAAAAAAAAAAGGAAAAAGAACCAACCCCACCCCCACCCACTCTGTCTACTTGTCAGGTTCAGTCCATGTCCCCTTCACCTGGTATCAGGCTCTCAAATCCCAATCACAACAGCAAAATAAATCAATTAGTCCAGTCGCTTTTCTGCACAGGCCTGCCTGGCTTCCTTGTGAACATTCACAGTCCCAATGGGATCTCTCCCATGCGCAGCAAGGCTCTAACCTGGAACAGCAGTTTCCTCAGGCCTCTCCTCCAGGTCCTCAGCTGAGACACTGCTCCAGAGATTATCAAAAGCCATGTGTGTTCTGTCTTCCCAGATCCTCAGCTGAGGCTCTGCTCCAGAGATTATCAACAGCCTCTCTGCCTGCCTCCTGCTCAGGGTCACTCCCTTGCCATGGGGGATGCTCAGCTGCTCCTCTCTGTGCAGCTTGCAGGGAACTGACCCCTCCTCTGCCCCTCTCCAGGGCAGAAATACCTCTGGGCAGCCTCCCTCCTCCAAACCTGAGTGAGATGCTGCTCCAGAAGTGTGGTGAATGCTTCTCTTCCCTTCCGGTCTCCAGCTACAGCCCTGCCAGCCCTCCATGCTGTAAGTGTTTGTTTTTAATCTCTCTATCTGTTGCTTCAGCTGCTTTTCTTCTGACCTCCCCTGCCCAGCATGTAAGGCACCTCAGGGCTTTTGTTTGCTCTCTCTCACTCCTTCACACAGTTCTTTTGAATGTAAGGTTATCCTTACACTGATATTTAGGTTCAGCTTTAAGGGCTGCCTTGAACCAGTCCAAGCCACAAGAGCCACCTATCCCCATCTATATTCACACCTTGTGGACCCTACTAAGGGCCACCCACTGGGTGCATCTACACATGCAATTAAAGCGACACAGTAAATTCCAAAGTTGTTTGAGCCAGAGCGAACTGCTCGCACTCTACCTCACCAACTCTCTAGTTCAGGGACGGGCCGTTATTTGGGCCCATGGGCAACATAGGCAGTTCCAAAGAGCTACCATGGGCTGGTCAGCACCCTTCCCACCACCAAGGCCCAGGACCCACGTGCCCTGCAGCTCCCCCCCATCACTGCCAACAGTGCCCAGCCCCGACCCTGGCCTACCTTGCACCCGCTCCAGACTCGCCCTAGCTGGAGCAAACCACCTAGAACCTGCATGCACTGCCCCAAACCTGGCCTGCCCCATGCCTGCTCCAGACTGCCTGCCCATGCTGAGCAGCAGCAGTGGCTGGGTAGAAGCTGCTGCTCAGTGCAGGGCAAAAAGCAGCCCCTCTCCTTCAACACTGCTGGGCCCTTCTTGAAGCCACCTGAAGCGCATGTCCAGGCTGCCCTGTGGCTCCTCTTTGCTGCTGTCACCGCTGCTTCCAGGTCGTGGAGCAAGGCAGCAGCGACAATGCAGAGGAACCACAGGGCAACCCAGACTTAAGCTATGGGCGGTTGCAGAAGGAAGGGCTCAGCAGTGGTGAAGGGCAGGGGCTGCTTTTCCACCTCATCAAGCATCACCTGCTGGCACTGCTGCTGCTGCTCAGCCTGGGTGGGCAAGTCTGGAGCAGGCAAAGTACAGGCCAGGATCGGGGCTGGTCTGGAATTGATCTGCTCTACTGGGCCAAGTCTGAACCGGTCACTGGGCAAGGTAGGGTCTGGGCTATGTGTATGGGTCCCCACCTGTACCACAGGGCTGGGGCCAGTAGCAGCAGCAGCTGGAAGGAGCCACCGCCACCTGGGCTGCCTAGAAAGGCAGTCCGGCTTCAGAACCGCCCCAGCCCCACTGTATATCCAGGGGGCAATGGGATATACCACAAGCCAGACAGCACCTACTGTGGGCCAGACAAAATCCCTCTGCAGTCCGGATCGTGCCCAGGGGCCATATTTTGCCCACTTCTGCTCTAGTGGCAAATCACAATTCTGCAGGTCAGAAACTGCATTGTCTTAATGTGCAACTGCTCTAAGCTCATTGTAACATTAAGACTGCCCAGCATTCCACAGCATTTCGTATAGCCTAAGGGTAACATGTAGCAACACCCTTAGTCTTTATTCTTTTTCCCTAAATAAGCTATCAGAACATAGTCTAGATAACGGGAATTTTTCTTTTGTAGACTACCAGGAAATTTACCAAACCAGCCCCAATGCAGATATAAACCAGTTTCTAATTAAAGACCTGTCTTTGTATGATACTGCCTTACATGCTTTTAATAGAAAGAGGGGCCAAGGACTCTGAGCCCTGACACTAATTCCTTCTGTGGTTACAAGCAAGTCCCTTAACACACTCCAGCAGACTCAGTTAATTGATCAATCGAGTCTGCTCCGACATGCTGTAATTACAGCGCATTAAAGCAGTCTCCCTGCACGTCTACATGCACCACCCGTGTGCACTAGTTTCTCCCTCAGTCTCACCTGGGTTATATGAAGACAACTCTGTGCAAAGGACAAGCTCTAAATATGTTTTGCAGAATTACCTGTCCTTTGTGTTCTAAGGTACTAATGCTCTTGGACATTTCCAGGTGGCTTACTCCTTCTTAGTAGCTTCCTTGAGTGAGATGTAGATGTAAAAAACATTTATAATATTGCTTCTTAGTACATACCATCAACAAAAGGAGGATTTAAAAAAAAGATGTCAGGTAAAGTTTTTAAAAATGTCTTCATGAAAGGAACCTGGGTCCCAAGTTTCAGAACTGCCTGAGCACTTCTGAAAATGTCAATAACTGCTACTACAAGGTCCTTTTGTATAGAAAGAGATTATCAGGAGCTTTTTTTCCTTTGGTTGCAGAAATTACTTTGACAATTCAATATCTGTGTATGAGGGGCACTGGTTTGCAGGGCTGGGGTTGGTAAAGGATTGGAGGACCTGTTGCTGCAAGTTTTATCCCATCCTGACTATTACATGGGATGCCCCAGAAGTAGCTTTGGAAAACTAGTATGTCTTTGGGGTGGACTAACATTGAAGAAGTGCCTTTGCTGTACCTGTGTGACTAAGGAGAGGTTATGTCTACTTGATCATGCTTGCTGAGAATCTGTATATTCAGGGGTGTAGGGTTTGAGCCATAGTGAATAAATACATTAATGTATTAATAATATGTCTATGTAATAATACATAGTACCAGAATAATTTAATTATTTTGTGCTTGAAGGTCAGGGAGGAATTTGAGCAAACACTTGTATGCAAAGTTATCAATGACTCTGACCTCTTTGTGTACAGCAGCATGAAAACCTTTTTGCCCTAGGATGAGTTGAAAGACACAAGGCAGCTTTTGAAATAACGCGGTTGCAGCTCCACAAGGCCCCCAGGACCGCAAGTAAGGCTGCTGGGGCCCTAGCCTCTCCTACCCCACCCAGGGTAACCTGCTGTGCACCAGAGGGAACGTGGCACAGGCATTCACCAGGGATAAGTAGCAGTGGCACAAGTGTGCCACAGCTTCTTGTCCCCAGGGAAACAAACATTCACACTCATGTGGACACGGCCATGAAGGCTAAGCTCAGGAAAACATCACAAGTCATTTTTAAGTAGCTTTTGGGAGATCAGTCTGGCAGTAGCAGTAGAAGGCTGGAGGCACAATGAAATCTGGCAGCCTTTCTATGGTGAATGATTTTGCTTTTGCTGATATGTGACCATTCTCATTAAAAAAACTAGGTGACTGTGGCATTGATGCCTACACAGTCGGATGGAATGCAAATTGGCTGAAGGGTTGTACTCAGAGGGTAGTGGTGGACAGGTCTTTTTCGACCTGGGGGGAAGTGGGCAATGGAGTCCCCCAGGGCTCGGTCCTTGGGCCCGCACTGTTCAATTTCTTTATTAGTGACTTGGATGACAGGGTGAAAAGCAGCCTGTTTGAATTTGCTGATGATACCAAGATTTGGGGTGAGGTGGGCACACTAGTAGGGAAGGACAGATTACAGCAGGACCTGGACAGGTTACAGGGGTAGGCTAATGAAAATAGGATGGGTTTCAATACTGACAAGTACAGAGTGCTACACTTAGGCAGTAGGAACCAGCAGCACGCTTATAAGCTGGGAAACACCCTTCTCGAGAGCACGGTAGCAGAAAGAGATCTTGGAGTCATTGTTGACATGGGCCGACAATGCGAGGTCATGTTCAGTGGGGCCAACCGTACCTTGTCGTGCATCCACAGATGCATCTCAAGCAGGACCAAGGAGGTGATCCTCCCCCTCTATGCAACACTGGTCAGGCCACAGCTGGAGTACTGTGTTCAGTTCTGGGCGCCACACTTCAGGAGGGACGTGGACAGCATTGAGATGGTCCAGAGGAGGGCCACTCGCATGATCCGGGGACAGCAGGGCACACCCTACAAAGAGAGGCTACGGGACCTTAGCCTCACAAGAGAAGGCTGAGGGGGGACCTGGTGGCCGTCTATAAACTCACTAGGGGGGACCAGCAGGGTTTGGGAGAGACCTTGTTCCCCCTAGCACCCCCGGGGTAACAAGGAATAATGGCTGGGGTCATTTGAGCCCGGTTTTCTCTCCTGCCTAGGGCAGGGGTTTGGACTTGATGATCTACAAAGTCCCATCCGACCCTACTTCTATGAATCTATGAGCATGTCCCACTGACTCTGACCAGCAGCTTTGATGTAAAATATGGAAAGAGAGTGTGTGTTGACCTTGAGGGAGTAATGGTAAGGCAAGTTAAAACAAAGTGGTAGAAAAACATGACAGAGGAAATATGGAGATGTGTTCAGCACCCTATAACATACAAGGAACATTTTTGTATGTAGGTCCAAAGTTTTGTTTTAAGTTTTAAACAACAAAATTACAATAATATAACCTCAGGCATGCATTCCTTCAGTAAAAGCAGCCAAGGGTTTGGATTGACTAATCCCTGCTGCAGTGGTTTTACTGAAACTACTGCAGCCTTGTGGGGGAGGGAGGGAGATGTAAAAGGGAGGAGGGAAATAAAAAAGTTAGGTTGATTAAAACAGAGAACTTTAGCAATCATCTCTGATCCTGCTAGAACAGCAAAGCTCAAATGTATTGGAAGCATGACTACAATATTCTCATGAACCTGGCAGTATATTTGATATTGTAGTCTTGAAGGAAAACTGTTTATCATACAGAGAAATTGTCACTTTCCAGGGTGCAAAACAGGTGCACCACATTCAGCCAAGTGTCCCCAAAGCAAAACACAAAAACCTACTGCATTAAGGTCATTCATTTCACCAATCAGGAAATTCATCACCAAAACAGTTGGGGTGGATGTGGGAAATCAACTCTGTTTAATACACAAAGAAACTCCAGTTTTTGAGGACATTTTTTCATTTGAAAATTTGAACACCCTCTTGTGCATTGTTCCCAGTGCTTTGCATCTGGCCAAATAAGTGGATTTGGCCAGGGTCTTTGTTTTCTAATGAGAAGTTAGATATCAGTGAAAGTGCACCAAGACTGAGTGACCCAATGGACAAACCTTCAGACTGGGAATTAAACATAGGTTCTATTAATCTTTAGGCCAAGCATCCTGTCTTCCTATGTCTTTTCATGATGATTAGTGTAATGGAGTTGCTATATTCTTTCCTGGAACCTAGGTGCTGCCATAGTACACAAGGAGGTTATGTCCACTGTGCACATCGCCATTCACTGTGAAGGTGAATGGAGGAGTGAAGAATTAAATAAATGAAGCTCCCCTTCTTGATGAGAAACAGCATCAGCAGCCTATAGTAGTTCAGAGAGTGAAGGGGGCCCCTTTTCTGGGTAAGCCAAGACAACAAAAACAAAAACCCCTCAGCTCAAATAACCTCCTGACTAACTTGAATAAGTTGAGTTGCAGGTAAAACCTTGTAGCCAAATGCTTTTAGAGTAAAAAAGATGATACCTAATTATTACAAAGTAAATTAGCATTAAATTAACATGTTACTTACCAGCCAAGCAAATGTCTAACATGTCTAGTTAGTGTTGCATAGGGGGATCTTATTCAGGCAAGTTTGGATTAGATATGGCCTGGCTGTGGTGGTCAAAGTTCAGCACATTCTGCCGAGCTGTATCAGCTGCATCTCCTTGCGCAGAGCTTTTCATCACTCCAAAGAGTGACAGGGAAAGCACCAGTCTCAGGAGCTTTCCACCACAAACTTCTTAAGCCTGTTTGAACTGGTCACAAGATTCAGCAGTCAGCCTGGGTAGCTCATCTACTGAATTTCAGATATTTATGATTTATACTCTATTTTGATGTGATGCCTACATTAGACTTGACAATAGGCTGCTAATGTGCTATGACCGCTACCTATCACACCCCTAACTGCCTGTTTATATCCAACTGTTGCCTCTTGTCTTAGACTTAGATCCCCTAGTTCTGTGTCTGCAAAAAAAAGAGAAAAGTAGTATAAATAATGGTACAGTTTGCTCCTGGTCCATCATTAGAACTTCTACATGCTGCCATATTACTATTAATTATAATTTCAATAACAACTCCACAACAGCAAAGTGCCTCCAGTTTTACAGTTAACTGTGCCTGGTTTCTCTGACATATGCTTGAGGAATGATATCATTTATAAATGCGGAATGAACGTTTCAGTGAACACCAGGCACAGAGCTGACTGGTAAAAGCTTTAACATTCTTTTCCATCAGGTTACGCAGCACAGGACACATACCACCTAATATAATAAGGCTACCTGGAATGGACTGTTTGTTGCCATTGGTTACTAACATAAATTATCCAAACTTGGTTGGTTAATTCCAGTGGCTTTAATAGTTAAAACTCTAGTAGTTGGAAGCAGGCTTAGGAAAATTGATAGCTCGTACTGCTGGTTTAAACCCGATTTCATCATCAGCACAGAGATAGTAGGAGAAAATACTTGTCATAATTTGAAGGATCAATGGTTGCAACTCACTTTGTAGGGCTGAATTCTGATATAAGGCTATTATGTCCACAACCAAACTATGAAAGTACCTCTAAATTATGAAGGGTTGTAAGAGATTCCCATCAGTTCTTGGATTGCAAAAATGCAGTGGCAGAGTTGCTGCACTAGATCAGATTCTGGAACCAGTTGCAGTGGCTATGTACAAGATTTCATCCACATTGGCAAAAACTTCTGCATGGCAGCTTTACTGTCCCTTTGCTCAGCTCCAAACACAGGCAAGATTCTGATTTTGAGTATGCAGATAGAATAATTTGTCAGAATCTCAGAATGGATTCCAGCCCTAAATTCTATACCTAATGTGGGTAGAGAGCCAGAACTTCAAAAAATAAAATTAAAGCTACTTCTTCAACATCCACTTTTCCTAACTTGACCAACTATTCCTTTATTAATGAAATTTCAAAACAAACTAAAAAGCATGGAGGAATCACTTCCTCAGTAATTCCTCCAATATCTGACAGAGCTGGATTACAAATTGAAATGATACTGTCAACTTTTAAGCTAGGCACAACATTTAGTCTTCCTTTTTTTCCTTTTATGGATGACACAAGAAATATTAAAAATAGTAATTTGTCTTTGATTCGATTTGAGTGGTGAGCAGTAAATAGATTCCAGAAATAGGTCTGCTATTCTACTGGCTTGAGCAAAGTTTTGCACTCAATTTGACAATGTCAGTACATAGTGAAGAGTAGAATAGTAAGTAACAAAACAATATTCAGCACTGAGACCAAATCATTGGGTGCAGACAGAAGTGACAATTTTCACCTAATCTGGCAATAGAAAATCGTTTATAGCTGTGAATAAACATAAGTACACAGCTGCAGACATCTTAAAAAATGGCCAGTCAGGTGAAAATATGACCTCACCCTTCAGCACCAGCTGGGCAGCCCCAAGAATGAGCCACCTCCTCTGTCTTTCCTCCCTCCCATTCTGAAAACAGGGAGCAATGGCAGATAACCCTGGCCATTGCTATGAGAACCTGGCTGCAGGCTCCCAGCCAGCAGCTAGATTCCCCTCTCCCCTGGTACCAACAGTGAACTTCTGTTTGGTCTAGGGTAGCATTGTAACTCAGAACACTTTGCAAAAATTGTTCTGAGTTACAGCTGGGAGCTGCATTGGTCTGTCTGCACCCATTCAAGTAGGAAAGTGCAACTTTTACAGTCACTTGAAGCCAGTGTGTTTACTCTGGCTTTACAATGATGTAAAAATAGATATTTTTTTTCCTCTCACAAAGAATTTGTTAACACTTGATTCATTGTTTCTTCTAGAACTGGAAAAGCATAAAACAGCTATGTATGTATGTGAAAGTAATAAACTTTGCTCCCTTTGGGTACAAGAAGAACTTGCTCCAGTCGTTATGGGTTGGATATTACTCCGGGAGCAGAACCCAAAGAGTAAAGTTGCCAGAGCTTCACATAATATAGAATAGGATCCAGATAGTCAACCAAAGACTGCAGCACTAGTGTCATCAGGAAGGCTTTGGCTCCCATGACCACAGTCCGCTCTTTGGTGAGAGAGGCAGTGAGCTGCTGGGAAGGGACAGCCTCCACCTCTCTCCGCTGGGGAGGAGGCTCTTCTCAGCCAGACCGGCTGACCTGCTCCACCGGGCTTTAAACTAAGCCCGCCGGGGGATGAGGGCACTACCGCCACTGCTGGCCCACTGAGCATCCCTTGCAAAGCCAGCAGGCTAAGGCACTCAAGGGAGCCCACCCCTGCCCCAGCCCTGGAACAAACTGTAGGCAAGGAAAGGACCCCCAAGAGGACACTTGCATGTCTATACACAAACGCCAGGAGCTTGGGGAATAAACAGGAGGAACTAGTCCACCTGCTAAACGCAAATAACTATGATGTCATAGGGATAATGGAGACCTGGTAGGACTCCACCCATGACTGGGCCACAGGTATAGACGGCTATACCCCGTACAGGAGGGATTGAGTGAACAAAAGGGGCAGAGGTGTAGCTCTCTATGTCAAGGAAAACTACACGTCCCTGCAAGCTGACATTGGCACCCACGGTGGACGACTGGAGACCCTCTGTGTTAAAATCCATGGGAAACACAGCACAGGGGATACTATGGTGGGAGTCTACTACAGGCCCCCTACCTGGAGTCAAGACCTTTACCAAGAGTTTGCCAGGGAATTGGCTGAGGCTGCGTGCTCCCGGTGTATGGTTGTCATGGGAGACTTTAACTACCCAAACATCTTGTGGGAAGAGCGCTCGGCCAAATCCAAGCAGTCGCAAAGCTTTTTCTCATGCGTGGATGAGCTCTATCTGACACAGGAAGTCTATGGGCCAACAAGAGATGAGGTGCTGCTCGACCTCGCACTGGCAACTGGGGATGATCTAATCAGTGACCTAACAATCAAAAGGAAGCTGAGTGACAGTGACCACGAGCTGATCACCTTCACCATCTGCCGTAAAGATGGCAAGGTAGTCAGTAATACAGAAGCCCTTGACTTCAGGAAAGCGACTTTGAAAAGCTAAGGAGGCTTGTCAGTTGGGCCCTAAAGGGGCACAACCCAAAGAGGAGGGGAGTTCAGGACAAGTGGTTGCTCCTCAAGGGAGCAATCCTAGATGTGCAACCTAAGTCCATCCCGTCTCAGAGGAAAGGCAGCAAAAGGGCACAACAGCTCCCTTGGCTGTCCAGGAAAATGGCAGACATCTTGTGTCTTAAAAGGAAGACCTACAAAGGATGGAGGACTAGAACCACCACCAAGGAGGAATACTCTGCTCTGGTCCGGACCTGCAGAGAGCAAACCAGGAAAGCCAAGGCTGCGACGGAACTCCAGCTAGCTACAAATATCAAGGACAATAAAAAGTCCTTTTTTAGATATTTGGGGAGCCGGAGGAAAAGCAAGGGAAACATTGGACCCCTGCTAAACCAGATGGGACAACTGACACCCAATGCCCATGAAAAAGCAAACTTGCTAAATGGGTATTTGCATTAGTTTTTCACCAGTCCCATGGGATGCTCCCGCCCACTGTGGGTCATGGAGGCCAGGGTGAGGGAGATTCCTTGCCCTCCATCGAAGCTGACCTCATGAAGGAACACCTTGAGAGGCTGGATACCTTCAAGTCAGCCAGCCCTGACAATCTACACCCCAGGGTACTCAAGGAGCTGGCAAGCATCATAGCCCAGCCTGTGGCACAGATCTTTGAGAACTCCTGGAGCTCTGGTGAAGTGCCCGAAGATTAGAAGAAGGCCAATGTGGTGCCTTTCTTCAAGAAGGGGAGGAAAGTGGATCTGGCAAACTATAGGCCCATCAGCCTGACCTCTAGCCTGGGCAAGGTCTTAGAAAAGATTATTAAAGAGGCCATTCTTAATAGACTAGCTAACGGCAATATCCTGAGGGATACCCAGCATGGGTTTGTTGCAGGTAGGTCTTGCTTGGCCAATCTCATTTCCTTTTACCACCAGGTGACCTATCACCTGGACAACGGGGGAGAGATTGATGTCGTATATCTTGACTTCAAAAAAGCCTTCGATCTGGTATCCCATGATCACCTCTTGGCAAAACTGGCTAACTGCAGCCTCGATCTCACCATGATTTGCTGGCTGGGAAATTGGCTCCGCAATAGGACCCAGACGGTGGTGGTTGACGGAAGCCAATCATCTTGGTGCGTGGTCACAGTGGGGTCCCTCAAGGCACTGTCCTAGGGCCTATACTGTTTAACATCTTCATCAATGACGTGGACATCGGTGTCAAAAGCGGACTGGCCAGTTTTGCTAATGACACCAAACACTGGGGTAAAGCATCCACACCTGACGACAGGAGGGTGATCCAGGCAGATCTTGACAGGCTCATGAAATGGGTGGACGAGAACCTGATGGTGTTCAACACCGAAAAATGAAAGGTTCTCCACCTTGTGAGGAAAAACCTGCAGCATGCTTATAGGCTCAGCAGTCCTACGCTGGTTAGCACTACAGACAAAAGAGACTTGGGGGTCACGATTGATCACAAGATGAACATGAGCCTTCAGTGTGATGCTGCAGCTAGTAAAGCAAGGACATCATTCTCCTGTTGTACTCGGTCTTAGTGAGGCTGCAGCTGGAGTACTGCATCTAGTTTTGGGCTCCACAATTCAAAAAGGATGTGGAGAAGCTTGAGAGAGTGCAGAGGAGAGCCATGTGCATGATCAGAGGTCAGGAAAACAGACTTTATGATGAGAGGCTGAGAGCCATGGGACTCTTCAGCCTGGAAAAGTGCAGACTCAAGGGTGATCTGGTGGCCATCTGTAAGTTTATCAGGGGTGCTCATCAGGATCTGGGGGAATGTCTGTTCACCAGAGCGCCCTAAGGGATGACAAGATTGAACAGTCACAAACTCCTCCATGACCAATTCAGGCTGAACATAAGGAAGAACTTCTTTACTGTTCGAGCCCCCAAGGTTTGGAATAGACTGCCGGTTCAAGAACCCACTTTGAATGCCTTCAAGACACACTTGGACGCTTATCTTGCTGGGATCCTATGATCCCTGCTGACTTCCTGCCCATGGGGCAGGGGGTTGGACTCGATGATCCTCAGGGGTCCCTTCCAGCCCAAATGTCTATGAAATCTATGAGAATGCAAGATGCTTGTGAATGGCCTGGTTAGTATGTGGATAGAAATTGATTTGTGGAGAATTTATTCAAGTAAAAGTCATGTCCTTTATCCAGCATTTTCTCAGAGCAGAATTTTTCTGTATGGCAGTTGTGCTTGAGGAAGGCCTAAACTACAGTAGCATAAAATGAGTCCACAATCTGAGGCATTGGCAATAGTGGGAAATCTAGCTGCAGGAGGCCAGAGTGAAAGTGAAGTAAAAGCTTCAAGGAGCTGGATCCAGCATGAAGCCATCAGAGGGTGGAAGTGGCCTTCTTGCACCAGTTCTTGTGCCTTTGAGGTCAGATTCAATTTGTCATACAGTCTTTTCTTGAAGCTGAATCTTGTTTAATCTTTTAGCTTCAGATATCTTTTCAGCCTCTACTTCTGCAAGGGGAGGGAAAAGTAAATATATTTTAATGTCTCTAATATACACTATGTGTATTTATATATAAACACAGTTAATACAAACCAGAATATCGCTTAGCAGATGAATGCCTCCATTCATTTTATTGCCTATTTGTCATCTAGAAAATTTTAACTACGGTCCTTAAGGATTTTCTTTTGAGGAAAAACAATGAAATTTCCTGCCTAGGCTTGGGAAATTCTTAGGTCCACAGCTCAGACCTGTGATGTTAACACTCCATCTGTGATCAATTTCATTTTTTTCTGCCGCTCATTTTTCTAAATTTAAGTGTTAGACAATGTAGCTGAGAAGTACTGGGAAGCAAGCAATGCAATCTGCTTTTTGCGTTTTCTCTAGGCTCCAAACACCCATTGGATTAGGCAGACCATGGCAGATCAGCACCTTGCTGGCTGGAGGCTGCCCAGCTTTAGGTGAGCAATAGCTGATCAAATGAGATACAATAATCTCTCCCACTGACAGAGGCAACCTATTTGCCAAATGAGCTGAAGTTAAGAGCCAAATTAACTCTTAACTGCTACCTCCTGTGTGGAATCCTCACTTTAAAGATAAAATGAAGCTGGAGTGACCTCTCCAGGGTGCAAAAGCTTGGTCATTGTATATGGAGATACTGCATTGTTCACACACCAGTGTCCCCCTCTGGTGATTTAATTCAAAGGAAAGGCAGGTGTCAGTACATTTGGAACCAGCTTGGCTGCAGGAGCTGCCAGAGCAAAGGAGAGCATGTGTTTGTTTGTTTATCAGAGTTCCACTCCTAGACTGTTTGCTGACTGAACTTAGAGACCCCAGTTTACTGCAGTGTGAAGTAGACTTTAGTTCCATAACCTTTTGCCAGCATTTCCTCCACCAGGGGTAAATCTGGTACCCTCCTCTAAGGTGAGCTTTTTCTGAAGCCATTGGCACCCTAAGGTTACTAGGTCATTTAACCCAGCACTCAGTGTTAACAGTCACAGGTAGTACCATCTACTGTAAATTATAGTAGCAGGGGAGCATGACCTGATGCATTTCACTGCACTGCTAACTTGATCAGGGGAGAACAGTTTGCCCTGGAATGGATGGGAGGAGGGTTATGGGATATATGGGCTGCTTTAGGAGCGTGTTATGGGGGAACAGAAGTACTAATGGGGAGATTGAGGTTTTAGAGAGGTCTGCAGTGAGTAGAAAAGCCCTGCAGGAGTCATAGTATGTGGGCTGATAGAAGTTGGTGCAGGTGTCACTGGGGGAGGGACTTGGGTGATAGGGAGCTAGGGGGTCCCAGATATGCTACAGAAGCCATTGAAGATCATGGGCAATGGGAGGGACACAGGGATCAGAGCCTCTCTCACACCCAACACCCAGATTGGCTGATCTGCCTCGTAAAAAGAGCTTATATTAGGGTGGGGAAAATGGAGTTGTTTCCAACCCCTCCTTGAAAGAAGGGGCCTGGGACAGGGAGCAACTGTACACAGAAAGGGCACAGAAAGCAGCTCCCTGTAGGCTGAGGGAAGAAGTCTCTCTGCCCCCACCCCTTCCCATGAGGTCTGCTCCAATGATGACAGGACAAACAGACCCATGCCTTATGTTGTTAAAAATTAAAATCACAAAATACACATTATGGGCTCTGATATCATGTTGTTTTTGAAAGCTAGGCCCCATATTTTTAGATAAATTAAAAGTCAAGTTTGGAAGGTTAGCATGTAATTGTCATAACGGTAATTGTAGAACAGTGCTGCCGTAACGTGCACTTGGGGGTTCAGTGACTGCAGGAAGATATTCCCCAGTGCTAAAAGATTGTCACAACTACAGTAGCTATACTATATACTGTACTTACCTCCTGTTTCTCACCTCTGGGGGGCAGGCTGAGCGTCTGTCAAGGCCTGATTCAATCCCCAGTCAGTCCAGAACAGGGATGGGTTATCAAGTGGCTTAGATTTGCTGCAATTCCCTCTAGCTGAGCTAGCTTAACTGTAAATTTAGCCTTTTAAACTAATAAACTCCTGTCCCTCTCTTTCTGTCCCTTTCAGTACCTCAGCATTGTGGATAGAGCACTGGATGGGCAGAGAAAAGAAGTAGTCTTTTCTCTGCTACTAGTCTGCTAGATGTACTTAGGCAAGCCAACTAATCTGTGCCTTAGCTTTCCCATCTGTAAAACGGGGATAATGTTCCAGCCCTCCTTAGCCTGCTTTGAGATCAGGTGATGAAAAACACTATGCAAAATCCAGGAAATAATGATAACAGAACTTTTCCTTTTTTAAACACTTTACAAGCATTAAGTACTCCTCAAGGATGCCCTTAGAGTCACAGATGTGAAGTGACTCATTCAGGACTAAAAGGGCACGTCCAGACGAGCGCACACGTGCCTCTTGCCCCGCCTCAAACCCCTTTGAGGCAGAACAACAGGCACGTGCGAGAACAAAAAAATGTTCCCCACACTGCAAGTTTGCAGCGCGGGGAGAAAGTTAGACCCCTGGATATCCAGGGATCTAAAAACAATGAAATATAAAAAAGCGGGGCAGGCAACCGGAGATTGGATCCTCCAAAGAGATGCTCTGCTGCCAGAGCATCTCTATGGTTGCCCCTCACCCTGGTGCTGAAACACGCGGCTGGCTAGGCCGCGTGTTTCAGCACCAGGGCTCTGGTGCCAGTGAGTAAGGGATTGGGGGGGCTGGAGAAGCGGGGAAGGGATTGTGGGGGGGGAGAGCCTGATGGCCCCACCCACTCCCCCAGCCCCCTCCAGCCCCGCCAACTCCCCTGAGCCCTCCCAGGGCCGGCTCCTCCCCCCACCAGTCCCCCCCAAGCCTTCTGACCCCTGCCCTATCTGGCCTCATCCACCCAAGCCCCCACATCCCTGCTCCCCCCACCCCATACTAAAAAACAAAACAAAGAAAAAAACCTGACACGTACCGGCAGTTGAAGTGGCAGCTGCTGTGTGTCTGCCTGGGGCCCTGCCCACACAGTGCAGGGCAGGCTGACAGCCCCAGCAGCCCCAACCTGAGCCCTCCTGCCCCTGCACTGTCCTGTGCTGCCCTGGGGGGCTCTGCCAGGAGGCCCCAGAGCCCTCCTACCCCTGCTTCTAAGGTAAGTGGAGGCTTTTTTTTTTCTTTTTTTTTTTTCAGTTCTTTTTCTGGGGTCTTTTTTTAAGTGGTGGTGCCTGGGGTTGTGGGGGTAGCCTTGGGGATACCCCTTTGTGTGGGGGATGAACCCCCTTTTGGGGGAGTATAGCCCTTGTGCAGGGGCTGAACCCTCTGTTGGGGGGGCTGAACCCCTTTTGGGGGGCTGAAACCTTTGTGTGGGGGATGAACCCCCTTTTGCAGGAGTATAGCCCTTGTGTGGGGGCTGAACCCTCTGTTGGGGGGCTGAACCCCTTGTGTGGGGGGCTGAACCCCATGTTGTGGGGACCCAACCCCCTTGTGTGGGGGCCGTCGCCCTGTGGGAGGGCAGCAAAATATGTATTCATGAAACCTGTATTTAGAGTTCACTTTATTATTATGAAAAGAGACTTGCTTGAACACTGTAGATATATCAATAAAACATTGTCCAACTGACCGCTGTCTCTGCCTCTCTCTCTCTCTCTCTCTCTCTCTTTATAGTGGTCTTTTGTTTTACTTGTGGAGGACCATGGATTTGGGGGTATTTTAGAGAGTGATTTTGGGATTTTATTTTATCAGGGATTTTTCAGTTTTCCAATAGGGAACACCAGAATTCCTGCTAGGGAGGCCAGTGGCAGAACCCTGCCTGCTCATAGTTGGCACCTTGGACCCATCTGGCTGTGGCTGACCTCCAGACCAAATGGTCTGCTGACAGTTCAAAGCAGGCCACCACACCTGGAACATCTTCTGGGTGATAGCTACCCACATGACCAGGCAGGGGGCACAAATGGCAGTAGTGCCGCACAAAGGCCAACCCTGCAACCACAGTTCACTGGCAGCTGGCCCAGAGGGGCAGATGCCTCTACTGGCTCTGCAGTCCCCATCCGAGTCTGGCAGGTGCACAGCCCTGGGGCCACATGCTGTCACAGGTGGCAGCAGGTCACAGCCAGGCACTGCCAGACTGCTGCAGTGGGTAGAGGGTGCAGGGAACTCTCAGGGCTGCTTCAGCAGTCCAGCTGGCACAAGGGGTAGTGTCCACAAGTATCAATTGGATGGGCCCCAGGAGCTCCTGAGAGCTAGTAGCCCTAAGCTACTTGCCAGGGTGGCTTTTTATACTGCTGGGACCAGGACAAAGGTAGCTTTTTATACTGCTCGGGACAGCACAGGTGCTGGCCCCAGGTTCTAGCTCCCCATGGCTGAAGATCCGGGAGGAGCCAGGCAGGGTTATTTTGCCCCTAGTGGCATAATTTGCTCCACAACAAAGTGCATGTCCAAGCACATGCGCTGAGGCAAAAAGCCCCGGCTCAAATTTGCACCACTTCTATTTGAGCTGCTGCAAGAGCACGTGCTTGCATGTGTAGACACACCCAAAGAGGTCAGTATCAAGGGCCCAAGGGAAGAGTCCAGTTTTTAAATGAGAGAGAGTTTGAGAAACAAAGAGAATTTGAGAAATTGTGAAGACTAAAAACAATGATAAACAATGATAAAGGAAGCCTTGAAAGGAGTGTTTCTTTAAACCTTGAACAGAGTGTTTTGCCTGAAAAAATAAATATTGGAATCTTAAAAAGAATTCAGAGTTGAATACATGTTCAGCAAAGATTTTAAGATATGTATTCCCTTTGAGGAAAAGAGACAATGTATATAAAACAAGACATTGCATATATTATATAATCTTACAATGTTGTTGTAAGTACCTGCTAGCAGTACCATTTTATTCCCTGTCATGTGAAATTTCATGTTTTCGAACATGAAAAGTGGCAATCAGTTGCTTTCCTCTTTTTGAATTTAAAATCTGAGCTTAGAACATTGCTTGGAATTTAGATGATTGTATCATTTTCATTCCTACTTATTGAACCTTTAAGAGCAGACTTTAAAACTTACCCTCTAGTGGTGGCATCAGCCCTTTCTCAACAGTTTTAGTTGGTTGGAGAGCAGAAATATGGCATTTAGGTTTGTCTTCCTGGAAAATTTCTAGCTCTCCCAATTCCTGGAGCAAACATCTTATGAACAAAGTAAGTTCCATTGTGTCGTGGCTATGATATTAACAATATGAAATAATTGGTGTTATTTTACAATGAAAACATCAGCACCTAGGATTCTTCAGGTTATCTGTGTAACTTTTTCTATACCCAAGTTAACAATGATCTCACCTGAAATTAATGTTTATGCATTTATATGTGCTATTTTGACCACAAGAAAGAGTACCAATAGTCATATGGAACAACAGAAGCATATTGAGATAAACAAGAAGGCTAAGTACAGACAGTCAAGAAGCCCGAGGCTGAATCAATTCAGTCTTCACAGGTTAGTCTAAGCTGTGTAGATAGAACCAATAAGCAAGTGACCAGACATTCACTTTTGATTCCAGAAATGCAGCCACATGCCTGCAGTGGCTCAGGCCAGAAGCTGGTGGGCGCTAGAGCACACCTCTACTCAGCTGGAACTGACAGCTTGAGCCAAAGCTAGCCCATCCACCCTGCAATGGGGGATTTGCAGGGGAGGTGCAAAACATCCTGGGATGCTGGGGGACTGTGAGGTAACTTGAATCTGGGACAGAAGTTCCATAAACCAATTTAAGCTAAATCAGTTAAGTCTGATACTACATTCATCCAGGTTTATCTAAAACCAGTTTTGGTCATTCTGAAAGCACTTTATGTGCCCTGAACTCTTGTTGTGTTACAGATTTGAATCCGTTTCCAATCACTCATAACAGTTTATGTGTAATTTCTGTCGCTAGCTCATGTGAGCTTGACTTGAAAGAAAAGCCTAACACAGGTGCTAGAGAGATCATTCTAAGTCTACTGCTTTGTTCATGTCATGATTAATATAAAAACATGAACAGAGAATATTAGCTCTCAATTAGTTCCTATGAATGTATTACTGTTAAATAGAATCATTGACAGAAACTCAGCCATATTAGACTGTATCATTACTGTGATAAGGAGAATTTTCAACATACTCACTTTTTTGACCCGATTACCAGAAGCCCATTAAAGTATTTGATAGTTGTTGATATTAGTGTGAGGAGGTTTCCTGGAATATGTTAGGCTTAAATATGGTAAGTTACCATAGAGAATATAAATTTCTTCACACTTGGATTCAATTATAAATCCAAAAGGTCTTCAAAACAAGCCTTATTTGGTATGTAGTGCTATGTGTGTGTAGAAGTGTAACAGCCAGTACCACTTCTACACACACATGTAATGGCAGCAGAGGCTTGACTACCTGGGCCAGTACCAGCAATAGCTTCCATTTATGTGGCCCCTTCTAAGTGGACACCCATGGCTAGTGCCCCATCACTCACCACTCGCTGCACTATGGTGTGTGAGGTGGGGAAGTTACTGATCATTCAGCCACAGGTTCTGTGTAGAAAGGCCCCCATTTCCCAGTGTTTAACAGGGGCTCAGGTATGGGTTTCAGGCAGGGATGACCTCAGATTGCATCCTACCGGGTGAAGGCAGTTTTACATCAGGGGAAGGACGGGATGATTACAGCCGGCCGGCATAAATCCGGCACAGGACAAACACCTTTTGCCTTCGGGCACTGGAGAAGAGACCATTGGGACCCTGGAAGGAGGAAGAAGAGAAACTTTACCCCGGGGGAAGCTGGGATCCTGGTACTCCAGACAACGACAGGTTGACTAGAAGTATAAATACTCTCCCGGGTACCCCAACCAATTTGGTGAGTGCGGGGAAAGACTTCAGGGCTCTGGGATACAGCTCTGCTGGGAAACCCAAGAGCTAGAGAGAGAGGCTTCGGGACTGGGCTTGGGTGGCAGGAGCTAGACGGAGCAACCGACTCGTGGAGGCATCCAAGTTGCCAGATCGGCGATTCAGAAAAGCAAGGGAGCAGCAGGGGCAGCTCCCAGCATAAACTGTGAAAGACACAGAGGGCATATTCCTCTCATAAGACTTTTTAAACCCCAGAGATTTTGGTAATTACAAAGTATCCCTCAGGCATCTGGAGCCTAGAGTTCTTATATGCGGCTGGGAATGCCCTCGCTAATGAGGTAATTAGCAAGGATATTGTTACAATACAAACTCCTGCTGTGCAAATAAAAGTTACTCTGTGACAGTTTACTATCCAGGTGACTAGTAATTCTTGCTCAGATACCATCATTGAATCCCTGTCTCTTCTTTTTACAAAAGTCCTGGCAGGTGAGTACAAAGAGACTGAGCTGGGAGTGATTTCCCCGCTTCCTGTTGTTAGTTAGTCATTTGGAAGCTGGGCCCTCTTATTTTTGTTCTCAGCGCTATCACTGATGTTCTGTATAGCCTTTGTCATGGTGTTTTCCTTCATGTCTGTTTGGTGTTTTATAATAGATTATAAACTCTGTGTATCAGGGACAGTCTCCTGCTATGTCTTTGTACAGTGCTGAGCTCAGCGGGGCCCCAGTCTCTTAATTATAATTACCAGAAGATAGTAATATAAAAAGTAATATTCACTCTTGAATGTCTTTGTGAGATGTAGGAATAGGGCACTTACACACTATAACAGCTTGTTCGTAAGATGGATGTCACCATCCTCTTTCTATATAAATCGTACTCCATAGTGAATAAGTAGATTGTATTTGCTTACATAGTTTATTTCACTTTCTGACATGACTATCTTCTTTTGCTCACTGTTCACCTACAATATAAAGGACCATTAGCAAGAATTTTTACAACCTTTTACCATCCTCTTGTAAACTCAACTCTTGTTTTCCATGTGCATCAAGCAAAAATTTGTCTTTTGGGCTTGATCCTAAAGCCTACTGGGGTTAATAGGACTCCATTTGATTGGCTTTAAAGGGCTTTGGATCAGTCCTTTGTGGTCTGGATTACTCCTTTTTTTGTCTTTTTTTAATTGAAGAAACTAGAAAGAAAAGAAACCATTCCTCTCATGGGAGATAAAAAAGAGTTTCTGTTGCTGTAGATCCTCTAGCAGGAATCTGTTCTCATCTCTGCCCTCTCACATATCGGGAGAGCTGGCTGAAAATGTGGGGGAGGGGAATTCGCATGTTTCAGATGCAGCTGTAATCTTGCAGTGATTGACCTGTCTTTCATTTTTTCAGTTTGTTTCTCCCAACTTCCTTCCCCATTTCCCAAATAGTTTTTTTATTTTGTGAAAAATGTGGTTTGGGCACTTTAAAATCTTTATTGAAATGATTTTTTTTTTTTAAATTGAGTAATGTTTATCTTTTCAATACTCTCTCTTAAAAATATTCTGCTTTATAAAACAGCCTTATAAAAACTCAGTTTTTTTGTTTGTTTTTTACCAAAAAGGTTATCATTCCACTCAGGCTGGCACTTACAGATATGACACCTGGAAAATAGACCTGTGGCTGCATATCCATGTGGGAACAAATATCTAGTAGCAGCTCTTTGTTTGTTTGTTTGTTTGTTTGTTTGGGGGTTGTCTTTTTTTATTATTATTATTTGTCATTTGTACTCACACACTCAGCTGCAAATAGAGCCCCATGCAGCCAGTGTTGATTTCCATTTTGGTGGCTCTTGGCTTCATTTAAAGGATGAATTCACAGAGAAAAGTGTAAAGCAACGTACATAGCAATCCTCAACATCCTCCTCACACTGGCTGCTTACAAAATAGCTTTGTGGAGTGTCACTAGGCAACACTCAGGCCAGGTAGACATTACACTTTTACTGGTATAAGTGATCAGAAACCAGTCCATACCCATAACAGAACAGAAGCTTGGCCCACACAGACTGGTTTAAAAATAGCAGAACCCGATCTAAGATTTGCCCCCTCCTTTCCCCTGCCCCCAAGGGCAAATGTGTGTTCTGTTTGCTACCAGTCTAAACTATGCCGCTTACAGAAAACAACGTAATTTAGATTGATTCTGCCTCAGGCTTTTTGAATGTCTGTACCTAGCCTATGAGAAACATGGGCAGAGATGATCACTGACTGAGAATAGCTTAAATGGCTGCTCTAAAGCACCTACCCTTGTTGCAGCCAGATGGGATGGAGAGAACGGAAGGAGAGGCCCCTCAGTCTAGCTCATGGCTTTGGAGACTTTATTCCAAGCTAATTCTCAGTTGTCTTGGGCTTGTTCTGCTCCCCCATGCCTATCCACATACCTTCTCATCTTGTGACAGGAATGCAGCTGGGCTGTAATATACTTTTTATAATGGTCAGCTAGCCTTCAAACTAGAATTGCCCAGATGAAAGAATCCTTGCTAAATCTTACAGGCAATTTTTTCAGAGCTAGCCTTTGTAAATCTTATGGTTATCAGCAATTGGGCAGTTGAGGTACAGTTTTGCATGTGCATGTGATATAGAACAGGATGAAGTGTTAGAGAATCCATGAAGTCTATTAGAGATTTCACTGCTGATTACACATGGAAAGAGTTCATGTTACAGTGATAGCAACAGGGTGAAACTTCAAGATAAAGGTAGAGAATTTGCAGAAATGTTTATTGATTAATTTTAAAAACTTCATATTTAACCTCTGTTGCTAAACTTATTTAAATAGCAACTTGCTAAGCTATAAGTCTTTCATATTCACTAGCAAGTGTGTGACAAGAACTGCCATATCAGCATGTCAAGGGCTGAACAGATGTACCTAATATACTCCAGAAGTATTGCCAACAGGTATATTTGGTAACAAAAGATGTATTTAAATGCACAAAACGGCTGTTGTGTATGTGATTTTTCTATTTGCACCTTTAGTTACACAAACAAATGAGTTGTTATTGTTAAAATTATTGTTAAGATTTATCTCCAGAGAGGGAATGGGTTTGTTAAGGAAGTGTATTTTTCATAAATACTTCCTTCCCTCTAGAACTTGCAATCTAAGGGCACGTGTAGACTAAACAAAATTTCCCGTTTATATCAATGCAACTGCATTTGTATTTGCACAACCCAGGATTTCCCGCCACTTTAAAGTCCATTTAGTGCCTTAAACTAACACTACCTAGAGATGTTTTAATTTGTGTAGCTTTCCCGTTACACCACTTCAGCTGTGGATTTTGTTCATGCAAACAGCCAGAAACATCAAAGACTTGTAATTAATCCCCTTCGCCAGGAGGGGTCGCTGTGTTCCAGCCTCTAGCCAGTGGTAGCGCTGTGTGTTTGTTTGGTATTTTTGTTTGTTTTTTAACCCTCTTTCACTTCTCCTTCCTCACCCCTCCCTCCTCTGCAGTCGGGTTGGGATGTCTGCTTGCTTGACTGGGCGAATTTATTCTTATTATTATCTTAAAAGGTGGGAAACAATGGGGGAAAGAAATAATATAATTTTCTACCCCCTCTTAATTGTTGCCCCCCGCCACCTATTGTCTATATCCTTCCCCACCCGCCCATGTACCATCCACCTGCTGTGACCCCTGCACTCCCCATTGTCTGCCAGTGCAGTGGCTATGGCTCCCGAAGACCATGGCAGCATCAGCGTAATGGTAAATTTTCTGCAACTAGTTTGAAACTTTGGAGGGAGGGAGGGGTTACATGGCTTCCTTCAATATTGCAACTGGAACTTCATCACGTTCCATTCCAGAGCCACAAGTCCAAGGGCAGCATGACGCTGCCTGCCAGACACGACACCTGAGATACTCAGCGTCCTGGGTGATATTTAGGTAATATATCCCACTGACCGTGTGTGTGTGGTGGGGAGGGGTGGCAAAAGTCTGGTTTTTCAACTGTGGACCAAGCCCCCCTCCTCTTCCTCTTCTTCCCTTTTCCTCCCTCCTCGCAGAAAACTTTTGAGGGTGGAACTCGCCAGGGACAAGCCCACAGGCCAGTGAAGAGTCACTATCAAGATACAGAAAAAAAACTTTTTTTTCTTAAACATTCTTACTTTTATGTTGTGTGTGAATTTGTATAGTTATTTTTGCTGAGAGGAACTCAAAGTCAAGAGTCTGAACCTCTTTTTTTTACATTTTGTATTTATTTTATTTTTATATTGTCAATTTGTATAGTTATTTTTGCTATTCTATTTCAGTAAAGTTTTTTATTCTATATAATAGATGTCATGTTTTCTTTGGGATGGTCGGGTTTGTTTTCAGACACTGTGCCCGCCTCAGTGGTGGGGATGCTGTGCCTGGGGTTTTTTTAGTCATGGCATTACTGGAAAGACTTGCAAAGAGTTGCAGCATGGACTGCTATCAGAGGGAGTTTGAATGCTTGTTAAGTGCTGGCTAGGGTGTGGTCCAGCCAGATATGTCTTGTAAGAAAAAAGACTAGACAACCCCACTGGGGGGGGTGGGGGGGCGGCCTTTAGTCTTTGCTAAGGACTTAGCCTTTAGCAAGTCTTTTAAAGACAATTTAGTAAGTCTTTAAAATGCATTATAACACCAAGGGGTTGGGATTAATGCCTGCTGCCACAGCTCCAAAACAGCTTCTTTTTTTTCTTTGCAGGTAGGAGGTACAATGCAAAAAATTTTTTTTTCAATGCTTTCTTTGCAATGCAATGTTCGCTCTACAAAATCCAGCATGTAGCACCTTTCAGAGCCGGGTTTGCAGACTGCCTCCCCTCACATCTGGTTCAACCTGCTCCGCCCCTGGAGAGAGCTCATCACTTTGTTCAGGATTGCTTTGTCCTCCCTTGTCATATCTCTCCTCTCAGCCTTCTTAAAGGACAGAAGTTGAGAGGAAAACGAGGAGCAGCACTCCCAAGGCACCCCAGGGTGATCTCTTCAGCTACCTCTAGACCTCGCCAGAATAAAGTGTATTCAGAAAGAACTTTTCATCCAAATTCAAGAAAATGTAATTCCTCCTTCTCCTACACTAGGTATGGGCATGTCCTCATCAGATGGGTCTCAGCTAAGCAGGGAGCTGCTAATTAGCCAAGGCCATGGTTTCTAAAAGCACTATGCCCAGGGTATTTTTTTCTTTCCCCACAGTTCCTCTCCCCCTCACAGCCTCCAGCATTTGAGGTCTATGTGGTCTTCAGAAATCCCATGCTCAATAACTAATATGGGCCAGTGTGTGCCTTCAGATCAGCACCTACAACAGTCCACAGAGGGTAATGGGGTTTGCAGGTGTCTACCAGCTGCTGCATTGGAAGTGTGGTCAGTTCAGGTGTACAGGCAGATGTTTGCAGGGGAAAACAGAGTTGGAGTCAGGTTTGCACCTGCAGAGGGTGGAGGTTGGAGAGGGGGGTGTCTGGACAGTTCCTTATGGAGGTGATATGAGGAGGGTGCTTTGTCCATGTAATAACTGCTTGTGCTGCAGAGATAAAGCATTGTGTAAGAACTGCAATAGCTGGCCTGCTTACTCCTAGGCCTTGATTTTTTCTCTTTTTTTCCTATTCACCTAAGTTGCCTTTTTGGATATCTACAGTGCATCTACTTGCACATCCAGAGGTACTCTTTCTTTGGATGCATAGCCACACACATGTGGCTGACTATGTATATATCCAGACTGTATGCATCAGATGGCTATCCCCAGACATATTATCGAGGTGTCTGGAGGGGAGGCCAATCAATCTGCAATATGGACCCTGTTTGTGTCCAGCCTGCAAAGCAACCACAGTCACCCCCTCCCCCCGGCCCCGCCTCCAGCTGACTGCAAACTGCTGCCCCACCCCGCCTCCCGGGTCCATGAAATCAAGTAGGAGCACATTTGAATCAGAATGTTTTGTTCCACATCTTAATTTTTTTCACAATAAATTGAATTGCAATCCATTCCATTGAGAAACTACAATAAAGCTAAAATAGTACAGACTTTTTTTTTTACTCAACAATGCTGTTGGTAGTCAACTGCTGAATACATTTTTTTACACTACAGCCATTGCCAGCAAATGCAAGACAATAGGATAAAACACCAATTCACAATATGCTCCCATGTCTCTTGAGTAATCCCTTGATATGATATGGATGAATGGAGGGCTGCATGGTGGGAGGGCAAGAGGGAGGAATGGAGGGAGGCAGGCAGCCAGCCAGCCTGGTTATTGACCCTTCCTGGTTACTGATGACTGTGCAACTTTTATGGAGTCATGGCATTACTGGAAAGTTGCAGGATGGACTGTTTTCAGATGGAGGGAGGTCAAATGCTTGGCCAGTACTAGTCTGCTAGCATTTTCTTGCAAGAAAGAAACCCACCCACAAAGCTTAGTTAGGGAGGGGCCCCCAGGCATGGTCCCCTAGGGGCCCCCTCAGGTGGGGGCCCCCAGGCATGGTTGGGGCCCCCCTCAGGTGGAGACGAATGACCCAACTTGACTGGCTGGCTGAGTTGGGCCATGCCACTCTCTCCGTGTCACTTTGTAACTTTGGAATCTTCATTGGGAACAAAGCTCAGGGATGGAGGGAGAGAGGGAGGGAGACCCCAGGTGGGTGGGGCTTCCTGCACCCCCTTCCCAGTTCCTGAACATGTCCCAGCAGGAAGACGGCTGAGTTTGAAACTTTGGAGTGAGTGGTTACATGACTTCCTTCAATATTGCAAATCTTCTGAACTTCATCACATTCCATTTCAGAACCAGGCACAAACAGCATTTTCTTGCAAGAAAGAAAGCAAACCCAACCACAAAACTTAGTTAGGCAGGCATGCTGTTCTCCATTGCATTGTAGCTTTGGAATCTTTGCTGGGAACAAAGCTTATGGAGGGGGCCCCCAGATGGGTGGGTGGGGGAGAGAGGCAAAGGGAGGGAGGCATCCTGCACCCCCTTCCTGGTTACTATGTCCCAGCAGGAATGTGGCTGGGTCAAGGAGGAGCCCCAGCCATGGTCCCAAAGGGGACCCCCTCAGGTGGGGGCTCCCAGGCATGTTTGGGGCCCCCTCAAGTGCAGATGAATGGACCAACTCAGCTGGCTGGCTGAGTCAGGCCATGCTACTCACTCTACATGTCACTTTGTAGCTTTGGAATCTTTGCTGGGCACAAAGCTTATGTGGGTCAGGGAGAGGGATGGAGGGAGGCATAGGCAGGGGAGAGAAATAATATGTTAATTTTCTACCCCTCTTAATCTTTGGGCCCCCACACTACCTATAGTGTATGTCCTATCCCCTCGCCACCCATATACACTCCTGTCTTCCTGCCCGCCCATGTACCCTCCTCTGGAGAGGTGGGGGGGACTTTCTATTATTATTTATTTATTTAAAATTTCCTTTTTTATTTAAAATGTATTTAAAATCTCCTTATTAAAATATAGAAACCTCCCTCAAGGAGACAGAGTAGTGGGTGGGTGTCAGAAGACATGTACCCCAATCCAAATTTGCTGGTACATGGCCAGTAACCAGGTGGAGGGCAACAAAACTATATGAAGTGGGCCTGCAGTACTTGTGCAAATCAAGCTGATGCTCAGGCCAAAGCCAGTGAAACAGCCTCAGCTTCTGCCACTGCAGTGGTCAAAGCTAACCAGGAGGAGGGTGAGAGGTGTAAGACAGAAAGCAAGCAAAGCAACCAAGAAAAAGGCCTCCGCAATTCAGAGGAGAAACTCAAACCACAGCTTCCTTAGTGGAAGGCACCCCCTGCAACCTGAGCCCTCTGCCACTGCAGTGGTCATAGCTCACAATCACATCTTGCTTTTTGGCCAGCAGCGACTCCAGAGATACAAGGCTGAAACGGAGAGGTGTAATGTAGAGAACAAGGTGGGTGAGGAGCCTACAATTTGGACCATGGAGGTCTTGGCCAGCAACCAAGAAGAAAACGTCCGCGATTCAGAGGAGAAACTCAAGCCTCATCAGCTTCCTTAGTGGAAGAAAGCCTCAGCTTTTTCCACTGCAGTGGTCAGAGCTAACCAGGAGGAAGGCCAGAGGTGTAAGGCAGAGGCAAGTGGGGTGAAGAGCCTAATACTCGGACCACAGAGGTCTTGGCCAGCAACCAAGAAGAAGGCTTTGTGGCCACCACCGACAGCAAAGTTCCAAGGATGCAACAGAGAGGTGTAAGACCTAGGGCAAGTGCTGATGCTTGTGCCAAAGCATGTGAAGAAGCCTTGGCTTCTGGGTGAGAAGCAGGCAGGTTTTTTACAAGGGTGCAATGGAGAGAGGTCAGTTCAGGATGTATCTGCTTGGTTGCTGAGGTGTAAGGCAGAGGGTAAGTGGGGCGAAGAGTCTACTACCCATACTGCAGAGGTCTTGGACAGCAACCAAGAAGGCCTAAGAAGGCCTCCACAATTCAGAGTTAAAACTCAAACTTCTTTAGTGGAAGGCACCCCCTGCGACCTGAGCCCTCTGCCAATGCAGTGGTCATAGCCCCCAAGAACAGCTTGCTTTAGTTGCTCTAGACCATTCTGTAGAGGTCCTTTAGTCTCACACCAGACTAAAGTCTTATTGGGAAGCATGTTTGTATCCATGTCCAGGAACACAGATGCAAAGAAGTCATTTAAAAGCTCCGCAATTTAACAAGGACAAGTTACAAGGTGCTGCACTTAGGGAGAAAGAATCTCCAATACACCTATAGACTGGGAAGTGCCAGTCTGAGTACCATGGCAGTGGAAAGGGATCTCAGAGTCTTGGTCAATGCAAAAATGAATATGAGTCGCCAATGTGACGAGGTAATAAGTAAGGCTAACTGCACTCCTTGCATTACTAGGTGCATCATGAGCAGGTCTAGAGAGGTGATACTTCCCCTCTATGCAGCATTGGTCAAGCCACAGCTGGAGTAGCGTGTCCAGTTTTGGGTGCCACACTTCAAGAGGGATGTGGATAACCTTGAGAGGGTTCAGAGAATGGTTACTCAAATGGTTGAGGACCTGCGGATAAGATCCCATGGAGACAGACTGAGGGACCTGAATCTCTTCAGCCTCCGCAAGAGAAGGCTGAGAGGTGATCTTGTGGCTGTCTACAAACTCATCCTGGGGGGGCAGCAGGGAATACGGGATACTCTGTTTACTAGGGTGCCCTTCGGGGTTACTAGAAATAATGGCTGCAAACTAAAGAAGATTGGATATCAGAAAAAAATTCCTTATGTGAGGGTTGCCAAAATATGGAATGGGCTTCTAAGGGAGGTGGTGCTTTTCCCTACCTTACAGGTGTTCAAGAACAGATTAGACAGGCACCTAGCTGGGGTTATTTAACTAGACTGACTAGAGCAGGGGGTCAGACTTGATGATGTACAAGGTCCCTTCCAACCCTAGAAATCTATGAACTCTATTAAATCTATGCTGAACAGGGCCACCAGGCAGGAGAAGGGCGAGAATAATATGAAATGGACCTGCAGAACTTGTGCAACTCTTACCATACTCGAGTTGATGCGCAGGCCAAAGCCTGCAAAGAAAGCTTCCACAATTCAAGTATTACACAAAGGAAAAGCCTCAGCAGTACTTGTGGGCAGCAACCAGGAGAAGGAAGTAAGACAAGTTTAGGAATCAGGAGGTGGGCATTTCCTTCACACACACACACACACACACACACACACACACCCCCACCCCCACCCCCCATGGTGAAAGAGGCAGGGAGGGTGGGTGCATAATCACCTGCCTTATGCTCAGTATCTGCTTTCTCATGGTAATTAATCAAACTGTAATTCTATATATAACAGAAGTATATAAAACAGAAGTCTATATCATACATTGGCTACACATACATGGTGGAGGCTCAGGCTGTGTGTGATGTGTGCAGGGTAATAAGGGAGATCTACCTATTTTGAAATGCTGTGAGAAGGAATTGAACCTTTACAATAATTAATGATCATTAACAAATCAACATTAATATTACTATTACTATAAAATCTTATTAATATATTACTACTGAAATTAATAGCTGCCTCCTACTGTTAGTATTACCTGTTATTATAAGTCTATATCAGGCAGGATGAAAGTCAATTATGATTAGAATGCATAATAGTTCAGTTGTTGAAAGAATAAATCCTGAAGGAAGTGTTGTCATGCTCTTCATTTTCTCTTTCTTCCTTTCTCTTTCTGCCTCTTGTCATACCAACAGGAATTGATCAGCTTGCAGCTAGCAGTGGAAGGGGATCTGAAAACCAAAGGAGGGAGGATAAAAATAATTTGTATTGTTGCCTCTTGTGCACCTCAAGTAACTTCGTTCATGCCCCTAAAATTCCACCAGCCCCATTTACAATAAACTTGAACTAAACAATGCACCCGCCACCACTCTGCACCACTCAACCTCCCCTCCCCTGTCAAAGCTGCCGCAGAAGGGGTCTTGTCTGGGGCGGGCGCATATGGGAGCGAGGGTGGCAGCATCCTGGCCTCGTCCCCAGGGCCTCGGAGACCATGTTACACCACTGGTGCAGGGCCATGAGCAAACTAACCAACCCCCCTCCGCGCATGCACGCACACACGCGCACACACACACACACACACACACACACACACACACACACACACACACAGCCAATCCCACATGCCATGGTGGCAGGGGAGGGGAGTTGGCGAGCGTCCGGATGCCAGGCCAGCGGTGATGCTGAGGAGTTGCCCTATCTGCTCTGCCCATCACTGCGGGGTCCCAAAAGTGCTGTGCCCAGGGTGGTCACTTGTATTTGCGCCCCCCTAGGGACAACCCTCAGGGCACAGACAAGTGTCAGGTATCACTTACCAAAGGAGGGATGTAGCACGTCACCATGTCCTCTTTCGAGTCGCACATTACAGAGGTGTGGGCATCAAAGCTTTACTGCACCCCACTTGACCAGTCTAGGGCGTAAATTGGTATTTGACTCCCCTTACTGAAATCTGGAGGAAATGACACATGGGGGCTTAACTCATTTGAAAGCACCTTTCGTGCAAACACGAACGCCGTGACATGCGAACAAAAATGCACCGCACCAAAAAAAAGCCACATTAAAATGTTTGGGCAGTCTAGATTAATGCTTTTGTTGTCTACACATGCTTTTAGTCCTGTGTATACTGTAGATGCCAGTTTTCAAAAAAGGTGATCCAAATTATCTTATGAGAAGTCTAGAAAAACTCACTATAACTGAGCACATGGACTGAATCAATAGTCAATTCAGTTAGACAAAGGTAAAAAAATTATGTATACTCCTTGTGCAGTGAAATACAGTACTTAAACACAGCAATAGATTATTAGATAAATGTTAAATTTTCAGGAGGGAAAATGAAGAAATCTGCCATGGCACCAATGAACTATGTGAATGGAGTACTAGCTAAAAAAAATGCTTGTGTTTAATGCTCGTTGTTTTCTCTTGGCTAAACACCTCTCAACCTTCTCAACCTCTTGTCAAGCAGCTTCATAGTTCCATAGATGTTAGGAGCTGGAAGGGTAAAGATCATTAGGTTCAGCCCCCCTGCATGGCACATTCAACTCAATTCTAGAATTTAGCTCAATTTATGGATTTCAAGCTAAGAACACATAACACTTCTTTTAATGTTTCACTATAGAAGATACTGATGAGAAGCAACTAATTTACTTCAGAATTATTGTCCAGGGGGCCACATCATTTCCTCAGTGTCTTTCATCTGTGCAGATCTCTCTTGTGCCACAGCTTGGGAAATACTTTGTTCCCAGAGAAATCTCTTTGAAGAAAGGGGAGAGCGTGATGAGATCTGTAGTAGCTTCTCACAACATAAAATGAGTTTACCAAAGGTCATGCAGATAATATAGGGTTTTCATGCAGGAAATTAAACAGCACTCCAAACAGAAACATTGCTTGCACCTTGTGGTACTTTGAATTACAGCAGATATTAAACTAAAAAAAAGTTGGACTTCAGTTAAAATTATGCTACCTTTGTAACTGCAGTTGTTGTTAATACTATATAAAGGTGCTTTTATTGGTATAATTTATTACCATATTTACCTAAATCCAAGCTGACTTTAAATATAAGATGACTCACCAATAATTAGGTTCTGTACACAGAAAATGTATATATTTGTCATAATTTCCCACATACAGAATCTAAATATTGGAGGGTCATCTTAAATTTTCCCCCTACCACCACTGCAGCAGGGCAAACAGCAGTAGGGGGGCAGGTGGCAAGGGATTCAAGTGGCCTGCCCCTTGCCCCCTACTGCCTGTCTTCTCCACTGCTTGTCCCTTTGCTGCTTTTCCCCCCAGGTGTCTGCATACCCCAGCCCCTCCCTGCACAACAGTGCCTCCCCTCCAGCACCTGCCTTCCCTTCCATTTCCCTTCCATTTCCTATGCCCCGCTACCAACCTGGACTGGAGCTGCTGCCACCATCACCACTGCTGTGTAGCTGGGCAGGAGCTGGTGCAACTATATGCTCTGTGCCCCATGCCAGAGCTGAAGCGATGGAGAGAGTTGGAGCTGAAGCTGTGGAAGGCAAGCAATGGTGGTGGGAGGAGTAGTCAGTGGCACAGGAGGACAAGTGGCGGGGAGGCACTGGTGTATGCAGGAGGGGGCAGAGGCTGCAGGTGGTGGGGAGAGACAACAGCTTTGGATCTGACTCTGATCCTGAACAGCACCCACCTTTCCCCCCACATCTATCCCCTCCCCACACCCCCAGCTTGTATTTGAATCCAAGACTAGGAGCTTTTTTAATTCCATGTTAAATGGAGAAAACACCTTGTCTTGGATTTCAATAAATATGGTGTTGTGTGGGAAGGAGAATAAGTTATAATGGCTTAAAATATCCTTATATTGGTATATATAACAGATATGTAAACATAATTACATCCAATACTAAGGCTTGTAGTCCTATAATTATATCAGTAAGCATACCTCATCCTTAATGTACATGGTCATACAAGTGTGGTAATTGTGTGTAGATGGACCTTCATCATTTTTAATTAAGGATGCCAGGGAAAAGTACTTATTTTTGTGGTTCTAAGCACTGACTGTGTTAGAGAAGAACTCCCTTGAAGTGTTATATTCTGCGTCTATTAAATCCTACAGGCATTTTTTTCACAGCTATCGCATACAAATTTAATGTTTGCTTGCACACAGGCATTAGAAGTAGTTTTGCATGTGCATGTGATGTAGAGAAGTATGAAAAACAGAATGTCTATTTCAAAAAACATTCCAGTTTCAGAATTTCAGTTTGCCTTGATTTGTGCTGAAAACCAGAACATTTTGAAAATGTTTATGAACTGGAAATTCTGCAGATACGGTGTGTTGAAAACATCAAGAAGAATGTTTCATGTCCAATGTTGAAACATTAAGGTCTTTCTCTAGTTTTATTGAAAGAAGGAAGAAGGTTAGGTGTACCTGTACAGGGCAACATGCAACAGACTGCAGGGGAACTCAGAACAAAATGCTGAACTCAAAACAAAAAAACCAAAAACACTGCAACAAAATGGAGAACTCTTAATTCAGCAATAAAATGCCCTGTTTTGTTTCATATCATGCCCAAAACTTCTTATTGAAAATTTAAATCAAAATCAGCAAAGCACGTTCAAAGCTCTTTTTGACCTGCTGCTCACAAAGAGGGAAGAATTGGTGGGGGAATGTAGTAGTAGATGGCAACTTGGGCAGCAGTGACCCTGAGATGATTGAGTTCAGGATCCTGAGGAAAGGAAGGATGGAGAGCAGCAGAGTAAGAACCCTGGACTTCAGAAAAGCAGACTTCAACTCACTCCGGGAACTCATGGGCAGGATCCTCTGGGAAGCCAGTCTGAGAGAGGAGTCCAGGAGTGCTGGCTGTACTTTAAAGAAATCTTACTGAGAGTGCAGGAGCAAACCATCCCAATGCACAGGAAGACTAGCAAGTATGGCAGAACACCAACTTGGCTGAGGGAACTGGGCTTAGTTTAGAGAAGAGAAGACAGAGGCAGGATTTAACAGCAGTCTTCAAGTAGCTGAAGAGGGGTTTGAAAGAGGATAAAGCTAGACTGTTCTCAGTGGTGGCAGGTGACAGAACAAGGAGCAACGGTTGTAGCCAGGCAAATTTAGGTTAGATATTAGGGAAAAAATTGTCACTAGGAGGGTAGTAAAACACTGGAACAAGTTACCCAGAGAGGTGGTAGAAGCTCCATCCTTGGAGATTTTAAAGACCCGGCTAGATAAAGCTTTTGGTTGCGATGATCTAGTTGGGGCTGATCCCGCTTTGAGCAGGGGTTAGACTAGATGAGCTCCTGAGGTCCCTTCCAACCCTAATTTTCTATGATTTTAAGTTTCAGCAGTGGACTATGTTTACATGCCTCAGTGATTCCCCTACTTTTCAGCAGGTTTTGTTGTGGATTTTCAGGGGACAGGATAATATCTTATATGTTAATAATGATTTTTCAGTGTTAGGATGCATACCTCTTTTTGCAGCCAGCTGATTTTATATCAGAATCTGACCCCATGAGATTTCTGAAAGATCATTTTGAAGCATTTTTTGCTTTGTAACAACAATAAAAGAAATATTAAAGAGCAACATTGGGTGTAACACTTTGGCTCACTTTCAGAAGTGCACAGTAGTTGTGCCCAAGTGCGCATTTCCTTCCAACAGGAAGACCCTTTAAACTTGTGGGTGCCGAGTATAGCCAGAATGGGGCCGTGATGGAGTGGAATTAGGCACAAACGCGTACTGGTTGAATTGAAAAGAACTTTACTTACAAACTGACATACAGGGACTTGCGTCAACGTACACAGTGTAGGCACAAACAAAATCACCGATGTTTTCCGAGCATGCAGGGTGCGGGGTACGTCAGGACGGTCGTCGACAGGGAGTGGTTGGTGGTTGATCAGGCCACAATTTTGCTCCAAGGTACACGAGGAACTCGTTCCCAGCGTACATGCGGAGTTCTCCAACTTGGGCGGAAACTACCCAAGCTTTTATACGGCTAGTGAGCCAATTGCTAGCCATCAGGCATGAATAATTTATAACGAGCCAATTGGTAGCATGCATCCAAACAGTGCAACTGCTAGTTTTGGCAGGAGCTGATCACTGCACCAAGGCTTTTCCCGCCGTAGTGAGGCATCCCTTGCACCGAGTACTTGCATTGTGCTAAGAATTCCGCTGTGTTGAGGCACTTTTAATTACCAAGTACTGACAAACATCTATCTATTCATCCCTCCATCTTCCTGAGCATTCATTGGGTAGGCTGCCTGGAAAATGACAGCAGGCTTATTTTGGCAGACCTTTCCCCAAGGATGCACTTAGAGAAGTTTACCTGACATTTAGCCTGGATGCTTGTGACAGTGACAGAAAGGCTTCGGGGTGCTGTTGTGGGGACTTCCTGCTTGCAGCATGGAGCATTCTGGAATCCTCTCCTTTCTCTTCGGGAATAAAAATGGTGCTGCTTAAGCTTTTACAATAAGTTGTTACTGTGGCATTTTATGGTCTGGATGGTATTAATCATTTCTCTACAGAGTCATGACACCATTAAAATGCATGTAAATTGGGTGTAAGGTGATTTTTAATGATTTCTTAAGACAGCCTGAAGCATGTCAAATTAATTTCAAATGGCTAAGGTGAGATTCCAGAAGGAATGGTTCCTGATAGAACTTTAAAAATAAGTATCTTCAAGGACAAGCACAGTCATCTAATAAAGCTTTATATAAGTACTCTTGAATGCCTCAGCCATAACTCTGGGTTTCTGCAGTATACTGTGCATCCCATGAAGCTGTAAATTCTCTGCTGTGCAACTGATACTTCTGTGCTGTGTAAGGGCCAAATATGACAGATGTTTAGAAGGGCCTCACTGTTGTCAGCAAGTATCTGAATGTCCATGTGGGATGCGTGGGGCATGCTTTTGACCAGAGTGTCAGGCAGACTGAGAAAGCAGTGCAGACATTGCCCAATATGTCTCCAGTGAAGAAGTGCCCTGTTTGACTTTGGGTGTCAAACCCACGGCCCTTATATCCTCAAATTGATATTGCAGACAGTTGTCCTGCTGGTGTGAACAAGATCTGTCAGGTTAAATTGGCATCAGAGCAAAGTGTGCACCAAGGCCTTATCTATCCTCTAACTAATGGGGTCCAGGAAGAGATTGCAGGATTTCCTGGTTCTTGCACAGAAACAGATGGCACTGCCTACTGTTGGGAAAAGAACTAAATCATAGATCTGAGATGGTATAGCAATTGTAAGCTAGACACAGCATATAATCACCAGCATGTAGATACATTAGTTAATATTTAATTGTGAGAGTACCAAAAATAGAAGACACAGAAAATTATTAGATTTTGAAGGATACAGATCTCTTTCCACTCCTTTCTACAGTATAACAGAATGTTGAAATTTGGGGCAAAATTTACTTAAGGATCTTTGATTTGTGTCTGGTCAAATTAAAATTGCAGTAATTGGCAATCCCAGTAAGTAGACCATTCTCTATATTTGTGTTGGAAACTCAAACCTAAAAAGGATCTTTTCAAATTAATATTCAATAATGTTGCCAAAAATGATTTTTTGGTGCTAATGGACAAAGGAAAGATTTATGAGTTTACTTTCAAACTTAGGTGAGCTTGAATTTAGTGTTGAAGGTCCCCATGAAACTACCAATCACATTATTCTTAATATTTTTGTATTTTCTAGCACTTTAATGTAGAGAATTTACAAACTCAGTGATATACTTCTACCTGCTTAATAGCTGCCAATAAAATAGCTCTTACATTACAAGGAAATCAGTTCTGCCCAAAAAAATCATCCCATGAGAAACCAAGAAATGAAGACTGCTAAGCTTTCATGGAACAACATTTTAATAACTGATATATTGAGTACCTGGAGACTGTATCCTGAATATTAAGGATTAAAGGGTAGTGCAGGAGCCCCCAGGAAATGCCAGGACAGTTATCACCCTGGTGAAAGGTGGGTTGAGGCACCTTAACCCCAGCCCTCACCTTCAGATGGGTTGTTTATCATCGGAGGTAGTTGGGGGCCAGACATGGCTGTGGCCACCTGAGCCCTGTGGGTTGCAAGACCCCGAGGAGTGAGAGTGGGGGTTGGGTACTGCTGCAGCCACCTGAGCCCTGTGTGATGCAAGACTCCAAGGAGAGGTAGTTGGGGCCAGGCATGGCTACAGCCACCTGAACCCACCAGGGAGGGAAGCCCCATGGCCCCAGTGAGGGGGCGGAGGTGTGGAACCCCAATGAGGGAGTGGCCCCAGTGGAGGGGAAAGTGTCAGACATGGAGCCCCAGTGAGGGGGGGAAACCAGAGGGCTGGGAGCCCAGTATGTGTGAGTTTATAGAATTGCCCCAGGAGGGGCCAGAGCAAGCTTGGACCCATTTGGGTAATTGGCTGGCCACTACCCCGGTGAGGCCCAAGAGTCTGTCACCCAAGGTCTGAGCTAGCTAAAGCCTATGGCCTAAGAGACCTGCTCCAAGAGGAAGCAAGGCAGTATAAGTTGTTGAGGCATGAAAGAGACCCTGTGAGAGGGGGTGGAGAGTGTGAGGCCCTAGTGAGAGGAGGGTGGTATGAATGTGTGTGTAACTGAGGCCTGACAATGAGGCCTAAACTTGGTCTGGCTGTAAGCTGGGAGCATTGTCATCTGGATGCCATCTGCAAGGCTTGGGCTGCAGTGTAGGGGAGGAACAGAGCCACAGATAGCACCCCCTGGCATTGGGGCAAGAATGGGCAGCCTCCCGCCTTAATTAACAACTTAATTAATTAACAACAAGGCGTGGCAGGTCAGACAGGTAGGTGGCATGTCCAAAAGCAGGTGGGAAAACTAGCACTGTGGCTGGTCCAGGACCCCCACTTCGCCACATATTACATTGTATTACAATAGCCCCCAATCAGTATCAAAAGCCAGCGTTTCCCAACCCTTTGTGCCCCATGGCACACTTACCTAAATAAAAAAGCACCGTGGCACTCTAGACGCAGACCAGGAGGGTGTGGGGTGGCATGTGGCCAGCTGGACACTGACTGGGGGCAAGGGGTGGTGTGCAGCCAGCCAGCCAGCCAGCCAGCATTTTGGGCTGAAGCCACACCCCCTGACTGGCTGGAGCCATGCTCCCCGCCTGTTTGTGTCCACAGCAGCAGTAGCAGGTGCGGGGCGTGGCTCCAGCCATGCAGGGGGCATGACTCCAGTCCCAAATGCTGTGGTATACCTGGATGTGGCTGACAGCACACCGGTTGGGAAATGCTTTCAAAGGCTACTGTTAAAAAGAGTCTTACCCTTTTTAAACTGCTGACATTTGAAATAGGTCATTGATAACTTGGAGGATAGAGCTGAGGGACAAAACTTCATAGAAAGGGTTAGAATTAAGAAGTAGAACTGAGGCACAAAGAGATGAAACTGACTTGCCCAAGGTCACACAAAATCTGTATGAGAGCTAGGAACTAGATCCAGTTCTCTGAAGTCTCAGAACAGTTTTAATGCAAGATCAGCCTTTCTCAACAGCTGAATTAATTTGTCCACTTTTAATTCCTATTTAAACTGTACAGTAAGGTCCTTTGGGAAGAAACCTGTGGTATCATTTTTCTGTGATAAGCCATGCATACACACATAGCACTGCATAAGTGGTAAAAAAAGACCAGCAGCCTAAAGGAACAGTAGGTTCAGCATGAATTCCAGTGTTATCAACCAAGTCATGAGGTAGTTAGAAGAGGGATTTGTTTGTTGTCTGTGTCTCTCCAGCAAGGGGAATATCATTTTCAGAAGTTGTGTTTATCTCCGGCTGGGAAGGAGAGCTGAAAGTCTTCAGGGAAGACATTTGAGTAATTTTGCTCAGGTGAGCATGCACACATTATTAATTGTGTCTGCAACTGTCAACAGCAGAACACACATTACTGCCATCAGCATTTCTTGTAATTTGTGTTGTGTAAAGAAAATGATAAGGAGAGAAACTGAGAAGCAGAAAAAAATAGCTAATGATTACTGTCTTCAAAACATGTAACACATACAGAATCATAGAAAAATAGGGATCTCAGGAAGTCATCTAGCCTAATCCCTGCTCATGCAGGATCATTTACCTATCCCAGACAAATAAATGTGTAACCTGTACTTAAAAACTTCCAATGCTGGAGGTTCCATAATTCATCTTGGTAATCTGTTCCAGTGTTTAACTAGTTAGAAAGTTCTTCCTAATATCTATCCTATATGTCCCCTGTTGCAATTAAGACCCTTATTACTTCTGCCTTCTGTGGACACAGGGAACAAGTGACTACCATCTGTGTAACAACACTCTTTGTATTAGAAGACTATTATAAATCCCCTCCCAGAAGTCTCTTCTCTAGACTGGTAATTTCAAGTCTTCCACACTTTATTCACATATCATGTTTCTTAGGTAGCTCATCATTTTTGCTATGCTCCCCTGAACTACTTCCAACTGATTCATGTTTTTCTTGAAATGTGGTGCCAAGAACTGGATACGGTGCTCAAGATGAGTCTCTCCAGCACTGGATAGAAGAGAAGACTCATTTTGCATGGCTTGTGTATGACACTTGTGTTGGTGTACCCTAGAATGATATTGTTTTGTTTTGTTTTTGCAGCTGTATTACACTGTTGACCCCTTTAATGTGGGATTCACTATAACTCCACATTCTTTTCTGCAGCACTGTAGCCTGCCCTGTTGTCTTTTATTGAATGTAATGCTATTTATTCCAGATCTTGCTGTTACAATTTATCAAAGTTATTTTGAATTTTAATCCTGTCCTCTAAAATGTTTGCTAACCCACACAACTTAGTGTCATCCACAGATTTACTAAGTATACAGTCAGCCCTCGACTTACGTTTCGAGATACGTTTCACACTTATGTTTCTAAACTGACACCTTGTTTCAACTTTCTGATGTTAGTTTCAACTTCACAATGCTTGATCTGATGTGACGCCATGACAGTGAACAAGTCGCTGTGTCACCCATCTCCCTGGAGAACATCTGTCCAAACTTCCTTGGACACTTTCTTTAAGAAAGCAGACAAGACTCCAGAAAAACCTGCAGCCAAGACTCCGGAGAAGACTCCAGCCAAGAACCCTTCAAAAAGTCCAACTAAGAGCCCTTCAAAAAGTCCAGCAAAGTCAGCTCAAAGAAGTCCTTCCAAATCAATATGATTGCTATTTACAATATGAATACATTAATGTAGCTATATTACTCATCCAAAATTGATTGAGTACAAAATTCTGGGTTGTTTTTGGTGAAAACAGGGTATCAGGCCTTAGTTCAGGAGCCAATCCCCCGTTTATAACATTGTTTCCTATGGGAAAATCGGTTCCGAGTTACAACATTGCGACTTAAGAGGCCATTTTCAGGAGCCAATTGTGTCGTAAGTCCAAGGACTGCCTGTACACTCAGTTCCATCCTCCAAATTATTAATGAGCTCAAAGAGATGTTATCCAGACACAGTGGTACAGACTTAGGTCATGGCTTTGAGCCAGGCCTATCATTTCATTTAAATATGATTTAATGAATTGGGTTGTCAGTGAATTTATTGAAAGGTCAGAATGGAAAAGCAGATACTGAATGGAACGTGTTGGAAAACCACCTTCAATATGAGTAATATAGAATGGTAATCTGGATTCCTTACTTTAAAGCAGGAACATCAGACATACTGGAGGGCTGAGGAAATGAGGGGCAGGGATAGTGAGAGGTCTCAATGTGCATAGCCACTGGCCCCTCTTCACTTGCTGCTGTGTGCCCCACTGCCTCCGTCATCCCCACTGCTGCTGCTGCTGCTACAACTTGCCCTGCTACCTTTGCAACTGTCTCTGCTGCCACTATCATTTGTCCTGCCACCACCACACCCAGATCCAACCCATGAGGAACCCCACAATCTGGATCCAGCCTGTGGGGGCAGGATGAATTTGACGCCTCTGCTCTAAAGTAACACCCCCTACAGTAGCAGATTTTTTTAATGTTATATGTATTGTAATAGCAACAGAGACTGCAAGAGGTATCTCAGCTTTTATTGTCACCGTATGTCTGTGTTTCAAGTTCTCTTCTGGTAGGCACCTTCTTCTCACTGGCTAGGTAATTTAGTCCCCTGTCAAACCAAAATTCTAGCCATTTTAGAGTTGGTCTTATAATATGCAGTTCGATCACCCATAAAAATCCTTGTTCCTCACATCCATTTTAAAGTAACAAAAGTCAACCAAAATTCCTTTTCAAGGCCAATTTTTCCCAGTCATTAGTTACAGGGGCAGCTTCCAGCTGGATATGAAAGTGGGGAGAACTTTTGCTTTAGTTGATATTCTTTCTCAGCATGGCATTTTGCTTGGCACACATACCTTGGGGTGGATAGTGGGGAAGGGCTCGGGGCTGCACTGCCCCAACAAGAATCGGGTCCCTTGCAGCTCCTCCACCATCTACCCAGAGGCACACCCACCACCAGCAATGAGCCAGGCCAGGGTGCTGCAGACCTCAGAGCAGCAGTTTGTAGACTCCCTGCCACCTGCTGTGAGCAGACCGGGCTCCATGGTGGGTGACAGGGACCTGCCCAGAGCTTAAGCTGACTGTGGCAAGAGGCAGGGAGGCTGCAAGCACTGCACTGGGGTCTGCGGAGGCCCAGCCCAGCTCAGCTGCTGGCAAGTGCATGGGTGCCTCGGGGAAGATGTCATGGAAGAGGCCAGGGCTGCACTATCACAAGAAGGATTGGGCTCTTGTCGCTTCCCCACCTTCTACCCCTGGCATGCCAACATCTTCCAAGTTGAGATTTGGCACTCTGCCCAAAAATATTGCTGACCCCTGATCTACCCTTTGGATTCATGAGTGATCATGAAGTGCACTTGGAGAGTATGAATGGGAAAGTGTACACAGAAGTATCTAAACTTAAAACAAGTAAGACAAGTAAGCAACCCCGGCCTTTTTGTTATGTAAATGAAAACTGTGTAAGCCTTTTTAATAGTGTAACCCTGGGCATGACACTACATGCACCCTCACCTGAATGAGGGGATCCTGGGGTACCCGGTAGCCAGTAGCCCTGCCCAGCCCCCCTGGTGAGCTGCTGCAGTGCCCCGAGCGGAGAGCCTCCCCGTACAATCAAGCACCCTTGCAGACAGTTCTCAAACTATTTACAAGATTTAATTATTTACAGCATAATAAATAATCATGAAATAAACACATGAGTATCTGTATAATAAACCCTCAAGAACTTATTTACAGTCTCTCACTTGCACACGGTGTACTGCGGATCCCATGTGCACGACCCCTGGCGGGGTATCCCAGGGAGCGGGACTGTCTGTGTCCCTCCACGTGGTCTTTGGGAGCTCTCAGGCACTGGTGTCCATCTCCGTGCTCCTGGGGTCTCTGGGCAGCAAGCAGCGGCTCCTCTGCAGTCCCTGCAAAACAGCCTTCCCCTGCCTTTGCCCCCCTTCCCTGGTTCTGCTGTGAGCAGTGTCTGGGCTGCAGGCTATAGCAACCCTCCTACTGCCTCACACAGCCTCACAGCCCCGGCAACTGCAGCCCCTCCCTGGGCTTTGCCTGCCCCTGGGGCCCCTCACCCCTCAGGGAAACTAGGGCAGACTCCGGCAATCCCCACCCCGCGGCTCTGCTGTGCTCACCCAGCCTCACTGGCTGCAGTCAGGTCTCTCTCCGACTTGGGTTCTCCACACCAGCAGTCCCCGCCGGCTCCTGCCCCCGCAGCTTCTCCCTCTGCTCCGGCAGGCCTCTCTCAGGGGCTCTCCGAGGGACCACTCCGCTGAGATACTCAATCGAGTCTCCAGCCTGTCCCTCAGCCCCTCTCTCTCTTTCCCTCCCGTGGGAAAACTTGCTCCCCCTCTTATCCGAGCCTCGCAGCCAATCCCAGCTCAGGGCTCTTCCCGGGCTTTTGCTAAGGCCCTCTTTCAAAACTGTCTGGGTTTATATCACCCCTCCCACTTCCAACAGGGCTGCTCCCAAACAGCTTCACTTGCCCTCAGAGCCTACAGTGTCCCCTCTGGGACAAACTGTCTCTCTGCCAGGCAGTTCTTCCCCTTCTGCTCAGGTGAGTTAATTTTTAGAGGCTGCTACAATAGTGTATTTTTTAAAAGTCCATTTTCCCCCATTGCTGCCCACCTTAAAATAATGAGCAAAGTTTTCTGGGGGTCATGTGACTGAAAGTAAATTTAATGTCCAAATTATTCTGTAAAAACTACTGTATGAAAGACTGGCTTGTCTTGTACTGTAAATTGAGAAATGCTAGAAGAAGGCATGTCTGGAAAAGAAGACTGTAGAAATTATATCTGCGTGATGAAAATTAGGGATACTCTCTGTGTGTGTGTGTGTGTGTGTGTGTGTGTGTGTAGGGGAAAATTTTCAGAATGTCTGACACCTCATCCATTTCAGATATTTCTTCACATTTAAAAAAATAGCAAGGGAATATTAAATCAGGTCAACTTCACAGTTAGTCAATGTTTCCAATATTCTGGTGGTTATTTTGCTTTTTATACTACTCAACTCTTTGAAAAAACATGCTTCAGAATAAAGTCATTTTAACTGTCTTCTGGAGATAATGTAGTAGCAGACAAGGAAGGTTTACAGCTCTCACAAATCTGTTTCATTTTACTGTGGTGATAAAAATTTCATCTTTCTCTTAGATAAAATAACATCATTTTTACCTCATGCATGCATATAAAATTCCAATGGGTAATATGAAAGTGTCTGTTTACATGGTGCTTGCATGTCCAGGTCTTTCCATTTCTAGATGCCGTAGTATAACAAAGGGGTGGGGCATGACCCAGGCCCTGGACACTGGCCCAGGCCCTGGACACTGACCCAGGGGAATGAAGGAGCAAAAATAGTAGAAGCTGCTCTGTTGGCCGGGTCACTGCCACTGTGTCCACCATCACCACAACCACTGATGTTGCCCCATGTGTTACAGCCACCCAGGGCACTCAGGTGGCCAGTTACACTTCCTTTCAGATGCCAAGTAGTCTTCCAGGCAGTGCAGGGTTAGGCAAAGTAGGACTTTAGGTATTTATAGTCAATCCACCATGTCAGAGACAGAAGGTTGCCCCCTTTCTTTTGCCATCTTCCCAGGGTGAAGGGCAGCCACCTCCTCTTTAAGAGTGACACCAGGGACTCTTCCTCATACATTGTACCTGAAGGTAGGTTAGAACTCACTGGACTACTGTCATCTTTTATGGCCTGTTTAACTATATAATAAAGCAAAGTACTAGTGGCAGTGAAAAAGCAAGCTTATCACTGAACTGCGTGCTACTGAGAAACAAAATGTTTAAAGAGAGCCTCTGGAGAGAAAGCTATGGGTGCTGAAGCGGGGTAAAATGGTGACTTTCTCGTCCTCCACTATTATCTCGGATAAGGCTTACAGCTGTCTGTAGTCCCAATTCAAGTGTCTTTAAGCATGTTCCATTGACCTCACTTGACTTAAATTTAAGTAGAACTTCAGGTAAAACAAATCCTAGCAACTTGGAAAGCAGTTCCTCCAAGGTTTAGTTTGTAAGAGCATTGTCATTGGCAATCCCTTGTCTTGAGGATGATCTCTATCATGGTTCATTGACAGGTCTTGAGGTGAATGAAGAGTCCAATCTTTTGGCCATAGACCCATCCACAGAAATTGTAGGTCTTTCTGCAGGGGAGAGTAGGCTATAGGCCATGATTTTTCTCCTTTTCCTTTCTCTTCTCTCTTTTCTCTGCTTTGAAGGTAAGACATTTTACTTCAAAGTGGGTAGACACGTGGTTGAAGTTGCAATGCCACTGGAGTCAGTCAGCAGCCAGCTCCTCCCAAGTCCTGATGTCAGCATTTATTTTCTTGAGGTATGCCTTCAATGTGTCCTTGTAGTTGTTTTCTCTGGCCACCACAAGATCTCTGGCTGTTACTAAACTGGTAGTAGAGCACCTGTTTTGGAAGTCACGAGTCAGGCACCGCACACAAAGTCCAGCCCAGCAAAGTTGGTGCTTGAGGATCACTGACTCCAGTCTGGTAACATTGGCTTCAGCAAAGATGCTGGCATTTGTGTGGCGAGCTTCCCATTTGACATGGAGGATTTTCCGAAGGCATCATTGGTGATACCTCCTCTCCAGGATCTTGCAATGACAATAGTAGGTCACCCATGTTTCACATCTGTAGAGGAGAGTGGGAATGATGACTGCATTGTAGACCTGGATCTTGGTGTATTTCTGAAGATCATGATGAATAAAGATATGCTGAACCAATTTCCCAAAGGAGGCACTTGCACATCAGAACCTGTGCTGGATCTCCTCATCAATGTTCACTCTCTGAGAGAGGTACCTGCTGAGGTAGGGGAAGTGCTTGACTACCTCGAGGGTCTTTCCCTCAATGGTAATTGGGGATGGGAGTCACATTTATGGCCCAGGACAGGCTGAGAGAACACTTTAGTTTTTTCAAAGTTGAGAGAGAGGCCCAAAGTTCATCAGGCCTCTCTAAAAAGTTCCAGAGCAATCTGGAGGTTTTCCTCAGTGTGTGCAGGGATGGCGCAGTCATTAGCATATTGTAGGTCAAGGATGGTTGTTTTGAGTACTTTGGACTTAGACCAAAGATGTCCCAGATTGAAGAGTCCATTCGGTATGCTGTGTCAATTCCGGAAGGAAAGCAGTTCTTAATGCGAACCAAGATGACTGTCAAAAAAAAAGGGAGAATGAAGTTGGGGTGATGACACTTCCTTGCTTGACTCCAGTGCAAATGACAAACAGATCTATCTCCAATCTGCTACACAAGAAAGTCGCAGACATCTGGTCATGAAGAAGCCTCAGGACCTTGATGTACTTTTCTAGACATCTAAATTTGGCAAGTACTTTCCACAAGGCTTCATGACTGATGGAATTGAAGGCCTTGGTGAGGTCAATGAAGGCCATATGCAGGTCCTAATATGGTTCCCTACCCTTTTCTTGGACATGGCAGACAACAAAGGTCATGTCAGTTGACCCACAGCATGGTATGAACCACACTGAGATTCTAGCAGGACTTCCTCAGCAACAGGTAGAACATGGTTCAGGAGGATTCAGTCAAGGGTTTTCCCTGCTGTGGAAAGGAAGGTGATACCTGAATAGTTGCCACACTCAAACTTATCTCCTTTCTTGAAGAGGGTTACAATGTTGGCATACCTCAAGTCCCCAGGGATCTTTTTATTGTTCTAAATTCACAGAATAAATTTGTGGCGTCTCACTACTAGTTCTTTGCCCCCAGCCTTTTAGATTTTAGCAGATATGCCATCCAGATCAGTAGCCTTGTTGTTTTTTGTTTCCTTGATAGCATGCCAGACTGCTTTTAGGATAGGAGGTTTGGCCCTCGATCCCTTTTTCAGCATGTTAGGGGATGGATTCGATGGTAGTATCCATCACAGTGGACTTAATAGTTTAGGAGTGCCTCAAAGTGCTCTTTCCATCTAGCTTGGATAGATTCATTGTCTTTGGGGAGCATCAAACTGCCTTGCAATTGCATGTAAGTACAACCATGGGAAACTGGGCCATAAATGGCCTTTATTGCCTGGCAAAAGTTATTCATGTCATGTTTGTAGGCATATAGCTGGATATCTTTGGCTTTATCTTGCCACTACTGATTTTTAATTTCCAAGATCCTCCTTTAAGCTTCGTCTTTGTCGAGCTGATACATCTCATTCTGCTACTGATATGAGGTGGACCATTCATCAAATCAGTCTTAGTGGTTGTGATGGCCAGAACCAGAGGGATTAATAAACAATAAATATGTGCTTCTTGGAGGCATTTGGTATTTTTCCTAAACAGGTAATATTAGCTAATATAAAGCTTGTAAGTTTGTAACCTGCAAATGTAACTTGTCTGTCATAAGTTTAACCAAAATGATAAATTAACTGTTCGTGGAACTGACTGGGCCCCATAGGCCAAGCTGTAGCTGCAAGATTAGCAGACCTAATGGTTTTTTGCTCAGGGTTCAGTCTTGACGATAAAACTGGATCTAACCGCCTGGCACACCCAACACATTCCAGGAAAGCACATCCCAAAAAAGCATATTCAGAGAAACCTAAAAGGGTTGGGCTTAGTAATGTCAATTTCAAACCTAAAGGTGCTGCATTGTAATTTACTTATCGGATAAACCCAAGTCTAGGTAGCAACCTTTTATGATAATTTTTAACACCTTTTAATCCCATAGGATAACAGCTATAGGGCAAGATTGTGAGTGGCTCTAAAGCCAACAGATTAGCATAACACTAGGTATAAAAAGCGCGTGCATCGGGTGACCAGCAGGAAGGAGGGAACAGAACAGTCATTTCTGTTCCACGCCCGGACCCCAGACTCCCGGTGTGAGTGAGGATCAGATCCTGATCAAGGGAACTTCCCCGGTAATCCCTCCAACAGCGTCGATCGGGGACGCCTGACTTCGCTGGAATCACTTGGCGTGTACCTGGCATTGAGGGACTATCCATAAGTTGCCAACCCATGTCTGTCTATCTGTTGTTTTGAACAGCCCAGTGGTTGATACCCTCGCAGTGCCCAGTTGGCCTGTGACAGAATTGATCTATCTATCTGTTGTTATTATCTATTGTTATTATTTACAATTATCTCTTTAATACTGCATTATCTGCTCATCGCATTTATCTTTCTGTTAACTGTTGCGTGCGTGTAAGCTATAACAAATTTGCCTTTACTTCACTGCCAACTTTGCCTCTTAGATCCGAAACTGAACCAGTCAGCCCAGTGGCTGATACCTTTACAGCGCCCAGTTGGCCTGTGATAGAAATGATACACTCACAATGCCCAGCTGGCCTGTGACAGTGGTATACTGAGTGGACTCAGCGTAGGCCATATGGACAGTAGCTTTAAACCCCTTCCAGAGTTCCTCAATCTTGCCTCCGTTTGTGGACAGGGCACAGACCTTTGGGTCTTGAAAAGATTAGGTGTTGAGAGTACTTAGCGTTACATTTGGCTGTTTTAGTGTTTTGGTGCAAGCTGGATGTTCATAATGAATGACAAAACAGTAATTTGTCCAGCAGTCATCAGCTTCTCACATGGCTCACATGGTATGGACATCCATTTGATAACAAGCTCTAACACTAGCATAGTCAAGGAGGTGCCGGTGCTTAGCACATGGGTGTCTCCAAGTGGTCTTGTATTTGTCACTCTGTCTGAAATGTTGTTCATGGTGACAAGAATGTGCTCTGCGCATTTACTCAGAAGAAGGATGTCACTGGAGTTGACTCTCCCTACTCTTTCCTTCCCAATGGATGTCACTGGAGTTGACCCTCCCTATTCTTTCCTTCCTTCCCTACTCTAGAGTTCTGCCCATGTCCAACTCTGGTGTTGAAGTCACCAAGGAGAATGATCTTGTTCTCCTTGCAAGTCTTAGTCAGTACACAATCAAGGGTGGAGTAGAACTGTTCTTTTAGATCATCGTCAGCGTCAAGCAAACTGGTTGCTACTGAGCTTAAGGTAGAGGATCGTGAAACACTCATTAAGCCCCACAGGGGGCTCCCTAAGTTGACTCATGAGCTGATTCTTGATGGCAAAGACAACGCTGTGAACGTATCTGTCCTGAACTAGTTTCCCCTTCCAGAAGGTGTAGCCTCTACTGTCTTTCCTCAGCTGACCCTCATCCAATCATCTTATCTCTCTCAGAGCTGCCACATTGATGCAGTTCCCTAGAGATGATGGCAGTTCTTCTTTCTGGTCATTTGTTGTCTTGGCTATCCATCAGGGTGTGAAAGTTCCATGTTGCGAATATCGTTGTATTATGATATTTTCAAACTCAGAGAGAATGATCCTGCTGGATGCGGTTATCCAGGTAGGAGCAGCAGATGGGGTCCTGAATTCAGTCAGTATAGTAGCTGCTGAATTGCACCTCTGTCTCAACCCAGGTGCAAGACTACCATCACTACAACTTGGATGAAGATTCATGGCCGGACACTGCTGGCTTTGGTAGTCCTGTCTCCACCATCATGCATTCATTGCCACAGAGATTTTGGAGTTTGTGACAGGACAGCATGTTGTTTGCTGTGGTAGAAACTTGTGTGTGACTGTTTAATGTGAGGAAGCTGGTGCATGGAAACAGCAACCACATGACCTTGACAAGGTAGAGCTCCGAGCCCAGTGGTAAGGGAGAATCCTAGACCACAGGAGACATCTATGTTGCTGCAGTCTTCTTCTGACTTTATAGCTGTTGAGGACCTGGGAGTTTGGACCATGTTTGTCTGGAACCTCCCCTCTGGTCTGCTCATCATGGGTGACCCTGTCAGGAGTGTGAGCATGAGACTCCAGGCAAAATATGTTTTGGGACACACAGGCCTCTCTATCACTACAGTCTTGGGCTGTGGAGAGGTTGGATGGGAAAATGGATACTAGAAATCATTGGTGATGTGTAGGGGGTGCCACGTGGGTACTTGTGCACCCCTGAGGTCAGCTGTGCACCCCCTGGAAGTGCCAGCCGCAAAACCGGAAGTGCTGGTGGAAGTGCACTTCCAGTTTCGCCGCTGGCTCAGTGATCATCCGCTGGGGCATCCTCCCCTCCTCTCACTCCTCCATCAGCCGCTGGGGGACTCCCCGCCCCATCAGGGATCTGGCGCCCCCCCCAGACTCTGGAGGCACCAGTCGCCCATGCTAGAAATTCATGTTAGATGTTCTTTTCCAGAAATGCTATCATGCAGCTGATTTTGCAACCTGAAAAACAATTAAGTAATGTTCTCTTGTGCAAAGTGTAGGAGATAAGATGATAAAACAGTGGAACCTGTAGTTAAGATAAAATACATTCTGGTTTCTGTCAGTCCTATGCCATCAGTCCTATGGACTTACACCAGTGTCATTTAAGCCCACTTTATTACAAAAAGGGACCATCAACCAAGGGCTTTAATTCACTTTAACTTATCTTCAGTGACTTATACCTTCAGTTCATTTCCTTTAACATTTCTGAAAGAACATGTGGACAAGACTTACCTGTGTTCTTCTGAGTTTAAGGTGTCTCTCTTTGGTAAGTTATCATATACATGCCTTCTCTTATATAACATTACATTGACATAACTGATTCGCTGTTACCTGGCAATTTTCCAGAAGTGAGCTTGAGAGACAATGGAAGCTCTGTGATACAGTTCTAAGATTATTTTCTGGGTGAAAATCATGAATATTTTTATCTTGCTCTATTCCTAATGCTCTCAAAGTTTGCAACATTTCCTCAGTTCTGTTGGTCATGGCTTATTTGATAAGACTATAAGATTTCTAGTGTTCTTTCTTTCAATAGGAGACAAGTAACAAAATCTTGCTGAGACCTTCACTCACTCTCTTTTGGAAAATACAAGTTTAATGTGCTTCCCACCAAGGTTAGTTTATTCTGGGCTTATGATAAGGTTATGGAAGGATGTCCCTGAATACCAGCTGGCGTCCTCTCACATTTAGGCAAATACCCCTTATTTACCCATATCTCTTTGTCTGCTATGTGTAGAAAAAAACCCTACTTTTTCGAATAGAATAACTGAAACCCAGCTGAAACTCTTGTCTTGTGAGCTTAATCAGTTGTTCGTAAAAATATTTTTTATTAAAACTTATAACACATCTCATGTTTTAGGATATTGTTCTGCTCCTATCAAGCTCATTGGCTAAATTCTCTTTAATTCAATAACAACAGGAATAGCCCCAATGTCAGATATTTATAATTCATGTACTGGATACACCTTCACAGATAGATCCAGGTAGATCCAGGATTTAAAAAAAGGGGGTATGGGAGCAGTGACTGACCCCGCAGGGGTGGCTGCACTCCCCCACTCCCAGCTTCTTTTCACCACCGGGGCAGGCTGACCACACTTTGGGAACTTTTTTAATGTCTCTGAACCAGGTAAGAATCTTCTCCTCGCTCCTTTCAGCAGCTGTCTCCTTCCCTCCATAATCAGTAACAACTTCTGTCCATTCCCATTTCCCCCTTCCCCCTCTCTACTTATGCCTCTGGACTCAGGAAGGGGAGACCCACCCACTGCTGCTGCTGGCATCCCAGCCACTTCTGCCCCACTTCAGCTGAGGCTGTGGGGAGTGACTGTATGGGGAGATGGGCTTGGGAAGACACAGTGACAGTGACTGATGGATATGTGACTGCTTCAAGACTGGCAGGGACCACTCAGGGGACTGAACAGGGAGGGGAAACCTGCCCACTGCCACTACTCCCCACACAGCCCAGCTGGAGTGGGGTAGGTATAGCTCTGGAGCTCTCCCAACCCCAGGTTAGCCAGGGGCAGTGGCAGCGGTGGATGAGGAAGGCGGGGTGGGACACTGCAAAGCATGGTTGGGAAGGGATGGGGTACCAAGGGAGAGGGATTCTTACCTGCTTCAGAGACTTTTAAGTCCCCAGCTGCTGCTCACATGCCATGGTCTGAAAGTGAGGTGTGACTACACCACTGCACCTCTTCTGGAACAGCCCCTGTTCACAGATACGTCTGTCTTTGCTTCTTCCTCCAAAAAGATATAAACATTTTTCAACCAAGCTTAATCTCCAGTTAGTGAAGCATTTCATCCATGATAAAAATATTTAGTTACTATTAAAAAATTAAAGTTGTGAACTATTTGTATTGTCAATAGTTGTATAGTCTCATCTTCTTTAGTCTTCCTTCCTTTTTTGTGCGTGGGTTTTTGTTTTTGTTTTTTTTTGTTTTGTTTTGTTTTTTGGCTTCTTTATTTTAGGCCTTCTCCTGCAAAAGGAGCATTTCTCAATTCAGCTTTTAAATTCTTCCATCCCTGTGTGTGTGTGTGTGTGTGTGTGTATGTGTGTTTGTGTGTGTGCTGTATGGCCTGTACTGTACTTTTAATGAGAGGTCAACATGATTTTCCCCCCCTTTTTGTTGTTCAGAATCCCTTTTTGAATTCTCAGTGTAGCAAGTTATTTTTGGGGAGACATTTAGCCTCCTATTTCTGTGCCCAAACAAAGAAACTGTGTGGCACACTCCCCCCAAAAATTGATAGAGTTGCCCAATTGTCCTCCACAACCTATGACAAAACCATAGGGTTGTCTTGGGCCACTGAAGCCAATAGAAGCTTTTCAGTTGATTTTTAGTAGGTTTGGGATTAGGCCATAAATGGACACTATACTCCCTATGTGAATTTTAGGTTGAAAGATTTTAGTGGACATAATCCATGTAGCCCCTTCCATAATCTTCCACCCTGTGTTTACATGCTTCAGCCAAGTCCCGCTCACAGGATACTGACAGTGCTTTTTTCTGTGGCTGTGTTTGTTTTTGAGGGTTTTGTTGTAGCATGAGGATGATTTGGTATCTACATTTAGTACCTAAATTCTAATATGAAATCAGAATGAATCTGAAAATCTTGCAACTGGTAGGAGCAAAACTATTCAGATTTTACAATTTTTGCTGACTGAATTCATACACCAACGTTGTACATTTGACAGCCTGGCACTACAAAGAATGGATATTTTCATATTGAGAACGTGCAAACATTTGGATTTTCACATGCAACTGACCCATTTTCCAATTTTGAAAAATTGTGCAAAAGCAAGCAAATTGTTTGAAATAAATGGTGGACCCACATTCATTTTGAAACAGACCTGTGTATTCATTATGAATATTTTACTTTGTTTCAATGATAACATGCCCACTCAAGACACTGCTCTGATCTTTATTGTTTTATCTTATGGACATTGGTAACATTCATCTGTGAAACTGTTGTTAAAAAAAAGTAACGAAAAATAGAGCTCTTTTGCTCCAACTCCGAAGAAGGGCCAGGCCCTTGCTTTGCTGCTTCGTAGGAGTTTTGCTTGTGTAAGGACTGCAGAACGGGGCCCAGTCTGGAGGAATGCAGCCCTGTTTTATCATAGGGCACTCCTAGATAGGAGTCTATTCTTTTCTCCATGCTGAGTAGAAAGCTTCCTGTTAGGGCATTAAATTTTGTCTTACTTCCATCACATGGGATTTTACCCTTTCCCCTGGGAGAGAACTAGCTGTTTTGTTTAGTCAGGCTTTTGCTTCTGTTTAGAGTTTTTCATTCAGTAATTTTGTTACTGGGTACACCACTCCAGGTTTCCATTAGGGAAAGCCCATTGAAAGAAGGCAAGTAAAAGGCAGGGTATATTTGCATCTTAAAGACTGGGGGGGGGGGGGGGGGCAGAGTCAAGCTTGTCTGGCTGTGTGGGCTGGGGTTCAAGGGCAATGCATGGGCTGGGTCAGGCCCATGGACCCCCTTCTCCTGCCCCGAGTGCTGGATCCAGCACACACAGCACATGCTTTGGCCAGCCTGAGATTGCAGCACCCATGTGGAGCTGGTCTGTGATGTGCACTGTATGTGGTGCCCACTGTGGGACCCAGACCACATGCAGTGCAGGTCCCAGACCAGCAGGGCCAGATGCCAGGTACAACACAGGTCGCAGGCAGGGGCAGATGGTGGGGAGGGGGGAGGTGCACTGGTGCATTTGCATCCCCCTTTGATCCCTGCTTCACCCAACATTTAATACCAACTGCCTGGCAGTGGGAGCAGCATCTCTAATCACCAGGTAGCAGTAAGAGCATCCACTGAATTCATGGCTCATTAAAATCTATCTAAATCCTTCTGAATTCATCATTCCACTCCACAGATGTTAAGGACCCTCTCTCCTTTTTAATGGTCTTTGACATTCCACCAATCAAGTGATCCTTTGTTCTGCCATCCTGCTGTATGTTTGCTCTTCCTGGTCATGTAGGATATTTGTACACAACACAGGGGCTTAATTCTCCCTAAACTGAAGCAGTGGTTTTTTAAAAACACCGTTTCAAGTTAGGGCGAAGTAAACCCCTATGTTGTGTACACTTGTGTCTACCTGATCCTTACCTGCCTCTCCAGTGGCAGGGAGGGGAGAGTGAGCTGCTGGCAGGCAGAGAGGTCCCTGAGCTGCAGGGAGGAGGGGCTGGTGCGTCCCTTCGCGGCAACCCCTCCCCCCAGGTGCCACTCGCCAGCAGGCACCTGGCTTGGGGAGTCCCGGGGTGTACCACAGCCACAGAGAGAAGGACTGGGCCCCTGTACAGCTCAGGCAGGCAGGCAGGCTCCATGGAGGGGTGGGGGAAGATCAGGCTCATCGCTTTTTTTTTCCCCTTCTGTGGAGCCTGCCTTCCTGGGATGCTGCTGGGCTGCCTGCATTGCCCCTGGGCCGCACAGATCCTAGTGCTTCCCTTTGCGGCTGTAGGGTAGGAAACTAAAACTCCTTTCAGATGTTTTACTTTGCAGTGCCCCAAAGTCATTTGCTGCCTCCCAAAGTCAGCATTACATTGCTGAATGTGCTACAGCGACTGGAATTAATGCACAATACGTCACTGAATGTGCAAACAGCAATGCCATTAAAACAGTGCAAAAGGCCTTTAACCCACTTAAAAGTGGTAACCCACTACAAATGCCGATAGATCCTATTTCACAGCCTTGCAGGCTATTTTTAACATATTTTAACATATTCCAATAAAGTTCTCTTTCTTTTTGTTTCCATCTTAAACTGAATGGTACAGACCCAGGTCCCTGGCATAGGAGTAAAGCTTCTAGTTCTCTAGTTTACCTGGAGAAAAATAGGTGGTGTGGCTCTGTGCACAGGGCCTATCCAATGTGTGCCAAGTGTGGGTCAACTCTGAGACCCAGGGGCGGCACTGGGGGGCAGATGATCATAGAAATAAAAATCATAGAAAATGAGGGCTGGAAGGGACCTCAGGAGGTCATCTAGCCCTGCAGGACCATCGCCAACTAGATCGCCCAGCCAAGGCTTTGTCTAGGCCTTAAAAACCTCCAAGGATGGAGACTTCACAACTTTTTGGGGTAGACTGTTCCAGTATTTTACTACCCTCCTTGTCAGAAAGTTTTTCCTAATATTAACCTAATCTACCCTTGATGCAACTTGAGACCATTACTCCTGTTTCTGTCATCTGCCACCGCTGAGAACAGTCTAACTCCATCTTTTTTGTAACCATCCTTCAGGTAATTGAAGGCTGCTATTAAATCCCCCCCCTTCTCTTTTCCAGATGATGGGACTCTACCAGCTGAATCTGGCCCACAAGCTGTATCTTTGACACACTGCTGGTATAGAGTACCCAAAGCATGTGAGTGTGCTTGTGCATGAACGGCTCGTGCCCCCCGTGGCTGGGGGGGGCATGGCTATGCTGGTGGCGGTGGGAGCACAGCAGTGCAGAACAGGGAGCTCCCGCAGACGCCACTGGCACTGTCGGTGGGGGGCTGGCGAGTGCCGACCATGGGTCGGTGACTACCCACAGGCACCGCCGGTAGTGTCAGCAGCGGCCAGGGGTGATCAGGGACTGGTGGTGGGGCGGCGAGCAGCAGGGGGTGCACCGCCACACACAGGGGGTGCACTTGTGCCCCCTACGCATCACCCCTGTGCATCTATCTATCTAGTAGCCAAAGCGTGTGTGTGTGTGTGTATAATAGCTAGCTAGACAGGCAGATATTATATATACACACATATGTTTTGGTTACTCTATATAGAGATAGCTAGATAGGTACATCAACTTTCCTCAGCTGAGGGAAGGCACCTAGCAGTGCTCAGAGGAGAAGGGGGTGAGGGATTGAGTTCCCTGCCCCTCAGAGCAAGCTGGGTCTGTGGCACTGAGGGGTTCACTTGGGGGAAGGGACCCCCAGAATGACATGATGCTTTTCTGGGGCGCCAGGGGCTATTGCAGGCAGGACGCCAGTGTCAAGCACCCCCTCTCTGCCACCAACCAGCCCCAGGGCAGGTACCTGGAGGCTGCCTTTGGGGTGAGCCCGAGTGCCCCGGGGCTCAGGCACCGTTCTCAGCCAGGACCCTGGGCAGAGCCTCCTGCAGGGCAGGGCAGGGCAGGGCAGGGCAGGGCAGCCTGACCCAGCCTATAGCAACCCCTGGGGGCCCCTCGCCTCTAAACCCCGATCACTGGGAGGGCGGGCTTCGGAGGTTTCCGGAGAAGCCTCTGCTTCTCTATGGAATCCCTCTGCTGGGGGCGGGCCTGTCCGGCAGTGGGCGTGTCCGGGTGCAGGGGGCGGGGCGTGGAGCGTTGCTGCACGGCGTTCGAAGCCCGCTTCCTCACCCGGGCCGCCGCCGCCGCCGGGAGCCCCTGGCCAGCACTCTCCCAAGGGGGGAAACGCGCAGCGCCCCTTGGCAACCCTCCCCGTCACAGCTCGCAGCGACCTGGCCGAGGTGAGACATGAGCTGCAGCGGGGGTGGGAGGAATTCCCCCGCCCTGCCCCGCAGTTGCAGGGGCTGTGTTCGGGAGAGCCTGGGTTTTCCCTCCGGGCCCAGCCCGGGCTGGAGGCAGGGGCTGGGCTGCCTCGCAGCTCCGCCCCTGCCCTGCAGGGTTAACAGCTGCCGGCCCTCGGCTCTGACTCACTTTGCAGCAATTGTTTCCCTCTCAGCCGCGGGCTCTGGTCGGCTAGGAGCGGAGCCCGGCGCCTCCTGTAATGTCCCTTTTCCTGGCCGCAGCACATCGCGGCCCCCCGCCCCGCCGTAAGGATGGAGACTTGGGCTCCTGCCACACCTTACATACATTACGCGATTCACTGGGGGCCGGGGTTGAATTACACTTTGACTCTTGGGGAGGGGGCGCTGCAAAAAATTTGAAAGCGGTTTATTGGAAGGAATAATCAGGAGACCCCTCCAGGTTATGATTTTCAAATCTTACAACGGGCCTTTTGTCTCTTAGGGGGGGGACTCAGCTCCCCCATAATTCCCACCCTGACTGGGGGGTTGTGCAATACATTTAGATGGACCACATGTGCCAAGCAATGAGCGCACAGCTCACAGGTCAGCCACACAGTGAATTTAAACCAGTCCCATGTGCAAAGGTACAGTCATGCAATTTGTTGGTGAACAGTGCAGTGAATTTAGGCCAGCCCCATATGTCAAATCATGATCATGCCATAAAAATGTCCAACCAGCTATAAAAACAGCCAACCGGCTCTGAATGTAATGCTTGAAAATATGTAACAGCTCCCTAGCTGGTTTCTAGGCAGCTTTCATTTGGATGCATGGCCCGGCCCTCACACAAGTCCCATGTTTTTGGAAGTATTGCATTTGGAGTATCCCTTTCTGCTTATTTGAACACTGATAGACTTGTTGCTGCATTTGCTGTGCAGATGGTAGTTTATAAGGCAGACATAGTCAGAGGCCACTCTGAGACATTCACCAGAGGCCACTCTTTCAGCCCAAAAGTCTCCCAATGCCTGACAAAGGGTGTTTGTGCCCAAAAGCTTGCAAAGAACTTTTTTCCATTTATTTAGTAGGTCTAATAAAGGATATCACATCTATCCAAATAACTTGCCTGCAAGCTGCAAACTAGGCTGCTACTTTTCTTCCTAGCGTCCTGCAAAGTCAGATAAGTTAAAGGGGCCCCACTCACATGCAGGGAAACCTTTGCAGGATTGAGGCTTGTAGAGTTAAGAGTGTGTTGATGTTTCAGTGGTTCACAATACTGTCTTGCATTTAAAGGTATGCATTTCTTTTAAAAACAACCAAAAGTAGGTCTCAGAATGAAAATATTGTACCTATAAAATGTCTGATTTCTGGTCTCAGCCAGCAACTTTACACTTCACTTTGTAGTAAAAACAAGTCAGAAGTGGGAGTCTTGCAGTAACACAAACTTGATAGTTGGGAATATGCAGTGTACATAAATAAAATCTGAATTTGACAGTTGGCCGTATGACACCTTGCCTCAGAAAAGAATATGGTTATTTTTCAGTGCAGGAAAAGCAGAAGCTATGCTCATTTTCTTCATGTAATGCAATATAAGGTTCTTAGATGGCACACAAACCCACAACTTTCTGGCATGCTGGCTGCAAAGTCTGTCTTCTGTGCCCCTATCTTGATGGTACAGTGCGGGGAGGTTGTACATATATGTAAAATATATATTTTTTTCTTAGTTGGAGTACAAGTTCTCACTAAAAGAATTGGCATTTTTTATTCTTTCATAATAGGAAGAGAATTTTTGTTCCACAGTCTTTGTTCCTTATCTTTCCCAGGTGGTGAAGGCCAGTGGCAAGTAGTAAATTACTTGCTTGTGGACATGGTCAGAGTGCCTCTTAAAGAGATGACCTTCTTTCTTCTTGAAGGAGGCATTAGTGCAGCTTTTGTTCAGAGTCATTGCTTGATTCTGGCAATTTAGCTAATGTTAATCTATGTCCCATCTTCTTTTCTTGGGTCTGATGGTGGAGAGTACTGTGGTAAGAGTTCTTGCAGTATCTCAAGATGCTGATGGATGAAGGGTGTTTGTACCCTGAAGGGTGTTTGTACCCAAAAGCTTGTAAAGAAGAAATTTTCCAATTATTTTGATTGGTCTAATAAAAGTTATCAGATTTATCCAAAGAACCTTATGTCTATGTCCTTAGACCAACACAGCTACAATGAACACTCCTGCAGTATCCTTTGACTTTCTCTACCCACGTCAGTTTGGCTATAGACTTGGCTTTGGCATGGAGACTGTACTGGCTGGCAGTCTCTTCCTGTGAGCAGTAAAGATCAGGTGGTTTGGAACTGTTAATCAACTGCCTTCTATGGCATTGATCACAAGGTATTGCTTATTCACCTGTGGGCAGTTTATTTTCCCAAGGAGCTTCCAAATGCTGTTCTGTCACCCTTCCTGTTCAATGTGCACGTTAGGCCATTAGTAGATTTGCTAAGGTGGCTTGAAGAGTGGCTTTTTCAGAAAGCTGATATACAGATGCTGCTCTCATCTAACTGCAGTGATGCGGTTCAGCACCTTGGTGTCAAATTGAGATTGTGATGAGATTTTTTGCAAGCTGGCTGAAGCTTGACTGAGGTAAAATGGAGATAACGCTGGAAGATTAGGGAAGTAATAACAAGTGCTTGAGAGAGCAGATTCACTATTAGTTACTAAGTTTTATTTCTGAAGAGTTGAGTTAGGCCCCCAGCTGCTACTTGTTAATCACTGTAGATAAAAATGAACTAGTTCACTACAACTGCAGCTGGTCAGAAGGCTCTTTTCTGGAGGGAACATTACTATTATCTAATTATGAAGCAACTAAATCGGTGGCAAAATTACTGGCAGTGTGCTACTTGTAGACTGAAGCAAAGTGCAGCACCTTGCTTGTTGAGTGAGGTGCTTTGTTGGGAACATATGGCATGTGTGCTCCAGGATCTGCAGTGGTCTCCAGGTTGATTTAAGTTGTTGTTTATATACTAAAAAGCCCTATGTGGGCTGAGACTTGCTGCTTCCCGAGTTCTAATACTGACCACACTGTGGTCAAAAGGCTCTTTTGCATTAGATTCCTTTTGTTACAGAGGAGAGGGTATTATTGGCCTGGTGTTTTCTGGGAGAGCACCTAGACTTTGGCGATTTGTTTCCCACACTTGTCTGAAACAGCTTGATTTTTAGCAACCTTCCAGGCACATTTTAACAGCACTTGCTAAGGTTCTTGGAAGGGGTGGACGGTGGTCTTCGTACAATGAAGTAAGGGTTAAGAGTAGTGTTTTGATATGTTGCTGACCAAGTTCCCCTTTGGCTGATTGTTTTAATATTACTGGTATGCTGTTGTAGTATCAATGGTGTGCTGGGTTTCCAGGAACCTTGTATTCTTACCTTTTCCAATTCTTACTTATATTGACACAACAAGTTCTGTGCTATACAAAACACAAAATAAGTACAGGCAACCCCTGCTTAGCGCTCTTAAATGGTTCCAGAAAAACCGAGTGCTAAGTGAAACTGTGCTAAGTGAAATCCATTTGCCTGTAGGAATGAATGTAAATATAGGTAATTGGTTACCACCGCTTCTTGCCGCCACCACCTCTCCCCATTAGCCTATTGGCCACTCCAGTTCCACGTGCCAGCCCAGGCCTGCATTCCTGCTGCCTCACCCTGGGCCCCTGCCAGCCCTGGTCCCAGGCACCAATGCAGGCCCTGCGCAACTGGCACTCCTGCTGCCCTGGCCCTGGTCCTCGCATTCCTGCAGATCCACCCTGGGTGCAGGCCCCCATTGGCCCTGGGCACCAGCGCAGGCCTCACACTCCTCCCCATCTCCGCTGCTTCGGCTGGTGAACTCAGGCGGTGGAGCATCCCACAGGAGCAGGGTAGATGTTTGCAGCATCCCTGCTACGTGCCAGCCATCTGTAACCCCCCCCCCGGGACGCTCCACTGCCCCACCTGTCCGTCTTCGCTAGCCGTGCCTGGCTTCCCCCCCCTCCTCCCCCCGCTCATGCCTAGCCCCCACTTGCTGCCACACACTGCACTTGCTGCCGCCGCCACTGCTGCTTCTTCCCGCTAAAACTCGCTGGTTCCACTGAGCACTATAGTGAAACTGGCTGAGCGCTCAGTGAAACCAGGTATCAATTTTAAATGAGCGTTGAAGCAAAATAGTGCTAATCAAAACCGCGTTAAGTGTGGGCTGCCTGTATGGGTTCCTCACATAAAACTGAGAGTGTTAGAGAGGCCTTTGGATCCTGATGCTGACTGCAACACTGAAGCCTGTTTCACTGTTGTAACAAGCCCTTATGTTTTCTAAGAACACCTTCTGCTCTGCCTTCTTTAAATACAGTGCCCTTAGGTAAAGGAACTTAACAGCGCCATTATGCCTAATTAAAAATCTACTCTAAAGTTTTGGCTTCAGTGGCTGTGGGTGTCAATGACTTGCATCAAATAAATTGTGTAGAAGTCAGGGTGGGGTATCAGTTTTAAAGTCTAGACTCTAAGGTACTGCCCTGCCTTCTACCTGACTTCAGACTAGCACAGGGATGGGAAAAATCCAGCCCGGGGGCTGGATGCAGCCTGCCAGGCCATTCTATCTGGCCTGCGGGGCCCCTAAAAAATTTAGAAAATTAATATTAATCTGCCCTGAGCTGCCTGTCATGCAGCCCTTGATGGCTTGCTGAAACTCAGTAAGCTGCCCTCTGCCCAAAATAATTGCCTGCCCCTGAACTACCATGACTGATTATTATCTACCCCATCAGATAAATTGGAGAGGAAGGATGGCTTTATGAGGAAGAGGCTGGATTGGGATTAGAGAGAGCAATTTTTGATCTCTCTGAGGTTTTCTGTGGGTACCCACCAGCAGCATAACAGTGGGTTGGGGAGTAGGGAATGAGCTCTTGGTGCTGCCTAAGGAGGGAGGGCACTGGAACAGAGCTAGAGGGGTACCTCATGCTCCTGGTCTGTCTCCCCACCCTCTGCAACATGCACCTTTTCCAGGCAGAACAGCACAAGTGGCACACAGTGTAGGAGTAGAGGGCCAAGGGGTGGGAATTACTTCCTTTTTTTTGCCACTGTTATTTTTGTCAAGCAGCCAGTTAAACACCAATTTTGGCCCTCTTCCTCCCCCATAGCAAAATAAAAGGAGGTAAATCCTTCTCCCCTCTTCTGTCCCTGCTCCCTTCCCACTATAGTGAACCTTTAGCTCAGGAGTGGGCAAAATGCGGCCCGGGGGCTGGATGTGGCCCACCAGGCCATTCTATCCGGCCTGTGGGGCCCCTAAAAAATGTAGATAATATTAATCTGCCCTGGGCTGCCTGTCATGTGGCCCTCGATGGCTTGCTGAAACTCAGTAAGCAGCCCTCTGCCCAAAATAATTTCCCGCCCCTGCTCTAGCTGCTGCTTCTGTCCCATGTGCTGCCACCACCTAGGATGTAGTCTTCTCTCTGTAAAATGCACATCTTCCATTTGACAGTGGAGGATGCTCATGCTTTCTGGTGTATGCAGATTGTAAACTCTGCATTAGTTGGGTGCTACACACCCAAAGATGCATTGTGCAAGGATCTTGGCTGTTCTAGTTCCTGATTTAACCATGATTGTAGTAGCTCCCAGGAGCACCAGTCATTGAAAAACTGAGGAGGGAGAGGGAAGATGGGATCCAGCTGGGATTACTACTTCCTGTAACTACCATCACAGATAGGAGCACTGAGATCAGTCATTACCACCCCTCTGCTACCTCTTGTGGGTTTGGAGGAGAGAGAAATTCTAAACCTAGGGGCAAAAGGAATTGAATCTGGTAGGAACAATTTAGGAAGTAGCATCCATTGACTCTACAACCAGGAGCAGTGGGGAAGGACCCCCATTGACAGTGGAGTCTAGGTTGGCTGCGCTCAGTGGCTGTATGTTCTAGTCCCAAACCCTTCTCTAAAGCCTTGCTGAATCAGCCTTTTCTCCCATCTTCTCTCTATGTCTGTCACCTGTCCCACGTCTTCATCCCTACTTCCTAAAGCCTGACCCTCTAAAACAGTTTTTAGTAACTTTTACAGACCTGTTGCTGTGTTATTCCCTGCTATTCCATTCCCTGACTTCCATCTCTATCCTGTCTATTTAGACTGCAAGCTCCTCTTCAGAAAACTGGTTTCTGAAAAAGCTTTCAATTGTATTAGGCCTTCCTGGCATCCTTAAATATTTACTTTAGCCATATTATGATATCAGCTTAAACAAGTGTTCAGAACTTTCCTGCCTGTGCACCAGCAGTACTGACCTAAACTTCCTTCCTAACAATTTTGCCACCAGAGAGTTATTTTTAGCTTCTTTTTTTAGATACTTTTGAGATGACTCATCAGCACTTAAAAACTGGATTCAGTGAGTTAATGATACCCCATAAAATCTACATAGGTGCTTCTATTTCTTCCATTGCTATAGTATTCAGTTACCCCACAACTTTTCAAGAAATCACCAGAATGGTCATTTGTAAGAATCTTGTGTATATATACAACTAGTTAGACAATTCTCTATAACTGTTAAAAGTTTGCACTGCTGTGTAAAACAGCTTGAAAAGTGATGTCTTATGCTATGGCAAAATCAAAACCAAGTACACTGGAAAGGTGTGTGGGAAAATACATTTTCAAATCTGCTTCATTGCAGGGCATTTTTCTGTCCTGACTAAATCCCCAGTTGGCTCTGCAGGATTAGATGTTGTGATGGCTTTAAAAAAATAGCTGCAGCTGCCTGGAGTATGATCTATGTTTGAACTCCTGTTGTGGGTTCTTTTGGTAGGGAAATTTTTGGCAGAGTGGCTTAGTGCATGCCATATGCAGCTGTGTTCAGCGCTAGTTCTGTTTCCCCATATAAGCTTTGGAACATAGATAGCTCTTTAACTGTGTTAGAAACATGTTGTAGAACACAGGCTTTTAATTGCTTTTAAACCCTGTGTGTGCTAGCATTTAAAAGCAAGTAGTCAACATTTAAATCTCTTCTAAGCAGCAAGTTATAATCTTTCCTCTTCTGCCACACCATAAAAGTCTCCCTAGCAATTGGAACATTATAGCCCATGCTATTTATTTTTCTCTTTGCACATTTAAAAGGCCCATTTTTAGAGCATTCTCTTGCAACTGCTGGTTTTTTTTATGCCAATTATTGGCAATAGTATTGGGTGGGAACTTAACTGTTTGCAGGGAAAGAAATATAAGCATCTGTAAGTATTTGTTTATATTTTTCCCAAATTGTTTTGAAAAACACAATCAAATTTAACAAACAAACCAAACCCTTGAAGCATTGAAGAGAATATGGTTTATAGAAAGTATTTCAGTAAACCACTTAAAAGAGAGTTTACTTCCTGACTTTGCTGACTGAAACTCCTGACATTTCAGAATTTCTGAAACGCAGAGGGAAAAGGAAGAAAGCTATGTCATTCAAAGCTAATGAAGAAAGATATTACTAAAGAAAAAAAGTCCTTTTGTGTGTTTGTGGTCACTTTTAAAACAGAATAAAGGTTTTCAGCTAGAATCTCCTACAGATTTCTCTGTGCATCATAGTATGTTTCTACTTAGAAATACAGGCATGTCGCATCGTATGCACATTTAACTTGTGCAAATTCAACTATATGCAGGTGGGGAGGGCGGGGCTTGAGTCTGCACGCGGTGCTGCTGCTTACCTGGAGGCCCGACCACCACCACGCTGCCAGTGGTGACTGCCTCTGCCTCCAAAACTTCCCGCTGCCGCCATGGAGCCGTGCCCGGAGCTGTGTGACTGGCCGCCTGGCGTGGTGGTGGCCGGGCGGCACGCAGCCATCCCCACCACCACCCCACGCTGCACCGCTGTCACTGGCTGCACAGCTCTAAGCGCGGCTCCATGGCGGTGGTGGGAAGTTTTGGAGGCAGAGGCAGTCACCGCTGGCACGGTAATATGCGATTTCACTATACGTTTTTTTCACCCTTACACGCAGCCTTTAGAATGTAACCCCCGCGTAAGATGCGACATGCCTGTATGTCTTGCCAAATATAAAACAAGAGAGAAACGTGATTGCAACTACAGGCAACCCCTGCTTAGCACTCTTAATTGGTTCCTGAAAAATCGAGCGTTAAGTGAAAATGAAAGTATTTGATGACCCAAGATGGCAACTGCAATTGTTTTAATGACTCAAGATGGTGATCGCGAGTGTTATAATGAAACTTGCTGAGTGCTAAGTGAAATCAGGTATCGATTTAAAATGAGCGTTATAGCAAAATAATGCTAAGCGGAACAGCATTAAGTGAGGGTTGCCTGTAGTGGTAAGTTATGGAACTATAAAATGTTAATCATTCTTTCTTAAATGAATGCAGTGTTGGATTAATTTAGGATTTACTGAAGTCAGCCATGGTTTCATGATACGAAGACTAATGTGCCATGTATATCTGTAGAGCATGTATAGCAAAGATAGTAGCTGTGCAAGCTTCTTGATTGGTGTAATGAATGTGGTGTAATGTATACCTGGGCTTGGTAAAATTAGATTTTTATCAATAAACTTTGATATCGCCTCACACCCACAGACCAACAGAAAATATTTCCATCATTAATAATTGGAATTTATAGAATGAGGACATAAGAAAAATGATGGCTGACTGAGCGTGTGATGACAGGGGAAGCAGAAGTGTGCTGACTAGTTTGGACTGCAGCTCCCAGAAACACCAGGGGACTGGGAACAAAGGAAGAGGAAATGACAAAGCAGATGAGGGAACTGCGGGCAAGTGGAGCTGGGACTGATAGCAGCTCTGCAACTCAGCTGGCAGCAGTCCTACACCCCCCCATGCCCCTAATTGTGCACAATCCTGAAAATTTAAATGGATAAAAATCTAAATAAATGCTAAAAAATAAAAATTGATGTTATCCGTCAAAATTATTCAAAAAAAAAATTCTGCCAAATCATACTGTTGGCATATACCATATTGTTGGCAAGGATTTTTTGAGCAATATCTTTTATTGGACCAACTGCATGCTCGAGATAAAGTTAGACAAACGTTTGAAGGCAGGTTGAAAAATGCCTTTCATTTGCATTTGAAAGTTTTCCTAATTTATCCCAACCATGTAGTTGGTCCAAAAAAAGTTACTACTCACAAAACCTTTGCCCCTCTCATAATTTCTGGACCATCAAGGCTACAGCATCACTCTAACACTGCTGTACCATAGTGTTTAAGATCCATGCCCTGCTTGTGGAGAAAACTTTTCTGAACCCTTCTTTGAGCCTGTACAACTAGTTTTCAGATTGCCACACCAGTTGGGTAGCAGCTTGCATAGCTTCTCCTGTTATCTCCTTAGAACTTTTCCTGACTTGTTTATACATAAGAATTTAATTTACAGTCCTAACATGCTTTTAATTGTTAAACTAGACTGTCTTTTCTACTTCTGCATTCTTCCTGTGCACAACTATTTAACCAGTAAATATCTCAGGCCTCAACTCTGACTGGGGTGCATACTGATAAGTCCTATTCATTCTAAGTTCTTGTGTCAGCACACTCTGATCTCCAGGCTCAGCTGATCCTCCAGTTTTTTTGTTTCAATTGAAACTGTGATGGTTATCTGAAGGGGACATTATCCACTACACGCTCATTTAAGTTTACTGAACAGCTCTATGATGATAACTGATCTGTTCTGGAATTAAACAGATGACCTAGAGGTCAGACCCTTATCTAACTAGTAAACCATCTATTTTTTTTTAACTTCATTTGCTGAGCCCCCACTGCTTCACACAATGCTACTGCAGCATGTCTTCAAGCCATAAATTTGTTTTATGCCTCAGTAGGGTAGGATACTAAAAATAAAGATTCATGACTGTTTTTCCTGCTGGAACTTATTTTCAAAACTTAATCATTCTCTTTCTCTTCCTGGTACTTCTGATCAGTGCTGTGAATTGTGCTTGTATTGATCCAGGTCCCATTCTGTGTCTTCATTTTTGTTTTGCTCTTACTCAAAAGCAGCTTCTTGAGAGCACATCTCAGCTTTTTATTGAATCAGTTTAAAGACTCTTGCAAAACTTCTTCCAACAGAATTACTAGTAATTGTGAAGATTTTACATGGGTTTACTCTTGAAAAATGAGACAATGAGGAAAGTGTGGTAGGTTTGGGGAATGCAAGTAGTTATGGGGTATTGACTATTGGAGGAAAATATACTCCAGGTTAAAACCATTTGCATAGACTTGGGCATAAGAGAAAGGGGAGACTTTTTGACGTATCCAAACCCAAGATTTTTTCATGATCCTTTTTGCAACGTTCTTTTATATAGCCAGCCATTTAAATTGCATGTGGGAGGAAGATGCTTGTGTCTTTCTCACTATGTCTGTCTCATGGTAACAGTGTTGGGATATGGTATCCTTTCTTTTTTAAGTAAAATACAGGAAGTACATTTCTTTATTGTTATTGGTTTTTTTCTCTCCCCAGGTCTTTCTATTCATAAGAAGGCTGTTTGATACTCTGAGGGGAATGTTCCACATTGCCACTTTGTTCCTGCTCCCTATCTACGATGATGAGGTTGAGCTGAGTGTCCTGGGAGCAGAGAAGAGAAGCTTGGACTGGCAGGCTACTGTTCCTGCTGATAGGTCTGAACAAGAGAAAGTACCCTCCAGTTAGGCACCCCAGCTGGACAAGAGAAGGAAAAGTAGGTAACTTTCAAAGAGCTGTCCATTCCTTTACTGTGTGTAGTAGCGAGGGCATAAGAGTATTTAAGGTCATGCAGCTTCTCTCCCTCCTTTCGCCATTTACATGCTATTCCAAGGTGCCTTGAGATCCTTTCAAGGGTGCTTCAGGGTGCCACTCAAATATTAGTACTGTTAGGTGTGCAAACATCACTCATCAGATAAACTCAAAGATTTCAAGTAGGAATCTATAGTGTTTAAAATGTTCTGACTTGTTGTGGTCTTTCTGAGTTCTTTGCAGTAGAAGAATTCTATGTTTCTATGAATGCTCTATTCATAGAAACATAGATAATTAAGGTTGGAAGGGACCTCAGGAGGTCTAGTCCAACCCCTTGCTCCAAGCAGGACCATCCCAACTGTATCATCCCAGTCAAGGCTTTATCTACCCAGGTCTTAAGGATGGAGATTAGGGCTGTGCGAAATTTCGGCAGCCGTTTCATTTCAGAGGTGTTCCGGGCCATGTTGGTGCCTGAAACACTGAACCCGAATTGAAACAGAAGGCTCTGAAATGTGTCGGAGGATTTTGGAGTTTTGCAGCCAGGCTTGCAGGGAAACAAAAACTAAGAAGAGGGAGGGAAGGACTGCTCTGATACTAACATCTAGGTCTCGTTTTGATTCCCCAGCTCCCTGATCACTTCCCCAGCTCTTCCTGGGGGGTGCGAGTCCCCCGATCTGTGTGCGGGGTTTCAGCAGGTTGGAGCAACAGCAGCTACTTGGCACAGCTCGTGCCGAGCACCATGAAGACTGTGGTGCTGTTGCTGGCCCCAGCCTGCAGCGGCAGCCTGTTGAAACCCTGTGTGCAGATCAGGGGGCTTGCGCCCCCTGGGAAGAGGTAGGGGAATGATCAGAGAGTTGGGTAATTAAACCAGGGGCTGAGGAATCCCTGCCGCACCACCTGGCTCCATAGGGAGCAGAGATTCTGCTGTGGTTTCCTCCCCACCACTGCCTGCCCCATGCAGCCCCAGATCTCTGTTCCCTGTGAAGCCAGGTCATGCAGCAGGGACCAGCACTGTCCTGCCACGTGACCTGGCGTGACATGGATCAGGAATCTGTATGGGGGTTTCCTCGCCTGCATGGAGTGCTGCGGCCCTTCCCATCTCCTGGATGAACCACACATGGCCCTGTCCTGTTTCCTGCTGGGGCCCCTGGCCCCAAGCCCCGCCCGGCTGGGTAGGGCTGTGCAAAGCTTGCCTTACAGACCATTCGGAACAGATTCAGCAGAGCCGAATCTCCGAAACAGATTTGGCTGAAACAAAACAGGACAGCAATCCGAAACACTGAAACAAATCACTGTCCTCCGAAACGGCCGAATCTGAAACCAAATTGAAACAGTCATTTCGCACAGCCCTAGTGGAGATCCCACAACCTTTCTGGGTGACCTGTTGCAGTGTTTTACTACCTTCCTAGTGAGAAACCTTTTCCTAATATCTAATCTAACTTCTCTTGTTGCAACTTGAGACCATTGCTCCTTATTCTGTCATTTGCCACCACTGAGATCATTGTTCTGTATTCAAAAAATGAGTGAAAACTGGGAGATGGCATTTTCCACGGAGTATCTCAAGATTATTGAGGGGCACCTCAAGTCTAGAAAGGTTGAGAACCATTCGTGGTGCTCCCCTGGGTTTCATTTCAGTTAAAAAATTGATTTGCACAGTTCAAGCACATAGGTGTAGAACTCTGACGTTGAATACTTTGGATCTTGAAATACAGAAGATCTTAGCATAAATATTGACATTAGATGCTGGCTGATTACATGCTGGCTCTAGGAAGATCTGTCTGCCCCTGCAGCTTAAAGTCCCACACAGTCAACTACCCAATGTTTTTTATTGCTCCTGGACACATGGCACCTATGTGTATTGCTTACTGCAGCGACAGTTTCCTTTTAAAACCAAAAAAGCAATGCAGTGGGACTACTTACAGGACTAAGCCCTGTGTTAATTAACCTATTTCAGAACCAGGCTCCTGCATCTTAAGTTTCTTGAGGCAGAGGCCATAGACATCACTGGGCAAACTGCCAGAATATAATTAATGATAATAATCATAATTTTCTCCTCCAGGCAAGCCATCTAGGCTGTAGGATTGATGAGTCTACTGGCATTGTTGGCACGTGGTCATTGCTGGTGACGGCACAAAACTAATGAGAAGGTTGTTTAGACTGCTGTGTAGGTTTGGTGTGGGGATAGAAAGGGCTGGCTTTGAGGAGTTATATGATATAATGAAAACAGTGATGTGTGTGTGTGTGAGAGAGAGAATGAGCCCATGGGATGAAAAAAAAAACTTTAGACAATGGGTCAGCAGCCTGTGGGTCTGCAGAGGCACTGGATTTGGCCTGTAGACCTGGGAGATTTTGACAGTGTTGCGCTGCAGACGGGCAGCAGAGGGCTTCGATAGTGTGGGGGCTTCACCTGTGTAAGGTGGTAGGAGGCTTACCCATGTCATGGCTGGGTTGCAAGGAGAAGTGTCGTGGCAGCAGCTGGGTCCTAGTACTGGCCTGTCTTAGACCTGAGCCTGCTACCACAAAAATGTTGCCCAGCACTACTTTAGAATACTAAGTGCAAAGGGATCTTGACCACCTAAACCTAATGGCAGATATGTACACAAAGATAGGTGTTCGTTCCCTTTATCACTTCCACTTCATGTTAACAAGACTCATTAGAAGCATGATACTAGGAATTGTGCTTCCTTGGGAAATTGGAGGGAGACTGCAATTTGCTCTTTGCTGCTTCCCTTGTATGATTAAAAAATTCATAGTTTCATAGTGCTTAGGGTCGGAAGGGACCTAAACAGATCATCAAGTCAGACCCCCTGCCCCAGGCAGGAACAGGTTCCACAGTTATATCACCCCAGCCAAATATCTGTCTGGCCTCCTCTTGCAGATTCCCAAGATAGGATAGGGCACCACCTCATTTGGGGTCTCCCAGCAAAATGTTCTTTCCCTCATCTTATGTCTTGAGCAAAATGTAGACTGTTCCTATAGAAGTTGAATATTCATGTCCTACATTTTATAAAGGGATATTTTGGATACTTGGATATTAAATTTAAGGATGAATGTCCTCTTCTTTTCAGATGAACTGATTGAGACTGAAGCTGCACAATGGCATCCACAGACACACAGCACACAGCAAGCAGCAGCAATGGGTAAGAATTAATTCAGTGTCACAGTGGGGACTGTTTGTTGATTTTTTTTTTATTTTTTTTTTTTTGCAGGAGGGGGCATTGGGTGGAGCAGGGGTTGGGGCATGGAGGTGGGTTAAATCTTTTAAGCTATTTTTTACCATAAATTCAGGTTTGACTTCTCTTCACTCATTTTGTGATGAGGTGAAAGTAAATTACTTTTTTTCTAAATCTACATTCATCTAAGTACATGGGTAGCTTTCATCCATGTAAGTACAGTGTAAAATAAAGTATTTGCCACCTGGTTTCATGGAGTCTTTGCTATTGATGAAACAGCAATGTCCACTAGTGCTGCAGGGTTGGTGAATAGGATAAGGTGCTCTTAAAGTATGTACAATACTTGGTCCTTCTTCCAGTCAGCTCTGCCATTCTGATAAGCAGCTCGGCTAGAGGCTTTCCATGCCATTTCCCTTTTTTTTTCCCCATGCTGCATTAAAAACTTCCACACTGCTGACCGAATCCCGTTTTCCCCCTCTCTTTCCTTTGATACCCTCGGGTTAACCCAGTGTGGGCTGGGGCAATAATTTGGACCCCCAACCCTCCTATCAGGTTTGGGGTATGCACTTTCATTAGAATAGGTAACCATATAATTCAGTGTGTCATTAAGCTTTTCTCTGAACTGGGTGGCTGCAATCGCCCCCCCTTGACGTCCAATTAACCTCTCTGCATCCTGAGCCCGGGCTAGGACTTGTCCCAGCACATATCTGACGGTCTCTCAGAGCGGCCCCATCAGTCCAATTCTGGACTGATGCATGCCTTCCTGTACCTCCTTCCAAAATCCAGGACGGTAATCTATACTTCTGATGTCTGTTTCTTCTCCTTGTCTAGGGGTAGAACCGTCCCTGACAGCAATCCCAACATAACACACCGGATCACATAGTCCCTAACAGGTTCCCCAGGTGTCTGGTAGCTAGCCCCAAACTGCGCCTTAAATGTCTTTCTCCCCAAACTGATCCCCAAACCCACTATGCTCCGGAGAATATTGTCTCCCCCAAAGCTGTCCTCCTGATCCATAGCTGCCTGAATCTCTGGGGTGGCACAAGCCCTTAGTAGGCAGTGCCATTCCCGGACACTCAGGGTTTCACACTCCACTACGTTGAGGGATTTCTGCAACCACTGTCCCAAATTCCTAATGTTAGCAGATCCCAGGGTCTTGCCCAGGGCTGCTAGATCAGCTCCACTGAGGGGGACCCTTACCTGTGTGGTTTCCGTGGGTTTTCCCTGAGCATCCCGAGTGACTGAGGTCCACGTGATTGCACTCACCTCAGGCACCAGGGTCCTCTCCTGATCTGACCTCTGGATCTCCCCACATCTCCCTACCCCAAATCTCTCCCGGATTGAAGGGGATGTCTGGATCCCTGGCTTGGTCTCCCCGGATGACAGCTGCTACTTGCAGGCTGCGCTCCTGGAGTTCCTTTTTCAAACGGTTAATGGTATTTAGACAGGGGCCATGGTTGGCCTTGGCTCCCTTCTCGGCTTGGTCTTTAACCATTGTCTTTACCAATTTTTGCAAGGCTTCTCGGCTAGCCTTTTCTTGGTCCAATAATTCCAATTGTCAGGCATTGTCTTGATTTATTTTTCTCAATTGCTCATTTTCATTTTCCAAGTTTCGAGACAGCCCCTTTAGAGTCTGATTACTGGTTTCCAATTGGACACATCTGTCTTTTAGAATTTGGATTAGCTCCTCCTTTTCCTCAATTTCAGAGGTTCGCTGAGCTTTTTCCTCAACTGCTGTTTTTACAGCATGCCATGTTAGTCAGACCAAGGCATTGTGTTGCCTTTGAACCGAGGGTTTTTCACAAAGGCAACATCTTTCAAATTGGGCTTCAGTGTCCCCTGCGGAAAAGCCTGAGGTGCACACATCCTCCCTCCATGGGCTGGGTCCACCCTTCAGAATCTCCCTATGGAGAGGGGAAATTTCCTCCCTCCGTACCCAGTTATCTTCTTGGCCTCCTACTCCAACCTTGGGGTTTTTTTCTAAACATAGACGTTTTCCTCAACATGCCTCAAGCCTGTCAGTTTTCTTGAGCCCTCGCGCTCCCAGCCGACTCTGCCCCTGCCCCTGCAGTTCTACAACCAAATCCCTTCCTTGGGATATGTCCACCCCCTTAGGTGACAACTAAATCCAGACCCTCCTTGGGTCTGCCCACCACCTTGGGTGAGTCTAAATCCTAGTCCACCCCCTTGGGTGACTATTGCCCACCCACCTCCGTGGACGTGGGTTCTATCTGGAGACACGGTCTCCCCAATTACCAATCCACTAATAATCCTAGAATAGTACCTGCATTCTCCACCAAATAATGTTGGCTACAAATGTCCAACTCGGGATCCTTAAAATTCTGGTTTATTAGGCAGATTGAGGTACTATAATAAGTTAAATCATAAACCTTGGGGCTGGTCCCCACCCACACACAGTAGCAAGCTACAAGAGTCAGGTATACCTATCCCACAGGCGTTGGAGTCTGCCGTTGATGGCCAGTCGAGGCTTCTTCCAGTGTGGTGTTATCCTCCAGAAGGGGATCCCCGGCTGGTCCTTCTGGCTGGACAAGTCGGGTGCTGGTCAAGTTGGAGATCAAGAGAGCACCGCTGAGGGTCACTTTTCACTGCATTTTTATCTATTCTTGGCAGACTTTGGTGACTCCCCAGTTTTCAGGTTTGCCCAATCTAGGGGTTGTTGACCCTCGTGGGACTTCCCCCTCAGTGGCTACTGGATGGCATCTGTCAGCCCCAAGGGTCATCTGCATGTACGCGCAGGTTTGGGAGTCCATTGATGAATTTTGAATAGGGCTCTGGGAGCAGTCGATCTGGAGATATTCAGCCCAAAAGTTGGTCCCCGGCGTTGATTAACTCAGACCAGGGTTTCTAGCCCTTGAACAGTGACGTTTAGAGATTTCCTGGTTGCTACATTTTCTTCTATTGATTTCTTCCGTTGGTTGAGCTGAGGTTTTCCTAGGTGTTAATGGCTGCCTGCTACTGTGTTAACGCATTCAGTCACTGATTCACTCGCTCAGGAGCCTGCCTGATACAGGGAAGCGGCAGTTTGACTCCTGCCCTTGTTACCATTGTTACAATGTATAACTTACTTCTGAAACTAAACACATTTAGTTGAAAGTTGAAAGGTGAGGAGTGTAAAATATAAGATACAAAAGTAATGCCATGGCACACAAATAAATAAAAATACCAAAATACAAGGGGAGATACAAAATGCACACGTACAAATTTTAAAACACAATTCCTTATCTTGAAGTGAAAGAAAGAGGAAGGAAGAAAAGGTAGAAGAGGAAAAACATATCCAAGGAGGGGAGAGCAACTGCAGGCAAGAGGAAAAGGGGGGTTTTCTGCTACAGTGGTGATAAAAATTAAAGGCCCCCCACAACCCCTCCCAGTGTTGCTGCTGCCCTGCATTCCCCCCTCCCCCCCCATAGCCTCAACAGCCCTCCTGATGCCCCTCGCAACAGCCCCCCCAGACCCACAGACACCCACCCCAACAGGTAAGTGTGTGTGGGGGAAGGTGCAGGGCAGGGCAGGATGGGGGGAAGGGAAGGTGCTGGAGTGTGCTCCTGTGCCCACTCCCAGGAGCAGGGCTGGGGGGTGACGGCAGGGGTGCTACACTGTGGGCCACACACATGCCGGCTGGCCAGCCTGACAGGAGGTTTGCACATGGAGGCTGCCACTGCAGCTCTGCTACTGCACCCTGCGCTACCATCCCACAGCCACGTGAATGGCTTTGTGGGCAAGTGGCGCAGGGTGCGGCAGCAGCAGTGTGGTGGTAACCAGCATGTGCAGGCCACATATGTGCTGCCCAGCCGGGGGTGAAACGGGGGCTTGCATTCAGTGGCATGCCCCACAACCAGCTGCATGGCTCTGCAGTGGCATCTGCATGCAGGGTGGGGGGGTTTTCCGGGCAAGCACTGCCACCATGGAGCCATGCCCTATGCCCCTAGATCCTAGAGGTAAGTGGGGCTTGGGGGCTGTGGGGCAGGGCTGGGGAAGATGGTTTGGGGGCTGAGGGAATGGGGGTGCTGCTGGCCCCAGGCAGCACATCGCAGCTGGGAGCAGGGCCAAGGGGTGAGGGCAAGGGTGCCCCTCTGCAGGGGGCTTTGCAGGCAAGTGATGCGGGGCATAGTGTGGTGGTGCCCGCCATGTGCAGGCCGCACACATGTCACCCAGTTGGCTGCCCAGGGGAGGGGGAGATGGAGGCTGGCATGTAACTAGAACACAGCTCCGTGGCCGGCTCTGCAGCTGCGATGAGGAATTGGGGGGTGGGAGGGCTTGGGCTTGCACACCACGCTGCCGCTTACCTGGAGGCCCGTTATGGCGGTGACGGCCACTGCCTCCAAAACCTCCTGCTGCCGCCACAGAGCTCTGCCCAGAGCTGTGCGGCCGGCCACTGGGCGGCAGTGTGGTGGTGGCTGGGTGGCATGCAGCCATCCCCACTACCACCCTGCGCCACGCCCTTGCCTCCGGCTGCACAGTTCTGAGCATGGCGCCACAGCAGCAGTGGGAGGTTTTGGAGGCAGAGGCAGTCACTGCTGGCATGGGCGACCGCTGTTTACAAAACCTCCTGCTGCTGCAGAGCCATACTTGGAGCTGTGCGGCCGGAGGCAGCGGTGCGGTGGTGGAGCTGGGAATGGCTGTGTGCTGCCTGGTCACCACCTCCCTGTGCTTCGCCGCAGCCACCAGCCGCACTGCTCCAAACATGGCTCCGCGGCAGCGGGAGGTTTTGGAGGCAGAAACAGTCACCGCTGGCATGGGCAGCCCCACAGGCAAGAGGCAGCAGCTGCCCGTGCCAGCGGTGACTGCCTCTGCCTCCAAAACTTCCCACTGCCACCACGGAGCCATGCTTGGAGCTGTGCGGCCGGCGGCAACAGCGCAGGGTGGTGATGGGAATGGCTGCGTGCCACCTGGCCACCACCATGCTGCTGCTGCTGCCCGGTGACTGGCCACACAGCTCCGGGCAGAGCTCCGCTGCGGCAGTGGGAGGTTTTGGAGGCAGCGGCCATCGCCGCCATAACAGGCCTCCAGGTAAGCAGCAGCGCCGTGTGCAAGCCCAAGCCACCCCCACCTGCACCTCCATCCCTTGCCACAGCTGTGCTCTGGCTGAATGCCAGTCTCCCTCCCCCTCCCATGGGCAGGCTGCTGGGTGATGTGTATGGCCCGCATGTGGCGGGCACCACCACACTGTGCCCTGTATCGCTTGCCCGCGAAGCCCCCCACAGAGGGACACCCCTGCCCTGCCCTCACCCCCTGGCCCCGCTCCCAGCTGCAATGTGCCGCATGGGACCAGCAGCACTCCCCACTCCCTCAGCCCCCAACCATCTTCCCCAGCCCTGCCCCACAGCCCCACTGACCTCCATGCTCTAGGGGCGAAGGGCGAGTCTGAGCCTGAGCCTGGTCTTGGCTGCCTCAGAGGCTTAGACCCCACGCTTCCCCCTCTCCCTCCGCCTCCGGACAGGGATGGGGGTTTCCCGCCCTTTTTGCAATTGGCTCCTGCAGGCTGGAGCTGTGCCAGCCTGCGAGAGCTCTTTGCAAAAGTGGAGAATCCGCAGATTTCTCTGCTAAGAAGAGAAATGTCGGAGAAATTATTTGCTTAAGCTCCCAACCTGGAAAGGGAACACTTGTGAATACTCCTGACCCCAACGGGGCTCGTTTCCCAGCTGAGACTCAAATAAGCAGGAGACGAGGATGTGGTCTTTCTAGTTTATTCAGCCGAAGGTCCCCTGACCTTAGAAAGGCAGAGGGGCCCCGGTTGCACTCTCACACACGTATTTATATTCTCTGGTTACATGAGATTTTCGCGTGCGCAAAGCTTTAGCAGAAAATTACTAGTACTGCGTAACTCTTCTTTCACCTGCAGCGTAAGCTCCAATCAAAATAAAGTTTTACCAAATAAGGCACAGGTCTGCTGTTAAGCTTGTCTATCATGCTTAGTTACTATGGGGGAAGTTGTGGGCCCCTGAAGGTACAAGCTGTGCTTCCCATATTGCTAAAGGAAACCCCTTTCTCTGCGCACAATTTCTAACAATCCCCCCTTATGGCCAAAGGCCTATAGCCTGCTGGCCATTTCCCAGGTTTGCATGACATTGAGATTAATTACTTTTTGCGTAACGCAAACTACACATGCTTTAATTACAGCAATTACTAAAATAATAACTAAGAAAATTCCTAGTCCCCACAAAATGTATTCTAAGATATACCTTCCCCACATTTCTAGACTTGAGGCGATCCATTCCATTACTGACTAACTTTGCAAAGAGTTTACCTGTCGTGCTGTGTCTCAAATTGTTTTTACTACGGCAGTTATATTGTTAGTGTGGTCAGGAACGTAGGTGCAGCAGGGTTCTCCTGTGATTAAAGCACATACCCCTCCTTCTCTAGCTAACAAATAGTCTAATGCTAGGCGATTTTCTAAAGTTATAGCACAGTTGGCAGAAGCCTGTCCTTGCAATAATTCAATGCTCTCTGCTGTGCTATTGGCAACAAGCTCCAATGCATGTGCTAGTTGGCTGATGTGGTGATTTAAATAGAAATTTCCAAAGAAAGGAGCCGAGACACCTATGAAATGGGCTACACCTTGCCAAAAGCTATTCCAATCCCGTTTTTGTTGTTTTGGCCAGACGATTGGTAGTTCTGTATGGGTAGTGATAGCCCCAGGCTCAAGGAAGGCTCCTCCAAAAGTACATTGCCCTGCCCAAAGCTGTGGTAGGCTGGTATAGGCTTTGGTAGCACAAATAATAAAATGTCCTGTCAAAGCATAATTCTGGGGGTGAGGGTTTTCAGGGCAATAGATTGAGCTACTTTGGGAAGTACGGCTATCAACATATGAACAGTCCGTTTTTGTGCAAGGGCCATGTATGCAAGAAAGGGCGCAGTTATGGCTCCAAGTTCAAGTTTTATTAGAAGTGGAACATCCTATGGAACCTTCCATAAACCCGCCATACATAAGGAAGCTATAAGGAGCTGCAGGGGGCAGAGACATTCCAGGGGAGGTACCCTTTTCTTTCAGCTTCCTTGGCCCCTACCGCAGTATTGTTTGGCCATATTAGGTGTGTGGCGTTAATGGTTAGTTTACAACCTGGCTGCCATCCTAAAAGTCTCTTTCCTTTTCCACGAGGATTTTCCCAACACACTTGGGCCGATAACATGACATCTGAGAGCACTACTTCTTTAAAGTGAGGGTTACTTTGCCAGGTACTCACTCCAATCCTATCTGTATTAGCCCATTCTGGACTAGAGAAGTTTCCTTCCCAGGGGATTAAAGGATAGGGTGGAAAGTTAGTGGAAGGGGCTGTTTGCCACATATCCAGCAATCAGATAAATTTAGGGCCTGTGCTATGGCTATAGTGGAAATCAGGTAACTATTATCTTTCCACTGACTTTCCTGTTCTGTATTACTTTCTCACCAATAGGCGTTTGTCCTATGCGCCCCGAGCAATAATCCTGTCAGGATAACTCATTGAAATGTCTTTATTAACTTATAATTTCCCCTGCTTCCACAGTGAAATACAAACACAAAATATGACAAGAAAGGTAATACAAAGCAATCTTAAAAACACATATATTAAATGTTCTTGCATTCCTGTTAAGGAGTCTGGACAGTCCACGATTCTTCAATTCTTTTTAGCCACAGGGGCGGAACAGAGGTTGGTTGGTCATGACTTGCCAATGTCTCGTTTTCAGAACTGGGTTCGGTGCCAGGTTTGAGGTGACTGTGATGAATCCAGCTTTTTTTTCTCGGCAATTTTCACAGCAATGTGCGTAGTAAGGAGAACTTGATATGGACCTTCCCAGACTGGAGCCAAGGCGTTTGTTTTTTTTTTGCCGATGTTGTTTTACTCAAACTTAGCTTCCTGGTTGATAGGGGTGAAGATTACAGTCTAAAGGTACTGATTGAGCTAAAGCAGCTGACCTGTGTAAACACTGGAGAGACTCCTGTAAGGATAAAACATAACTAGTTAAAGCTTCATCTCTGCCGAGTAGACTAACATACGGATTTTTCCATTTTTTATATATAATAAGAGCGTGACTAAACAACAACTCATAGGGAGACAGGTTAAGAGGTTGCTTGGGTTTAGTTTTTATAGCAAACAGCAGTATTGGTAATGCATCTGGCCACTTTAATTTGGTTTGGGAGCAGATCTTTCCTAAAAGGGATTTTATACTCTGATTCATACGCTCTACCTGACCCGAGGACTGGGAGTGATATGGTGTGTGGAAGAGTGCTGTTATTTCAAGGACTCTATGGAAACTGTTTTAAAAGAAGTCTACAAAGTGAGTTCCTCGGTCAGAGTTTCTCTCTTCTGGAATGCCGAAACGTGGAATTATTTCTCTTAATAAGTGTTTAACTACTGCCACTGAATCCGCTTTTCGAGTGGGGAAAGCTTCTGGCCATCCTGTTAGTTGATCTACTACTACTAGACAGTGCTTGAAATTTTCAGCCTTGGGCAAATCCATGTAGTCAATTTGAAGTTTTTCAAAGGGTAAATATGCCCATGGTCGGGCCCCTTGTAGTTTTTGTGCCCCCCGTACTTGTTGAAGGCGCTGCACTCCAAACGTTGCAAAGTTATTCGAGCAGCTTTTAAATGTATACCTGGGGCAAACCAGGTGGATAGGACCTGTTCTGCTATTTCTCCTTTTCCCCGAGTGGCTGTATCTGTGGTCATCCTGAGCCAGAGTTTGGAGTAAGGTGCGAGGAGCAATTGGTCTGCCGTCTGTCACACGCCACACTCCATCCTTTCCTTTGCACAGCTTGCCACTTTTGGGTCCACGTGGAAATTTCATCTGCTGGGACTTTGTCATAAACAACAGACAAGGGTGGAAGAACAACTTGAGATGTGAGGAGGCTTTCTTTAGTCTGTAGTGCAGCGACTCTAGGGCAGCATCTGCAAGATGGTTTCCTTTAGCAATTTCGGAGTCCTCTCTGGAATGTCCGGGACAATGTATTACTGCTATTTCAGCCGGTAACATGATAGCCTTTAGCAGTTCTTGGACTTCAGTAGCATTACTGATTGTATAACCAGAGGACGTGATAAAACCTCTTTGTCACCACAACTGTCCTATCGCATGACAGATCCCAAAAGCATATTTAGAGTCAGTATAGATAGTGACCCGGGAGGCTGTGGCCAATTCGCATGCACATCGGAGTGCCACTAGCTCAGCGGCCTGGGCGCTGGTCCCTGCTGGCAGAGGTTGCGCTTTTCATACCCAATGATGGATAACAACTGCATATCCTGCATGCTGAATTCCTTCTCGAACGAATGAAAAGCCATCAGTGAAAAACACATAATCAGGATTACTTAAGGGGACGTCTAATAAATCAGAACAAGGTTTCTCTTGGGCCTCTACCAACTGACAGCAGTCGTGATGAGGGTCCCCATCCTCAGGATTTGGAAGTAAAGTGGCTGGATTTAGAACTGTACATCACTGAAGTTACACATTTTCTGCTGCTAACAGCAGTACCTCATATCTGTTCAGACGCTGGTTAGAAAAATGTTGGGTGTTGTGTTGTAATAGGAGAGCTTCTACCGCATGAGGCACTTGAACCACAAGAGGTTGTCCTAACACTCTGAGACAGAGAACTGCTGCCCTTGCTACAGGATCTAGCTGAGCAGAGTAGTATGCTATGGGACGGTTGGAAATTTCCCACGGCTGAGTTAAGACACATGAAGCAATGCCTCGATTCTCAGGAGTGAATAAGGTAAAGGGTCCTATCTGCACTTGCGTCTCAGCACCACGGGGCACTCGCATAGATTTCCCAGTTACTCCCATAATTTTTTTAGTTCCTGAGACCACAATTCCCGCCCTTTTTGGAGATACTCCTAGTGAGGATAAATCTGCTCCCGTATCTATAAGACACTTATAAATTTTTTCCTGCTACTTAAAGTGGGACATAAGGGGATGAAGGGGCACAGGTATACTCAAAAGATGAAGATTCCCCAGATACATCATGTGGAAGAGCCCCCCCTCATTTCATTGGGAGTCATCTATGTCCTGTTGCAAGCCTTGGATCCAGGGATCTGTAGGATCGGTACTTGCAGCCCGGTTATTTCCCTGGGTTCCCCCCTTTCTTCCTTCGTAAGGGGGTGTCCCCTAGGGCGGTTCAGGCACTCTCGTTTCCAATGCCCCATTTGTTTGCAATAATTACACATATCATCGGGGGCCAATTCCCTTGGGGTATTAGGCCTCCCTTGGTACTCCCTATAACTTTCTCTGCCTCTTCCTCTTTTCTTCAACTGGAACTGAGAGCTGAAAACAGCAGCCAAAAATTTAGCTTCTTGTTGTTTCATTGCTAATTTTTTTTCAGCTTTTTTTTGAACTTCCGGTCTCCGATCAAAGGCGTGATTAGCTAAGTCTACTAATTGTTGTATAGTTTTCGTGTTTCAATCAGGGTTATATTTGACTATGTATTTTTTTTTAATATCTGTTACACAACCCCCTACAAAAGTGGATGTTACAATGGTTTAATTTTGCAGAGCTGGTATGTTGAAACTTCCTCCATGGATTGCAGTGGCTTTCAGCAGCCTGCTGTAGAAATCTTTCAGATGCTTGTTCGGACCTTGTACCACAGAAGTTACCTTGGTCCAGTCAGTAGTTTTGCATCCTGCCCTGTTTATTCTTTCTAACAAGGTTTGTCTAGCTAATTGTAGTCTTTCTTTTTCGTGATTATCTCCATTTATTTCTCAATATGGGATACCAATAATCCATTTGTCAAGGATGGGGTTCCTCCAGGATCCCCTTCAGGTACCTTAACTTATCAACACTGAGGGATCCCAACACTGGCCACTGGAGGTCAGGGTTCTCATAAGTATAGCCAAGCCAGACACTAGTGCATAAGGCTATAGCACGCTTCTTACTCAATTGGCCATGTCCAGATAACTTATTCCAGTTACTTAACAATTTTCCAAGAGGACTCCTGGCGGGAATTGACTGTTTCTGTCCTATCGTCACTCTTGGCGGATGTCCCTTTTCCCAGATAACCTGGTACACTATAAATCTCCCCAAGGACCCTGCTTTCTTGGCTACCCTAGACCTAACCAATCTAGAAAGGCAGGTTCTAGGATGCCTCAAATAGGTTGGAGGACTTATCCAGTTAGAAGGTCAGAGACAAAGACGGTTCCTCAGTGCGCGAATGAAGACATAAAACGCGCCACACAGATTTATCGGCTCAAAAGAGTCAAACGGGCAATTAACTAAAATTGCCTGTGTGCCCAGGTTTGAGGAACCGGAGAGCAGACTGGCTTATAACACATTAGACAAAACACACAACAGATAAAAGACCACACCATGCCAATAAAATTGAAGGAGTCACCTTATCATCCCGCCGTGTCTGCAGCCTCAACCCAAGATTCCCATGGTGAACTCACCTCTGTTATGGCCAGCGGGGGGTTGGGTTCAGGCGGCAGCGGCGACATGACGAGCTGGGTGCTCCTGCCTGGCTTGCCAAATTTGTCAGAGAAATTATTCGCTTAAGCTCCCAACCTGGAAAGGGAACACCTGCGAATGCTCCTGACCCCAGTAGGGCTCGTTTCCCAGCTGAGACTCAAATAAGCAGGAGACGAGGGTGTGGTCTTTCCAGTTTATTCGGCCGAAGGTCCCCCGACCTTAGAAAGGCAGAGGGGCCCTGGTTGCGCGCTCACACATGTATTTATATTCTCTGGTTACATGAGATTTTCGCATGCGCAAAGCTTTAGCAGAAAATTACTAGTACTGCGTAACTCTTCTTTCACCTTCAGCGTAAGCTCCAACCAAAATAAAGTTTTAAAAAGTTTTACCAAATAAGGCACAGGTCTGCCGTTAAGCTTGTCTATCATGCTTAGTTACTATGGGGGAAGTTGTGGGCCCCTGAAGGTACAGGCTGTGCTTCCCGTATTGCTAAAGGAAACCCCTTTCTCTGCACACAATTTCTAACAGAAATCCTCATTTTCTCCAATAAAAACGGAATCCATGGTTTTCTCCGGTTTTCCATGGGAAACGGAAAACCCAGATCCCTGGCCATGACTCATGAGTAACTGTGTGTGATTCATGGGGAATTTTCTTTTTGTACTGCAGCAATTCTTCACATGGTATCCAGGTGGCTCTTTCAAAAGTACAATATATCTCTCTGGAGGAGTGTCCTTGTTGAGTGAAAGACCTTTTCAGATTTGTGAGGTGATGATCCTGGGTGTTCTTAGTGCAAATTCAGTGGTATTGGACGGCTTGGCTGTATATTATAGCTTTCTTGTATGGCTGTGCGAAACGGCACCATTTTGTTTCAACTTCCATTTTGCTGTTTTGAAGGGACAGTGTTTCGTTTCGCTGTTTCGAAGCACTGTTCCATTTCATTTCTTTGAAACTGTTTCTCTGTTTTGACATGTTTCAATGTTTTGCCCATAGGCTATATTGGGGGATCATGAAAATGCCTATAACTTTGTCATTTCGTGCCTGATTAGGATGACACTTTCAGGTATGGTGGCCCCTTCTGAGGGCATGAAGCCTGTCAAGTTTAAAGGAGATAGGTGCAGGGGTTTCTGGGAAACTGCACCTCAAACAGTTCAAAGCAAAACTCGTTTCGCTTGCTGGCAGTGGCAGCATGCTATCATCCTGCGCACAGATTCGGGGTCTGCACCCCCCTGGGAGGGTTGCAGGGCTGTGCCAGACTCCTCCTGGGGGGCACAGGCCCCTGGATCTGCATGCAGGATAACAGGAAGCTGCTGCTGCTGGCTGGGACCGACACTCACTGCAGCCTCCAAGTGCCAGGAAGACTGGTGCTGCCACTGGCCCCAGCCAGCAGCGGCAGAATACTGTCATTCCACGTGCAGATCCATGAGCCCGCAGCCCCCAGAGGAGTCTAGCACAGCTCTGCGGCCATCCTGGGGTGTGCGGTCCCCAGGATCTGTGCATGGAGTTTCAGCGGGCTGCTGCTGCTGGCTGGGGAAATAGCCCAGAGCCACCACCATCGCCAGCTGGGGCCTGCACCTCCTGGGAAGAGCTGGGGGAAGCAATCAGAGAGATGGAAGAAAGCTCGGGGAACTGGCTTCCACTTTGATTCCCCCAGCTCTTCCTGTGGGGCTCAGGCCCCCAGATCTGCACATGGGGTTTCAGCACGTTGCCGCTGCACAGCCGTACTTTCTTGGTGTGTTTAGGGTGATTGCTGGCAATTTAAATAACCAGGAGAAAACCCTCATTTAAATCACTGATTGGATCAAGCTTCCCACTGATACTTCTTCACATATTTCTTAAACAATGGTGCAGATCTGATCACTAAAACATGTTAATTTACAACTCAATATGGCATTTTACAACATCTGTCCTTTAAACTTTTTTTTTTAATTTTCAAATTTTATTAACTCTAACAGACAAGTCATCACAGCACTAAATGTACACTGTCCTTAAAACTTCTACAACTAGATCTCATCTTCCCCACTCCCACTGTCATTTTTATTTATAGACTGAAACAGAAATACGCGTTTTCCTGCTTTTTCAACTCCCAGTCAATTTCTTAGCTTTGAGTGAATAATACCAAATGATGAAAATATTCTCTCTGTGCCTGCAGAGGAAGCTACTGCTGTGAAAAGTTGGCTTAGCAACTGAAGGAACTCTGTTTCAAGGTGCCTGGCTAATGATTTCCACCAATACAGGGGAGTGACTTTGATCAAAACATCATCAGTAAACATGTACTGTTTAAATGGTTCCTCTCCAGCCCTGAAATTTATTATGACTGGCATAACTGAGGAGTGATTTTGAGATGCCCATGCCATGGCAGCATCATCTTCTTCAGAAGTTAGACATCTACTTTTATTTCTGGGGTTGAGAATGTTCACAAGAAAATGAGGTGGAGTTAGTGCTTGATCCAATCACTTCTTATTGCCAGCAGTTTAACTTGCTGGTTAGGTATTTCTTTCTTCAATGTCTGTTGAAGCGCTGTCCAAATTTTGACAGCATCAAAATGTGCAGCAACAATGTCTCTGAAGTTTGCTTAAAGCTATGGATATAGGCTTCAGTATACTGAGTATATCTTCTACAGTCCTCTTAATCCAATGTTAGATACTTTGAATGAGATACTTCCATCCATTTTTTCATGGTTTTCTTCACAAAATTTTATGCGAATGGGCCAGTTCTTAATAAATTGTTCAAAACAATCAACCGCAGAATTCCATCAAACATCTCGAGGGAGAATTAGTTGGGATCCTCCTGCTCTCTTCAGTGAAGCTGAAGCAAAATGGTTGTTACGGAAGTATTTTGCGACTTCAGCAACATTTTCTTTTATTCCTGGAGAAGTACTTAGGTCTTTGGCTAAAGGATGCATTAATCGGGCACTGCAGCCATATGTTATTAAGGAGCATCCTTCTGTATCTTCTTTCAAAGATTCATAGATTCATAGATGTTAGGGTCAGAAGGGACCTCAATAGATCATCGAGTCCGACCCCCTGCATAAGCAGAAAAGAGTGCTGGGTCTAGATGACCCTGGCTAGATACTCATCTAACCTCCTCTTGAAGACCCCCAGGGTAGGGGAGAGCACCACCTCCCTTGGGAGCCCGTTCCAGACCTTGGCCACTCGAACTGTGAAGAAGTTCTTCCTAATGTCCAATCTAAATCTGCTTTCTGCTAGCTTGTGGCCATTGTTTCTTGTAACCCCCGGGGGCGCCTTGGTGAATAAATACTCACCAATTCCCTTCTGTGCCCCCGTGATGAACTTAAAGGCAGCCACAAGGTCGCCTCTCAACCTTCTCTTGCGGAGGCTGAAAAGGTCCAGTTTCTCTAGTCTCTCCTCGTAGGGCTTGGTCTGCAGGCCCTTGACCATACGAGCTGCCCTTCTCTGGACCCTCTCCAGGTTTTCCGCATCCTTCTTGAAGTGTGGTGCCCAGAATTGCACGCAGTACTCCAACTGCGGTCTGACCAGCGCCCTATAGAGGGGAAGTATCACCTCCTTGGACCTATTTGTCATGCATCTGCTGATGCACGATAAAGTGCTATTGGCTTTTCTGATGGCTTCGTCACACTGCCGGCTCATGTTCATCTTGGAGTCCACTAGGACTCCAAGATCCCTTTCCACCTCTGTGCCACCCAGCAGGTCATTCCCTAGGCTGTAGGTGTGCTGGACATTTTTCCTCCCTAGGTGCAGCACTTTGCATTTCTCCTTGTTGAACTGCATCCTGTTGTTTTCTGCCCACTTGTCCAACCTATCCAGGTCTGCCTGCAGCTGTTCCCTGCCGTCCGGCGTGTCCACTTCTCCCCATAGCTTTGTGTCATCTGCAAACTTGGACAGAGTACATTTGACTCCCTCGTCCAAGTCACTGATGAAGACATTAAAGAGTATCGGTCCAAGGACCGAGCCCTGCGGGACCCCACTGCCCACACCCTTCCAGGTTGAGACCGACCCATCCACCACGACTCTTTGGGTGCGACCCTCTAGCCAATTCGCCACCCACCGGACTGTGCAGTCATCCACATCGCAGCCTCTTAACTTGTTCACCAGTATGGGGTGGGATACCGTATCGAAGGCCTTCCTGAAGTCTAAGTATATGACATCCACCCCTCCTCCTGTGTCCAGGTGTTTCGTAACCTGGTCATAGAAGGAGACTAGATTGGTCAGGCACAATCTGCCTGCCACAAACCCGTGCTGGTTTCCCCTCAGCATAATTTGCCCTGCCGGGCTCTCACAAATGTAAGCCTTGATAATTTTTTCAAAGACTTTGCCAAGGATGGAGGTGAGACTGACTGGCCTATAGTTGCCCGGGTCCTCCTTCCTCCCCTTCTTGAAAATGGGGACCACGTTAGCCCTTTTCCAGTCCTCTGGGACTTGGTCCGTGCGCCACAAGCGTTGGAATATTCCCGCCAGTGGCTCTGCAATGATGTCGGCCAGTGCCTTCAGCACCCTCGGATGGAGCCCATCCGGGCCTGCCGACTTAAAGGCATCCAGTTCTTCCAGATGACTCTGCACCACCTCAGGATCTACGTATGGAAGTCTGGCGCCTTGCTGCTGCCTCTCTACAACCCCAGTGAGAGACTTGTGCCCCTCACTTAGGAACACTGAGGCAAAGAACTCGTTGAGGAGTTCAGCCTTGTCCCCCCTGTCTTGTCACCAATTGTTTCTGCCCATTTAGCAGAGGTCCTATTCCTCCCTGGGCCTTCCTTTTACTCCCAATATATCTAAAAAACAATTTCTTGTTGTCTTTTACTTGGGTTGCCATCCTCAGCTCCATGGTAGCTTTGGCCCGCCTAACTGCCTCCCTACAAGCACGAGCAGAGGAGGTATATTCATCTGTAGTGATCTCACCCTGTTTCCACTTTTTATGTGCTCCCCTTTTGGCCCTTAGGCTGCCCTGGATTTCTCTGGTCAGCCATGGAAGCCTCCTGGCCCCTTTCCCTTTTTTGCCTCGCTCGGGGATCGTCTTGCTTTGTGCCCGAAAGATCGTTTCCTTAAGGCACAGCCACCCTTCTTGGGCTCCTATCCCTTCAAAACTCCTACTCTGCAGTGCTTCCTTGACTAATCGCCTGAGTGCATTGAGATCAGCTTTCCTAAAGTCTAGCACTTTCACCCTACTAGTTACCTTACCCACTCGACGTCTTATGTTGAATTCTATTATTAGGTGATCACTGTCTCCCAAATGGCTACCGATCTGGAGGTCCCCTGTCATGTCATCCCCTGTTGCCAATACCAGATCCAGTAGGGCATTCCCCCTAGTGGGACCATGCACCTCCTGTGTCAGGTGGAGGTCCTGTACAGAGGTTAGAAACCTGCGTGAGCGATGGGACCTTGCTGTCTGCGTCTCCCAGCAGATGTCCGGGTAGTTTAGGTCCCCCATGACTACCGCCTCTTTAGCTTTTATGGTCTCCGAGAGTTGCCTCAGGAGCCCCGCATCTATTTCTTCCCCTTGGTGTGGGGGTCTGTAGCAGACCCCTACCACCAAATCCCTTTCTCCTTGCCCCCCATGTAGCCTAACCCACAATCCTTCTACTTCATAGATTCATAGATGTTAGGGTCGGAAGGGACCTCAATAGATCATCAAGTCCGACCCCCTTCATAAGCAGGAAAGAGTGCTGGGTCTAGATGACCCCAGCTAGATACTCGTCTAACCTCCTCTTGAAGACCCCCAGGGTAGGGGAGAGCACCACCTCCCTTGGGAGCCCGTTCCAGACCTTGGCCACTCGAACTGTGAAGAAGTTCTTCCTAATGTCCAGTCTAAATCTGCTCTCTGCTAGCTTGTGGCCATTGTTTCTTGTAACCCCCGGGGGCGCCTTGGTGAATAAATCCTCACCAATTCCCTTCTGTGCCCCCGTGATGAACTTATAGGCAGCCACAAGGTCGCCTCTCAACCTTCTCTTGCGGAGGCTGAAAAGGTCCAGTTTCTCTAGTCTCTCCTCGTAGGGCTTGGTCTGCAGGCCCTTGACCATAAGAGTTGCCCTTCTCTGGACCCTCTCCAGGTTATCCGCATCCTTTTTGAAGTGTGGCGCCCAGAATTGCACGCAGTACTCCAACTGCGGTCTGACCAGCGCCCGATAGAGGGGAAGTATCACCTCCTTGGACCTATTTGTCATGCATCTGCTGATGCACGATAAAGTGCCATTGGCTTTTCTGATGGCTTCGTCACACTGCCGGCTCATGTTCATCTTGGAGTCCACTAGGACTCCAAGATCCCTTTCCACCTCTGTGCCACCCAGCAGGTCATTCCCTAGGCTGTAGGTGTGCTGGACATTTTTCCTCCCTAGGTGCAGCACTTTGCATTTCTCCTTGTTGAACTGCATCCTGTTGTTTTCTGCCCACTTGTCCAGCCTATCCAGGTCTGCCTGCAGCTGTTCCCTGCCCTCCGGCATGTCCGCTTCTCCCCATAGCTTTGTGTCATCTGCAAACTTGGACAGAGTACATTTCACTCCCACGTCCAAGTCGCTGATGAAGACATTAAAGAGTATCGGTCCAAGGACCGAACCCTGCGGGACCCCACTGCCCACACCCTTCCAGGTCGAGACCGACCCATCTACCACGACTCTTTGGGTGTGACCCTCTAGCCAATTCGCCACCCACCGGACTGTGCAGTCATCCACATCACAGCCTCTTAATTTGTTCACCAACTTCCTCAACCTCGGATTCTGTCTTGATGAGGGTTGATGTATATTGCTCACTGACATAAAGTGTAACCCCCCCCTCCTTTCTTCCCCAACCTGTCCTTTCTGTACAATCTATAGCCCTCAATATGTACTGCCCAGTCATGGGATGAATCCCACCAGGTCTCTGTCAGCCCCACTAAGTCATAGGTGTTTAGTGCAAGCAGGAGCGCTAGTTCATCCTGCTTGTTCCCCATGCTCCTAGCATTAGTATATAGGCACTTGAGCCCTGCGACTGGTGCCTTTGCTGCCCCCCCCTGCTCCGAGTCCCAAGGGGCCCATTGTTTCTTACCTTCTTGTTTCTTACCTGTTCTGTAGTGCTGGTCTACCCATGGCTTTCAGGTTTCCAATGTCCTCCTTCTTCAGGCTGGGCTGTCCTTGTGGGTGCCACATGGTTTGGTGGTCCACAGCTTCCCCTGCCCTCGTACTCCCCTCCCCCCGATGAGCCTAGTTTAAAGCCCGCCGGAGGAGCTTCTAAGGATCTTCTCATCTTTGCCACCTTTGCAGCATTGTCTGGGACAATACTGCACACATGATAGTTGAATTTTTGTTCACAGTTTATTACAGCTTTCATTGCCACATGTTTTAAATATTCTCCTGTGTAGGCACTTCCCGATGTATCTATTGTTTCTGAAAGAGATGCCAACCCCATCTTCTGTTTTCACATAGGCACATATTGCCAGATCATTTTGTACATTGCTGCACCCATCAAGGCTCAAACTGGCAAATTTCCCCTGAGAATTTCTTGCACACTGTTCAACTTCCTTCTCATACACTGTATCTAGCAACCTTCCATCAATGTCTGCTGTACCAGGTGGAGTGTAGCCTGGTTGTAAGGACTCAACAGTGTCAATGAAGTGTTTATTGTTAACAATGCGAAAAGGAGAATTTGTGGCATAAATGAACCCATCAATCTTTTCATATGTGGTATCTTGTTGTTATTTGCTGGTCCTTACTACAACCCCATCCATGGTGGTGGTTTTACTGGATGATTGAAATCTTTTGCTCGCTACTGATACTTTGTCTGAAATGTTTAGTTGCAGCATTGCTGCTGAAAGTACCAATGGGTGATTCTGAAGTTGTTGGAGATACAGTCAAAGTCTTTTATGCTGAAATGGGATCCTAAAACAAAAACGATTTTTGAATAGTCATTCTCCTCACTCTATTATTCAGTTAATCATTTACGTTTTTTCAGCAAGGATGCAGATCTGGTTCTAAATTATCAAAAAAGCTATGACTGACTGCACTTAGAGCACACTTAATTTTGGAGTAAGCTCCATTGAACTCACTGGCACGTTTGTTTTTTGAGAAAGCAAGTATAGATGAGGTTTCCTTGGGATATCTGAGTTGTGTTGAAGTAAAATAGGGAATAGACTTATGGCATTACCATTATGGTCTGGGTCATGATGTTCCAAAATAAGGGGCATGTATTATGTAATATAAAATAAGTAAATGACACCCAGTGGCAATTGGCAACTCTAGATTTCTCTTCCTGCAGCTTTCTGTACTGTAAACTTGGGTGATCGATTCTAAATCTAGTTAACTAATTAAACAAGCCATAAGGATTAGCTAAACTAAACTTTTTTTTCTAGCAACATCCAACATAGCAAACAGCTCGGGAATTTACTTGTTAAATTTTACTTATATTGAAAGGCATAGAGAGAGTCTTGAAGAATGATGCATTGCAAAGTGAATTATTTAATTTACTAACCAGTTGATCCACATTGTTCTTCAGACACATCCACATCTTCATCCACATCATTTTCTCCCAATAAGCAGTTTTCATTATGATGTTTCATTCTTGCAACTAGGCCTTGCATCTCCTTGCACTGCTTACACTTGACACATTTTCCTTTTTTACGCAAGGAAGGAATTTCTTCAAAATAGTCCCAGTTAGGGTCTCTCTTACACCCAGAAGTCATGACAGTTTTTTTCTGTGGCAAAAGTGTGGGGGAATATAGGAAGCTACAGTGTGTACTACTGAATAATGTCTTCCCTTTTTCTTTCCAGTCCACTCCACTGTTCCTTTCTATTCCTGCCTCCATCCTTTCCTATATTGTGTCTCTGTCTTTAAGACAGAGGAGTTAGTTAAGACACTGTCTTGCTTGGCCCATTCTACTACCACATAAGCACAGGGCAACAACAATCCTATGCAGCCTGTGTCTTTGCCTGTGTCTTTGCTCACGTGACTTTAGTCTGCTGAGAAACGGAAACTGAAAATCCAGAACTTTCAAGAAGCAAGAGCTGGTAGTTAGGCTGGACAGACAGACTAGAGCCATTTTCATGAGATAAAAAACTGAAATGGATGCCCATGTTTGATTGGTAGGTAATTCAATGTGTGTGTGTGTGACAGAGCCATTAATTCATTTTTATGAGACTGTAAGTGTAGGTTTAGTGTGTTTGTGATGAGATTTAATTGTAACTTATTTTTTAAACAGGAGAGAAATTTAGTATTTTATTGATGATTTAAAAAAAAAATCTGATTTATATTAAAAAATAAAAATAAAATTGATTTTTATCCACCTTGTATTGTGGGGCCATTTTGGTGCCCAAAGCTGTGCTCATGGTCTGGAGGAAGTGTTGGTTATTGAAAGTGAAGTTGTTGTGTGTGACGATGAAGTCTAAGTTTAGTAATATCTTTTGGGTCTGTACTCTGAGTTGTCATTTTTCTCTTGTAGATATCTAAGGCAGGCTTGGATGCCATCCTGGTGTGGGATGTTGGTACATAAGGCTGGTATTGTCCATGGTGGCTAGGAGGGTGTGTCTGGGAATGTGATCTATGTTTTCAAGTTTTCATAGAAAGTCTGTTGCGTCTTGGACCAGCGTTCCCTCTAAGCTGTGTGGCATGTGTGGCCATGCAGGCATGCCTGGCAGCACAACATGAGCACTCCTGCATGGCTGCGCATGCTGCACAGCTTAGATGCAATGCTGTCTTGGACAAAACTTGCTCTTTGGGTGGCAAGAGTTTTAGGATGGATTTGATGAAACGTGATATTTCCTCAGTTAGGGTTCCATGGTTGGATATGATAGATCTGCCTGGGTTTCCTTGTTGGTAGGTTTTAGGGAGCATATAAAAAGTCCCTTTGTTGGGTAGTGGAGGGGAAGTAGAGGTAGCAGACACACAATTAGCAGAAGAAAAGAAGCTGATTACTGGGCGATCAAGGCCTATCAAAAGGTAGGAAGGTCATTCTCACCTTTCATATGTGGAAAGAATTCAAGGTAAAATACAACATGCCATAAAGTCAATATCAGTATTTAGCCGTTAGTTCTTAAAGTCCAGCCGGCTTATGAATTTTTGTTCCCAAGTTTGCCCTTTGAAGATGTTGGGTAAATTTTCCTTGAGCACAAAGATAGTGAGGTCAGAGGGGGAGTAGTTGCTCTATGAGAAACGTGCTCCTGATGGGTGGGTTGGTGTGGGTGTGCGCACGCGTGTGTGTGTCCTTTATATTGTTTTCTGTGAGAGATCCACTGCACTTAGTGCCCTCGTGGTATAGGTATATCACATTTTGGCAAAGGCATGTGTAGGAACCATGGATTCTGCAGTTTTGTTGTGGGGGGTGTTGATGATAGTGGAGGTGTGCTGACAGGTTAAGCATTTCTTGCTAAGGCAAGGCTGTGTCCATGACATCTGTTGGGCAGTGGAGAGTTTGCTTCTGATGATGAGTTGGGTAAGGTTAGGGTGTTGTTTGAAAGCCTAGAGTGGAGGGGCTGGGAATATTTCTTTCAAGGTCTGATATTTGCTGAATATAGACCAGGGGCAGGCAATTATTTTGGGTGGGGAAGCGCTTTACCAAGTTGTGGCAAGCTATCTAGGGATGCATGGGTAGCTCCACCTCTTGGCAGGTGCCCCAGCCTCTGGTTGCCATCTTGGGACAGGAAGTCCCACCCCCTAACCCCTGACCTTTGCCACCAGAAGTCCTTCCCCTTGCCCCTGGAAGTACTCCTTTCAGGAAGGGGTTTTGCCATCTCTGAACCAGAAAAATACCAAATTATATTCTAAAAATCAAACGTATACTACAACATCCATTGATTTCATTTTAAAAAATATTTTTGTCCTGATTTACATATGTTTGTCTAGTGTACATAGAGGTGATAGTATAATAGCTTAAAATAAAGTCTTACTCTTGCATATTGGTGGAGGTATGGGTAGGAGGAGGGTATAAGTTTGTAGGGGTGTGTGTGTGATTTGTGTGGGTTGTGGGTGGGTATGGGTTTTGTGGTGGGAGGGTGGCTGGGGAGGGTTGTGGCTTGCGTGGAGGGGAAGGGTTTGTCCACAGCCTGCCCCCCTGCCTCCCCTCACAGCAGGCGGAGCCTCTGCCAGTGCTGCTGCAAGCCTGGCTTCTGTGCTACTGTTGCTCTTGGCCCCATGCTCCTGCTCGCTACCACTTGCCCCCAGTCTGCCACTGCTGCCCGTCTCCTGCCGCTTATCCGTCCATCTGTTACCCCCACACCACGCCAGCACCACATTCTGGCTGCTCCTGTGGTCCCAGCACTGCAGCTGGTAACCATGTGGTGCCAGGGGGAAACGGGGAAATGGCAGAGGCTGAGGGGGAGGGGCAGCAATGTGCAGGAGCACGGTGCTTGTGCCGGTGCACTGGGGCCAGTGCTGGCGTGGGGCCAAGCCAGACTTGCTGCTGCAGCTGTAATTTCTGCTGCTGGCTCCCCCTAAGTCCTACTGCCCCTGGCTCCTGTCATCTTTGACAGGAAGCCAAGGGCAGATAAATATTAATTTTCTAAAATTTTTAGGGGCCCCATGCACCGGATAGAATGGTCTGGCGGGCCGTGTTTTGCCCACCCCAATATAGACTGTAGTTTGCTTTTAGCGTGAGGTGGTAGGTGACCACCAGGGTTTGCAGTTGTAGGAATTTCCTTTTTGTATTTTAGCAGGTTACTGGAGGGTATTTGGATAGCTCCTTCAAATGGGATAGTGTATGAGATTGCACAGAATCCCAAGGTGACTGGGTGCCTTTGCTGCATTAGTCACAGGTGAGGGAAGCTGTCTTTAGAACCAATTTTTCCAATAATTTATCTAGCTAAGGTACTGTCTGATTTCCTTCAGTATGGTATTTGAGTACTTCACAATCTTTAATGTAGTCGGTCTGCAAACACCTCTGCAAGGTGTTGCACATGGCATAGGAAGGAGAGAGACTGTGACTTTCTCAGGGTTACACACACAGCTCTGAGAATTGAAGTCTGGTTTCACCCTGGTTCCTTGACCACTGCCTACTGTTTCCTGTAATTGTGTTTCCTAAAATTAATCTAGTTTATTTTTTTTCCCTTTTACATTGCCATAGATTGGAAAGGATTTAGATTTTTAAAAATTTTGTATTGAGCTGTCTATGTCCGAACACTATGTATAGAACTTACGTGCAAGTGAAAAGCAAGCCCAAATGATGAGGATTTATTTGCTCACTGTGCTACATACTGCTCTGCCTCATTCTGAGATCAGGTATCACAGCAAAATAAATCTGACAGCTGTAGTGAATTTGAACAGTACATTGTGTTCTGTACATGGATGTTATCTTGATTCAGTTGGACTATAAATCAAGATATTTAACACTGCACAGTGTAGTTTCTGACAGCTCTGGTGCCAAAGCCAACAAGGAATAGAAACCTTCCCATGTTAATTCTAACTATTTGTGAAAATTCATACTGTTTGTGGAACATTTTAAAGCATGAGGGTCCTGTGAGTGATAGGGAGGTAATGCCAAGAGAGCTGATAGAAATTCCTGATGCTGGCAGGCGAGTGCCAGCAGGGTGCAGCCTGCAATACAATACAATACAATTCTCAGGGGAGGGTGACTTCTTTTTTTAAATCTGCCCCCCCCACCACACACACACACACACACACACACACACACACACACACACACACACACACACACACACACACACACACACACACCCCCCCTTTCTCAAAAGGATATTCTTTGTAGCACCTGCACAATACTTTTCACAGCTGTAGTTATCCATAAACTCTTCCATTTTTTAAAAGATTAAATAATGTGTCACTCCTGTTTGTTTGTTTGTTTGTTTGTGGGGTTTTTTGTGTGCACATGTGTGTGGAGGGGGAGGGGGTTGTTGTTTGTTTGTTTTTTACCTCTTTGGTACAGTTCTTTAATTTCCTTCGTTTTTCTGCTTTTGGGTGTGGAGCCCTTGCTCCAGCTGTGTAGGGCAGGCAAGGAGACCTGACTAAAGTACATACAGTGCTATTTATGCATCCAGCAAGGATGCACTGTTGGCAGACAAGGTTTTCATAGGCTCCAGATTCTCAAAGCCCTGGGACTTGAGTTAAGCTTTAAAGTAAGCACACTAAACAGTGTTTTGCTGTGTCAGTGCCATAAATAATCTTTGCTTTTGTTCCTCCTCAGCTTCCTGCTCATAACTGGCCCAAATTGACATCAATCACATTACACAGTTTCATTTATGCTTTTTATACTGGTTTTTCATGTGTACTTCCTTGCTTGAGTTTCTACTTATTGCTTGCTTTGCATTTCTACTTGGAGAGGGCAGGTTTGGGGATTTTACAAGAGTTGTTTTCTGTATCTGGGAGAGTACCAAAAAAAATAATGTTTTGTGATTTTTCTCCCTTCTGATTTCTAGCAGCAGTCTCTGCATCTTCACCGCATATTAGTTGTAAAACCTGTAGCATGGAGATTAGCAACTTCTCCCATGAATTTAGTGTGTAATTCAGTTGCTTCCTCCCAGTGCTTGTCTTTCCTAAGTACGGACTCTGGAAGGGTCCCTGTACTCTGCCCATACTATTGGGAGCACGAGAACAGTGAACTTCGGAGAGACAATTGAATAGCACCAGAAAATGATCAGTTTTGAAAACCTGCCTCTGGGTGAACCAGAGAGGCCAATAGGGCACAAGATGGGGAGAAGACCCTGTCCTGCAGAGGGATTATTGTTTGGTTTGAGGGTTTGGTAAAGTGTTAGGCACATGGAAAGTTACATTCCATTGGCCTGGTGTCAAGGATGCCTTTGCAAATGAAAAGGCTGCACTGTGTCTATTCAAGATGCGTATTGTAATTTTAAGTATCTGCACTCAGGGCTCGTGCACAGAGGTGATATTTTTTTATTAGACCAACAAGATTTTTGCAAAAAAAATTCTTTAATTGCAAGCTTGCAAGCACAAACACCCTTCATCAGGGAAAAGTTGTAAAAGTTCTGGGTAGAAATGAAAGTTCATATCTCATAGGATTTCACAGAGGGGTCAATAGATGGAAAAACCCTCTGGGCAGACGTTTTTAGCTGGTAAGGAGACTCTCCTGTGAGTCTGTGATGATGCAAATTACCTTAGACAAAGACAGGAGCAAAATATCAGGTTTCAGGTGGTCAAAGTTGTTTCCTGCTTGGGAAAATATGAAGATTTAATTTTTAAAAATTGGTTAAAATTCAGTATCGTCCATGTGGCATGTATCCAGGTTGTAGCTGTATTGGTCTAGAGGAAAAAGCAACTGGGGCTCATGGACAGAGGCGATATCTTTTATTAGATCAACAAGATTTTTGCAAAAATATGTATCTAATCCTTTTCATCTCCAAGTGTAAAGCAATCTTCAGCAGCTGAGGGTTGCATTTTTGGTCAGTGAAACTGTAAGAAGACCTTTACAATGCTCACTACTGAAGAATGAGAGCAAGTGTGTCCTTTTTATTTTAGGTGTCCAGGTTGTAACCGTATTGGTCTCGAGGCAAAAGGAATCAAAACTCATGGAAGAGGTGATATCTCTTATTAGACCAACTAGATATTTTCATACAAATTATTTTATTTGTTTATAAAATAATTTGTTTGTAAATATCTAGCTGGTCTAATAAAAGATATCACCTCTTCCATGAGTTTTGAGTTCTTTTTTATTTTATTTTTTTAATGTAACCAAATACACGGTGCCACTATTAATTTTATAATGAGATGTTTTGGAAGCTTGGTAAGTGCTTGACTTACTTTTTGTGTATAAGCAGGTATTGTAATTCTGTAGCTATGAGTGCCTTTATGAAACACTAACCCCCAGTAACCTTTAAATAAAATGTGTACATTATCCTTCTAATTAGGAAAAATTGGTTGGATTATCTTTTCTTCTCCCTCCTTCCTCTTTGCTTTTTTCCTTAATTGTGTGTGCTTGTTTTAAGAAAAATGTGAACTTGCATTCCTTTTGTGGACTATAATTAATTTTTAATGTAAGATCTTAGATAAAATGGATCTGAGAGAGGTGGTTTCTAGTTATATGTATGAACAGCACTCATTCTAATCCTGAAGTTTGTGGATAACTAGGCTGTAAAGAAAATTGCATCTGAGGGACTTGGAAATCTATGAGTGCATAAGCTAGGTAGCGTCAGCTGGCTTACTGCTTGGATGCAAGAGGTTCAACACCCACATCCAGCAGGCATTAGTGTTAGGGATTCAGTAGATGGCACTCTTTCCTTCGAGTCACTCCTAACTGAATGCCTCATCTTGGTTTTGGTGGCTTCTGTGCCTCTGGAGGTCATCTCAAAGTTTCTATGCTGTCTTTTTGATGCTGCCTCTTATATCTGGAACATCTGATTATAATTTTAACCATTAAGGTGCATTCTTTATAAGAGCTACCTTTCCTATGTTATCTATCCTGTAGCAACCAGTTGAAGATGGATAGGTAAAGGGGCAGTACAGGACCCACTCCACTATGAATTGCACAGAAATTACACTCTTTTTTGGATCCTCATAGGATCCTTGCCATATATGAGGCATAGACTGAATAGTGCTCACTTAATACCATGGGTAGATGGACTTGATTGCTCTTTAAATAAAACATATTTTAATTTCAAATATGAAATTATGACCATTTGTATCAAGGTCTAACTTTACTGCAGTCTAAATAAATAATAAAAACTGCTGCATCAGTGAGCCATCCTTTTTTTAGATGGAGGATGGCTCACTGATTCATATTGAGATAAAATGTTATTTTTTAGTTGTGTAGAAAAAGCTTGTGTGCTACTTGCTTTTTTTTTTATTTCAAAAGCTAACGAGCAGAGACTTTTTTTATTTATTGTAATGTTTAGAAGCAACTGGTATTGAAAGCAGAAAAATGTTTTTTCCTTTTTCCAATCAAGGAGTAAGAACCAGGCAGAGGGAAAAAATCTGCCAGTTCAAAAAAGGATGTGGGAGTGTAGAATTGGTAGGGAATCTTTTCATAGAAGAATGGTTTTCTGGTGGAAGATACTAATTTTTTTTTTTTTTAATTGAAGGGAAACTTTCCGTATCTGTGTGTTTGTTTCTTTGTTTGTTTTTTTTGTTTGGTTTTGGTTTTGGTTTTTTTTGTCAGGCTTTCTGATCAACCAGGGAGGCTTTTCCGGGGGGGGGAATGAAGAGTCAGGAAGGTGAAAACAGGGATGCCAGAACTTCAGGCAGCCTCAGAAATATATGTTTTGTTAAAAAAAATTGAAACAAATGGTCATTTTTCCTTTTTTATAAACTACATTTCAGAATTTTGGAATTCCATAGGAATTTTGAGGTTTCATCCTGATATTAAACATTTGAATTTCCCATGGAAAGGAAATTCTGGCTTCTGACTAGTCTTAACAGGGATGAATTTCTAAAAGTATTCTGGTAAGAGAAGGTAGGGATAGATGCTGTGGTGACCTTCTGAAATCTCAAAGGAGATTGGGTGTCTAACCAGCCATTGATTTTACTAGAAATGAGGTGGTTTAGAAAATTCCCCTAGGCATCAATCTGGAGCTTGGTGTGCTTCCGTACCTTTGAAAATCTGCCTGAAGATGACCAGTAACAATCCATTGTTTTGCTAACTATAGTTAATGTTTCCTTTGTTTAATAAATTGTTTGCATTCAAATGGAAAACATATTCTTGGTAATGTTACTTTTTTCCTTATGTATCCAGTACATTTTAACATAGCTTTATTTAGTTAATTTTTTTCCCCACATTTTCCTTGAAATTCAGTTTCTTAGTATACTTTCATACAAACCACAAGTAAAACAATTGAGTTACTATGAAATGCTGTTCAACATTTTCTCATATAATAAAGCTGTATGTTAAACTACATAATAGCTTAAACAAATGTATGTGGTGTACACTCGGCTAGTAAAAAAAAAAAAAAAAGTACCCAATTTAATTCGCTATAAAAGCTATAATTACTTGCAAATCATCTTGTTCTAAGAGTTATATCAAACAATGAGAATCTTCCTTTGGGAAATTATTAAAAACTACATATTGGGATTAAATCTTTGATTAGTAAATTGAGGGTTTATACTTTGTTTAAAAAAAACAATTACAATTGGTGATTTTTTTTTTTTTTTATATCAGTGCATCCTGACACCTAATGCGCAGCTCTTTGACTTTTTTTTTTATTTTCTCCTTATTTAGTGTTTGGCACTGTGCCCTGTTTACGGCCCAGGATACAACACTTGTTCTAAAAACAGAATGACTGATTTCATTCTGGACTTGCCAGTGATACTCATCCTACAGTACCTGAATATTTCGCAAGCATTAATTTTCATCACACTCCTAGGAGAAGAGGGGGGCTATTGTTATCCCTATTTCACAGATGAAGAACTGAGGCAGAGAAATGTTCGTGAGTTGCTAACAATTTTTAGGTGCCCAAGGTGAGATAGCTGGGACTTCTAAGGCAAGCATGGAACCCAATTCCATGGGGCAGCAGGTGCCATTTTCTTCACATATATCTCCCTGCTCTTATTTGCTACCCACCTTCCAAGTTCCTTAGTAAACAAGGCAGGAATTTTATTGGCAATATTCTTTTTCTTTCGTTGTGCAACTCTGACACTCCCCCAGACCACTGTGCAGTGAATGAGGCTAGAATCCTGTGGACAAAATTAGGGGTGCACTGATGGAGATTTTGGGGGCCAATACCAATAGCTGGTTTTTAAGAAGGCATATCGGCTAATACCGATCCAGTTTCTGATACAGCTGTGTGCAGCTGGTAAATCCATTGTAGTGGAAGGGCAGGGGTCGGGGGGAAAGAAAGGGCATGGGCGGCAGATCAACGCCCCCCCGCAGTGAGGGAGGGAGTGGGGCAGGGTCAGACTGCCCAGCCGGGGTGGGGCATGGGATGGAGCCACGGCTCATCTGGGAGGGGGGGGGGGAGCAGCTCCCACTGCTGCTTGCACCATGGAATGGTGTGGGACGGGGGTGCCCCCAGATGAGCGTGGGACGGGGCAGGCAGGCTGGAGCCAGGGCTATGCTGGGTTCTCTGCAGGGGCTGGGGTTAGGGTGGGCAGAGGTGGTGCTGGGAGTGGGGCCTACAGCAAAATTTGGGGTGGCCATAGTCCGTCCCTCCCTTCCCCCCCCCCCCGTAACCCCTCTCCCAGCACCACTGCTGCCTGCCCTGAGTCCAACCCCTGCTGAGAAGAGCCTAGCTCCAGCCTGCAGCTGCAGCCTGCCCCGCCCCTCCCTGCCCCATGTAGACCATGCCCTCCCGGGGTACGTGCAGCAGCAGGAATGCCCCTCCGCTCCCCCCCCCACTCCCTCCCTACCCCACTGTGGGGGGGCATTGATCTGCCCCTCCACACCTCTTCCCTCCTCCCTCCCCTTCCACCACAATGGACCTACCAGCTGCATGCAGCTCTTCATGCTCCTCACTGCCTATGTGCTGTGCTGCAGCTGCGTGTACGTACGGGCATTTATCAGCCAAATTATCAGCTGCATTGGGCCAATTTCCAATGCAGCCAGTCTTCTTTATATTGGTGCTGATCTGATATTGGACCAATGTATCGGTGCATCTCTAGACAAAATAATTTACCTACGGACTGTGTTGTAATTGCATTGGGAACCATGATTCATTCCCTAACTTCTGAGAGCTTGAGTTCATAACATTACTAAAATTTTTCTAGTAGTGTTGAAGTGATCTTGTAGCCATGATGTTCTAGAAAATAGGTGAGGGAAGTTTTTATGGGTGATTATCTTTTACTGGACCAACTGCATGGTTGGAATAGATTTAGGCAAGCTGTCAGGTATCACACTACTAGAGACTCAAGGAAGGATACTCTGATATCTGAAAGCTTGATCTAAGTGCATGCGTGCATGTGTGTGATTTTATAAGTTTTTAAAAAGCACACGGCAAATTCACAAATCCCATCTTACCCCACTGTTCTGCCACTTGCTTGATTCATCTGCAGGGTTGCAATGCACTGCAGAAAATTCTACTGTGTCATCTAACACACAAACTAGTATTAGGCTGCCGTCTTCAACATAGACTAGCTGTAGAAGGGGACATTTGCTTTGTAAGTAGCATTTTAAATTGGAGAAATAGGGAGGCTTGGGAATTGTGGGTTCCATTTCAGGCTCCTGAGCAGAGTTCACTCTTTGATCAGGTGGGATAGGCTGTCTTAGTCCATGACCTTGCTCCCACCTCTGTTTTTTTGTTTTGCCCTCCTCCTACCTTCCAGCTCTTTATCCAGTTTGTCTTCCTATGAATGCTCTCGATGTATCCATGTGGTCCTAGTTGTACTCTGTCTGTAGAATATTCAGACACACTCTTGGTCCAACTCTTCACCCCACTATGTTTCTGTCCCACTGATTCCTGGTCCCAGGGCCTCCCCCATGTTTCCCTCCTCGGTTCCCTATCCTAGTTCTCTTTGAGATCAGACTAGATGACCTAATTGTCACTTTTGGCTTAAAAAATCAATAAAAACATTAATAATTATGCGAGAGGCAAAGATTTTTCTTAGGGTGATATTGGACCAACTGTGTAGCTGGGATAAAGTTAGATAAACTTTAGAATGCAAGACATTCTTCTTCAGGTCTCTTATCACAAGAATCCAGGCAGAGCACACTGGAAAAACAGCAGAGGGGAAAGGGTGAGAGAAATTCTCAGGGGTAACACACAGGTCTTTAACAGAAGAAAAGAAGCTGATTACTGGGAGATCAAGGTCTGTCAAAAGAGAGGAGGGTCATCCTACCTTCCTTGTGTGGAAATAATTCAGAAGTTAGATAAAACGTGCCATAAAACTGATATCAGCATTTGGTCCATGTTTCTTTGGGTGCCTACACACGTGTTCCAGCATGTTTTAATTAGAATGCTCTAGCATTGCCCCAGCATAACGAGTATAAACCCCTGCAGGTTTAACAATGGCTGCTGGGGTGCTTTAATTAAAGCTTCTTGAATCAGTTTTAGTTTAAGCATCCCGTGGCCATTTTTAGTAGTGCGGGGGGCTTAATACTTGTGATGCTACAGTGTTTTAATTAGAGCTGTTCTCTGGGAAATGCTTTAACTGAAACATCCTGTCCCCTGTCCGTTTCCCCCCCCCCCCCCCCCCCCCCATGTGTATAGGTAGTGTCCAGCCAGCTTCTGAATTTTTGTTCCCAAATTTGCCTGCACCCAGCCCCTGTATCTCTCCTGTCCCTGATTGCCAACCCTAGTAGTTAGGTATCTTCCTACTCAAGTTTCATGTTCAAATTCATTCTTCATGCTCCAGAAGGTTCAGGTCTTGTGTCCTCTGTATTCAAATCAGATAGCTTACCTGGGTGCCAGCATGTCAGGGAAGGGGAGTTGCTGAGGGCCTCCAGGCTTTCAGTTCTGTAGCAGCCAAAAGCTACAGGGAAAGTCATACTCAGTCCTGGGCAGGAGCGTACCCAGTGCAGATAGCATCATCTGAGAATTTCAGTAGCTAAAATTCATCATGGCTCTGCGGATCATGCGCAAACTGCATTTTTTTTTCTGGAGGCTGTAACTTGGTTGTATGTGTACATGTTTTCACAGATGTATCAAAAAAAACAGTCCATGAATGAGACAGGCCAGCATCTCACTAAACTTTGGTAATCTCTGTTCCAGGTCACAGAGGCACTCTGGGAAACTATGAAACAAAAAGTTGCCTGAATCTTATGTTTTGAGATGTTCAATTTTTTGGAAAGCTTTGCAAGCAGCTGGAAATGGTTTTATAATCAGAAGTGTTGGGCAACCAGCCCTATCTGGAATCCCTGTACCCTGAGCTTTTGTTTGCTACAAGGTTCTTCAGATTCTGTGCAAGGCCTGTATCCAGGGTTTTTTGTTGCAGCTGTGTTGGTCTTAAGGACATAGGCAACCAAGGTTCTTTGAGTAGATGTGATATCTTTTATTAGACCAACTAAGTATTTGGAAAAAGTTCTTAGCAAGCTTTTGGGCACAGTCACCCTCTGTCAGGCCTAGGGAGACTGCGCCTGAAAGCTTGGTAAGAACTTTTTTCCAGCTACTCAGTTGGTCTAACAAAAGATATCACAGGCCTGTATCCAGATATGTTTATATGCACGTAATCTCAGCTGAAGTCTTTGTGTGATGAAATGTGGATTGAATTATCATTAGCTACAGAATAAACCCTTTTAAAAGGCAAAAAAACTACATTTCTCAGTTGGAAGTTGTGGGCTGTCTAGAGCCAGGGAACAGAAGGGTTGGAGGTGGCAGTGCATGAGTTTGACAGTTTTATTCCCCGCAATGCTTCCATACTGTAAACTGGTTCCAACAGTGAGAAGTGCTCATCTGACCTGGAGAACAAAATAAATGTAAGCAAAGGTTTTTATAGTGTTAATTGCCCTGAGGTGTCAAGCTTTTATTTGTTTCTCTTCTGGGGGATTGGAATAACTGAAACGAGCCTGGACACATTTTCTTATCACTTAGTGTTCTTGAATTATTAATTATCAAGAACTAATAACATTGTTTAAACCTGTTAACAGTGTTTAAATGTGTACAGTATGTTGACTTGTCCTACAACCATTTGATCAGTTTCAGTTTTAAATAGTTTGAAATATTTTTTTTATGCATTAGAGTATGTACTATTATTGGGAACATCAGATATATAAATAAAACTTAGCCTGCTATGTTTCATTTAAATACCACAATATAAAAGAGTGTTTGTGTACATGGCCAGGGCCAAGAAAGGAATATACTTAGGACTGCAAGAAAATCACATTTCTAGTTACCTTGAAAGCTACTTATGTATGGCAATATGTGTTGCTTTCACCCCTGACCGCTTCATTTGCAATTTTGCAAAAGCATTTTTTTCTAAGTCATTTTTTTAAAGCTTCCTAAACAAGAAGTACGCAGTAGAACTAGTTTTAACCAGAGAGCAGCTTAGGCAAAGGCTTGAAAGTGGCCTGTGTAGCTATTCTAGAGTTTTCTACCCTAAGCTGAAGCATCATGTTCACTTGTTGTGAACAGATTCAAAGTTGGTTTAAAGGAAAAGAAACTGGTCACAAATTGAATGGGGTTTTCCCCAAATCTTTAAAACAAAGTCATCTTTAAACAATGTATGTCTAGTTTCCAGAGACTGTGCCATCAGGGACTGTGAGCAGGAGATTGACTCTTACTGCCAGGCCTTTCGCCCCTGGGAGGTGGAGGGTCGACCAAGGTCACCTCCCAGGGCAAGGGAAGAGTCTGGGACCTCCCCTTCTGTCCCGCTGCACCAGGGTCCCCACCCTGCTGGAGCTTTACAACAGGTATGAACCTCTTGCACCTCTAGCAGAACCTACCAAGCTGCCAGCTCCCGCAGGCAACACTGGCTCAATTGTAGCTACCACCTCCGCTCTCCCCAAGACAAAACATAAAGTCCTTGTCATGGGAGACTCCATCCTGAGGGAGATCTGTCGCCCCGAACCCCTTAGCTCAGGAAGTCTGCTGCTTCCCGGGAGCCTGTATCCAAGACATTGCAGAGAAGATCCCTGGGCTTCTCCAGCCCACTGACCACTACCCTATGCTTCTTATCCACATGGGCACCAATGACATGGCTCAGAGCAATCCCAGCTGGGTCATGAAGTGCTACAGGGATTTGGGAGTGGAGCTTAAGGGGTTGGGGGCACAGGTGGTGTTCTCTTCGAGCCTCCCAGTCTCTGGCTATCTGCTGTCGGGGGGGAGGAGGATTGAGGTAATGAACCAAACAAAGACTGTGGCGCTGGTGTCATCGGGAAGGCTTCGGCTTCCATGACCACAGTCAGCTCTTTTGTGAGAGAGGCAGTGAGCTGCTGGGAAGGGACGGCTTCCACCTCTCTCTGCTGGGGAGGAGGCTTTTCTCAGCCAGACTGGCTGACCTGCTCCACCGGGCTTTAAACTAAGCCCACTGGGGGATGGGAGGACTACTGCCACTGCTGGCCTGCTGAGCAACCCTTGCAAAGCCAGCAGGCCAAGGCACTTAAGGGAGCCCACCCCTGCCCCAGCCCTGGAATGCTCTGTGGGCAAGGCAGGGGCCCCCAGCAGGACACTTGCCTGCCTGTACACAAATGCCAGGAGCTTGGGGATTACACAGGAGGAACTAGTCCTCCTGCTAAACACAAATAAACACAGTGTCATAGGGATAACGGAGACCTGGTGGGACTCCACCCATGACTGGGCCACAGGTATAGATGGCTATACCTTGTACAAGACAGATCGAGTGGACAAAAGGGGCAGGGGTGTAGCTCTCTGTCAAGGAAAGTTACGTGGCCCTGCAAGCCGACATTGGCGCCCAGGGTGGATGACTGGAGACCCTCTGGGTGAAAATCTGTGGGGAACACGGAACGGGGGACACAATGGTGGGAGTCTGTTACAGACCTCCTACCCAGGATCAAGAGCTTTTCTAGGAGTTCGCCAGGGAATTGGCCGAGGCCGCACGCTCCCGGTGCATGGTTGTCATGGGAGATTTCAACTACCCAGACATCTCGTGGGAAGAGCACTCGGCTAAATCCGAATGGTCACAAAGTTTTCTCACGTGCGTGGATGACCTCTATCTGATGTAAGAAGTCTACGGGCTGACAAGAGGTAAAGCGCTCCTCGACCTGTTACTGGCAACGAGGGATGACCTTATCAGCGTCCTAACGATAGAAGGGAAGCTGGGTGACAGTGACCATGAGCTGGTCACCTTCACCATCCTCCATAAAGCTGGCAAGTCAGTCAGCAATACAGAAGTCCTCGACTTCAGGAAAGCTGACTTTGACAAGCTCAGGAGGCTTGTCAGCGAGGCCCTAAAGGGTCTCAGCCCAAAGGGGAGGGGAGTTCAGGACAAGTGGTTGCTCCTCAAGGGAACGATCCTCGATGCACAAGCAAAGTCTGTCCCATCTCGGAGGAAAGGCAGCAAAAGGGTGCAGCAGCCCCCGTGGCTTTGCAGGGAACTAGTGGACCTCCTGCATCTAAAAAGAAAGGCCTACAAAGGATGGAGGACAGGATCCACCTCCAAGGAGGAATATTCTGCACTGGTCCAGACATTCAGAGACCAAACCAGGAAAGCCAAGACTGTGACTGAACTCCAACTGGCTACAAGTATCAAGGACAATGAAAAGTCCTTTTTTAGATATGTGGGGAGCTGGATGAAAAGCAAGGGCAACATTGGACCCCTGCTAAACCAGATGGGACAACTGACACCCGACGCCCAGGAAAAAGCCAACTTGCTAAATGGGTATTTTGTGTCGGTCTTTCATCAGTCCCATGGGACACCCCTGCCCATTATGGGACAGGAAGGCCCAGATGAGGGAGATTCCTTATGTTCCATCAATGCTGACCTCGTGAAGGAACACCTTGAGAGGCTGGATAACTTCAAGTCAGCCGGCCCTGACAGCTTACACCCTAGGGTACTCAAGGAGCTGGCAAGCATCATAGCCCAGCTCCTGGCATGGATCTTTTGAGTACTCCTGGCACTCTGGTGAAGTGCCCGAAGATTGGAAGAAAGCCAATGTGGTGCCTGTCTTCAAGAAGGGGAGGAAAGTGGATCCAGCAAACTACAGGCCCATCAGCCCGACCTCTATTCATAGATTCATAGATGTTAGGGTCGGAAGGGACCTCAATAGATCATCGAGTCCGACCCCCTGCATAAGCAGGAAAGAGTGCTGGGTCTAGATGACCCCAGCTAGATACTCGTCTACCCTCCTCTTGAAGACCCCCAGGGTAGGGGAGAGCACCACCTCCCTTGGGAGCCCGTTCCAGACCTTGGCCACTCGAACTGTGAAGAAGTTCTTCCTAATGTCCAATCTAAATCTGCTCTCTGCTAGCTTGTGGCCATTGTTTCTTGTAACCCCCGGGGGCGCCTTGGTGAATAAATCCTCACCAATTCCCTTCTGTGCCCCTGTGATGAACTTATAGGCAGCCACAAGGTCGCCTCTCAACCTTCTCTTGCGGAGGCTGAAAAGGTCCAGTTTCTCTAGTCTCTCCTCGTAGGGCTTGGTCTGCAGGCCCTTGACCATAAGAGTTGCCCTTCTCTGGACCCTCTCCAGGTTATCCGCATCCTTTTTGAAGTGTGGCACCCAGAATTGCACGCAGTACTCCAACTGCGGTCTGACCAGCGCCCGATAGAGGGGAAGTATCACCTCCTTGGACCTATTCGTCATGCATCTGCTGATGCACGATAAAGTGCCATTGGCTTTTCTGATGGCTTCATCACACTGCCGGCTCATGTTCATCTTGGAGTCCACTAGGACTCCAAGATCCCTTTCCACCTCTGTGCCACCCAGCAGGTGATTCCCTAGGCTGTAGGTGTGCTGGACATTTTTCCTCCCTAGGTGCAGCACTTGACTCCCTCGTCCAAGTCGCTGATGAAGACATTAAAGAGTATCGGTCCAAGGACCGAGCCCTGCAGGACCCCACTGCCCTCACCCTTCCAGGTTGAGACCGACCCATCTACCACGACTCTTTGGGTGCGACCCTCTAGCCAATTCGCCACCCACCGGACTGTGCAGTCATCCACGTCACAGCCTCTTAACTTGTTCACCAGTATGGGGTGGGATACCGTATCGAAGGCCTTCCTGAAGTCTAAGTATACGACATCCACCCCTCCTCCTGTGTCCAGGCGTTTCGTAACCTGGTCATAGAAAGAGACTAGGTTGGTCAGGCACGATCTGCCCGCCACAAACCCATGCTGGTTTCCCCTCAGCATAATCTGCCCTGCCGGGCTCTCACAAATGTGAGCCTTGATAATTTTTTCAAAGACTTTACCAAGGATGGAGGTGAGACTGACTGGCCTATAGTTGCCCGGGTCCTCCTTCCTCCCCTTTTTGAAAATGGGGACCATGTTAGCCCTTTTCCAGTCCTCCGGGACTTGGCCCGTGCGCCACGAGCGTTGGAATATTCCCGCCAGTGGCTCTGCAATGATGTCGGCCAGTGCCTTCAGCACCCTCGGATGGAGCCAATCCGGGCCTGCCGACTTAAAGGCATCCAGTTCTTCCAGATGACTCTGCACCACCTCAGGATCTACGTATGGAAGTCTGGCGCCTTGCTGCTGCCTCTCTACAACCCCAGTGAGAGACTTGTCGTGCCCCTCACTTAGGAACACTGAGGCAAAGAACTCGTTGAGGAGTTCAGCCTTGTCCCCCCTATCTGTCACCAGTTGTTTCTGCCCATTTAGCAGGGGTCCTATTCCTCCCTGGGCCTTCCTTTTACTCCCAATATATCTAAAAAACAATTTCTTGTTGTCTTTTACTTGGGTTGCCATCCTCAGCTCCATGGTAGCTTTGGCCCACCTAACTGCCTCCCTACAAGCACGAGCAGAGGAGGTATATTCATCTGTAGTGATCTCACCCTGTTTCCACTTTTTATGTGCTCCCCTTTTGGCCCTTAGGCTGCCCTGGATTTCTCTGGTCAGCCATGGAAGCCTCCTGGCCCCTTTCCCTTTTTTGCCTCGCTCGGGGATCGTCTTGCTTTGTGCCCGAAGGATCGTTTCCTTTAGGCACAGCCACCCTTCTTGGGCTCCCATCCCTTCAAAACTCCTACTCTGCAGTGCTTCCTTGACTAATCGCCTGAGTGCATTGAGATCAGCTTTCCTAAAGTCTAGCACTTTCACCCTACTAAAGTCTAGCACTTTCACCCTACTAAAGTCTAGCACTTTCACCACTTTCACACTTTCACCACTTTCCCCTATCCCGGGGAAGGTTTTAGAAAAGATTAGCAAAGAGATCATCCTCATCAGACTGGCCAATGGTAAAATCCTGAGGGATAGATAGCCAGCATGGGTTTGTTATGGGTGGGTCTTGCTTGACCAATCTCACTTCCTTTTATGACCAGGTGACCTATCACCTGGACAAGGGGGAAGAGATTGACATCATATATCTTGACTTCAAAAAAGTCTTCAATCTGGTATCCCATGATCACCTCTTGGCAAAACTGACCAACTGCGGCCTCGGCTTTGCCACGATTCACTGGCTGAGGAATTGGCTATGTGGTCGGACCCAGAGAGTGGTGGTTGATGGAAGTCAATCGTTGTGGTGCCCTGTGACCAGTGGAGTCCCTCAAGGCTCTGTCCTTGGGCCTATATTGTTCAACATCTTCATTAATCATGTGGACATTGGTGTCAGAAGCGGACTGGCCAAGTTTGCTGATGACATCAAACTTTGGGGTAAAACGTCCACACCTGAGGACAGGAGGGCAATCCAGGTTGATCTCAAGAGGCTCAGGAAATGGGCGGATGGGTGTTTAACACCGATAGTGTTTAACACCGAAAAATGCAAGGTTCTCCACCTTGGGAGGAAAAACCTGCAGCATGCTTATAGGTTTGGCAGTGCTGTACTGGCTAGCACTTTGGACAAAAGGGACTTGGGGGTCATGATTGACCACAGGATGAACATGAGCCTTCAATGTGATGCTGCAGCTAGTAAAGCAAGCAAAATGCTGGTTTGCATCTATAGATGCTTCTTGAGCAATTCCTAGGATGTCATTCTTCCATTGTACTCAGCCTTGGTGAGGCTGCAGCTGGAGTACTGCGTCCAGTTTTGGGCTCCACAATTCAAAAAGGACATGGACAAGCTTGAGAGAGTCCAGTGGAGAGCCACACTCATGATCAGAGGTCAGGAAAACAGACTTTACTATGAGCGGCTGAGAGCTACAGGACTCTTCAGCCTGGAGAAGCGCAGGCTCAGGGGTGATGTGATGGCCTCCTATAAGTTTATCAAGGGTGCTCATCAGGATCTGGGGGAACCAGAGCACCCCAAAGGATGACAAGATTGAATGGTCAATACTTCGTGGACACTCCTCCGTGACCGTTTCAGGCTGAATATAAGAAAGAACTTCTTTACTGTCCGAATCCCCAAGGTTTGGAATAGACTGCCACCGAAAGTGGTTCAAGCACCTACTTTGAACGCCTTCAAGAGACATTTGGTTGTCTATCTTGCTGGAATCCTATGACCCCTGCTGACTTCCAGCCCTTTGGGCAGGGACTTGATGATCTCCCAAGGTCCCTTCCAGCCGTAATGTCTATGAAATCTATGGCACAGGCTTCGGAAGGTATTCTTCATTTTAAGCATCCTAGTCCTAATTAACTTTTATTTAAATAAGAGATCTGGCTTTTCATCAAAGGCTGGATTGTTCCTGCCTGCTTCTAAAGCCATGTGCAGTCACTGTTTGTTTCTCTGAGGAGAAAATTACTTTGGTTAAAGTTGCAGAAAGAGATTTTGTATTCTTGACTCTCACCAAATGACTGTGCTACCAACTTTAATTTGTCTGCCTAACAACTTAGTTCTTCTGTTTACTCATCTGCCTGGAGTGGTAATACTGTGCCAACTTGGTGGCATATAGTGCGACTGAATTGAAATGTAAAGTTTTTAGTAATCCTTGGATGGATAGTACTATAAACAAGTAAAATAATGTAGTCAACTTAATAAACTTTACACAAACCTGTCAGCTGACTAATTAAATTCTACAAGTATTAGCGAAATCCTTTGCCTGTTGATTAGATGTCCTATTTCATAAATATTAGGACGGGGTGGACAAAATATGGCCCTCGAGCCAGATACAGCCCATGGGCAGGCACCCATCAATTAATTGTATACTGGCTGGCTTGTGGCTGCCCCTGCTGACCTTTTTTGGGGCCTGAGTCCCACCTACTTCCACCAGGGTAGCACACTGTGCTCCCACCTTTGTGTTGGGGAGTGCCCTCGCCCCCGGCCAATGCACAGCTTCTGGGTGGGGCCACTGCTGCCGCTGACAGGGGAGCTGTTCAGCTCCCCGGGCTCTTCCTCGTATCCCTGTTGCAGCCATTCAGGTAGCAGCTAGGGAAGTGCTGGGGGGGCAGAAAGAAGCTGTAGCTGGGCAGGGGTGCAGAGCCCAGGGCCCATGCCCAGCAAAGTGGCAGGAGTGTGGAGCTCAAGTTGACCTGGTTCCGTTGTGCTGGGTTCCCCGTGGCTTGTGCAGCTCCCAAGACTTGCATGCCACTGGTGGGGAAGCCCCATGCAATGGAGCCAATGGCCTTCGCAGCTCCCTGCTGCCTCATGCAGCTCCTGGGACTTCACCAGAAGTGGCGGGAAGTCCTTGCACAATGGAAGCCAGGTCAGCTCCACTCCCTGTGTCCTGGTGGAGTCTCAGGAGCTGCACATAGTGGCAGGGAGCAGGGCCAGCCCTCTGACTCCATCGTGTGGGGCTCCCTACTCGTGCCTCTGGCTGGGTCCTGGGAGCTGCACATGAGACATAGGGAGCTCTGTGCAATGGAGGTGGGTCGGCCTGGCCCCGCTTCTTGCCACCATGTGCACTTCCCAGAAGGGTTGGAGCTGTGCCCTGCCGGGCAGCTTGCCTGAATGAGCCATGAGCACCCAAGGGCCTGCCACTTGCTGCTGCTGCTGTCACTGCCAGCAGCGAGGGCTGTGTGCCACTTAATAATAAACGTGCTTTTTGTGCTATCTAAAAATCTGGGGGTGTGGCAAATTTTGTTTGGTATTAATAGCTTGTTGTTTAGTGATGTTGTGACCTTTCAACTGTCTCTGAAATTATTTCCTTTAAAAAAAAAAAATTCTTCCATGTTTAGGGGAGAGAGGCATACACAGAAGTGAAACTAATTGTGCGCACACACTTTCAAACATGAGCAAAGTAACCTTTTGCGTTTGTAACTTTTTGAATGTTAGAATATTGGGAGCTACTTGTAATATAACTCTGAGGCAGGGAGAGTTGTGCTCTTTGGAAAATCATTCCCTTAATTTAGGCACTTCTGCAAGCTGAAGAATAATGGTATGTTTAATTCTCTATTTTGGGGCTTTGTTTAGACATAAGTGCCTTTCAGCATGTTCTTCGTAGTTTTTCTTGGTGGGAGAGTTCATTGTTGTGAGTAATGGGGTGGGGATGGATGTGGGATTCATTTTGTAAATCATATTTACTATGCCTATACAAATTCCCAGAGGGAAAGAATGGGTGTGTTTTGAAAGTCTCAGGGTAATGTGCAGGAATAGGCACTAGGTTCAGACAGCGGGGTCTAACTTCACTGAATGTTACACAAATTACAAGGTTTCAGGTCAGAATGAAAACGAGCTCTTTCAAGCTGTTTTCTAGAAAAAGTCAGTTCAGAATAGTCAGTAGCCAAGTGGCTACTACGGTTGCCTGGGATGTGGAAGACCAGGTTTGAGTTTCACTTTCTGTTCAGCTTGGCTCAAAAACTTTATTCTCCCACATTCCAGGCAGCTCTGCTGACTACAGAGCTATAGAATTGATTTATTTCTCTTTGCCTCAATAAATATTTAATAATTTATACAAGATGGAACACTTCCATGGGAGAGAGACTGACCATAACCAGTGGTGAGGTGACTCATCTGAAATGAGGAAGAGTCTGTTAAAAAAATTAGGTTTCAGTGAATCAGTGTTCTTTACTATTTCCATTCTAGTGTGCTCCTTCCCTGGAGAGAGAAGGCAAGCCTGTTTCTGAACATCTGGACTATGGAGCTGTGCTTGTCATATCTGTGTAGCCATTTTCTGACTGACCAGGGTAGATGCTAGGATTTCTAAGGGCATATCTCAGAGTTCTGGGTACCTCACTAAGTTGAGCTGCTTTAAGAAATGTTTTGCATCGTATTATGGCATTACATTATATATGTTCATCCTTTCCAAATCCCTGAATGGAAAAATTCTTAGCCTGCCAGCACAGCCAAAATACTTCTGGCTGGGCACAATCTTAATGCCTTTCTATTCCAGCTAGTGCCAAGGCATGTGTCCAGCCCAGGGCAATGAAATGTTCCTGCTTTTGGCTGCACTGTGAATACAGACTGGGTGCAGATAAAATGTCCAGGTGTGATGTAGGGCATTTCAGCAGTAGCTTGCTGCTAGAGTGAAGATAAGTGAAGTATCTTTGGGTGCCCTTAGGTTAAATAGTGAACAGAAGCAGTACAGGATCAGAAGAACGGAATCAAGTGGGGTTGCTTCATCTTGCACATCTTCAGTGACTAGCTGTGGCCCAATAATTCTCTATAAGGTAGCAGGACTTTGTATAGCTGTGTGAGAAGCTCGCCATGATCCTCTAAGTATAAGGACACACCAGTGAGGGAGGCTACAAAGAAGTAGGTTGATTTTTTTTTTTTTGATTTTTTTTTTTTTTTTTTCCCCCTGTCTGTCCCAAACTGCTACAGGTTGGGGGCTGACCAGCTGGCAAGACAAGTGTTGTTGCTGTGGTAGTGAAAGTTTTTGAGGTGGTTATAGTTTACCCACAGACAATGGACACGGCTAATGTTTCCAAATAATAACTGGCTTTGAGAGATTGAGGTCCTTTAACAGAGCTGGAGACAGCCATGGCAGATGTGCTCATTGTTGGCCTACAACAAGAAGCGTATTATCGTGTCAAATGGAAAGGATGCTCTTGGATAATTGTACCAGTCTTGGTCAGTCATAAAGGCAATCTCATGAATATCAATTGTCGCTGCCAAGAGCCGCGGCACGGGGTTCGGGGCCTTAGGAGCCCTAGTCGGCGGGCAGGTACTTGTGACGCTTGGAGTGGAATCAGGTACTCAAGCGTTTTGATTAAACAAAAAGTTTGTTTACTTACACTGCTCATACAGTGCAGGTCAGAAGCTTGCTTCTATTACAGTTGTAAACAAAACTTGGGTTGGGCAGAAATTACAGAGTTCGTTTGGTCGGTCTGCAAATGTCGGGCCGGCAGCTGTCAGGTTACGTCTAGGTCTAGGTCGGTGACGGGGAGCGATTAGAGGTTGATCAGGCCCTTAAGTTCTTCTCTAAGACACGTGGAGTTTGCTAGGCTCCACAGCGTGCTCAGAGCTCTCCACGAGATGTATGTGGAGTTCTCCAACTTGGGCAGAAACTGCTTCAACCTCTTATACGGCCAGCAAGCCAATCGCTGGCCGCCAGGTAGGAATAATTTAGAACAGTCCAATAGTGGGGTACGGATTTACATAAGATTGGCGGGAACTTTTTCTAGGTCATTAATATATAGTCACTAGGCTCTGGAGTTTTCCACTCGTGACCTACTTACATGACCTACTTACAAAATGATTGACAGACTGTGCCTTCTGTATCAAACTATGGAATTCTCCACTGTACTATAGGCATATGAACAATGGGTTCTGACATCAATGTGGGATACAGTGGCCAAAAGCTGGAATCCAGGGTGCTGATAAAATGTGGTGTTACCTAACATGGAGGGACTTCATCTGGCCTGTGGCAGGTCCCTTGGTCCTGTCTGGCCCAAGTGCAGTCCAGCCTGTGGCGCATCCTGCTGCCCCCTGGGCTGGGGCTGGGGCAAGGGCTGTGCGCTTTTGGCAGTAGCAGAGGAGCTGCAGGGTGTGCAGATTCTGGGGGGGGGGGGGGGGGGGGGAAGGAGGGGATGCTGACCATCCTGTGGCAGCTCCCCACAGCTAACTGCCTGTGTGTCCCACAAGCCTAAATAATTGCCTGCCTCTGTGCTAGAGGAAGTTTAATTGCACTTGGAAAAGCTAGAGGTTAGTGGGTGGCAGGGTGTACGTTAGGCCAACAGCCTACAAACCCACTTGGATGCTAGTTCCACCTGTGTTGAAGCAACCTGCATGCTGCAGGGGATGCAAGGATAAGGGGAAAAGTTTTGAGTGGGCTCAGAATTTTTTGGTACAGGAAACCAAACAATGCATTTGTGATTACTTGGGCTTATTCCAAGGGAACAGACTGGAAATGCTTGGGGGTAAGTGTTGCTTTTGTATGGTACAGGGGTATAGGTTGTAGCCATGTTGGTCTAAGGACATAGGGAGACAAGGTTCTTTGGGTTGTAGTAAAAAGATGTTAGCCCCCATAATTTTGCAGTAATGCTTGAGCAACAACCATATGATAGAAGTGTCTTATGACCATCTTATGACCCTTTTGTGTAAAGATCAGGAGGTCTAATGTCCAAGCTGTGGTCTGTGGTTCTTACTGCTTGCCTTGCATTTTGAAATCATCTCTGTCCAGTGCCTTAAGGTTATGTTAAAATAGGAAGTTACTAAAGTTTAACTAATTTTGTTGAAATTGCTCTTTTCTTCTGAGCATGCTGCAATTCTACCTTTGAGTGCGCACGTACTAACCCTGATAAGTCACATTAACCAATAACTAGTTAAGTACAGCATACAAGATAAGACGTCACAATTAGGAACTGGTACTGCAGCCAATAAACTTCTAGTACGTCAAGACTCTGTTGAATGTAAGCTATAAAAATGTGATTCCAGGCCGGACTCATCGTCGGCCCTGATTTGAGCTCTCTGCTCCCCGGTCGAACTGTTTGCAAACAATAAACCTAGATGGACCCAGCCTGTATGTGTGACTCTCTCCTTGAAGGTAGTTGAACAAGCCTCCAGGGGAACGAAACTAGCCGTTTTGGCAACAGGGTGAGTCTGATATTGTCTTGGCCGGGCTGAACCGACTCGAAGTGATTCAGAAATTACTCGTTTGTCAGGGCGGGCTGGCTGACAAGGCTTAATGGTTGCAAAAAACTTTACATCCGTCGCGGGTGGCTGCGACGGAAACGGTTCGGTCGTCTGGACAACAATGTGAGTTGCTCCAGCTGGCGAGGCCAATGCCAGTAAATTCGTCCGTAATTCAAGCCGGCGAGAAAAGGGTACGTCTGGGACTGCGTTCGGCGACGGGAAGAAGGATCGATAGATGATCAGTCTATCGATCAGCTAGCTGCAAGTCGGATCTCTAAGAGGCACTCTGCAGCGTGCTCAAAGCTCTTCAACTTGGGCGGAAGTCGTGCTAGTTTTTAAATGGCCAGCAAGCCAATTACCGGCCGCCACGTGTGAATAATTTAGCACTAGCCAATTATGGGGCACGAATTTGCATCCGAATGGCGGGAACTCTTTGCACCGTGCATTTCTGTGCTGCAAAGGGAAATGCATCCTGCAAAGACAGCTGCAAATTGGCAGGAACTCTCTCCTGCACGCGGGTTCTTTATGCAGCAAAAACCCTCGCTGTGCAAGAGGCTCTCGTGTCAAGAAAATTCCATAGTGCTGAGGCACCAAACTCACTGGGTTATGACAGATATCTTTTATTAGACCAACTTAAATAGGTGGGGAAAACAATTATTAAGCAAGCTTTCAGGTTTAAAAACCCTTCATCAGGCTGAGGAAGTTTCTGCAGTTGGTGTGTGCTCTTCCTGGATGGAATGAATAGTAAAGAAGCCAGAGGCTGGGCTGGTATGCATACAAGATAGGCAGTCAGTGAAGATGTAAACTGAGGAATTAGTACGTGAGAGACAGGCTGGGTGGCAGGGAGAAGGGGGATGAATGTAGCAGTTAAATAATAGAGAGGTACCTGGGGAGTCAGATGTCAGGCAGGTTATAATGTGTCATAAATCCAGTGTTTATATTTAGTCCATGATTTTTAATGCCATCAGCATTCCTGGATCTTACAGATGCACCACCAGAAATGTAATACATCTCATCCAATTCACCAAATGCCCTGATGGAAAATACATAGGAGAGACCAAACAACAACTGCGCGCCAGAATGAATGCACACCAGAAATCTATCAAATACGAGAATACCTAATTACCTGTGGGGGCACACTTCTCACAAGAAAACCACTCTCTCTCCAATCTCTCAGTTCTAATCCTCAAAGGAAACTTACAAAACAACTGCTACATTCATGCCCCTTCTCCCCCACCACCCAGCCTGTCTCTCACCCAGTGACTCCTCTATATATATATATATATATATATATATATATATTTTTTTTTTTTTTTTTTTTTTTTTTTTTTTTTACATCTTTACTGACTGTCTGTCTTGTATGCATACCAGCCCAGCCTCTGGCTTCTTTTCCTGGATGGAATGAAAAGTAGAGCATACCCCAACTGCAGAAACTTCCTCAGCCTGACGAAGGGTTTTTAAACCTGAAAGCTTGCTTAAAATTTTTTTCCCCAACTATTTAAGTTGGTCTAATAAAAGATATCAGATTCACCCAAAGAACAATGTCTGCTTTTGTACGGCGGTATTTGAAAAAAAAATCAGCCTCTTGTTTTTCATGTGGCTCCCTACCTCTTCCTTGTTTCCCAAGCACTTACACGTTGATATAATGTAAAACCGACAAAAAAAAAAAAAAAAAAAGTAAGAAAATAGCAGTACTACTGCTTAAACTACGAGCCCTGTAAAAACCAGTCAGTCTACCTGTAGGTAAAGTGTGTGTGAAGTGCCATAAAATGAGTAAGTGCTACACTTAATAGAAATGACCAGCAATGCCAAGCCATATAATCTTGATTGTCTTGGAATTTCACATGGCTAGCAAGTATCATTTCCTTTTCCAGGTTTGCACATGGGCTAAGAAAACAGTGGAACTGTACTTCCATTCCAGAAGAATATCAACTAAATTTTAGACCACTTCACCCAGAAATGTTCAGTTGCTGCAGTGGCCATAGGGCATGGTTACTTGTAGGAAAGCACACCAATGCTGGAGTTGGGGCCTGTAGCCTGTTGTCCATCTTGGAGAACAGTTACAAACAGCATCTTCTGCTGCATCCAGGCATGTTCTTAGGTCAGTTGTGCCCAACCTTTTCAACCCATGGGCCAGAGGAACAGTGCTAAGTCCATCCACAGGCTGAATCTGGTCTGTGGCCTTGGCATAGTGTGCAGTGCTGGCCTGTTTGGGGGCTGGTGCAGCCGCACAGTAATGGCCTACTGGGCTTCATCAGGTCCTGGGTGGGTGGTTTCTGTGTGGATCAGGGCATGGCTTAATCCAGGTACCTGACCCCTGCATGGGGCCAGCCTGGCAAGGGCCAATCCATGCGAGACTTGGAAATTTGGTAGCTAGTGGCTAAATTTATGGACCTGCAGAGAGACCCATGCGCTGGCTTCCATGGACTGAATCTGGCTCACAGGTGGGGGTTGACCACCCCTGTTCTAGATAGTCTGCCACTACTTGCCTTTCCTCTACCTGTCACACTTTTGCTGTTCCTTCCAAGCTTCAAAGTGCCTGTCCAAATTTTACTGCCCAAAGTCACTATTCATTTCTTGTTGTAGGTTGTCCCTGAACCTCTCTCTCTCTCCCCCTGCTGGTATAGGGTCTTTTCATCAAGAAGCATGAGTGTCTGTCTTGGTCCAGCAGAACTGGGAGCTTCTTCCAAGGCAGTGAAAGAACCTTTTCTATTTTAGTCTAGAAAAATAGTTGTTCTGCCTTATAGAAAGGCTGATTCAATTATTTTTGTCTATGGGATGTGCCTTTATTTGATCTCTCAGGGGTGTTGGTTATAGCCATGTTGGTCTAAGGACATAGGCAGACAAGGTTCTCTGGGTAAATGTGACATCTTTTATTAGACCAACTGAATAGTTGGGAAAATTGCTCTTTGCAAGTTATGCCTGAAGAAGGCTGTTTGTGGCCAAAAGCTTGCAAAGAACATTTTTTCCAACTATTTAGTTGATCTATGTCCCAGGGGTATGGAAGGAAAGAGGTGGGAGACCCCTTTATCTGTGTGGGTCACGGTGGGGACAACTTGTCACAGCAACAAAAAGAAAAGCCCTGAGGACAGGGCATACTCATCCTCTCCAGGCTCGGCTGGGACAGATGAGCTGCAAAGAGACGGAGCACCCACGCACTTTGTCAGCCGTTTTTTTTTGCAGCTGGGGCTGGTGCACACTGATGACATCACACGAGGATGCCGGCTGTCCAGAATAAAGGACAACTTGTCACAGCAACATGAGGGAATTGGCCAGGAGAAAGATAGGTGGCAATTTAACAGACACAGGACATGTGAGTGGGGAGTGGGCCTAGGCCCCCCTGCTGTAATTTTGGTTCCTTTTAGGGCTTCTGTTTGTTTCTTTGAAACCCCGGAGCCTGAAAGGAGCCATTGGGTAGAAGCTGAGGGCTGAGCATGCCAGGGCCGCTCAGAGGGATCCCAATGCGGAGAAACTAGGCCCATCCATAAGGCCATCACCTTCTTTCTCATTTTCTCTGCACAGACAACCCTCCCTCCACCACCTCATGCAGACAGGATGCTTTAAGTAGTAAGCACCTGGAGGCCAAGCACCACTAGTACCAAGGGATGTAATACGCCCCTGGGACTTAAATAAACTTCTGGAGCATTGTTTTAAGGCTATTACGCTCTGCCCTTTTTTCACTGGTATAAAAAGGTCGTTGATGGAGGAGTTGGTATCTGTGGTAAAAAATGTGTGTTCAGCAATAACATACATATTTTGTATGCAAGTTGAATATTGGAAAGGGTACAGAGAAGAGCAGTGGAAATTGATTAGAAGTCTAGAAAATGTGACTTAGGAGAACAAGGTTTTCTTGTTCTTGCGCACTGTTACCAATTTTTCCAATAGTATAGCCACCAAACTTTTCTGTAAAGTATGATGCTGTTCTTGGGGTAGTGCTGGGCTCTATACCACACTTGACTGAACTACTCATAGAAGGATGGGTAGATAAATGGTTTTCAAATCTGCTGTTAGTGTGCTACACCTTTATGGTATGTTTTTAACTCTCTTCTGACCTGTTTCTGATTAGTCTCTCTCCTTTGCCAGTTTCCTTAAGATGCTGTCACAGAATTGCTGATTTTGGGTATGCATCGGAACAAGAGTTTTAAATGTGGACCAGTTGTATAAAAGTTAATAGGAGGTTTCTAACGCACAGAAATCAAAAAGGATGATAGATGGAAGGACTAGAAAATATGGCAGTGGAGCGCTATTACAAAGCAGGCTCTGTAACCTTGGCTTCAACTATGTTCACATTATGCAATAGGTGAGTTAGAGACCTACCTTAAGGCAGAGTCCAGACTCAAGCATGCCTGGGCACAAAGCACATAAAAATGGGTAAATCAAGTTCTTATGCATAGGATACTGGTTTAAAATTCAAATTAAGGGGTTTTAAGCAATGGACTTACCTTTAGAAAAAGGGAAAGAACATTCATGGAGCTTGTTTGTTTGTTAGTTTGTATTTATATGTTCAAAGTACTGTACAAGGTGAGATACTTAGTATAATTATGTATCTGACTTAACTCCCTTGTTACTGACCTTAGTGACTTTGAAGATGACATGAGGTGCTTTTATCTTTCCCAGTGGAGCATAACGTGGCTGGTGGAGAGAGCAGTAAGCTGTGACTCAGGAGACCTGGATTCTATTCCTGGGTCAGCTGGGTGACCTTAGGCAAGTCACTTAATTGTTCCATGCCTCAGTTTCCCCCACCTGTAAAATCGGAATAATGATACCAACCTCTTGCAAAAGTGCTTTGAATTACTTTACAAGCCAGGTATTACTTTAATGAATTTCTTTACTTCTTAGAAAATGTGCATTTTTACCTTTAGCATATGTTTTATGCTGTGACTAAGTTGGATATACATGAACTTAACTGTGACTACTACAAACAAGCATGCTTGCACAAAACTCATTTGTATATGTGAAATATTTGTACTGGCCTTGTACAGCCAAAGGTTCATACCTTGGTCAAACCAAAACAAATTTTTCACAGAACTCTTGCTTTTCTTCTCTTCTCAAACTTCAACCTTTTACTCTGCAGGTATTATATTTGTAGTTTGCTTTTGTAGAAGTTGCAGTACTCTGAAAGCATTAAAAAAAACCCCCAAAACTTTGGCTATCTTCCTCTTTTGGTGCCCAACTGTAAGTTCCTTGAACAGGGTACAGTATTCTGAGACACTCAACACACTGCATTAAGGTATTTCAGCTTGGACACCCAAAATTACTTTTTAAAAAATACCCCCCCCCATATTCATATTTATATAATGTAAACAATGATATAATCCACCCCCCCCACACACACACACACACTGTCAAAAAGCACTGTGCTCCTTTTTGCTCAGACTTTCCAAAAAGTTTTCACTTTGGGCAGAGTCCAAGATTGGAAAATTATTTTGGTCCAAAAGTGTTTTAAGCAACTGTGGATGGAGTAGATGGACACAATTGTGTCATCTGCTATAACATCTTGTCAATCTTTTCAACTTTTGTCTCAGTCTAATTTGTTTTTTGTATGTAGTTTTTAATTTTTATTGGTGAATTTGCTTTCCACCTGCTCTCCACTCCATGCCATGTAAATAAATAAAACTTTCTTGGTAACAACTCAGTATTACAAAATGTTTTGGGTTTGGGTTTGTTTTGTGGGGAATATATCTGGAGCCAGTATTTTTGTTATATACTTATACACCTACTGCGCTATGGAAGATTGTAAGGATTTTGAGTGTGTATTTTGGCTGCTGAATTTGTGTTAACTATTGGTTGAAGGGAGCTGCAGTAGCCTGTTTTTCATAATTGTATTGAGGAGCACCCAAAGCAGGGGCCAGGTGCTGCTGTTTGCTTAATGAGCATACACATCACGGTTACAATCCTGTGTAGCACTGGGGCCCAAGAGAAATTAGACATTTAAATAAAAAATTCTTTTAACCTGGGATTCCAGGTTATGGGCATCTGCAGTTTACATGATGCATCTATTTTGTAACTGACTTTCAGTAATAACTAATCTTTATTTCTAGACTAGTTAGGATTTTTGTTTCTAAAGTGGACCATGTGATGATGAGCATCATACTCTGAAAGGTGTTTTTGTGGTGGTTGCTGTAGATTTCAAGGGCGGGAGGGGATAGAAGAGCAACAATAATAAAAACTCCCACAAAATGTTTGGTGGCAGAGAGCTCTACCTACTGAATCCATGTTTTACAGAACCTCCCCCTTCTCCTGTTAATTAGTAAATCCCCCTTGTCTCTGCACTCCCCCCTTCCTCTTCAGCCTATGAAATGTAATTACATCTGGAGAGCCAAGCAGTAGGGAACTCTGTGTTCTAGCTGCTTGCCTGTTTGTACATTGTCAGGGCTTTGGCACAGGACCATTTATGAGCATGCAGGCAGATCTCTGGCAGAGAAAAGTACTGTGTTTTTCCACTGCGATAGGCTAGTGCTGGGGTTTGTTCTTTTCTTATCCAATCCTCCAGTTTTCTTGTCTTGACAGAATAACATGTCCATGTAAGGAGGTGGATTGTACCATGAAAACTTTTCAGAAAAAGGGGTAGGTCTGGATTGTTTAGGCACCTGGGATTGGAGTTGGAAAAACAGCTGGTTTTTTGAGAAGTTGCAACAGCTGATAACTGGCTTCTAGCACTACGCTGAGGAGCCTTTTGCGCAGCTTGTAGACCTTTAAACTGGAAGTGCCTGATCTGGGGAGCTGATAAATCAGGAACTAGCTAACCTCCCTGCAGGTTTGTAATGCATCAAGCCAGAGGAGGCCCCTGGTGCCCGGATGTCTATCAAAATTAGTGTAATCCAATGCTGAACTAGAGAGACTTAGCTCAGGGAACTGTCTTTGGGAGTAGGGAATACTGTGATATTTTAGAGGTTGCAAATACACAGAAACCAGGAAGCAGCCAGAAAGCATCAGCAAATGGGAAAAAAAAAATTTGGCTGGGGGGTAGGGCGGCCAGTTTGGGGATAGGGGGCTCATGGACAGAAAATATTTGCCATTATAAACTTCACTATGGCTGCCCAGTCAAGGTAAGGAATTAATTTAACTTTTACTATGGTGTAGGTTTTATTGAGAACTGGTACCTAGCCTTACTTTACAGTGTCTTCCTTCCTCTGCTACTACAGTTTGCTGTTCTGTGTGAGTAAATTGTGTTTAAATGTCTCTGGATTAAAATCCTGCATGGACTTTTCTTCTCTTTTTGAATAAAATGCAGTCTCTTTTTACAGTACACACATGGGCATGAAATAAAATGAATAACTCCCTGTAAGCACTCTCTTTATCAAAACAAAAAGTTTTAATAGATCCTTCCTTTATTAAAACTGATCATCTCTTTTGTGAATTGCTATCTTTTTTTCTTCTGGAACTCTTATGTTAGCACCTATAAACAAGACTTTTATGGTAGTTTTTGTCAGTCTTATAAAAGGCAAGGGATGTGTGTATATATTAGACTTGCACCTTTTGGAAAATTAGCTGTATAAAATGGTAGCAGGTTTGTTTGTGTGTAAATCTTCTGAGTAGGCAAATGCTGAGAATGTATTCTGAGGTTGTGAAGAGGAGAGCTTAGAAAAGAATGATTAACATTAGTTGTCAGTGAAAGGAAAAAGCCATTCTACCAAACTTTTTTTTAAATCACCTTTTACATTTCAAACTGAACAGAAGTTCCTGAAGTATTCATTTTACAGGTTGTGGTTAGGGGGAGAATGAGTCCCTTCTATAAAAAATTTTAAAAAAAATCACAGTGCATGTTTCTTATTGTTAACAGGTTGAAATGCTTCCCTGCTGAGCTGTCCCAGCTCACGTAACTTTTATCTGCTTTTAGGCATTTAATACTGTAGTTATGGACACTTGAGAAATGAGAGAGAGAGAGAAACTTCTAGTAGTGTAGTCTTACAACAATCAATTCTTCCTCCCCTTCAAAGGGAAAAGAAAAATGGTGGCATCTCCCAAACTGAAGTTTGGTACTAGCAATATTTTTATAGCTGTTCTTTCTTCCTTCTTTTTGAGGCCAGAAATGGATAAAGCTGTGGGCTGCACAGCAGTGTAAAACATTGGCTGTAGGAAGTGAAAATGGACAAATACTGGCCTACAAAGAACTGAACTAGTTCTTTGGGATTTTTTTTTAAAGCTAACTATGACTTCCATTGTGCAGTGATAAGCTTCTACTTTGCTAGTGGATGGAGACTTTCCTTTCTACCTTCTTTTCCTCCGTATGCTCACATCCATTTGATTTACAGGGCTGCATTATCCGTGCGTTGCTTTAATATGCCAATGTGCTGAGAGAGTATTTAGCATAAATCTTAGTGCCTTTGACTGGCTTTGACACTTGGCTTAGTCCCAAATACAAGGACATGCTTCAAGTCCCAGAGGTTACACTGCTATTTTCTTGGGTGGCAGGAGGTCATCTGGGAAATAGATCTGAGCATAACCCCCACTGTCAGCAAACTGACCAAAAAAGGGCAAGATTGCTGTTGAGACCAATGACAGGCACCTTTTACTGTCCAAGAAAGGCACTGGATTATTGGAGCTTATGTTCGGGGTGCTGAGAATGGGGTTATACGCAGAGTCCAACTGACCTCCATGGAAGGGTGGCAGTGCCACAGGGCTAGGTTGATGGGACGGGGCAAGTTAAATGGGCATTTCCCCTTGTCTGCTAACTTGGAAATGGAGCAGATTTGGGACATGTGCATATTTTGTCAGTCTGTTATTCCTGTTCTTACCATCCCTAACCCCATTTGTTCCTCTCCACCTTTTATATGTCAAGACGCTGTTAGGTTCTTGGTGATAAAACTGTACCAAACCATTTCAACACGCTGTATAAGGATGGAAGGAAGCATAGCGTTCCCTAAATAAGTGCTAAATAAGTGTTTGATTATCTGCACTGTGGCTTGGGTTGGAGGGGTTAGAATATGATTTGCGGTATAGAAGTTATGCCCATATATCATGGCTGCAGGAGGTGGTATTTAAGCAAGAGAGGCATTTTATGTTATCTGAGCTCACTGTATTTTGTTAGAATGTTTCAGAACATTCTTGGCTTTTCTTTGCCTAGGTGAGGTGGTGGACAAGTACTGTTGATACATTGCTGGCCTTCTCTTGGACTGTGTTTTGTTCTTTGTGGCCTCTGTGAACTATTGCCCACCTTAAGCAATAAAAGCATCAGGTGGCAATATTTTGAGCAATTAAGAGATTTCAAGTTTGGGGCGGAGGGCTTTGGAGTGAACTTGGTACTTGGAAGCTCTTAAATTCTCATCTTAGCACTGTCACTGGCTTGCTATGCATCCTTAGGCACCTCACTTAACATCGGGCTATTTCTTCATCTGAGGGAAGGGATAGTAAAAATTTCCTGCTGTAGCTCAGAAGGGAGTTGAGGATTACAGCAGTGATCATCTCTAAAAAAGTCAGCTTGTTCCAAGAGATGGCTTACTTGTTTCCTGTTTTAGTTCTTGAGAAGGAAATGTGGTATCCTAGGCACCCTTGTTGTAACTGTTGGAAAATGCTGGGGGTTTTTAATGATGACCACTATCTGGTTAATACATACATGTAGTACCAAAGGGGAAAATTGTCTCCCACTCACTTTCCCTGGGGAATGGGAATGAGCTAAATTTTACTTTCTGCCTAATCTAAGCATAGCCACATATATAGGTAACCTCCTAAATGTGAAACCAATTCATTGTGGATTTCTGGCTTCCATAATAACTGCTGCATACTTTTCCCAATTAGCAGAAAAATTGAACTGACAAGATGGATCAGTTGTATGGTACAGGAAGAACAGATAGAATTGGGTTAGGTTCACTGCTATTTACCTTAGCTGTGATAGTTGTCATACACCTTCCAGTCTATAGTCTGTTGGGGGACACACGTGAAGACCCCATACTTGCACTATGGATAGTATCCTGGCACCAGCATTAAAGTAAGTCTTTATCTGCCACTTACAGCTGAACTTAGTGGAGTTTGGGCTTGATACCTGGCTCCTGCCCCTTAAACATAAGGGTTGAGCCCATTACCCTTTGTGCAGCTGGTGGCTTGTAGATGTAGGTCCAAGTATTCAAAACAGACCTGGATCACTCAAAATAAGGACACCCCAAGTTTTGAGGCTCATAGGGTGCGTGTGCGTGTGTTCGCACACACGCACTTGAGTTGAAGACCCAAAAGCTGAGTGTCTTGAAATGGAAAGCTTCTTTTGAAAATGTAATCTCTCTTTCTCTAGCCAGAGGGATTTACAAGCCCTGTTTAGTATAGGATGTCAAAGCTATAAACTGAAGAACTCCATTAATTCGTTCCTTTTTTTAATATCTATATATAAAAACATGTATATGGACGGGTAAAATAAATTGTACGTGATTTAAGAGAAAAGAAAATTGTGGTGGTAGGGGAGATGGGTACTGCATAATTCCTAAGCAGTAACATGGAGCCGAGCTGCAGGCAAGGTCGTTATTTGCATGATGACAGCTGATGTTTGAAAACTGGAAAAAAACTGTTTCTTAATCTTTGTAAATACGCCATGCTGTGGCACAGCCATAGGAAAGGGGAATTGCTGGACATGAAATCTAAGTATTGCACATATCTGTCTCTTCTATGCATCTTTGAATGTTGTTTCTCCTGAGTCAGCCCTGCAGGGAATGTTAAGGGAAAATACCAGAACAGTCTGGGACTCCTTTTTGCTCTTCTAGCCCTGAAACTCAAGTCGTGCCAACTGCAGCCTTTGAGAGATTAAACATTACTTCCAGTAATTTCCGTTGGTGGGTTGGTGGGTGGGTAATAAGTCTTACTGGATGTATGAATAAGAGATAGTTGTTGGGCTTATTTCTTTTTAAAAACCCTTGGTTTATGATAATGTTTCTTAGCCAGCTTCTGTCATGGAAAACCTGCTAGCATGAATTGTGTTGCTTGGTTTTGTTCCTGTGCGTTCTCAGAGTCACGTTAAGACAAGATCTGAAACACTTCCCTGTCTTTCTTGATACACTGGTTCTGTTCATACAGGTGGGAATGAGTGGTGTTGAGACTAATGTCCCAGTGCTGCTACCAAGGGAGACTGCTGCTGAGAAACAGGCCTTGCCCACTCACTCCTGCTTTGTGCGTGCATGACCCCAGCAGTTAATTAGCTTACACAGCCCAGAGGGGCCCTGTGTGCACAGCCCAGGCTGTTGGAGAATGGCAATGAGACCATATCATATGCTCAGGATCCCCTAAGCCACCTCTGGCCAACCTGTGATGTGTGCATGGACTGTCTTTGTGTATGGCACGCAGCAGATGAGGAAGGGAACACGCAGCACAGCAGCAGATAGGGCAGAGAGCAGAGCAGCAAACAAGGCAGGATGCACAGGGAAGGAAACAATGTAGAGCAGCAGGTCAGGCAAGGAGCATAGGGTTGGGAGCAGGAAACAGCAGCTGATTGGGCAGGGGAAGGGGATTAGAGTGGCATTTAGGGAGGGTGTGGGGCTAATTTGTGGCACACGTGCCAACAAGGCTGGCCCCCATAGCCTAAAGCCATCCATGCTGCCTAATTATTAGGGTTGGGCATGCTTGGAGCAGGAATGATCAGGCAGGCTTGGCTCTTGGTGTGGCGGCCCTAGGCTTGTCCGGGACGCAGCATATAGATGGCCAATGTGACATCTTTTTATAGCATAGATTAAGGCCAAGGGTGCTTAACCTGTGTCCTACAGACCAGATCTGGCCCCTGGCACTGTGGCATTAGGCATTAGGCTTGCAGAGCTCCCCACAGATTGGCCCTGCACCATTCATCTGGCCCGTGGGGCCAAAACTGTTTTTGGCAAAACATGGATGGAATGTGTTTTGACAAAATTGACCCATTCCATTTTTTTTAAGTCAAAACATTCCATGACAGTATTTAAATGAAATTCTGCTAGAAGTCAGGATTTTGATGAAACTTTTTGGCTGAAACCTCCCTGAATGCCTTCTTGCTCACTCACCTATATCTTTGGCAAGCTGCTGAGGAGTGGACAATCCCTGGGAGTACCAGAATGAAGTAGGTATATGGGTTTTCCATTCACCATGGAATGCAGTAAAACCTGAATTTTCTCATTTTTAGGAGAAAAACCCTCATTTTCTCTTAAAGGAGAAAAATGTGGGAAACCGTGAGTTTCCCTTTGCAGACTGGCCTCATAGCCCTGGCACCTGGGGACCCCCTCTGGCAGGGCCTAGGGGGCCGTGGGTAGGGAGTGAGGGGTACCAGCAGGGGTGGGGAGACTGTGGGTCAGGAATGATGGGCAATGGCAGGGGCAGGGTACCGGCAAATTGGGGCTGCTCAGTGCCACAAAGCAGTAGGCAGGGGACAGCAACAGCTGCCCTGGTGAGCAAAGGGAGCAGGGGGGGCTTTGATTTTGCATGATAAAAGAAAACCCAACATCAAATACCAAAGTTTATATATATTTACATTTTATTTTATTATAGTGGTTGAGGCACTGGTAGGCTTCCAAATTGCTTTAAAATTATAAATATATCAATAAAACGTTGTGTTCCACTCATACCTATATATATTGGTAATCATGGAAAAAATGTGGATTTGGGGGGTTTTAATCAGAAATTTTGTAATATAAAAATTTATAAAAGAATATGTGATTTTTAAACAGAGAAAACTAGGATCCCTGCTGATTAGCATGGCTTCTGCAGCTTCCATTGTCCCTGGGTTTAAGGCAGCCTGTGAGGTGGATTGTCTGAAAGCTGGGGTACCCTGCAGTGCAGGGCAGAGAACAGAAATTCTCAGAGGTGCTGAATTTGGGGCTCTGTGCCCAACTTGAACAAGAACTTTGACATCTTGAAATCCTTCATGAAATGGAATTGGTATTCTCTGCCCAGCCCCAGTACAGTTAAAAAGGGCTTATTTTCAGGTTGTAACATATACAATATATTTGAGCGAGAGAGAGAGAGAGAGAGAGTTCTTCCTCCCTGCTCTAGTAGGAGAAAAGCTTTTACAAGGTTAAAATGCAAGATGCAGCATGAAGAACAGGAAGCACAGTTTTAATGAAATATGGAAATTCTTTTCAGTATTTTCTTACTGAATCTCCCTGTAGTTAATGGCACCATGAGGTTCTTTATTACCTTTAAAACAAAATATAAAAGGAAGCAGAGTGAAGTACTTCTCCAGAGTGGTAGAACATTGTGCTTATCTATAGATGGCTACAGGGTAAGGAAAAACATCCTATTTCCGCAGCATTCCCTGCAGTAGGGCATTCAAGTGTGTGATTGTTTTAAAATGCATTTTTACTCCAGGTAATGGGGAAACCTACAAACTTGTATTTATTCTGTATCGAAAGGGTGGATGGCACAGTCTAAAGACTTTCTCTCTCTTTCTGATGGCATCAGATATCAACTTCCAAATTTATGAGCCACTGTCTGGTATTCTCGCTCAATGTGCAGATTCTGTCTATCTCATCTGAGCATTTGTAGAGATTTTAACTTTTGATTAAGTGCTGTGCTGTTTGTTGGGCACTGTATTCCCACCGGGGACTGTCCAAGAGGTTCATTTTGTAAAGTGTTGTTTTGAAGCATCAATATACAAATCTCAATCTGTTCAGCTTGACCCACGCTTCTCTGTCAAGGTCATGCCCAATGGGGAACTTATCTAGTGTTGGTATAAAACATTGTAGAAATAGATCTGACCTTTCAGCCCACTCTGTTGCTGCCTATAGGTTTGGTTCAGTATTCCCGATCTCTTCCAGGAGTTTATGGGTTTCATATACAAATTGTTTATAACTTTTAAGCCTCTTAAGCCTCCATATGTTTGGGTCTTCAGTTAACAGTTGATGAAGTAGATGATTTTTGTCATCCGTTGCTTCTATTGCCAGTAATGAAGTTAGGGTCTGTCTTGTATCACTTGGTCTAATGCCCAAGAGTACAGGGAGTACATTTGTGTGTGTCTGTATATAAGTTGTGCAACTTGTTATGAGTCTCAGTGCACTAAGTACAGTGTTGAGCTTTTTAATGTAACAACTTCTGGGCCATACAGGAGCACAATATTCTGTTGGGGTTATACAATTGCTAGTGTGGTAGTTTTGAGCACTTTGAATTTGGCACCCCATGTTGTGCTGGCTAAACATCTTAAGGCAGAGTCTAAAAACTGATTGTGATGTAATAATGCCAGAGCCTCGGAGCATTTTTGTTTCCTATGTCGGCCAGGAGATTCCCTGATTTTTGGGGCAATCTGCCCTTGATAAGGGTGCCTATAAGGGAGGTGATGTGCAAGTATGAGGAATCTGGACTTGCAGTGCATCATTCTGAGAGCAGAAAAGAGGCTTAATATTAAGAGGGCACACTTCATGCCTGCTTGTTTTCGTTCCCTTCTCTACATCCCCATGATGTGTCCTACCTTCCACAGTTGTGTTCACTTGAGTTGTGGGATTTCCTCTTTCCACTAGAGCACGGGTTGTCAACGTGGGTTACTTGGGAAGGGGTTACATGCAGGTGGGCAGGGATGGAGTGCCGCCACATAGCACCCCACGCTGCCACCTCCCAGGAGCAGGGCTTGGGCAAGGGAGGGGAGACGGGGTGCGAGGGCAGTGGCATCCCTCTGTGGGCTGCACAGGCACCAGCCAGATGCGGGGAGGGAGGGGAAGCTTGCGTGTGGCAGTCACTGCCCACCACCTCATGCTGCCGCTGCTCCACATCCGGCTGCATGTTACCCCCTCACCTGCTCTGTTGGCTGCCGGGGGTACACGTTAAAAAAAGTTGAAAACCCCAAGAGGTTTTGCCAAATGGAACTCTTATGTAAGGAGCTGAAGGATTATCTTATATCCTTTTATATGTTGTTGTTTAAACAACATGTATGTAAAATCATGCACAAAATATGTCTACCTTGTTGTGTAAATGCAACTTTTCTTTAAAAAAAAAGATGGGACTTTAAAACTTATTATAATCGTGCTCCTCTTCCCATGTAAAAGAGAGAAGGAACTTATTTTGTTCCAGTTTTTATACATTTAAAAAAATACAGGTTTTTTTTCTACAGTCACATCCATAGTACAAAACAAAGCAAGAACATCAACTCCTCTCCTCCCCCCCCCCCCCCCCCCCCCCGATTTCTTATGGAGCAATTTGGACAAATACAGTTAGTTTGTGTTTCAGTTTCATGGGGAGTTTAGGATAGAATCATTAACTGAGTGAGGGCAGATGTCCTCCTTGAGGTAAGGCATCGAAGTGCATATGAAAGGCAAAGGTAAATTATGTACTTTTCACTGCTAAGGGCAATGTGTTCAAACTCTTGGCAAGATATCTGCAAATGCAGAAATGGATCTTGTGAAACTTGGTGGATCTACTCACCTGCACAAAGCTAAACATGTTTGGAAACCCTTGTAGGACCATGGCCTTAAAATTTCCCTTTGTTCTTCCATTCCTCATTTTTGTGCATAACTAATATTTCTTCTCCAAAGTTTACCTTGTATAGAAGGTGTTTAATGTTCAAGGTACTTGTTAAGCCATGCAAATATTTTAAAAAGCTTTTGTTTTGCTGCTTTATGCTGTATCTTACCTGCACTTCTTAACTGTGGTAAGGAGAGAGTAAAGAGTTTTGGGGCAGAGTTGGGAATTTGAAGAAGAACTTTGCTGGTGAGGAAGGCAGCATTTTAATGATAGCTAAAGTACTTCTTCAGTTCTGCATTATCATGCGAGTACATTTCATTGAACCACTTGTGCTCAAACTGATACCACTATCGGTGTTCAAATAGGCAGGCGTTTATCATAGGTACCATATGGTTTTTACAGGCATATTTGCATTCTGGACTAGGTTAAGTTTAAGGTGTTGCTTAAATACAGTGGCTTGAGTTTGGCCTTTTTATTTGTTCTAAGAAAATAAAATATCTTGCTAAAACACTGACATAACAGTTAACAAATTGATGTTGTTTTGTTGTTTCTGCAGTGTTGCACATCCCATTATGAAGAAATTATGTCTCTCTCAATTTTTCCCTACTCCAACAGAAATGTTAACGTTTAACTTGACTGAGAACAGGAGAGTCCATTCTCAGAACTTTAAAAATCTGTTTCTGCATTCTGGTGGCGTTTTGCTTCCTTAAAAAAAAAAGGCAAGAAGGTAGAATTCTTAGTAAAGCAGGAGCTCTTTACTTAAAAAAGAGCCATATGGCAGTGTGTATAACGTCAGGTTTTTTTACTTAGAATATTGTATGTGCTAAAGCTGTAAACAGCAGATGATGTATTAATTTGTCCCAGTGTGAGCAACTGTGTTGCGGGGGGGGGAGGTGTTACATATGTAATTAGGAAGTACTCCTTTCCTCCTCCAACTAAGGCGCTCAGGCCAATGCAGTTACAAATATTGATGATTTGTTTGAAACCTGAAATGGTGAGGATTTTCCATGTACTTAGTGGTATAAGGATATTGATGTTGCACTTGATTTCTATTCAGAAATCACTTTGGGTATCACTGCTTTTAAAGTACCCTGAGACTGAGAAAGGTAAGCATTTCACAACTTGGTTTTTGATACAATAGCAAGTGCTTGATTGTAAGCAAACTGAGGTGCCTCTAGTCTAGGAGTGACTACTTGTTACAAATACTTGGCCAACTTGTACTTTGTTAGCCACACACCCCTCATTCCCTCCAGAGCAAATCAGAGTTTCTGTTAGTAAAAGTGTGGTTTTGCTGGTATAACTGCATCTACATTAAGACTTTCGACCCCATTAAAACCATGCTTCGTCATATCACTCACTGATGTAAAGATGATTGGGATGGGACTTTATGTTTTATTACAGAGCCTTTGCTGGTTGGGGGCAGGGGTACGATTCTCTGCCCCCCCCCCCCCCCCTTTCCTCCTGATAGAGCAAGTCTTGGTCATTTATAGTGATGTCCATGACTGGCCTTAAAGTTTTGCTGGCATCTGCTTTTAGAAGTGTGAAAATATTACATCCCCAACTGACATAGCTGTGTCAGCAAAACTCTAGTACAGGCATAGAGGTACTGGCAAAAGTCCATTTGTTGTTATAGCTCACTTGAGGAACTGGTGAAAACAATCGTGGGCAAAGATGACTGGCTGGTGTAAGCTGTCATTTGTTGGAAGACTTTATAATGTGGCCTGAGTATATTATTTCTTTTAATGGATGCGTCCTTCTTTCTGCATAATCTTCAAAATCTTTTTTTAAACTGGGCTCCTCTGCCTGCCCAAACAGTTTACCCATTAAAACGGAAGTCCCTCAGTTGTAATGAAGAGCTCATTCATTCTCTCTTCCCCTTGCCTGCAAAGCTCAGGCTCTTCCAGCCTGATAGGAGCCACAATAAACAGATGTTTTCCAGTGGTCTTGTTTGGAATTCCACATTCTATTTTAACTTAGTCATTGACCAAAGCACCAAAATTTTAAACCTACTTTGAGGATCTTTTCCCTGCATGGTTTCTGCGCTGGTGCAGTACTGGTGTGGCACATCTGTGCTTGCAGGACACATCTGGGGCATGGCAAGTCTGTGCAGCAGGGACCTGTGCAGTGCAGTGGGGGGATTTGCATATTGGGTGAGGGGAGGCATGTAGTAGTTGGGGACCCATCCAGTGCGGTGCAGGGGGGGCTCACTTGACACACTGGGGGGCTGTGCGATGTAGTGTGGTTGTGGCTTATATGACACAGGGTGTGTGGCCTCTGTGACTGGTGCCTCCTGTGGCCCATGGCATTCAGAAATTGGACAGGTCTGTTCTAGTGAAACAGTTAAATTGGAAATGTTTCATGGTCCTATGCAGATAAAACAATGCAGCTGCGTGGTGAAGCTCTAATTTATAACAGGAGATAATTTTATCTGTGTTGATATTATACTACTTTTATAGTGAAACTTGTTTTTTTATTAGTCTGTAACCAAGGTGCACTGACATTATGGGAAAAGTTCCCTCTCTGTTCCTGTCTGAGTCTACTCTGGTATAAACAACTGTGTGTAGCATTGTTCCGTATTTTAAAACATCCTTCTGGTGTACGCTCAGAGTGTATGTGGCTTTTGTGCTTGTTTTTGGGGGAAGTGGTGGGGGAAGGAAAAATTGCATTATGACTAATGTGTAAAATAGAGGTCATACAGTCTATTTCTGACTTCGCAGCATATAAAAGGACTTGGTACAAATCGTGCAACATCAGTGCCCCTTTTTCTTTATCACTAAAACTGGAATTAATAATAATAGTTGCATGGGATTTGGTGAGGCGTTAGGCATTAGCATTTGACAAGCATTTTGCTGGCAGATAGTGTAGAAAACTGGAGGCATGCAGGGAGGTGGGGCAGCACTTGGCCACCACGGTGAGGCTCAGGAAGCCTTGCAGTAGGGGCAAGGCAGTCTGGTGCTTTCTGCTGTGTTAGGTAAACTAGACAGTGCAGGCAGCTGTATCAGGCCAGATAAGCACTAAGGGGCCCAATAGACATCAGGACAGTGGGGTACCAAGGGCACACATTGGGGGGCTTAAAAGTCTCTACACTAATGCTAGGGGCATGGGGAACAAACAGGAGGAACTTGCACTCCTGCTTGCAAGCAACAACTTCGACCTTGGACTAACTGAAACCTGGTGGGACCCTACTCACGATTGGGTGGTAGGCATTGAAGGTTATAGGTTGCACAGATGGGATAAAGTGGGGAAAAAAGAGGGGCAGGTGTTGCTCTTTCTGTTAAGGAACAATATAAAACCTCTATAATCAAGATGGGATCAGAGGAGGGCCAAACCGACGTACTGGATTAGGATACAAGGGAGTCGGTGGGGAAAGGGACTTGGTAGTGGGGGTCTACTATAGACCGCCACACAAGGAGGATGAGCTAGACCTGGAATTCTCCAGACAGCTCTTGGAGGCCGCACGGTCGAGAGATATGGTTGTCATGGGTGACCTAAACAACCTTGACATCTGCTGGGAGGAGCAGTCAGCCAGAACTAATGGCTCACATAGGTTCTTAACCTGCATACAGGACCTCCACCTAACGCAGGAGGTATACGATCCCACTAGGTGGAATGACTTGCTGGACTTCGTGCTGGCTACAGGGGATGACCGGGTGGGGGATCTGCAGATACAAGGCAACTTAGGGGATAGTGACCATCGATTGATTGAATTCACTGTCTGGCAAAGGGAGGGAAAAGTAACCAGCAGGGTAGAAGTGCTGGACTTCAGAAAGGCTGACTTCAGTGTGCTTAGGAGATTAGTTAGTGGGGCATTAAAGCTGAAGAGCATTGACAAAATGGGGGTCTAGGAAGGATGGTCATTCCTCAAGGAAGTGATTCTTCGGGCACAGAAGGAGGCAATCCCACTGTGTAGAAAGGGGGCAAAAGGGCCCAAAAGCCCTCCTGGCTAAACAGGGAAATCCAGGAAAACCAAAGGGCAAAAAAGGGGCATGCAGGCTGTGGAAGCATGGCGTAACTACCAAGGAGGAGTATACCTCCAAAAATTAAGGACAACAAAAAGTCCTTCAGGTATATAAGGAGCAAAAAGAGGGTGCAGGGCAGCATAGGACCCTTACAAGCTAGACAAGGACAGTTGGTGACAGACAGAAGGGACAGAGCAAAGCTCTTCAATTTGCTTTTTGCCTCTGTATTCTTGAACTCAGATCTAGACAAATCTCCCAAATGTATTATTGACAGAAGCAGGAGAAACACCAGCCCACCAACTGTCAGCGCTGACCTAGTAAAGAGACACTTGGAGGGGCTGGATGTGTTTAAGTCAGCAGGACCAGATGAGTTCCATCCAGGGGTGCTGAAAGAATTAGCCAGTGTCATAGCAGAGCCACTGGCATGACTGTTTGAGCACTTGTGGTGCTTAGGCGAGGTCCCAGAGGACTGGAAAAGGGCCAGTGTGGTCCCTATTTTCAAGAAGGGGAGGAAGGAGGATCCAGGTAACTATAGACCGGTTAGTCTCACCTATCCTTGGGAAAACCCTTGAAAAAATTATCAAGGATCACATATGTAGGAGTCCAGCAGATAATATAATGCTGAAGGGCAACCAGCACGGGTTCATAGTAGGTAGATCCTACCTGACTAACCTTGTTTCTTTCTATGACCAGGTCACTAAATGCTTAGATGCAGGAGTCAAGGTAGATGTCATCTGCTTGGACTTTGAGAAGGCCTTCAATACAGTATCCCATCCTATTCTTATAAACAAATTGAACAGCTGTGCCATAGAGGATTACACAGTCATGTGGGCAGAAAATTTGCTTAGGTCAGTATCGACCTGGAAAGATGTGGGCAGTGGGGTCCCCCAATCTTGGTCCTTGGGCCAGTACTGTTCAATATCTTCATCAGCGACCTAAATGAGGGCGTGGAAAGCACTCTGTCCAAATTCACAGATGACTCCAAACTATTGGGCAAAGCAAACACACTGATGGGAAGAAACTGAATCCAGGCAGACTTGGACAGGTTAGGGAAGTGGGCAGAGAACAACAGGATCCAGTTCAACAAGGACAAGTGCAAGGTGTTGCACCTAGGGAGAGAGAATCGCCAGCACATCTGTAGACTGGGGGATGACTTTCTCAGCGGCACAATGGCAGAAAGATCTTGAAGTCATTGTTAACACCAAGAAGAACGAGTCGTCAATGTAACAAAGTAATTAGCAGAGCTGACCGTACTTTGTCATGCATTAGTAGGTCCATCACGAACAGGTCCAGGGAGGTGATGCTCCCCCTCTCTGGCACTGGTCGGCCACAGTAGAATATTGCGTCCAATTCTGGGCGCCGCAATTCAAGAAGGATGTGGACAGCCTCGAGAGGATCCAGAGGACGGCCACTCATATGGTTAGAGGCCTGCAGGGAAGGTCCTATGAGGAAAGACTGAGGGACCTGGACCTTTTCAGCCTCCGCAAGAGAAGGCTGAGGGGGGGGATCTTGTGGCAGTATACAAATTCACCCGGGGTGCAGCAGGGAATAGGAGATGCTCTGTTTATCAGAACACCCCTTGGAATAACCAGAAACAACAGCCACAAGCTGGTAGAGAGTAGATTTCGTTTGGACATAAGAAAGAACTTCTTTACAGTTAGGGTTGCCAAAATCTAGAATGGGCTTCCCTGGGAGGTGGTGCTCTCCCCTACCTTGGGGGTCTTCAAGAAGAGACTAGACAATAGGGCTGTGCAAGGCTTCAGACCGTGCTTCGGATCCGGAGAAGCTTTGGACGCTTCGGTGTCTGAAGCAGCATGTCCAGGTCGAAGCACTGCTGCCTTTAGGCTTTCCAAATCACTTCGGAAAAGCTTCGGAGCCGCCTCAGAGATCTGACCATAGGGTATAATGGAGAATCAATCAAATATCTATACCTTTGTTGTTTTTTGTCTGATTTGGATTAAACTTGCAGGGGTGGTAACCTCTGCTGACAGCATGAAGCCTGCCAAGTTTCAAGAAGATTGGTGCAGGAGTTTGGGGGGAACTGCACCCCAAATTCTTGAAAGCAAAACTCATGTCACGTGTATGTGTTACACCACAGAGGGATGAAAACTGCAGGGGTGGTAGCCCGTGCTGGGGCCACGAAGCCTGCCAAGTTTCAAGGAGATAGATGCAGCGGTTTGGGGGAAACTGCACCTCAAGCTGATGACAGGCAAAACTTGTGACATAGATGACCCCGTGTGTGTTCAGGCTCAGCAGGCTGAAAACTGTGGGGGTGGTGACCCCCACTGAGGCCACAAAGTCTGTCAAGTTTCAAGGAGATAGGTGCAGGGGTTTGGGGGGGAACTGTACCTCAAGCTGCGGACAAGCAGAACTTGTGATGTGGGTAACCCTGTGTGTGTTAAGGTGCAGCAGGGTGAAAGCTGCAGGGATGGTAGCCCCTGCTGTGGCCACAAAGCCTGCCAGCTGTCAAGGAGATAGGTGCAGGGGGAGTCTGGGTTCTGGGGCCCTGCACCTCTGGCTACTGACAGGCAAAATTCATGAAATGGGTGCTTGTGCAACTGACTGTCTCTGTCTTGGGACAGTTGATTGTCTACATGGATTATTTCCTCTCCTTAGTCTGTGGTTTTGTAGTTGTTAATCATTGCTAATTAACTAATTATCTAATAGCTGTTAGTAGCCAGCTACTGTATATTGAATCCTGAGCGAATCATGATTGATTGGTAACACAGTAGCTTAGCAGCCAGGCCTGCAGTAGTGTCTCCCCAGCCGGGCCTCCCCCTGTGCCCCAAGATGGACACAGTTGCACAAGCACCCATGTGTCAAGTTTTGCCTGTCAGCGGTTAACAACAAAGTTATAGATAGTTCATTGATTCCACATTATACCCTATGGCCGGATCTCAGCTCCAAAGCTTTGGAGCCGCTTTGGCCGGATTGAAGCAGGAACCTGGTCCAGAGCTCCAGATCAGATCCCTGGCATCCAAAGCGGCCGGATCCAAAGCCGGATCAAATAGCTGCCTACTCACACAATCCTACGGGACAAGCACCTGGCTGGGGTCACGTGACCCCAGCACCTTTTCTGGCAGGGGGTCAGATTCGATGATCCATTGAGGTCCCTTCTGACCCTAGCATCTATGAAGCCGGAAGGGCTGGGGGTGCAGAGGCTTTCCCCATAGCAGATTCATGTCCCCTCTGGCTTTTAAATTGCTTGCCCACTGTCTAGTTAAATGGCAAAGGGAGGTCAGGGGAAGCTGGCAGGGACAGCAGTTGAAAAGCAAAGATGCAGGGAACACAGCAGATACCCCTGAGGGAGGGGCCCTTGTTGTCCAAACGCTTCTCCAACAGCTCTCCCAATTACACAGCCTAATAAAAGATTCCACAGAAGTCCTCCCCTCTGTTAAAAGTTGATTGAAAACAATATTTTCTCATCTATATTTCAGTGTGCTCCGGGTGGATTTGATTTAAATTGAATTCATTAAATCAGAATTTAAATAACTGGTCAGAAAGCCTCAATGTAATGTAATCATTGTTTTCTACAAAAAGTGCATTCTTGTTCTTTGATATAAACTTCATTAAAATATTCCCAAACAGGGTCTCTTTTACAGCCTGGCAAGCCTGCTGCCATGATAGGTTTGACTCCTTACCCAGATCTGCTCCACCTCCAACAGTCCTCTATTTATTTAATTTCTTGAAACTGCACTTTTAGAGAGCGGTAAAGGCTTGACTCTGCGTACACAAACTTTCAGAGAGACAATAGGGTGGGTGGGTAGGTAATGAGGTCTGTTCATCTCTCATCTCCATATATTGCTGTCAACAAGGATGTCATCTCTGGAGAGACAAATCCACAGTCTGAGAACTGTAACTAAGCATCACAGAGATGCTTAATGGGATCATCTAGACTGAGCACTGAGTCCCATTGCGTATAGTGGTTTTCTTTAATCTTTACTAATCTATGAAGGAGACTGTGGGAATCCCTGTAATATAGTCTGTGGCCTGTTGTAACCTATTTATAACACTTTTCCAAAAAGGTTACATGAATATATTGTCTCAAATAGTATACAATTAGAAGTTATAATCCCTATTCAGTGATGTTATCTTTGAGCTCAAACATATCTTAAATTAAAACTATATAGGTTTATTTTTTAAAGCATCTTAACAAAAAATATGATTAAGTAAAAAAATCTGATTTAAATAAAAAATCTGGTTGTTTTTTTTTATCATTGATTTTTATCCACCCTGAATGTGCTTACTTTGTGTTATGTGAGGGGGTGGTGTACAGTTAATTTCACTCTTCCTTGTGGTGTTTTCTCCAGATTCTGGGAGATCTCTCACAGCACTGGAGAAGAAGAAAAACAAACCAAGCAGCCCCAGAAAAATGGAATTTAAAATCACAAAAACTAACAGGAAGCTTATGGGCTAGCATAATACTTGATGCTATTCTTTCTCTCTCTTTGTCATCTGGATTTTAAAACTGAATAGCTTTTTAGAATGTCACAAAGGAAGTAGGTATTTGTTCCCCTTACCATCTCCAGCGTGCTATTGCACTGCTGAAATCACCAAATAACACTACCACTTAAGTTTTTTCATTTGTTGTAGAATATCTATTTTGTTTGTTTTCAGTTACTTTTTTATTTCAGTAGTTTGTGCAGGACAAGTTTATGAAAACCCATTGGTTTTTTTCCCCGGACAGTAGAAAACTTTACTTTGGGTCACTCTTTCACTATTTGAATCTTTTATATTTAAAGAGCTAAAAAATAGTATGAACGATTTTTGAACTGTGTTGTAATGTCACTCTGTAAATACAAATCACTAGACTACTCTTTGAACTAGGTGATAAGAAACTTTTGAGGTGGTTATATCTAGAACCTTTAAGACAGTGTGTGTATATATAAACTGTGTGGACGCCTAGAGGGAATGAATGTATGGAGTCTCATTTTGTTTGACAAATTCTTATTAGAGTGATTACTAATCAGTAATAGACATGATGGTCAAAGAAACATTTTTATTTTACATTTTTCTCAAACTTCTGTTAGTGCATGCAATAAGGCTTTAAAAAAGAATAAACTGAAAAGGTTCCTAAAACTAACTGACACAGGAAAAGTGTAGCAATTTCATGTTTTACCACTCTGCAAGAATCTTGGTCAGAGTAACAAGGTTAATGTGAAAAGCTTCCATTAGTAATTGCTATTGTTTTCTACTTACTTATAAATGAAAATGGCACCAGTTCATCAGACTTGTGTGCGCTAAGCATGCCAATTACGGGAATAGCTCTTCACAGTTGTTTTCCTTGCATGTCAAAATGGTGAATGGATATTCTTAACTTAATGGGGGCTCTCCTTTAATTGATGAAATCTCACTTGATTCTTATGCTGTTTTAAACTGGACTGTACAGAGCCCAAAGATCATATTGAAATATGGGATGTTCCTAAACCAGCTCCTTACAGATGAATAAGTACACCTACTGGATATTCCCATCTCTAATTTCTGTAATTTTTTTTTCACTTTTATTGTTCCTGAGGTTATATGTTCTCTCTTCTATTCAACTTGTGAGATTCATTGGTTTGTTATGACCCACCTTCCTCCATTGTTTCTTTATCCCTTCTTTTTCTGTTTTTTGAATTCCTGTCCTCTCTTCCCAAAATACAATCAGCCTGTGGAAAAAGGTCACTAGCTTTGCACTGTGTACATGACTTGCACATGCATAGTGTGTGTGTGTATTTTATTCCACATGAAAAGCTAAGCTTGCCTAATGGTAGAGACTATATGATTATTCAGGAATCAAGAAGAATAATACAAGAAAGGAAGAAGCTTTATTTTTGTTTAGAAAACAATTTTTGTTAGTTGTCTGTCACCAGAATCCGAGAGCTGACAAATCTGCATGCCTGCTGATTTTGTTTTTTTTTTTTCTTTTTACTTCTTCTGGAAACAGGATTGCTTTTTGTGATTATTTCATTTGTTTTGAAAAGTGAGTTACAACTGTTCAGATAGAGAAGGAATGGGTGATGAGCTTAAACATAACTTCCATCTATCTTATTAATTATAATTTAAATGTCTTATAAGACTTCGTCTTCTCAATACCCTTGACTGATGAAGAATGGGTAGATGGTATGTATTACATTGTATTACAAGTATGACACAGAAATTATTTTAAACTGTTTAGAGAAGCCTTTTTCTGACATTCTAGATTCCTTCTAAAGATGCCCATTTTACTCTACTAACAATTATGAATAATTTCCATTTTCTCGAGGTTTCATACAGTTCTTTAAGAAAAGGACATGGGGGAGAACTTCTGATAAACCCCACCATATTTTGGGGTGTTCATGAGGTGTCCTGCAGATTTTCTTATCTGTTTTAGTGATGTGGCATGTGTGGTCTTGTTGAAAAGCCAGTGTTCTGGTGCCTTAATCTGTCACTTTTTTCTCTGTATAGCTTTTGTTGTGCTGTGTTATGATTTTGAACTTGGTTTAGTTATAGGAACTTTGGGATGCATGCTTATGGAAAAGAGAATAGATTAAACTATTAAGTATCCCTTGCCATTGTGTTTGTTTCTGTGTGTGTGGTACTAGGGCAAGAATAATTGCCAGTCCCAGTCAGAAGGGGCTACTGTTGGATTGAGCACCCAAGGTATTGTCTGCCTGCAATAGGAAAATAAACCCCTCAATAGAAAAGGCATCTAAGAAATGGGACATTAACTAGAGGACTGGGGAAGCATGAGCAATTGGGAGAATGGGGGTAGGGTGGGGCTGGCTTGGTGGTAGTTTAGGAGCTATCCATGAGATGATCTGAGTCTTTGGATTATCCCAGGTTTAGGGAGAGACCAGGTTTCTTATCTTAACTGTATACAAGGAAAGCTCAATAAATACATTGTTTATCATTAAACTGCTGCCAGAGGCTGCATGGGTTCAGCAATGGAAACCAACTATGAAGTTGATTAAATGTAGCCAACACTGAGCAGGACTGTAAAATGCATGGCCCACATTGGGCAAATACGTTGATGGGAACCTATCACAAGGATAAGGCATCCTACATGCAAGCACCAAGCCTGGAGGACCCCAATCTCACTTGCTCCTAGCTGAAAGGCCAATGAGCAAGCCATAGAGGAAGTGTGAACTGAGTCCCCCATTGCCACAAAATTGTGCAGTCAAGTTTCCCCTGTTCAGGGAAACTCATAGAAGTCAGCCTGCCCAGAGTGCAATGGAGAGGTCCCACCCTGGGAGAACCACCTTGGGGGAATTGCAGTGGTCAGCCTGCCCAGCATGTAAGAGATAGGCCTCACTCTGGGAAAACCACTTTCTTGATTATGGTATCTTCCTTGTGCAGGCTAGCTGAATAAGGCATATGAGTGCTGTCCTTCTCAACACTGGCACTTTTTAAAGTCATGGTGAGCCACAACATTGCATACATATTGAGCTGTGCCTTTCTTTCCCATTTCCAGTTATTCCTGTTTCTTTATCAACCTTAAAAGTCTGGTAAACATCACAAAATGGGGCTCTAAACAGCTTACCCAGAATCCCTCTGTTGCCCCTCTCAGCCTGGCACATATGGTTAGTGTGGTCCCACCCTTCATGAAGGTGGACCAGGTTGCTCTGCACCTCATCTGCATATAGATTTTTGGAGCATTCCAGGACTCATGGCAAGATGATTTGTTTCCAGTCGTGAGTGGGGGCTAATCAGCACATGGATCTTTTGTGTTGGGTTTCTGGAGTACACACACATACTAACCAGTGCTGTGCTATTGGGTCACTGTAGCTTGAAACTCTGACTCTGAAGCATAGCCCAATGAACTAAGTTGTAAGTCATGGCCCTTTGGCTTTGGACTAATATCATGCATAGTTTGCACTACATAGAAGTAGGTGCCATAGTGCTGCTACAGTGCTAAAACTTTCAGCACTTCCAAAAGAAGGTAACATGCATCAATTCTAGATAAACAAAGTATCTAGGTATTATATGCAAATTGCCACAGCCATGTTTAATTTCAAGGCTATTGTTTTCAAATTTGTTAGTCTCTTCTATATATGCTCAAGGAGTGCAGGGTCTGACAGTAAGAAGAAGGGAAAGGGCTTCCAGGGGAAAAAGTTAGGGGGGAACAAAGAGCAAAGGGTCTACCTGACCCCCAAGATTTATTCTCCATGCTGTAGCAGTGGGAAGGGGACAAATTCTAGCCAAACACTCAATTATTAGAGTCTATACTTTGACATTTATAACTTTTTTTAAAATTTCCATATATAGAATCTAATTATTGTGGGAGGCCTTCTTCTAGTTGAGTAAATACAGTATATGGTCAGTTTTTCTTGGATAATTCTTTTTCTTCTATGTAATAAATCCTCTTTGTCTGTCTTACTGAATTCCTATGGTAGAGTGTTTTCAGGGTAAATGATATTTGAGGTTAGCCTGTTCTACAGAAAGGAGGTATTCCATGGATGTATTTATGATAACTTCCACGGAGGAAAATACAAAAATAAAAAGGAATTCTTTGACAAAGACTCAACAAAATTTAGTCTTTATTTCAAAGGCATTTGCATGTTGACCTCACTCCATGTCTTTGTGCCCTAAGATTTGTGCAGCAAAGTACTTTTTGTTCACTTTGCACTGGGAGGCCGTTTGGGGTAATGGACTGAGAAAAGTGAGAGTTCAGTGCACTATGCCATCTTGACATTTATACTCTGTAGAGTTGCCTGGACACCTAGATGAGGTACTACACATTTCTGCCCCCATTGCCTTATATGGGGATACTGGCTGCCAGTTAACTGATCTTCACTTGCTGTGAACTTGGGAACTTGGCAGAGACTTGGGAATTACTTTTTGTTCCATCTAAAGTCATATCTATAAATGGGTCTCTCAGAACATGTCTATATACTAGCTAGATTGGGACCTCAGTTGTTGTTTTAAAAAAGACAAGGTTGTAGATTAATTAGCAGAAATTATTAAACTAGAATTTGGCTTCTGTGCCACATCTTGTTACTTAAGTATGTGAATCAATTTAATTCTTCTTAATGAAGTAGACAGTGTGATTTATTTTTAAACGAATTAAGCTGAATAAATAACCTATGATAGTAAGTTTCTGCACTTACAGATCCCTTTTAAAGTTGTTTGGTTTACAGCGATCTAGGAAGTATATTGTGTTATGTGGCACTTGTGTATTTCACATCCAGAACCTTCTTTCTCTGTTTTTTAATAACTTTGACAGCAATTTATAATTGTAATGTAATATCTTAATTGGAAAGAACTTTCTCTGGCTCAGTTTGGCAGTCTTTCTGGGTGTGCTTTTATGTTATTTGCCATCTTGAATAACTTTCTAGAGAATTTATCATACTGGCTGCCTAGCCATTTAAAGTGCCTTACTAAAATTATATTTAAAAATCCTCTGTCCTTTGCTTATAATGCTTTATATGAGGATCTGGATTACTTTGTATAATTCTGGTGAATATTCAGCTTGTGTGCAGCCCTGTCTGCAATGTATCTGACACCCTTGTGGATTTTCCTCTGGGTTTAATGTGCAGGCATCTAAGGATCTATTCTTAGAAGCAGCCGTAGACTCATATAGAGTCCAACTAACTTTGAACAGGATGTACGGGAGTGAGTGTACAGGGTTCACCTATGTAGAGCTCTTTGGAAGGTCAGGACATTTAATACCTTTAACAACTTCCCTTGTCCACTGCTGTCTTCTTGGGCTTGTACAATCTTACAGTGAACTTTGGTGCAAGGTATAAGTGGAAGAGGATTGCAAAGATTCTTGCATATCCCCAGTCCTTTGTTATCCTTATGGTAGCCCTTTGTATTGAGTCTTTTTTTTTTATCTCCCCCTCAGTCAGTTTCTAAGTTACCTGGATCTTTAATACTTCAGGAAGATGAGTGTTTCTCAACCTTTTAGATTCAAGGCATCCATCCCTCAGAAAAATGCTAGCTCTTAGCTTTCAAACATTTTTGACTATGGGATACTAATAGAGCAATTCTTCTGTTGCAAAGAACTCAGAAAGACCACACAACAGGTCAGAATGTTTTTGACAATATGGATTCCTATTTGAAATCTCTGGGTTTACCTTGTGAATCATGTATATGCATTTGCACTTTTTCATGCTACTCTGTGGCATCCTTTGGAAGGGTCTCTTGTCACACCAGGGTGCTGTGGCATCCTGGTTGAGAATCACTGTGGTAGATAAAGCCTTTTTTTAAAAAAAAAGGGAGTGTGACACAGGTACTTATAAACAGAGACAGTACTGGGAACTACTTTTTTTGATTGACTGGTTTTCAAGTTAATTATTTCCAAGGGATGGTAGAAGATGAAGTTTCAGTCTTTACTCCAAATGGTTATGTTTTGCTGGGTTTTCTTGTTTTTCTGTGTAAATATGACTCAAAGCTAAATTGTGGCCTTCAGTGCGTTTACTCAGCTCCTATTGATTTATCCCATTGTTCATTATAAGAAGCTTAACATATGCATACTCAGGGGTAGGGATATCCAACTTGCCTCATGCCTTGAGTTGTATCTGGACTGCAGGGCTGATGGCAGCAAATGACTATAGGGCTGTGTTGGCACATTGCTTCCTTCTGCAGGGTCTTGGATTCTGTGGCAGGCCCTGCCCTCAAATTCCCAAGCCTGCCAGGAGCCCAGTGGACTGGAGGGAGCTGCTCTGCAGGCTGGATGCAACCTGCTAGTTGTTTGACACCCCTGCTCTGGCATTGAAACACATTTATGCAGAACAGGGAAACAAAGCTTACTTTAGTTTTATTTTGCTTATATTGTCTCCTTTGACTTTTTAGATTTTTATATATCCTTCATCAAGAAAGCATCCCTGTTCAGCAAAGGCACTTCCACATGTTTGTAAAGTTAGGCACATTGTAATAGGGGGGCAGCCAGTCCTGTTGAGTAGCTTCAGCTGTGAGGAGGCTGCTGCTAAGTGAGTGGCTCACTGGGAATTTAAAAGCCCCAGCAAGAGCAGCAAACTATAAGTGAATAGTTGTGAGCCAGAGGCAGGCAGTGGGAGTACTCATGGGGGCATGGCAACTGGCCCATGGGGGTGGGATTCCCACAGGTTGGGAATTTTGGCAGTGAGGAAGCAATGGCCATTTAATATTAATTTAATATTGCCATCTTTCCCCACTGCCAAATTCCCATGCTCTTCCCCTCACACAGAACAGGGCCAAGCCACACCTACTTCCCCTCACATGCCTGAATTGGAGCTGGGCCATGTCCCCTTCTCCCCGTGTGGCTGGATGGAAAAAAAAAACTGGGAAAAAACAAGGAAAAACAAAAAACCGTAAAAAGCATAATAGAGCAAACAAGGTGCAGGCAATTTAGCTAGTACCAATTGCCCGACAGTTTTTTTTAAAGTCAATGTGACATGATCATCTCTATATTATTCATGTAGTTAAAATGAAATCTTTCTTTCTACAGTTTCTATCAAAGTTGCAGTGAAGCTGGTTGTTCACCTCCCCTAATTTCCTGCCGAGGTTCATAGAAAGCAGCAGCTTCTTGGCTCGATGTGCCCTTTTTTCCCCTTGTGCTAGGACATCAGTTGTAGTTAGTTATCAGCTCAAGTATTTAAAATGTAGATAGTGTGCGGGCTGGGAGCGGTCCGAGGCTTTCAGGGGCGCGCGGCGGGCTGTGGCTGGGAGCCCGCAGTGGTAGGGCGGGTACTTTTGCATGACGGACTAGAATTAGGCATGGACTCGTAGCGGTTAATTAAAGATTGTTTTACTTACACCGTAGGTGGTCACGGTGCAGGCAGGAAAAACTTTCTTGAGTTGCAGTTACAGACAAACACAAGTGTTGTTTGCTAGGCTCCACTGAAGACACACAAGCAGAGTTTCATAGATTCATAGATGTTAGGGTCGGAAGGGACCTCAATAGATCATCAAGTCCGACCCCCTGCATAAGCTGGAAAGAGTGCTGGGTCTAGATGACCCCAGCTAGATACTCGTCTAACCTCCTCTTGAAGACCCCCAGGGTAGGGGAGAGCACCACCTCCCTTGGGAGCCCGTTCCAGACCTTGGCCACTCAAACTGTGAAGAAGTTCTTCCTAATGTCCAGTCTAAATCTGCTCTCTGCTAGCTTGTGGCCATTGTTTCTTGTAACCCCTGGGGGCGCCTTGGTGAATAAATCCTCACCAATTCCCTTCTGTGCCCCCGTGATGAACTTATAGGCAGCCACAAGGTCGCCTCTCAACCTTCTCTTGTGGAGGCTGAAAAGGTCCAGTTTCTCTAGTCTCTCCTCGTAGGGCTTGGTCTGCAGGCCCTTGACCATACGAGTTGCCCTTCTCTTTACCCTCTCCAGGTTATCCGCATCCTTCTTGAAGTGTGGCGCCCAGAACTGCACGCAGTACTCCAACTGCGGTCTGACCAACGCCCTATAGAGGGGAAGTATCACCTCCCTGGACCTATTCGTCATGCATCTGCTGATGCACGATAAAGTGCCATTGGCTTTTCTGATGGCTTCGTCACACTGCCGGCTCATGTTCATCTTGGAGTCCACTAGGACTCCAAGATCCCTTTCCACCTCTGTGCCACCCAGCAGGTCATTCCCTAGGCTGTAGGTGTGCTGGACATTTTTCCTCCCTAGGTGCAGCACTTTGCATTTCTCCTTGTTGAACTGCATCCTGTTGTTTTCTGCCACTTGTCCAACCTATCCAGGTCTGCCTGCAGCTGTTCCCTGCCCTCCGGTGTGTCCACTTCTCCCCATAGCTTTGTGTCATCTGCAAACTTGGACAGAGTACATTTGACTCCCTCATCCAAGTCGCTGATGAAGACATTAAAGAGTATCGGTCCAAGGACCGAGCCCTTTGGGACCCCACTGCCCACACCCTTCCAGGTCGAGACCGACCCATCTACCACGACTCTTTGGGTGCGACCCTCTAGCCAATTCGCCACCCACCGGACTGTGCAGTCATCCACATCACAGCCTCTTAGCTTGTTCACCAGTATGGGGTGGGATACCGTATCGAAGGCCTTCCTGAAGTCTAAGTATACGACATCCTCCCCTCCTCCTGTGTCCAGGCGTTTCGTAACCTGGTACGTTTGCTAGGCTCCGCTAAACAAACACGACAGAGCTCTGGATACCCTTGACGAACGCGCAAAAAACCGTAGATACGTCTTAAGAATTTAACGAACAAGACGGGAAGAGGCTGGTGGTTGATCAGACCGCCGAACTCCTCTGAGACGCACACAAAGTTTCTATTACTCTGCCGCGTGCTCAGAGTCCCCACGAGATGGTTGTGGAGTCCTCTACAACTTGGGCAGAAACTGCTCAAACTTCTTATATGACTAGCAAGCCAATCGCTAGCAGCCACGTAGGAATAATTTAGAAATAGCCAATAGTGGGAAACAAATTTACATACGGGTGGTGGGAACTCCTTTGCACCGGGGTTTTCTCTCTGCAGCTGAGAATTGCACCGTGCAAAGAAAGCTCCATGTGGCAGGAAATAATTCTGTAGTGCCGAAGCGTGCGCACAATCATTGGGTCATGACAGATAGATGGGGTGTGACCTTCCTTAAATATGAGGCAAAGGTGGCATTGTTGTCACATGGGGAGGGAGGATGGATGAGAATGCTAAAGGTGGATTTTGGAAAAGGAAGAGAAGGTGAAGAGAGCTGCTTGGGAAAGGAAACAACTGGAGTCAAGCAAAAGGAGAAAAGAAAACTTGACACTTGGGATGTTTGGCTTTGAGAAGCAAATAAGGCAGATAAATTGGCCCAGGTTTCCTGTTCTAAATAGGTTAAAATAATTAATTGGAAAATAACTTTTTTTTTCAAGGAAAAAGAGAATTTCAGAAGATAAAATGATGATTCAGACCTCTTACAAATAAGTGGTGTTGTTGCACTCGCCACTCTTACGGTGGCAGAACAGAGGGAGGGAGGGATCAAAAACATTAAAGTAACAAAAGTTTTCTTTTAAAATGTGAGGGATTTTTGGAGTGTGTTTTTTGAAGATTAGTTCTTCTTGAAGACTTAGGAACCTCCCACCAAGGATGCATCCATAGTATAGCAGCTTTGCTGGAGTTGCTATCACTCCAGCGAGCACCTTTTGTATGTACTCCTATCTGCCCAGTTCATACTTTGTTCTAACAGTCTCCTTTATTCATTTGCCCAAACCTAGGAGGTCAGCATAGTAGTAAAACCCCTCTGGTTTAGTTACCTTCTTCACTACCTGAGCTTGCTTTCATTTAGCTACTAATATGACAGAGTTTTTCACTTGTAAATGGTGTGGTTGTGGTACATTCATGGATCAGCTACAGAACATCTTTGTCTGCTAGTTATTTGACTCAGTGTTTTAATGGAAGTGTAGAACCCAGTTGAAATGCAGGATGTTATTGAATAATCTCTTCAACATCAATGCTACAAATGAATATCTAGCCCACGGGTTGGCAACATTTCTGGGCAGAGTGCCAAAAAAACCTCCCACAACCTGAATTTGTAAGATGTTGGTGTGCCTGGAGTGGCTCTGCAGACCCCAGTGCAGCTGCTTGCAGCCTCTGATTGTCAGCCACAGCCGGCCTAGGGAGGCTGCAAGCAGTAGCACCAGGGTCTGCAGAGCCCTGGCTGGGTTCATTGCCAGCGGCAGATGCATGCATACCTCCAGACGGATGGTGCGGAAGGGGCCAGGGCTGAACTACCACAACAAGCACCCACGTGACTCTCCCGCCATCCACCCTGAAGTGAGCATGCCAAGCAGAATGCCTTGTGTCATTGGCACACGTGCCGAGAGTTGCCTACCCCTGATCTAGCCCTTGGATGTTGCACACTTGAAACTGGAGCATGCTGATACTTTTCAGTGTTAGGAGCTACTGTTACAGGTCTGAATTCCAGAACACGTAGATGGACCGCAGCAGACTTAGTCATTTTCAACTAGGATGTCATAAGATCCTTTTAGGAGTTCCATACAATATTAGTACTATTAAGTGTGCAAACACCTACACGATTCACAAGATAAATCCAGATGTTTCAAAGAGGAATCCATAGTGTCAGAAATGTTCTGATTTGTGATCTGTCTGAGTGCTTTGCAGCAGAAGATTTCTTGCTCTGGTTTTTTTTGCAGTGAAAAAAATGAGTGAAACCTGGGAGCTGCCATTCCTGAGGGTTTCCTTGAATCCAACAAAGTTGAGAACCACTGCTCTAGAAGTTTGTTGAGTCTCTAATATTTATGAGGCAAGAGATGCCCCTTCTGAGTGTGCAACACAGTGGGGTTCCAGTCTCATAAAGAGCCTCAAATGCTACCATGATACAAACATAAGTAACAAGTACTGTATTAGTAGAAAAATAATTGTTATGCTTCCCTTCTGCCATGCTGGTACAGTATCAGCCGTGGGGCAATTTGATTTAAAAAGAAATGCTCTTGTATAAGTGATTGGCAAGAGTGGTACATGTGTGTCATTCACTAGCATCAAGCTGGAAAATGCACTGCCCTTAATACTTTCCTTTTTTACTTCCCGTGGAAATCTCCACCCTTGCTTTCACATAGGTTGTACAAAATACAGCCTGTAAATAACCAACATTGATGTTTTGATTTCTCCTTTGCCTTAAGCCTTCCAAATGCATGTTAGTTCTTGATGTGATCACTGAAGATATGTCTGTCATTGTAGAATATTTTACTGTTGATTTACAAAATCCAGGGGAGTAGGGAGTATACAGGGTTGCCTACGATTAGATTTGGAAGAAACCGTATTGGTGGTAGGCAAAGCGTGGCATTTTTCTCCTCCCTTGAGCAGCCCAGGGTTATTTAAAAAAAAAAAAAAAAAATCTATGCCTCCTGCATGCCTCCCAGTCAGGCAAGGTAATCTGAATTGATAGTTTTCTGGGGCGTCTCCTGCAATGGTGTAATACCCATCACACCACACTGGTGCTATTGTTAGCAAAGAAGCGCGTTCCAAATTTGGAGAAGCCCCAGTGTTGCTCAACCCCTTCTTTTTATTTTTTGAACGTTTCATACATTTGGGACGTGCATTACAGAGTCCTGTAAAGTCATGGAAGAGCCTGTGCCAAACAGGTCAGTCAGGTTTTCAGTGTTTGTTGTCAATCTTAGAAAAGTATCTCCTCAGCTTTCTGCAGAGACTGAAACTTGGCTGTTACTCTTAAACAGATTAAAGAAGCAACTCTCCTGAATGACACTACTCAAACTGTTCACTAACTCTAATTTAGTTTCTAGAAGTAAGTTGAACTTGGCTTTTGACCCACAGACAATTAATTGCTGGGCTTCCAGCTTAAATAAACCTGGGGGTCTGCAATTGAATGAATGATTGATTTAAGTGTGTCAGGTGGCTAGAAAAATTATCAGAAAATATATTCAATTTTTTATTTTAATATATAGTCTTAATAATTGTTTTCAACAAGGAGCTGCTTTCCAGCATGGCTGATGTGCTATAATACATTTTTATGAACTGCCCCCAAACTATGGGGTGTTTTTTTTTTAATTTTGCTTATTTTCTTGCTTTCTTTTGCTTTTTTTTTTTAAGGTAACGAACCATGTGTTAATAAAAATATTAGTAAATCACTTAATGGTTTACATAAGTGCACCTTGTACTTTACAATGCCCCTCAAGCATGCCCCAATACCTATCTAATGCACCCTGTCATGGATTATTGGTCTAGAATAATCTGGATGCTATGAAAACACTCAAGTGGAAACTGCCTGACTATGAGAGGTTTCATTATACAGACATCAGACAAATGAGGTAACTTTAGAATAGAACTACAGCTCAGGAAGATATGCTCCAAAGTGCCTGTTATACAATATATATTGTATATTATAATTACATTATATAAACTCTGTGTGTGTGTGTATACACACACCCACATATATATACATACAGTAAAATCTCTGTTATCCAGCATCGTCAGGGAAAGGGGATTTCCAGTTACATAAGAATTCTGTTTATTTGAAATAACCTGGCAGGGTTTTCAGATAACGTGGGCAGGGAGGGTGGCAGCTGCTTGCAGTGCAGTGGTGGGTGGTGGTGGTACCCACTGCATGCAAGTTCTCCCTTCCCAATGTCTGGCTGACTGGCCAGAAACTCCGGTTAATGGAGTATTCCAGTTGGTTAAGTATCGGATAGCAGAGATTTTACCATATTGCATTGATTATATGTGATGCATTGATGATATATTGCATTGATAATATATACACACACACACTCGCACATACATGCATACACGCACGTGTGTGTATATGTATGTGTATATTAGTTTTCATATGGTGCATGCATATATATGTATAAAAGAAGTGAAAACTTTAGAATAGAACTATAGCCCAGAAAGTCATGTTCCAAAGTTTCAAAATTTCAGATACAGATATAGCATTACAGCCACTTTTGAGTATGTATTTCTGGGCTGTAGTTCTGTTCTAAAGTTGTCTCACTTCTGTTCTATTATACATATATATGCACGCACCATAAGAAAATTAATAGGCAGTTTTACAACGTTCATGCACAATTCCAACCTGGCAAAGATCTGTTTACTATGTCTATATTATTAATTGGATAAAGATATTTACATTTTCTTTTCAACATGTAAGCAGGTTTCTGCAAACATAATTAATCTTTCTTCTTCCTTCTGTCTTCAGAGAAAGAGCTAGTTAAACCTTTGTCCAATCTATTGAGGCAGCATGGTATGTTATCTAAATGGAAAAGAAGTTATATAAATGGGGAAAAGAAGTTGTCATTCATTATGTGGCATTTCTCCAACCAGTTTTTCAAAAAGTATATATGTTAGGCTCTTAGTTTACACTGACACTTTCCAATAATTTCAGATTAAAGGATTGATATTTAAAAACTATTTATTTCTGTAACTGTTAGGAGTCGTAACTCATTAGTATAACTTTGCCATACAGTAATAGACTCAATATTAAGGATTAAATGTGCTTGTGACGGTCTTCAAGCAAAGCATACCTTTAGACCTATTATCATATTACTTACGTGTGGGCAAGTCTGCAGTGCTAATATTGTTGTATGTAGTTGGGTTTATTTGTATATAGCCAAAGACAATCCGTCTGTTTGTCAAAAGTTTGTATTTCAAAGACTTGTTTTTGTGTTGCTTCACAGCAACTTAAATCAATTAAGATGTTAGATTTATTATTTTTATTTCAATGGGAGCTATACAGTCCAGAAATGAGGTAACCTCTCCTTTTTAACTTACCCTGTGTGTGGAGCTAAAAGCATAATAATACCTAGCCTATAATTTATGTAGTAGTACAAAGGCCATAGCTGGACTAACAATAGTTTTTCACTAAAGCAGGGCAGACCAAGGCTGTCCCTAGTGGGGGGGGGGGGGGGGTGTGAATTGGTGCGACCGTCCTGGGCCCTGTGCTTTGGGGGCCCTGCAGAGCCAGGCAGAGTGGCCACAGCAACTCTGCGCTGCCGCCGTTTCACGTCTGGCCACTTGGCACCTCCTCTGCTGCTGACTTACTCGCATCCGGGGGCTGGGCCCTGTGCAAGCTGATTTGCCCTGGGCCCCGCTCCTGGCTCAGGTTGTCTCTGGGGCAGATGCAGCACAAAGAGGCCAGCATGGGGTGCATGCTGTATGTGGTGCCCACCCCGGGCTGGCACTAGTGTTGCCAACTGTGACTGGAGCTGTTCTGAGAGATTTTTTTTTTCCCTCAACATGACATAATGTCATTAATTATACCGTTCAACCCATTCACAATATCATTCTCCCAGATTGCTTTCAATAGTCACTGGGAGATTGATGCCAATTCCAGTAGACTCCCGGCCAATCCAGGAGGCTTGGCAGTCCTGTCTGGCACACGTGATTCCCTCAGGCCTAATTCAGACCGGACCCACAACCAGCACTCAAGGTCAGTTCAGCGCGGGCACCGCATGCAGCATGTCCTGAAGCCCGAGGTCCAGTCCATTTGCTGCATGCAGTGCAAGTCCTAGAAGTGGGGCTGGAACATGCTGTGTTCAGTGCATGGAATAGGGCATCAGTCCTGATCTGGCTTGCAAACTAGTCAAGCGACCCATATCCAGCTGCATGGCACCAATTGAGTTTGATACCTCTGCACTGAAGTGCAGGAAACCCTTACTATTTGCGGGTTCGGCATTTTCAGTTTCAAATATTCGCGAATGCCGAACCCGTATCTTAAATCACTTTTCATAAATATTTATCCCGTATCTTTATTTTTAAACCTGTATCTTTAAATCACTTTTCATAAATCAATTCATAAATAGACAACAACAAAAAATAAATTCATAAATAAATCAGTTCATATTGGTTCACAATCAATTCACAAATAAATCAATTCATAAATAGACAACAAAAAACTGGGGAAAAAACTTCCTTGGGAGCTTCGCGCTTGCTGCTGCCACGCTCCCGCAGCTGCTGCCATGCTTCCACCACCGCGCTCCTGTTAGACCCCAGCTCAAGTCTGGGTTCGTGCCCAGTATGCAAAGGCCAATAAAGATACCAGGAGTGAAAGTATAAAAAAGATTTATTGCTAGCAATAAAAGGTGCAAGCGGAATAATTTCACAAGACAAGCACAAGCACATTCAATACTGAGCCCCTTATATACCAGAGGTTGAATCTTCATAAGCATCCTTGTTTGCTAATTGGTTATAAAGGAATGACGCAAGGAGTTCTTTACTGAGCATGTCTCTATACCTGTGTTTTAGCTATGTATCTCATTAACGTACATATATGTTCCATTAGCATATATCTTCCCCGCCTCGGGGTGTGATTTTTAGTATTATAATGAGCCCTTTGTTCCAGTACCTCTGATTCTGTTTTTTGTTTTCAGGTTTCCTCTATCTAAGACTGTCTGCTCCTTATCATTGCAGATGGGCATTCGACACATAACATTCACTTTTGCTTAGGCTTTGCATAGTAGTTTCTAGGTCAAACCTTACATTTCCCTCATCTGGAGCATTTATAATTATTAATTATGATTGCTCCATTCAATTTGACTTAACACAAATCTAGTATTCTCAGCTTTCTTCGTTTGCAAAATCATTTGATTTACCTTAGGCCTGAAGATAGATGCGATACAAACCGGTATACAGTGGATACAGAAACAGATCATAATCCCTATAAAGCAAAACAGAATAACCATACAAAACAACTGCTTCAACCATCCAAAATTGGGAAGCCAGGAAGTTAACCAGGAAAAGTCTAAGCCAGATGTTTCTTTCAATGTCTGTGTCAATCGTTGTAAGGCACCAATTTTGTCTTCAATTAGCACAGAATTATCAGTGAGGTTGAAGCAGCACATTCCTTTTAAGGTTTCACACCCCAGATTGTGTCGTAACAAGAGATAATCAATAGCGGCTCTATTCTCTAAGACAGCGTCCCTTAGTTGTTTTTGTTCAGTATTCAAGGCTGAGAGCGCTCAAGATGTAGCATTTAGTCCTTTTGCTAAAACACAGGCTACTGCATTAAGATTTCTGCTATTACTTACAGCAAGACCCGGAACCCCCACCATAGATGCAGCTAATGCTATGTATTCTGCCTTAGATAATAGTCCAGGGGAATCATTCTCGTCACAATCAGCAGTGAGAGTAGTGTATGCTCGTTTAAACCTCCCACCAAGAGGGGTTTGTTCAGTGTGCATTAGGTCAGACTTCCTTGGAAGAGCTGCAGTTACCCGGGCAATGGTGCATGGTCCCCCAGTAGCATTTGCTGGAAGGTATGAATATATCATTCTCCCGCAGGCCAGAAACCATCCTCGAGGAAGGATGGTATGTGTATATACATAGGATATTTGACTGGTCTTATTACAGAAGATTTTTCTACCTTGGTTCAATTTAAAGCAATTACTGGTACAATTCACTATTAAGAAACATTCAGAAGCATTAGCTGTTGCCTGAACCCGTACAGAAAACATGTCTCTGCTTTTCTCTTTTACAATAGTCCCCCACTTATATATATCCTGATATGTATTTTCCTTCTTTACATCTTTCAGCATAGTATAATTCTGTAAAATTTTCAAAGGGGTAGGTACTGCAATAAGCATGAGGTAAAAACCAGATGAGCATTGATCCCTCCTGCCAAGCAGAAGTCTGTTCTATTTAATATTTCCCGGGCCAGATAAATCCAGACATTTTCCTGAGGGTCAAATTCTTGTGGTAAAAGATTTTCCCCTCCTATAAGTAGGAGTGGACAAATTAGGGTGCCCCACACTAAAACCTTGAACAATTTCATAAGGCTTGTAAAACTTGATCAAAGATTGACAAATTATTCAAAGTTCCTTTCTTTTGAATAGGAATTTTAAGTCCCTTATTGGCTCCACCTTCCACTGTTCTCTGCCTCCGGTCCCGGAGTTTGCAGGAGTTTCTTCTTGTTCTGGTTCAGCCACCAGCTTTAGGCGACTGGAATGTATCCAAGTCTTGATTCCTCCGAGCTTTGCTGCCGTTGGGGTCGTTAAAAGTACTCTATACGGGCCCTTCCATCTGGCTTGAAGTGGTTCCTCATTCCAATCTTTCACAAGAGCGTAACTTCCAGGTAATAATCGATTTTCCGGGGTAGGAGACTGGTTCTGTGTCTGCAGCACGTCCCGTACCTGCTGATGGATGGAAGACAAAACAGAAACCAAAGACCATACATATTCTCTAATCATTCCCTCTCCTAAAACATGTAACTGTTGTTCAGTACCCATGGGCAGACTCAGAGGGTAAGGCTTACCATACATTATCTCAAATGGGCTTAATCCCAATTTAGAATGTGGTGCGACCCTTACTCGCAACAGGGCCAAGGGTAGGGCCTCTGGCCATTTGAGTCGAGCTTCTTGGCAAATCTTTGCAAGGTGTCTTTTTAAGGTCTGATTCATACGTTCCACTTTTCCACTGGACTGGAGTCTCCAAGGGGTGTGTAAATGCCAGCTGATTCCCAGGAACTCAGAAACCTTTTGAGTAATTTGTGCAATGAAATGTGGGCCATTGCCTGACCCTATTCCTTTTGGAAGTCCGAAGCGAGGTATGATTTCTCATAGGAGTGCCTTGACCACCTATCGGGCTTGGGCAGTCCGACATGGGAAGCACTCAACCCAATTAGAGAAAGTGTCCACAAAGACAAGGAGATACCTCATCCCCTGTTGCCGGGGTAACTCAGTAAAATCCACCTGCCATTCTTCTCCTGGCCCATTGCCTATTCTCTGATGTCCTGAAGTTTCTTTTCTCCCTCCTTTTGGGTTATTTCTCTGGCAGACCTCACATGTCTCTGATACCTTCTTGGCAGCCTCTCTCAATCCCACTCCAGTTACATAGTGACTGATCCACCTTATCAGGGCCCTGGGTCCATAGTGGGTGCCATGATGAGCTCTCTTCACTACCACATGAACCCAGGCAGCTGGGATGATAATGCGGCCATCCTTTGCTACTAGCCACCCGTGCTCCCTCTTCTTTGCTTGAAACTCTCTTATCAATTGTTTGTCTCTTTCCCCGTACTGTGGTGTGTCAGGCTGGTATAAGTCTGGGAGGAGAGGTAACAGATTACTTACTTCGGGCAGCAAGTCTGTCTGAGGTTTTTTAGCTGCTTTCTTTGCTGTAGCGTCAGCAAATCGATTACCTTTTGTGGATGAATCATCATTTTTCTTTTGATGAGCTTTGCAATGCATTATCGCTACTTCTTTTGGTTCCCAGACTGCCTTAAGGAGGGCTTTTATCTGCTTGCTATGTTTAATGCCTGTTCCTTTTGAATCAAGTAGACCTCGCTCTTTCCATAGCGCTCCGTGAGCATGTAAAACAAGGAAAACATATTTAGAGTCAGTATAAATATTGACAGTTTTGTTGGCCGCCAATTGCAAAGCCCGAGTCATAGCAATGAGTTCAGCCTTTTGAGCTGAAACAGATGGGTTTAAAGGTCCTGCTTCTATCACATTCTGTGCAGTCACGATAGCGTATCCGGATTTTCGAATTCCATTCTCTATGCTCGAGCTGCCATCAGTGTAGAACTCCAGGTCAGCTTTTTCAAGAGGTCTGTCTCTCAAATTTGGTCTTGAAGAATAAACAGTTTCCAATGTTTGCAAACAGTCATGCACAAGATCTGGTGTGTCACCCATAGATGGCAACAGTGTTGCTGGATTTACATTGCGAGAAATGGCTAATTTTATTTCAGGCTTATCTAGGAGGATGGCCTGATATCGAGCCATTCGTCCCGGAGTTAACCAGTTCCCTCCTTTCTGTTCCAAGACTGTAAGTACCGCATGAGGAATATATACAATCATTTCATGGCCTAGGGTTAATTTTTCAGCTTCTTGTATTAGCAGACAGGTAGCAGCAACAGCCCGGAGACAAGCAGGCCATCCAAATGACACAAAGTCTAATTTTTTTGAAAAATATGCCACTGGTTGTTGCCAGCTACCCAATTTCTGTGTTAAGACTCCCACGGCTACCCCACCTCGGTCATGCACAAAAAGGGAAAAAGGCTTACTCATGTCCGGTAGTCCTAAGGCGGGTGCTTCAATGAGAGCCTGCTTTAACTGGCAGAATGCTTGCTCACACTCTTCAGTCCATTCGAGTACCTTTTCATCTCCGTGTGTTGCCTCATATTGAGGTTTTGCAATAACCCCAAAATTTGGAATCCAAATCCTGCAAAAACCTACTGTACCTAAAAATCCTCGTAGTTGTTTCTTTGTTATTGGGGGTGCCAGCTGGCATATAGCTTCTTTTCTTTCAGGCAACAGGGCTCTCTGACCAGGCTGTAATTCAAATCCCAAATATGTGACTTTCTGGGATATGGGCTGCATCTTTTTCCTGGAAACGCGATACCCTTGTTGACCCAGAAAATTAAGGAGGCAAATTGTTCCTTCCAGGCACCTTGCTTCAGTGGTGGCTGTTAAAAGCAAGTCATCTACATATTGCAAAAGAGCACAGGACAGTGGCAATTCTAGCCTGCGTAAATCCTTGCTTAATGCATTGCCAAATAAGGTTGGGCTGTTTTTAAATCCTTGGGGTAAAACAGTCCAGCACAACTGAGTCTTAATGCTAGTATCTGGGTCTTCCCATTCAAATGCAAATATTTCCTGAGATCCCTTCTCTACCGGTATACAGAAGAAAGCATCTTTTAAATCAATAACCGTAAACCAATTATGATCTGGGTTCAAAGCAGATAGCAAGGTGTACGGATTAGGCACGGCCGGGTATATACTCACAACCACTTTATTTACAGCTCTCAAGTCTTGGACGAAACGATATTCATTACTCTTAGGCTTCTTCACAGGCAAGATGGGTGTGTTAAAAGCTGATGTACATTCACGGAGAAGGCCATACTCCAGGAACCGTTCAACTAACGGCTTCAGTCCTTTCCTGGCTTCCATCCGCATTGGATATTGTTTCACACATGGAGGCTGGGCCCCTGGCAAAAGTTGAATCTTCACAGGGTCAGCATTTTTAGCCTTCCCGGGTCGGTGACCTGCCCATACCCATGGAACAACAGCATCGAGCAGGGGTTGAGGAATATCCGGTGTACTCTCCTCTTGGAGAAGGCCGAGAAGGCAAGCCTATAAATGCCACCCCTTTTCAGGAGGCACTGTTAAAAACATTTGCCCATCCTGGAACGACAACGTAGCTTGCAGTTTACAGAGGAGGTCTCTCCCTAAAAGGGGAACGGGGCAGTTTGGCATGTACAAGAATTGATGGGTAACTTCGGCCTGCCCAATATTACAGGTCATTGGCTGTAGGAAGGATCGTGTTACTCCCTTCCCTGTAACCCCTACCACCGGCACAGTCTTTTTACTTAAAGGTTTCAGTTTTTGAGTTAAGACAGAATGGGCAGCACCTGTATCTATGACAAAATCTACCAATTCATCTCTGTCCCCTAGTTGCATTTTAACCAGAGGCTCGTCAGGGGACACTGGGATCTGGGTTATCTTTCCCTCCCGGGCCTCCGGTCCCCTTCAATCTGAATCCCTTCCAAAAGCGAACAATCCACTGCTCTCCTCTTTCTTCTTTTCACCTTCCCCAAGTTTTCGATAAGGGCATTCCCGCTTCCAATGTCCTTTTCGTTTGCAAAAGGCACATTGATCTTTCTCTAATGGACCCCGTCTCTGCGGCTGTCTCCAGGATCCCTCATCTCTAGGTTTTCTCGTGATTGCAGCTGCCACTAGGGCTGCCTGCATTTTTATCTTTCTCTCCTCTTTCTTGTCCTGTTTCTTTTCCTGAACACTTTCTCGGTTAGTAAATACTTGGTAAGCAGTGTCTACTAGTTGGGAAATAGGCATACCTGTTGCTTTGTCTGCCTTCTGCAACTTCTTTCTAATGTCTGGTGCACTCTGACCCATAAAGATCATATTTACCATGCGAGCGTTCGATGCATCCTCTGGATCCTCACGAGTGTATTGTCTGAAAGTATTGTAAATTCTTTCCAAAAAAGCACTCGGGGTCTCATTAGCCTCCTGTCGAATCTCATACACCTTACTGAGATTTTGAGGTTTTTTCACAGCATCTCTCAATCCTCGGAGGATATATTCTCGATAGGCACGGATGGAGGTCATATCTTGGTCTGGTTTCCAATCTGGCTCCTGGATGGGGACATGATCGTCTCTATTTCCTTGCAGGTTCCCTGCAATAATTTCCTTTTCCACGTACTCACGAGCTTTGTTCACTACCATTCTCCTTTCCTCTGGTGTCAACAAGATATCTAGAAGAGACTGAACATCTGCCCAAGTTGGGTTATGGGTTTTGAAAATCGTTTTAAACTGGTTCTGTACCTTTTCAGGATTCTCTCTCAAGCTGGGGTTATTGTTCTTCCAATTATACAAATCTGAGGTATTAAAAGGAATGTGCACAAAGGTTCGACGGTAGGTTGGCTCACTGTCATCTTCGAGAGGCCCGGGTACCACTTGTTCTCTTAGGGGAAATACCCCATTTCCCTTCCCACGGCCAGAATCAGATTCCCTGTGATATTTTCCCTTAACCCCGGAGTCTGCTTCTAACTGTACTCTCCATCCTCCTCCCAGGCTTATATCAGGAGAAGTCGGGGAGTTTGGAGATTGCCAAACACCTGACGGCCATGGTTGGCGCTGTTCCAGATCTCTATGTCGGGGGGTATTTACAACTTCTGCCTCAGGGGGGGAAGAAGCAGGAAGAGCAGATGCCAACGAGGAATCAGATGAATCAGGAGGAGGAGGAGGAAGAGGATAAGGTAAAGGCAACACAGGGGGAAGAGCCTCCGGCTCCGGACAGTCCAGGACAGGATTTGCAGCTGGTCGAGCCACAGCCATCTCACAGATCCCAACCCCCTCCCCCAATCCACATTCCTCCAAAACTTTTTTATCTCTACAAAGAGACATAAACGCTTGCGCATACATCAATTCCTCCCATTTACCATTCTGCCGGCAGAACAAAATCAATTGTAAGATGGTATTATAATTAACACTTCCCTCCCGAGGCCAATATTCTTTATCATCTAGCTGATAGCGTGGCCACGCAGTTTCACAGAAGAATTTAGCTTTCTTCTTAGTCATAGCATCCTCACCAAACTCTGCCCAATGTCTCAATACACAAGAGAGGGGGGTACGTTTCCTAACCTTACTGTTAATAGTACCCATTTCAGGACTGCCTTCCCGGTTCTAACCGTCCGACTTACCTGGGATCCAGGGATCTGTTTTTAGTCCTTGTCCTCACAGGGGAAAAAATCACTGGTCTTGGACTCGGGCCAGACAGAATACTTACAGAGATAATCCCAGGCAGACGTACTGACGGTAGGCCTTATGCCCTTTCTACCCTCTCACCCAGGTGCCTGTTACTGATGCTTTCACTCTATGGCGTTGCACCGTTAGGCTACTGCCGCCTCAGCGATCCAGCTCCTCCTGAAACAAAAGTCTCACCGGGAAAAGAAATCCCGGGGCGCGCTCGACTTTTGATAAGAAAAAGCAGATAAACTGGTCGTCAGTTAGTCCGGGCAAAGCTATCTACGGCAGTCCCATCTCGGGTGCCAAAAACTGTTAGGCCCCAGCTCAAGTCTGGGTTCGTGCCCGGTATGCAAAGGCCAATAAAGATACCAGGGGTGAAAGTATAAAAAAGATTTATTGCTAGCAATAAAAGGTGCAAGCGGAATAATTTCACAAGACAAGCACAAGCACATTCAATACTGAGCCCCTTATATACCAGAGGTTGAATCTTCATAAGCATCCTTGTTTGCTAATTGGTTATAAAGGAATGACGCAAGGAGTTCTTTACTGAGCATGTCTCTATACCTGTGTTTTAGCTATGTATCTCATTAATGTACATATATGTTCCATTAGCATATATCTTCCCCGCCTCGGGGTATGATTTTTAGTATTATAATGAGCCCTTTGTTCCAGTACCTCTGATTCTGTTTTTTGTTTTCAGGTTTCCTCTATCTAAGACTGTCTGCTCCTTATCATTGCAGATGGGCATTCGACACATAACATTCACTTTTGCTTAGGCTTTGCATAGTAGTTTCTAGGTCAAACCTTACACTCCCACCATTGCCATTGCAGCTGTGCTCCCCCCCGCCCCCCTTCCCAGCCGCCAGGGGCACTTCCTTCATGAACGCAGTGCCTTATTCGCGGATTTCACCATTTGCGGGGATCTCAAGAATGTATCCCCCGCAAATGGCAAGGGTCTCCTGTATGTGAACAAAGATACATAGCATGCTTGTATGATGTCCAGCCCAACCAGATTTGTTATCCAGGCTAGGTACAGACATCGCTTTTACCAGTAAAAGTGATTGGAAACCATTTTATACCTGTAACAGAACGTAAGTTCAGCGCACAGACTGGTTTAAAAATGGCAGAACCCAGCCTAAAATTTGCACCCCCACCAAAGGGCAAATTTGTATTCTGTTTGCTACCAATCTAAACTATGCTGCTTACAGAAAACTGTGTAATTTAGATCAATTCTGCCTTGGGCTTTTTGAATGTCTGTACCTAGCCCCAGTCACTTTTCATGAGCAATACATTCACCCACAATAAATCAAGGAGAAGGAAGGATAGAGGTGTGTTGTGTAGACTAACTGAATCAGAGATTTATTCCTGCCTGACTGCAGAATAGCACAGCTAACTACTTCACACAAAATCAAAATAATCAATGGGTAATATTGCACAAGATGTGACTGAACTTGTAACCTTTATGAGCAGAAGTGTTGTTCCTATACTGAAAGCACTGGGACTGTTTGAGCAAGCAAAGACTATTACTGAGATTAAAGGTGTTTCCTATGTGCTTCCCAACGTTTGTAAGACATATTTAATTCAGCAGGTCTAGGGATGCTAATTACACAGTTAGAAATACTACTGAGGTAGGAGGAAGAGATTTTTAATGGAGATGCACAAAGCAGCTGCTGAATAAATGTTTTCACTTGTCATTATTTATCTATATGTCCTTTGCTAGAATTCTTCTTTGATACAACAGAGAGCAATAGTATAATATTTGCTTTAATAATATCTGGAGGCATTTGCAAAAGTAATAAAGAAAAAGCAAACCTGCTTAAATAATGTTAATGTGTTCTTAAGGTAGAAAATTAATAGCTTCCCTAAATCTGGGGGTAAGCATTTATGTACAGTAGCAGAAGTGGCGGTAGGGGTTGAGGGGAGGCAAGGAGGACAAATAGATTTACCCTGTGAAATAATTTGAAATGGATAATTAAACATTGTTTCCTTTTACAAGCAAGCTTGTAAAGCTACTTGTATATTTACTTTTCTTATCTTCTTGTGTTATGTATTTTGTGTAAAGTGTGGCTCACCAGTGTACCCTTTTGAGATAGGTTTGTCTGTGTGTGGACCCTAAGGAGGCAATTGTGTTTTTATGTAGCATTTTGGTGCTGTGCAGGTGCTTGCTTTGAAGGAGCAGACATGATTTCATTTTCTACAAGAACAAAATCAACAACTAGGCTTTCAAAAAAAATTGGGCATCCAGAATGCACATATAACTTGTGAAGGCACATAAGCTAATTACAGTTAGGTAGTGTGCGGGCCGGGAGCGATCCAGGCCCTTTTTTGCGCCGTGCGGGCTGTGGCCAGCAGCCCGGGCACGCTGGGTCAGAGAAAACAGGCGGCTCGCTAGAATTAGTCACGGACGCGCAGTGGTTAATTCAAGATTGTTTACTCCTCTCGCGGGTTCCTCCGAAGCTCCACCCTTCTCTTCTGGTTCTTCCACGCAGTCTCCCTCTTGCTTGGCGCCATCTTGGGCTGGCGTTTCAGGATCCCTTTTCTCAGCCGCTTCTTTGACCGCCTGAACAGCCATACGCAGCTGGACCTTTAAACTTAAATTCTTGTTCATTAAATCAGCAATTGTACGGAATGTTGCACTTAACTCTCCCCCCTTGTCGTACCGCGGGGCCACCCTCTCATCTGCGGCGTGTTCCTCCGTCTCCAGATCTTCGCGGAGCTCGGATGGAAGCTCGCGACCCCTTAATCTAGACGCCATGAGGGGAGGGAACTGGCCGGTCGGCACCGGCTCTTCACTCTCCCAAGCATATCGTAGGCATCGGGCACACTCCCGGGTGAGGGTCGGGTTCACTGCGCCCGCCGGGTTGACTCTGGCAAGGGACACAGTATCGAGGGGCCTGAACAGGACCCGCTCGTCACTCATTATACACCCGAACGCCGCGGGGAGCAAATACACTTCTCTCTCTCTTGGGGCTCCGTCTTCAGAGGCTTCCTCTTCTCCCTTCAGTGAAAGGCGTCCGCTGACAAATCTCTCAACCATTCCGCCCGCCTGGTGGTAAACGATATGCGCCTCCAGCTCCTCAAAACTTTTCACTTGGCGTTTGTTATCGCGCCAAGGGCAGTTCTTAACTAATTCCAGCTCTAGCGTGTTTTCTCCTGATCCCATCCTCGTCGCCCTGTGCGGGCCGGGAGGGATCCGGGCCCTTCTTTGCGCCGCGCAGGCTGTGGCCAGCAGCCCGGGCACGCTGGGTCGGAGAAAACAGGCGACACGCTAGAATTAGTCACAAACGCGTAGTGGTTGATTCAAGATTGTTTACTTACACCGAAGATGGTCGCAGTGTAGGCTGGACAGTTTCCCAGGCACAGCTCCGCTTAAATCCTCGTTTGAGGACTATGACAAGCTCGGGTCTCTCCCACGGAGTTGTTGAGGCTCCGTAGATCCTTTTGCGTGCAGGGAAAGGGATACGTCGAAGATTGCGAATGGTGACGGGGAGAGGCTAGAGGCTGATCAGACCTCTGTTACCAGCTTGAAATGCGCTGGGCCCGATAGGCTCCGCAGCGCTTAGAGATCTTCACACAGCGTGAAGATCCCTCCTCCTGGTGTTCGTGGAGTCCTCCAACTTGGGCGGAAACCACTCAAGCTTTTTATACGGCTAGCAAGCCAATCACTAGCCGCCACGTATGAATAATTTCACGCAAGCCAATAATGGGGCTCGAATTATAATACAAATGGTGGGAACTCTTTGCAACGAGCATTTCTTAGCTGCAAAGAAGAAATGCACACTGCAAAGAAAGCTACAAATTGTTGGGAAAATAATTCAGTGGTGCCAAAGCGCACACAAAACAAAAATCACACCCTTGGGTTGTGACAGGTAGGACAGGGGAATCTGTATTAAGCACGTATGCTTTCTTTAGAATCCCTTTCCTTTTCTTTTCTTTTTGACCAGCTCCAGAAGTTAGTTGCTGTGGATGTTTTCTCACATACCTATTTAAAAAGAAAAAAATACAACATTTTGGGGCTTAGCTTGGAGCAGACTGTAGTGGAACCAATAATGATCTTCTTGTATCCCTTTGTAGTTAAAACTGCAAAAGCCTGATTCACTTTTGTCTTTGAATAGGTTAACTCGAAGTAGGCTGTTCAACCCTTGTTGCAAATAATTTCTTGGTTCACAAAAACGTTCTTAACCAGCATGGCAAAATACCAATGACTCCTACTCAAGTAGGAAATACAGGCCTTATTTTCCACTTGGTACTGTAAAACATAATCGCTGGCATTGGGCTTCACTGAGTTTACACCCCTGAAATAAGTGAAAGTGAGCAGAGACTCTGACTTGGCCAGTTGAGCAGTTGTGTTGCTGCAATCAGCTGCGGGGGACCTGCTCACCCCCACCCCTCCGGGTGACTGACTAGTCACTGGGGGAGTATGTGCCCCCCTCCCCCCCCCCGACTAAGGCAGCACCAGAAACTTCCTCTTCCTGTTCCACCAGTGAATACTACAGGTATCAGGGTAACCTGGAAGAAGGAAGCTCACTGAGCACACCTTGAGTTTGACAGAATAAGTGCAGTTATATAGTTAGCAATTATACAGTTAGCTTTTATAGTAGATCTCTTCTGAAATGTACAAGACTAGTGAGAAAAACCCTAGCAGTATTCTTCAGCATGGGTCTGGAGCAGGGTTTGGCAACATTTTTGGGCAGAGTGCCAGAAGCACCTGTGACCTCCAACTCATAAGATGTTGGTGTCCCAGGGACAGATTGCAGGGGAGTTGTGAGGGGCCCAATCCTTGTTGTAGTAGCGCAGTCCTGGCCCCTTCCCTGCCATCCACCCTGAGGTTTGTGCGCCAAGCAAAATGTGTGCCATGTTCTGGCACTTGTGCCGGGGATTGCCTACCCCTGGTCTAAAGCAGCGATTCTCAACAAGGATGCCTTGAGACCCTTTCAAGGATGGTACGGGTTGCCACTTCATGTTAGTGCTGCTAGGTGTACAAACATGATTCACAAGATAAACCCAGAGACTTCAAACAAATCCATAGTTGTAGCCTTTTTGAGTTCTTTGCAATAGAAAACTACTCAATTTTTTTTCTTTAGGCAAAAAAAAGGAGTAAAAACTAAGAGCTGGCTTTTTCCAAGGGGTGCTTTGAGTCTACAAAAGTTGACCCTGACCAGCCATGCTCCCTGCTTAGGCGATGGGCAGAGGGGGCAGGTGGGAGCGCTGCGGCCCCTCCTGCAAGCGCCGGCCGGGGAGTGGAGCGCTGGTGTGCTCCCAGAAGTGGCTGCAGCCAGAGCAATTGGCCGCAGCCACTTCTGGAAGCGACAGCAGCGATTGGCCACTTCACAATTGGCCGTGGGGGGGACCCCCTCCCCAGTCAGCAGGATCAGCTGCGGGCGACTCCCCCCCCCCCCCCCGGTCACTGATTGGTCACTGGGGGGGCACATGCCCCCCCCCCCCCAACTAAGGCAGAACCAATCTCCCATGCCAAGCTGTACTGCAGATTGGTAAGTGCTGGTAATTTTTCAGCAGCCTATGTACTCTAATGATGCTGCTATTGCAACACTGTTTTGCATACAGGCATTCACTCATGTGAATCTTTTTGTCTAGTTCAGTTTGAAGCAAACCTGACCTATAGGTCCATACTTTCAAAGTTTTTATCAATATATTTCATGTTGCAATATTTAAACTAAATGTTACTCTTTATTGGAGAGAGTACGTTGCACTTTACCACTTGCAGTCACTCTTGGTGTTCAGCCCTGAAATTGGGGAAAGACTTACGCTGATGTAAAGCATTTTTGTTTCTACTCAGCCCCCTTCTTTCCTTTTTCCTCTGTTTTTTATTTGTTTGTTTTTGTCTGAGGAAAGGACAACGCAAGCATTTTATGAAGGAGGATTTACTTTGTGTCTGTTTACCTTTGACTTACCCTCTTTAAATTTCTTAACAAGTAATTTCACAGTTCCTTTGATCTTGTTTTTCCCCCCAACGAGTCTTTAAAAAAAAAAAAAAAAAAAAAAGCAAACAACCATGAACCTTTTAAATTTTGGCAGCTTGCCTTGCATGGCACTGGACAGGTCAAGGAGGGAACAGGTGGTACAGCAGCAGAAAGCAAAGGGCAGAGCAGGAGATGGGACAGGGAGCAAAGAATAGAGAACAGAAAGCATAGGTGCAGATTGGTCAGAGGAAGGGAATTGAAGTGACACTGGGGGAAAAGGGGTGCTCGACCAATTTCTGGCATTCCTGCCCAAAAGATTGGCCCCCACTGGTCTTGGAGCTTGTCTTCATTACTAAAAATGTTGGGGACATTTGCCTGTTTATACAGGGTATTTATAAAGCCCTTGTGGAACTTTAAACTTTAAAAACTTTGGATGTACATGATAGATGCAAGCTATAAATGGTGATTGAAGGCATAATTCATTAAGTTTTAACACAGTGCAACTCAAATTTTTAGACATAACCACCATCTTTTGTGATGCATAGTTCAATCCAATTTGTCAACTCATAGAAACCATTTTCCAGTTGCTGCTGAGTGATTTCATCAATTGCATTTGTGATCCTTACCTTATGCATAGCTTACACTATACTAAAAACACTTAATGAATTGTTTTAAAACTTAATGAAAACTTAATGAAAAGTTGATACAAGGAGAGAGTACAGGTTCGTGAGAGGGGACAGGAATATGGTGGATGAGAGTGAAAACGTGGCTTTGCAGTTATCTGGTGACCGACGATGCATTCTGAAGGTTAAAAACCTTTACAACTTTAGCTCATAAACCCTCTGCAGAGAAGTAGCTCTTCAGAAGAGACTTGTAGGTCTGGTGAATGGGATCAGAAGGTGCTTTTGTGGGAAAAGGACCACAGCAAAGGAAACAATGTGCTGTGTGGGAAAAGACTGTAAGGTTAGTTGTCAGGTGAGTGGTAAGAGGTGAAATGAAGGAAGAAGTTGGAGAGTCTACTGTTCATATTCTGTGAAATCTCGGCTCTTTCCAGTGCTGTAGTTCATAGGCATTAGGGCTGGACGGGACCTCAGAAGATCGAGTCCAGCCCCCCGCCCGAAGGGCAGGAAATCAGCTGGGGTCATAGGATCCCAGCAAGATAAGCATCCAATTTTCTCTTGAAGGTGTTCAATGTAGGTGCTTGCACCACCTCCGATGGCAGGCTATTCCAGACCTTAGGGGCTTGAACAGTAAAGAAAATCTTCCTTACGTCCAGCCTGAAACGGTCTTGCAGTAGTTAATAAGCGTTTGACCTTGTCATCCCTTAGGGCGCTCTGGTGAACAAACATTCCCCAAGATACTGGTGGTCACACCTGGTAAACTTATAGGTGGCCATCAGATCACCCCTGAGCCTGTGCTTTTCCAGGCTAAAAAGCCCCATAGCTACCAGCTTGTTGTCGTAAGGTCTGCTTTCCAGATCTCTGATCATGCGCGTGGCTCTTCTCTGGACACTCTCAAGCTTCTCCAAATCCTTTTTGAATTGTGGGACCCAAAACTGGATGCAGTACTCCAGCTGCAGCCTCACCAAGGCCGAGTACAAGGGGAGAACGACGTCCCGGAATTTGCTTGAGAAGCATCTATGGATGCAAGCCAGCGCTTTGGTCACTTTACTAGCCGCAGTATCGCATTGAAGGCTCATGTTCATCTTGTGGTCAGTGATGACCCCCAAGTCTCTTTCTTCTGTAGTGTTAGCCAGTGTAGCACTGCCAAGCCTATAAGGATGCTGCAGGTCTTTCCTCCCAAGGTGGAGAACCTTACATTTCTCAGTGTTAAACACCATCAGGTTCTCGTCCGCCCATTTGCTGAGCCTGTCCAGGTCAGCCTGCATCACCCTCCTGTCTTCAGGTGTGGATGCTTTGCCCCAAAGTTTGGTGTCATCGGCAAACTTGGCCAGTCCGCTTCTGACTCCAATGTCCACATGATTAATGAAGATGTTGAACAATATGGGTCCAAGGACAGAGCCATGGGGGGGACCCCACCGATCACAGGGCACCATGACGATTGACTTCCGTCAATTACCACCCTCTGGGTCTGACCGCGGAGCCAATTTCCCAGCCAGCGGATCATGGTGGACCCACGGCCACAATTGGCCAGTTTTGCCAAGAGGTGATCATGGGATACCAGATGGAAGGCTTTTTTGAAGTCAAGATATATGACATCAATCTCTTCTCCCTTGTGCAGGTGATAGGTCACCTGGTCGTAAAAGGAAATGAGATTGGTCAAGCAAGACCTACCCGCAACAAACCCATGCTGGATGTTGGCATCCGCCAGTCCGTTAATAAAGGTTCTATACCAGCTTCTTTAATAAACTTTTCTAAGACCTTCCCCGCGATAGAGGCCAGGCTGATGGGCCTGTAATTTGCCGGATCCACTTTCCTCCCTTTCTTGAAGATAGGCACCACATTGGCCTTCTTCCAGTCTTCAGGCACTACACCAGAGTGCCAGAAGTTCTCAAAGATCTGTGCCAGAGGCTGGGCTATGATGCTCACCAACTTCTTGAGTACCCTGGTGTGTCAATTGTCAGGGTCAGCTGACTTGAAGGTATCCAGCCTCTCAAGGTGTTCCTTCACGAGGTCAGCATTGACAGAGGGCAGGGGATCTCCCTCACCTGGACCTCCCTGTTCTGTAGTGGGCATGGGCATCCCATGGGACTGATGAAAGACTGACACAAATTACCCATTTAATAGGTTGGCTTTTTTCCCGGGCATCGGTTGTCAGTTGTCCCATCTGGTTTAGCAGGGGTCCAATGTTGCCCTTGCTTTTCCTCTGGCTCCCCATATATCTGAAAAAGGACTTTTTATTGTCCTTGATACTCGAAGCTAGTTGGAGTTCAGTCACAGTCTTGGCTTTCCTGGTTTGCTCCCTGCAGGACTGGACCAGTGCAGAATATTCCTCCTTGGAGGTGAATCCCATCCTCCATCCTTTGTAGGCCTTTATTTTTAGCCTCAGGAGGTCTGCTAGATCCCTGGAGAGCCAGGGGGGCTGCTGTGCCCTCTTGCTGCCTTTCCTCCGAGATGGAATAGAATTAGCTTGTGCATTGAGGATCGCTCCCTTGAGAAGCAACCACTTTTCCTGAACTCTCCTCCCCCTGGGGTTGTGGTCCCTTAGGGCCTCACTGATGAGCCTCCTGAGCTTGTCAAAGTCGGCTTTCCTGAAGTCAAGGACTTCCGTGTTGCTGACTGGCTTGCCAGCTTTATGGCTTTACGGCAGATGGTGAAGGTGATCAGCTCGTGGTCGCTGTCACCCAGCTTCCCATCAATCACTAGGTCACCAGTGAGGTCATCCCCAGTAGACAGTACCAGGCCGAGCAGCGCTTTACCTGTCATTGGCCCATAGACTTCTTGAGTCAGGTAGAGGTCATCCACGCATGATAGGAAGCTTTGCGACCACTCGGATTTTGCTGAGTGATCCTCCCACGAGATGTCTGGGTAGATGAAATCACCCATGACAACCATGGTCCTGGAGCATGTGACCTCAGCCAGTTCCTGGGCGAACTCCTGGTCATCTCTTGACTTTGGATGGGAGGTCTGTAGTAGACTCCCACCGTTGTGTCCCCTGTTTCCCACGGATTTTAACCCAGAGTCTCCAGTCGTCCACCCTGGTCGCTAACATCAGCTTGCAGGGACGCGTAGCTTTTCTTAACATAGGTACACCCCCGTCCCTTTTATCTACTCAATCTCTCCTGTACAAGGTATAACTGTCTATACCTATGGTCCAGTCATGGGTAGAGTCCCACCAGGTCTCTGTTATCCCTATGACATCGTAATTATTTTGTTTTAAGGAGGAGGATGAGTTCCTCCTGCTTATTCCCCAAGCTGCTGCGATTTGTGTACAGGCAGGCAAGTCCTTGGGGGCTCTTGCCTTGCCCACAGCTTGTACCAGGGCTGGGGCAGGAATGGGCTCCCTTAAGTGCCTTGGCTCTTACATTTGTTTAATTAATGGGATGTTTAGAAATGTTCATTTACTTCACCTGAGCTGCTTCAGAATCATTCTTACTATCTCTTCTACTACATATCATTAGTCCTTTTTCCCGTAATGAATCTGTCCCAACTAGCACAGATGCTGGCTAATGTTGTTTTAATCACTTTGCCAGCAATTTAATCATGCTGGCAAAGTGACAAGAGGTGCAAGTTCCTCTTTTCTGTAAAAACTTTCTAACATTTAATCACAGAAACTGAAATCCTTAGGCTAGCCTACCACTTTTAATAAGCCTGCGTGCTGATGAGGTCTGCAAAGAGACAGCAGGAGCCCAGGGAGATTGCAGCAGTAGAAGAGCTCCTCTGGTAACCTATACTTTGTTTGGTCCATTCTACATACACTGAACGGTGTGTTGCTTATTTTTTAATCCTTCCTTTCTTTCCTTCCCTCATCTTATCCCCAAACATGTAATGCGGACTGAAGCACAGAGGTCATATGCAGCCATGTTATGTAGTGTGCATGAAGGAAGAGATATCCCTTTGGTTGAATGGGTATGCTTTGCTCTCAAGAAACATAGGGCTAGGATTTTCTATATAGTTATACCTAATGATTTGGCTTCCTTTTCTGAGGTTCCCTTGCTCTGTCGTATCCAGATCAAACAGCCTTAAATTCATCTTTGTTCAGAGTCACTGCCTGTTTTTCTTTAATTATACTTCACACATCCACACCTTAGATACTCTTCTGTGTGCATTTCCTTTAGGACAGAGAAGAACAGCATTCCTTATGTAACTTTTAATTATCATCTTCCCAGACAGTTTTCTATTAACATATGCATAGTTGAACACCAGACATTTACATTTCTCTGGGGACCTGTTTTACTCAACGTGATGAATGAAGGAGTAGAGTCCTTTGGTTTGTTTGGGATTTTTAGACTTGGCTTTTTCAGCTGTAACATATGAGGTGAAATATTACTTTTGCAGGCATGTGGATAAGGTAATGAGGAGATAAATATGAAAAATTGCCATAGCTTCTTTCTAATGCTCTTAGAGCAATTTCATACAAACATGGCTAAGTCAGCTGTGGTTAATGAGAGCTTTCAGTTTTTGGCTGGTATGGCCTCCTGCACATTTAGACTAACACACATCCTGAGTGTGTTAAAAATACATGCAGAGATGTACTTTAATTACATCTGTCAATATGGGACGTATACACTCATGCATGGTGGTTAACATTAAGGATTAAAAACAAAAATCTAAGTTTTGTAGACTTTCCATAGAATCTGATAAATTCAGCTGTTGCCTACGTATGCCTCTCCGAATGAGTTACTCTGAGGGTACTTATACACGTGTTCTGCGGGGGGGGGGGGGCGCTCCGAGATCTGCTGTAATTATCAGCGTCTCCATGCTGAAAATGGTGGTGCACAAGCTTTAGTTAAAGTGCATCCACTGCCATTTTTCAGCATGGGAACACTGATACACATGACACTGGAGTCTGCTGGAACATGGTAATTACTGCATTCCAGCAGACTCGATTAATCAAGTCTGCTCCGACACACTGTAATTACAGCACGTTGGAGCAGCCTTGCTGCACATGTATAGGCACCCTGAGGTGCTATGCTGTCCCGCCTTCTGCCTCACTACAAACTACCTCTCTCTAGATGTTTGTGATTAATATTTCTTCTGCTTATACTTCTCATATCCATGGTAAGTTAATAGAGGCTAGGTAACATATGTAAGTTTTTTTCCTTGGGGAAAAAGGTTATATTTAATATTTTTGCTTGTCAATAGAGCAGTGTGTCCTAACTCTAGGAACTCAGTCATTCAGGGGCCAATCTGGTGAGATACTGCTCAAATTCTATGAGAAGCCAAGGATCCTCAAGTCCTGTTCAGGTTTGTGGGCCTGATGGGCACTCAGGAGTTGCAACTGCCCAGGATCAAACCCAGAATGGAAAAAGCCTGTTCTGTGTTTAAAAAAAAAAAAGAAAAGAAAAACTAAAAACGTTCCTGTATTCAGTGGAGAACTTATTTTTAAACACAGCAGTGGGGTCAGGAGGTCAGTACTTGATGTGTTGACCCCTCCTCTCCCCTCCCCCCCCCCCCCAAAAAAAAACCCAACCAAAAAGAAAACAAATACCCACTGGGAATTAAATGCAAGTGAGGTAGATAAATATTTAATTTGGCATTAGCACTGATTTTTAGACAGAAATCAACTTAATGCCTACCTATAAAAACGTCAACTCCATGCTGCTTTCCCCTAATAAGTAGAGCTGTGCGAAATTTTGGCAGCCATTTTGTTTCAGAGGTGTTTCAGGCCTTTCAGTGCCCAAAACTTTGAATCTGAATCAAAGCAGAAGGCTCCAAAACATCTCCAAAGTGAAGCGAGGCATCTGAAACGTTTCAGAAATACTTTGGAAAATTTCAGAGCTGGGTTTGCAGGGAAACAGCTGTATGCTGCTGCCCAGCTGCAAGATTCGGCTCCACAGGGAACAGAGATCTGTGCCGGGGGGTCTCCTCGTCACCGCTGCCTGCCCTACGCTGCGCCGGCAACGCGGGGCTGCACAGTGTGTGCAGCAGCGGCAAGGAGACCCTGGGCTGGATCTCTGCTCCCTGTGGAAGGCAGTGCTAGTCCCTGCTATGCGACCTCCACAGGGAGCAGTGATCTGGATCAGTGTGGGACAGGCAGCAGTGGCAAAGAGATCCCAGCATGGTTCTCTGCTACCTCTGGAGCCAGGTCGTGCAGCAGGGCAGTGCTGGTCCCTGCCATGTGACCTGGCTCCACAGGGAGCAGAGGTCCGTGCTGGAGTCTCTTCGCCACCGCTGCCCACCCCATGTAGCCCCACATTGCCGGGGCAGCATGGGTGGGCAGCAGCAGAGCAGAGACCCCCGTTGTGGATCTCTGCTCCCTGCAGAGCCAAGTCACGTGGCAGGGACTGGCAGGCTTGCTTACCGCTCTGCTGTAGTTCCCTGCCCCGCGACCCAGCATGACAGGGATCAGAGACCCATGCAGGGGTCTCCTTGCCTGCATGGAGGGCAGTGGCCCTCCCTCAGATGAGCCACCCAAGGCCCTGTCCTGCTCCCTGCTGGGGCCCCAGTCCTCGCCTGGCTGGGCAGTAGGGCTGTGCGAAGCTTGCAGCCCATTAGAAACAGATTCATAGATGCTAGGGTCAGAAGGGACCTCAACAGATCATCAAGTCCAACCCTCTGCCCTGGGCAGGAGTGAGTGCTGGGGTCAGATGACCCCAGCCAGATGCCTATCCAGCCTTCTCTTAAAGACCCTCAAGGTAGGGGAGAGCACCACCTCCCTTGGAAGCCCATTCCAAATTCTGACCACCCTTAATGTGAAGAAGTTCATCCTGATGTCCAGCCTAAATCTGCTCTCTGTCAGTTTCTGACCATTGTTCCTTGTTACCCCAAGAGGCGTCCTGGTGAGCAGAGCATCTCCGGTTCCTTGCTGCGTTCCCTGTAATGAATACTTGGCATCGGTTTTTCACCAATCCCAAGGGGCTCCCTTGTCCATTACAGGACAGGAACGTCTGGGTGAGGATGATTCCTTAGCCTCAATCAATGCTGACCTTGTGAAGGAACAGCTTGAGAGGCTGGACACTTTCAAGTCATCCGGCCCTGACACTTTACGCCCCAGGGTACTCAAGGAGCTGGCAAGCATCGTAGCCCAGCCCCTGGCACGGATCTTTGAGAACTCCTGGCGCTCTGGTGAAGGCCAATGTGGTGCCTATCTTCAAGAAAGGGAGGAAAGTGGATCCAGCAAACTACAGACCCATCAGCCTGACCTCTATCGTGGGAAAGATCTTAAAAAAGATTATCAAAGAGACCATCCTCATCAGACTGCCTGATGGCAAAATCGTGAGGGATAGCCATCATGGGTTTGTTACAGGTAGGTCTCGCTTGACCAATCTTATTTCCTTTTATGACAAAGTGACCTATCACCTGGACAAGGGAGAAGAGGTTGATGTCATATATCTTGACTTTTTAAAAAAGCCTTTGATCTGGTATCCCATGATTACCTCTTGGCAGAACTGGCCAACTGCGGCCTCGGCTTCGTCACGATCTGCTGGCTGGGGTATTGGCTCCATGGTCGGACCCAGAGGGCTGTGGTTGATGGAAGTCAATTGTCATGGTGCCCTGTGACCAGTGGGGTCGCTCAAGGCTCTGTCCTTGGGCCAACACTATTCAACATCTTCATTAATGATGTGGACATTGGTATCAGAAGCAGACTGGCCAAGTTTGCCGATGACACCAAACTCTGGGGTAAAGCGTCCAAACATGAGGACAGGAGGGCAATCCAGGCCAACCTTGACAGGCTCAGGAAATGGGCAGATGAGAACATGATGGTGTTTAACACTGAAAAATGCAAGGTTCTCCACCTTGAGAAGAAAAACCTGCGGCGTGCTTATAGGCTTGGCAGTGCTACACTGGTTAGCACTATGGATGAAAAGGACTTGGGGGTTATAGTTTCATAGTTTCATCGTTGGTAGGGTCAGAAGGGACCTGAGCAGATCATCAAGTCTGACCCGCTGCCATGGCAGGAAAAAGTACTGGGGTCAAACGACCCCAGCAAGGTGTTCGTCTAACCTCCTCTTAAAGACCCCCAGGGTAGGAGCCAGCACCACTTCTCTCGGAAGGTGGTTCCAGATCCTAGCTGCCCTGACACTGAAGTAATGCCTCCTGATGTCTAGTCTTAATCTACCCTCTGCCAGCTTGTGACCGTTATTTCTAGTCACTCCTCATAGTGCTCGGGGGAACAGGGACTCCCCCAATGCCTGCTGGTCCCCTCTGACTAGTTTGTAACAGGCCACTAGATCCCCCTCTCAGCCTTCTCTGGTGGAGGCTGAACAGGTTCAGGTCCCTTAGCCTCTCCTCATAAGGCCTGTCCTGCTGTCCCCTGATCATGTGAGTGGCCCTCCTCTGGACCCGCTCCAAGTTGTCCACACCCCTCCTGAAGTGCGGCGCCCAGAACTGGACGCAGTACTCCAACTGTGGCCTGACCAATGTTGCATAGAGGGGGAGGATCACCTCCTTGGACGTGCTCGAGGTGCATCTGTGGATGCATGACAAGGTGTGGTTGGCCTTCCTGACTGCGTGCCCACACTGCTGGTCCATGTTCATTTTGGCATCAATAATGACTCCAAGATCCTTTTCTGACTCTGCACTGACGAGAAGGGCGTTCCCCAGCCTGAAGGTATGCTGCTGGTTCTTCCTCCGCATGTGCAGTACCTTGAACTTGTCAGTGTTGAAACCCATCCTGTTCTCATCCACCCACCCTTGTAGCCTGTCTAGGTCCAATTGCAGCCTATTCTTCCCTTCTAGCGTGACCACTTCCCCCCACATCTTAGTGTCGTCAGCAGATTTGAACAGGGTGCTTTTTACCCCCTCGTCCAAGTCGCTGAGGAAGATGTTGAACAGCGCGGGTCCGAGGACCGAGCCCAGGGGGAACCCACTGCCCACATCCTTCCAGGTCAAAAATGACCCATCCACCACCACTCTCTGGGTGCAGCCCTCCAGTCAGTCAGCGACCCATTTGACTGTGTAGGTGCCACAGTCCCCTAGTTTTTTAATGAGAATGGGGTGAGAGACAGTGTTGAAGGCCTTCGTGAAGTCCAGAAAGACTACGTCCACTGCTACCCCTGTGTCTAAGCATTTTGTGACCTGGACATAGAAGGCCACCAGGTTGGTCTGACAGGACCTGCCTCTAATGAACCCATGTTGGTTGCCCCTAAGCATAATGTCCCCTGCTGGCCCCTTGTGGACTTGTGCCAGGATAATTCTCTCAAAAAGCTTACCCAGGATCAAGGTAAGACTAACTGGCCTAGAGTTGCCTGGGTCCTCCTCCCTCCCTTTTTTGAAAATGGGAACCACATTGGCCCTTTTCCAGTCCTCTGGCACCACACCAGAGCACCACGAGTGCTCATAAAGCTGTGCCAGGGGTCCCGCAATGACCTCTGCTAATTCCCTCAGCACTCTGGGGTGGAGATTGTCAGGACCTGCTGATTTAAATACGTCCAGTCCCTCCAGAAGTTCCCTGACTAGATCCTCACTGACCCTAGGCCTGGATGCACCTCCCCTGGGGCCTGAGGGGGTCCTGGCAGACAGGCTGATCCAGTCCCTGCTCAGGAAAATGGAGGCAAAGAAATTGTTGAATAGGTTAGCTTTGTCATCTGGTGTGAGGACCAGATTTCCTAGTGTGTCTTGCAGAGGCCCCACGTTACTCAGTACCTTCTTTTTGCCCCCTATGTATTTGAAAAAGGACTTCTTGTTGTCCTTTATCTGGGTAGCTAGTCCCAGTTCCATCTCCGCCTTGACCTTCCTGACTGCACCCCCTGCAGCCCCGAGCAACCGAGGTATAGTTCTCCCTGGTTATGGCTCCTCCCTTCCATTGGGTGTATGCCTCCTTTTAGCTAGGAGACGTTCCCGTATGCTTTTGGTGAGCCATGGGGGTTTTTGTGCCCTCTTGCCTCCTTTAATTCTTATTGGGATTACCTCCCCTCCCCTCCGGGACCTCAGTACTTCCCCAACTATTCTTCTTACCTCTTTGAAATCTGCCCTCCTGAAGTCCAGGGTTGCTGCCTTGCTGCAGGCTTTTGCCACCTGAGCTGGATAGTGAATTCCAGCAGACAATGATTGCTGTCGCCCAGGTGGTCAAGCACCCGCAGCCCCCTCACAAGGTCATCGCCTGTGGCCAGCACCAGATCCAACAAGGCATCTCCCCCTGGTGGGGCTATGCACTTCCTGAGTTAGATGGAGGTTCTGTATCTCAGCTAGGAACCTACGTGAGTGGTCAGACCTGGCTGACTGCTCTTCCCAGCAGATGTCTGGAAAGTTCAGGTCACCCGTGATGACCACGTCTTTTGACCTAACTACTTCCGTGAGCTGACTTCTGAATTCCCGGTCTAGCTGTTCCCCTTGATTGACCTGTGGTTATGGTTGACCACAGGATGAACATGAGCCTTCAATGTGATGCTGCAGCTAGTAAAGCGACCAAAACGCTGGCTTGCATCCATAGATGCTTCTGAAACAAATCCCAAGACATCATTCTCCCATTGTACTCGGCCTTAGTGAGGCCACAGCTGGAGTACTGCGTCCAGTTCTGGGCTCCGCAATTCGAAAAGGATGTGGAGAAGCTTGAGAGAGAGGAGAGCCATGCGCATGATCAGAGGTCAGGAAAACAGATCTTATGATGAGAGGCTGAGAGCTATGGGACTCTTCAGCCTGGAAAATCGCAGGCTCAGGGGTGATCTGGTGTCTGCCTATAAGTTTAACCGGGGTGCTCATCAGGATCTGGGGGAATGCTTATTCACCAGAGCACCCCAGGGGATGACGAGATCAAATGGTCAGAAACTCCTTCAGGACCGTTTCAGGCTAGACATAAGGAAGAACTTCTTTACTGTCCAAGCCCCCAAGGTCTGGAATAGACTGCTGCTGGAGGTGGTTCAAGCAGCTACTTTGAACACCTTCAAGAGAAATTTGGATGTTTATCTTGCTGGGATCCTATAACCCCAGCTGACTTCCTGCCCCTGAGGCAGGGGGCTGGACTCGATTATCTTCCGAGGTCCCTTCCAGCCCTAATGTCTATGAAATCTATGAAGTCTATGAATTTGTAGGCTGCCACAAGATCACCTCTCAGCCTTCTCTTGCAGAGACCGAAGAGATCCAGGTCCTTTAGTTTCTTCTCATATGGCTTGGCCTGCAAACCCTTAACCATACGAGTGGCCCTCCTCTGGACCCTCTCGAGTCTATCAACATCCTTCTTGAAGTGCGGTGCCCAGAGCTGGATGCAGTACTTCAACTGCAGTTTGACGAATGCCACATAGAGGGGAAGTATCACCTCCTTGGCTCTATCTGTCATGCATCTGCTAATGCATGATAAAGTGCAGTTAGCTTTGCTGATGATTTCGTCACATTGATGACTTATGTTCATCTTGGAGTCCACTATGACTCCAAGATCCCTTTCTGCTTCTGTGCTGCTGAGAGGGTCATTCCCCAGCCAGTAGGCGTGCTGGATATTTTTATGCCCTAGGTGCAGCACTCTGCATTTCTCCTTGTTGAACTGCATCCTATTGTGTTCTGCCCACTTTTCCGACCTGTCCAGTTCCGCCTGCAATCATTTCCTACCCTCCAGTGTATTCACTTCACCCCACAATTTAGTATCATCCACAAACTTGGAAAGAGTACACTTCATGCCCACATCCAAGTCACTGATGAAGACATTGAAGAGTGCAGGTCTGAGGACCGAGTCCTGCAGGACCCCACTTCCCACATCCTTTCAGGTCAATACTGACCTGTCCACCACCACTCTCTGGGTGTGACCCCAAGCCAATTTGCCATCCACTGGACTGTGTAATCATTTAAGTCACAGCCTCTTAGTTTATTTATGAGAATTGGATGAGATACCATATCGAAGACCTTTCTAAAATCCAAGTAAATTACATTCACCTCTGCTCCTTCATGTAAGCATTTTGTGACCTGGTCATAAAAAGAAACCAGATTAGCCAGGCATGATCTACCTGCTATGAATCCATGCTGGTTGCCCTACTGCATTATTTTTCCCACTGGACTCGCACACATGATCTCTTTTAGTTCTCTTTAATTTGCGTTGCCAGCCTCAGCTCCGTAGTTGCTTTGGCCTTTCTAATTGCCTCCCTGCAAGTATACTCCTCTTTGGTAGCTTCCCTCTGCTTCCACTGCCTATATGCCTCTTTTTGTGTGCTTAGGCTTCCCTGGATTTTTCTGTTAAGCCAAGGAAGTTTGTTTGGCCCCTTCCCCCTCCTCCCCCCCCCCCCTTTCCCTTGCAATGGGAGAGTCTCCCTCTGCTCCCAAAGAATTGCTTCCTTTAGGAACGACCACGTGTCCTGGACTCCCATCTCGCCAATACTCCTATCCTGCAGTGCGTCATTGATTAGACTCCTAAGCACACTGAAGTTAGCCTTCCTGAAGTCAAGCACTTCAACCCTACTAGTTACCTTTCCCCACCCGACACCTTATGGTGAGTTTGACTGATTGATGGTCACTGTCCCCAAGGTGACCATGAATCTGCATCTCCCCTACTAGGTCATCCCCCGTAGCTAACATCAAGTCCAGTAGGGTATTCCCTCTAGGGGGACTGTATACCTCCTGTGTTAAGTGAAGGTCCTGCATGCAGGATAAGAACCTACGTGAGTAGTTGGTTTTGGCTGACTGCTCCTCCCAGCAGATGTCTGGGTAGTTTAGGTCCCCCATGACAACCACATCCCTAGACCATATGGCCCTTGAGAGCTGCCTCAAGAATTCCAAGTCTAGGTCTTCCTCTTGATGTGGGGGTCTGTAGCATACCCCCACCACCAAGTCCCTTTCCCCCCTGGCCTCCATGTATCCTAACCCTCAATACCTCAACTTTCTCCTCCTCTGATCCCATTTTGATTAGGGTAGATATATAACATAGAGAGCAGACCCCTTCCTCCCTTCTCTGTCCCGTCTGTATGACCTATAGCCCTAATTATTTACTGCCCAGTCACAGGTAGGGAAACAGATTTGGCCAAAACAAAACAGGACAGTGATCCAAAACACCAAAATAAATCACTGTCCTCTGAAACGGCTGAGTCCAAAACTGAATTGAAACACAGCAGTTTTGCACAGCCCTATAACCCCCTGTGTGCTATGTGTTTTATTTCTCATTCGAGCCTAAGGAGTTTCATATTTGAAACCTGCTAAAATATTTCTCTGTCATTAGTTTTTGCTCTTTGAGAGTCAGAAAAATTCTGCAGCCATATTGGATGTCATGCAAACATTGATTTAGTCTAGAAGTATCTGTCAAGACTTTTTCATACATTATTAAAGTAAGGCCAGGCTTTGGGGCTTGATCCTTCATTGGCTTTTTCCTAGGTACTGCTGTCATACAAATAATAGAGATGGTTTAAAAATGAAAAAAATAATGCTATAACTTTTGCATGATGTTTTTTTTTTTAAATCAAAACAGTACAATTCTGGAAAATATCTACCAACTCTTATTGATGACAATGCAGAAGATGGCTTGCTAATAATACAAATTGTTGCATTTCTGCAGCCTGTGTTGATTTGCTGCTGTTCCAAATAAAACATTCTGTATTACAGTGCCCAAGGGTTTGAAACAGAAGTGACATCTGGCAGGTCCATACTTGATTATGGTGACTCAAAACAAGAAGACTGGGTGAGTGGGGAGGGAAGGTTTTGTGGCATCAGCTCAGTACCATGCTTTTTTTGCAGTCACTTCATAATGCAGACAACTTAGTTAATGCAGTATGAGAGTCATACCATGCGTCTATGATACACTGTTAAGTGGTAGCTTCCTTTGACGCAAGTAAGCAAGCTTTTTTTCCTCTCTTAAACCAGGCTGGTGGATTGAAAAAATAAATTAAAAAAAACCTTTTTATTTAGCCTTTGGATCTCATCCTGTCTCTATAGAAATCAATGAGATTTTTTTTTTTGGTATCAGGACTTATGCAGGAGCAGAATTGGAGCTGTGTGAGACTAATGAGGCTATTTCATTGCATCCTGTGTACTTTCTTTTGTCCCTCTTTTGGAAGCCTGTCTTTTCTTCACATTAAAGGCGGCCGGGGGGGGGAAACATGTGTTGATCTTAAGAAATGTTGGTTGTCAGCTTCTCTTGGGGAAAAAAAGTCTGCTTTGATGAGGAAATAGCTGTAATAAGCTTGCGATTTCCTGCAGTTGTACTAAAAGGAAATGTTCCTTCTTAATCTTTTGGAGGAAGAGGTTCTATATGTTCTGAAGGGAAACTAGCTACATGTTTGTATTTTTTCTTTTAACCTTTCTCCACCCCCTTCTGTGCTACTGGAATAATTTTTTTCGCAAACTACAGCCAATTTTGATACAACTGAAGGTGGGACAGAGTTTATTTCTTGTATTTTGTACATATTCAGAATACTCATGAAAGGAGGAGGGACAGAATTTTTTTTCAATGTTTCCTCGTCTTTCTCTTAAAATGGCCCAGATGCTGTTATGATATCAGCTGTTACTCTTGTGGGTTGAGAAGTCACTTACAAATCTATGAAGATGTTTTCTGAGATTTGTATTGCATACACCCCCCACGCACTCCCCCAATATACAAAACTAAGAATTTATTTTTGAGTTATTTTGCAATCCCCTCTACATCCACTATGCAAATACAAATCATGACAAAAATATTTTTTGTAATAAAATGAAAATGATATACAATATAACCTCATAAATCCAGCATGCTCAGGACCAAGTACCTGCCAGAAATTTGCAAATACCATTTTTTTTAAACCAGAGCTGGGCGGGAGGGGGGAAGGGCGGGGGTAGTGGCATCTGGTCCCAGATTAGCAGCCGCATGCAGCGTAGCAGCATGGGGTGGTGGATGGCAGTGGCAGCCGCTGCATGCAAACTTCCCCCCCGCTGCTCCCCAATGTAGTGTATTTTTTAAAAGTGCAGGATTTTCAAGAATTCTGAATTATTGAAATCCGGTGTTATGAGGTTATACTGTAGTAGGTTTTTAACTTTTGGTGTTTGACTGTTAGTGTATGATTTGGGTTTTTTCTGGTTCTAAGATGGTAACCCCCACTCCCAAAAGGAGTATTTCTGGGGGGCAAGAGGAAGGACTTCCAGTGGCAAAGGTCAGGGGTTAGGGGGTGTGACTTCCAATCCCAAGATAGCAACAAGGGGGTGGGGCTACTGTCAAGGGGCAGGGCTACCCATGCAGCCCTTGACAGCTCACCTAAACTCGTTAAGTGGCCCTCCACCCAAAATAATTGTTCGCCCCTGGTTTAGTGGGTTTGGTAGCTTTGTTTTTTTTCCTTGTTGATTTGTAGTTCAGTTAGCCCTATGTTTTTAGTGTGTTGTTGGAAATAAATAAGCTTACTTAAAATATTAAGTAGGAATCTGAGCTCCCTGAACACGGCTTGTTAGTTTGCTATATAAAGCATTTGGATTTGGAAGCACGTGTTGTGTTATTTCAGTATGGTGGCATAAAGCTTCTCAGATTTTTTCCACTTTTCTTTCTCTATTGGAAAATGCAAATTTTTTTTATTTTTATTTTTTTGTCAAAATTTAAACCTTACTTGGGGCTGTTGAGATATAGATATATATATATATATATATTTTTTTTTTTTACAAGCTTCCATTTGAATTTATATAGGCTTCCCTACTGGAAATGTCTGAAGTGCTATGAAAATTGGGCACTTTTTAAAATGTGTTTTTAAAGTTGGACACCTGAAATCACTAGTAAATAAAAAATTTGGCCTAAATGCTTATCTACCCCCCACACTCAAACCAAAAATGACTGTTTGAATTCACACCTTTAGTTTCTTTGGTGTAAATCTATGTGGATGCTCTTATTTTGAGAGTGTTTTGTAGTGAAACACTTGCCTTCACAATACGATGTTCTTAATGTGTAGTAAGAGTCTATGCACAGGCTTGCATCCAGATCAGTAAAGGTACAAATGAATACAAGTTCCAGTGTTTGGGTCTAGTTGATGTATGGACAAGGTCCTAGCACTAGGTTTTACCCACTCCCCCTTCCCTGTTAAAAGCACATCTTTTTTACTTCTTTACTATTCATTCCATCCAGGAAAAGCACAGGCCAACTGCACATGCCTCCTCAGCCTGATGAAGAGTAATTATACCCAAAAGCTTGCAAAGAAGCATTTTACAACTATTTGAGTTGGTCTAATAAAAGATATCAGATTTACCCAAAGAACTTTGCCTATGTCCTTAGATCAGGGGTGGGCAAAATGCGGCCCACGGGCTGCATGCGGGCCCACCAGGCCATTCTATCCAGCCCGCAGGCCCCTGAAAAGTTTAGAAAATTAATATTTATCTGCTTTTGGCTGCCTGTCATACGGCCCTCGATGGCATCCCAAAACTCAGTAAGTGGCCCTCCGCCCAAAATAATTGCTCACCCTTGCTTTAGACCAACATGGCTACAACCTATACCCATCTCTTTTTGCCACTTCTGTATGAGGAAAATACCCCTAAGATAAGCATGAATGAGGATTAGTAGACTGATTTTAAAAAGTGAGCAAAGGGATACGTCAGGCTTATTAAAAGGAAAAACTGAGTGAAATGACCTATCCTTTTGATAAATGAGTAGTCAGCTGTGCCTAGTAAACAGTCTGGGCCACTAGTTACCATGGCAGCATTAAGTGGCATTTAGTAATAATGCATGACTAACCTCGTTTAGCACTGCCTGGTAGGCTGGTATTGTGAGAATACTCACATCAGCCAGACTATTCCAGAGCAGGCATGTTTGTGTTCTTTTAAAGCTGCAGGATTGGTGTCATTGCAAAAACAGCCTTTGGTGTTTCCTTTTTTCCCCCGCCCCCCCTCCCCCTTTTTCTTTTCACTCTTTTTACTTTATGGATTGGAGGGAGTTGAGGGTCAAGGAAGGTTCAAGTAGGGGGGAAAGGTCATTAACCATGTTACAGCTGCTGTTTCTGCAACAAGCAGAATTTAAGATGCTGTTTTACATGCATCTGCATGAGTATACAGATGGGAAGCAGCAGGCACTCTTTTTTGCAATGAGACGTGTGAAGGGAGGTATAAATTAGATGTACTTTATTCATTTAAATAATTCTGAACTTTTGAGGAAAGCTGCTTTGAATTTGGATTTCTGTCTGCCATCACAGGAATGAAGCAAACAACACTTTTGCTGTCCAGTTGAGCATCATACTATATCTTAATAGAAAGCAATTTGCATAATTTGCATGCCCAGTTTAGTTAATTTATCATTCTTTATGCTTTATTTTTAAATTTTATTTTTAGGCATATTATTTTCCTATTAACTCATTTTAAAGCAAAATAAAAATGTCAGAGCACTGACCAGTCAATACTGACTGGGTTGGACTCTGGGACTGTAAATGAAAATAAGGTATTAAAATCTTCCCTTCCCCCCAGTTTCAAAATGACATTCTTATGATCCTTCAGCAGTCTTTCTTTGTAACTTTTTTTCTTGGCTGTGGTGAGGTTTGGGGAATTTTATTTGTTTTTAAATGTTTGTGACATTTGTTAAAAGGAAATGGCGAGTTTAAATCATGTAATTTATAAAATGATTTTTGTCAATATTTCATTGTATTTGAGATGCTTTTGGAGCATGCATTCAGTATCCAGGTATCATCATCAGCACATTGACTTTTTGAACTGCAGTATGGTGTCTTCTGGTGGGAGTCTCCTGCATTTTGCAGGAAGTTCACGTGGATATACCCAAGGTTTATACCAAATGCAGTATTGCCCATGTTAAGGCCTTGTCCAAAGCTCATTGAAGTAGAAAAGAATCTTTCCATCAGTTTCACGCTCTCTGTCACAAAGAACTGAATTAATGTACAGTAATCTGATATAGATACACATAATGTAGCAGAAGGCTAAATGCTCCATCATTTTATATAATTTTGTTTCATTTTCTTTTACTTCAATATCTGCAGTAGTTTGTCCAACAGAATTATGATTGCTGATCTTTCAGAGAAGAAAAGAACCTGTGTTTTTCTGGGAGTCCATTTCTGCATGCCAACTTCTCAGTTTAAAATCCCCAATTTCTAATATTCTATTATTTCTATCACAGCAGAGTTGAGTAGGAAGAGATCCATAATGCTTTTCATGTTAATAAAAACCCATCATTATTTTAAATGTTTAGCGGTTACATACTTTTCAGTGTTATCTTATTGCTGAAGCTGTTGTGTGTTGCATATGTCCTCTTTTGTAGCAAAATGTTAATTTGAACAACCCACTGGTGCTCTATCTAATTGACTCTTGCCACAGAAAAGACTAACATGATACGCAAGATCGCCCTTAGAACAATCTACTTACATCCTTTAGATATCAGTGCAATCATTAAATGTTGTCCCACCACGTTTCCCACTGCAGGCAAACCCAAGCCATTTGTCACATGGGAATCATTCTGAAGATGTTTACTGGAAACCCAAACCATTGCAGACACATGTTAAAGAAAATTCATTGATCACCTGTTCTTGATAACATAACCAATACAGAGAGACTAGGCTAAGAGAGGAATTTAAGGTCCTCCTTGCAGTGTTTGCCTATATGGATACCCTTACGGGTGCACTTGTACCTCAAGTGCTCAAATGGAGACTTTTGCCTTAGCAGCCCCCATAGGATGCACTGTCCATGGACAGTGCCCATTTTATCAGAGCCCAGGCTATTTCCACAGTATCTCTTTACAGTATATCCATAACTGATACCTTCAAAGCAGCAACCTGGAGCTTGATGCATATTTTTACCAAGCACTATACCATTTCAAAAGTGTCCTGGGCAAATTCTGCATTTGGTAAGTCCTTCAGTTGCTTTTTTTCTAGATGACTCTGAGACCTCTTTCAGTGGAAATACAATCCCCTCTTTATCCCTTCTGTGATGCACAAGAGGGGCAGAACCATGACATACCCTGTGGGTACTGCTAAGGCAAAAAATCTCTACTTGAGCATGTGAAAAATGGCACCCCCTGTCCTGTACAGTGAAGGTGCACATATGAACATCTTCATTCTACTCATTGGTAAATAACTTTTCTCAGCTTCTAAAAGCTTGGCAAGTGGGATGGTAGAAGAACCATGAAAAACTTTCTTTTTTGTATCAGTGCTTATGTTTTTTGACTTCTGTAATTGTATGTAGAGATGGTTAGCCCAAGCTTAAGGACACTACCTTCAAGATAGCTGTTTTTCAATAAATTACAAATTACTGCAGAAAGAGAGAGAGAGAAGGCTCTGATTATTTCATGCAAGCACCTGCAGTATTCCAATTTAATACAAACCACACTACTTAAATTGTGCACCTTGTGCACTATTAGACGCATCTTCCTTCATTAAAATATAGATTACCGAGTGATTTGTCTTTATAATTGCTGGCATGTTCTAGTCAATACACTGAGGATCCCAGAAACATTACTAGAATTCTCACATAGCACTGTTTCCATGACATTTCATGTCTATTCTGTTGTGTTGATGAAAGGCAACATCTATTTGTGTTAAACTTTAATGTATCAATACCAATTATTAAAAAATTGAATAAAGCTCAGCAGACCTTTCAAATGGACACATATTAAACACCATTTAAAATGGCATGAGTTTATATCTCTCCCTGAATAATCAAAAGTAACACCTTCTAATTATCAAATGTTTTTTAAAAACTCAGAGATTATCTGAAGGGGTTATAAATGTTGGTGATAGGTATATGCAAGAAAAGGATGTATTCTCTTGAGTTTGATCATTTTGATGACGTTCTGTAAGTGGTTTGAAATTTGCCTTGTATTTTTGTTCTACTTTATCCTCTCTGAAACAAACAAATCTATTATCTTTAATGCAAAACAAGATCTAACAGATTTTTTTAAGCACACAGTTACTGTTTTAACATACAGTTGTGCCAATCTAGTGGCTTGGCTGAGGAGAGACTTAGGTCTGGAGTAGGAAAGATGTCACAATCTTTCATGTGCATTAGTTAGCTTTTTGGGGATGGGGAAAGCTTGTGTAACATCTGTACGCGCTATGCTCTGACTAATGGGAACCTCTGACTGCTTTCCTCAGGGGAGAGGGCGACATACCTAGTGTCACAACCCAAGGGTGTGATTTTGTGTGTGCGCGCTTCGGCACTGCTAAATTATTTCCTGTCATGAGGAGCTTTCTTTGCAGGGTGCATTTCTCAGTTGCAAAGAGAAAACCCCGGTGCAAAGGAGTTCCCGCCACCCGCGTGCAAATTTGTGTCCCGCTATTGGCCAGTTCTAAATTATTCCCATGTGGCGGCTAGCGATTGGCTTGCTAGCTGTATAAGAGGCTTGAGCAGTTTCCGCCAAAGTTGGAGAACTCCAAGGAGAACTCCGCAAGGGAGGACTCCACAACCATCTGGAGGAGGAGGACTTCACGTCTCGTGAAGATCTCTAAGCGCTGCGGAGCCTATCGGACCCAGCATGTACCTTAAGAAGGCTATAGGGGTCTGATCAACCTCTGGCCTCTCCCCATCGCCGAACGATCCCTCAACGAACCCCTTCCCTGCGCGCAAGTTCCACGGAGCCTAGCAAACTTCATGTGAGTGTATCCAGAGCTCTTTTCTCCGAGTTGTTTTCTTCGGTTGACACGACGGGCTCGCAGTTTTAGAGCCTTCAACCGGATTGGGCTAGAGTTCGTGTGGAAGGAACTCTTGTCCACATTGCTTCTTTCCTGTCTGTAACTGCAACTCAAGCAAGTTTTCCTGCCTGCACCACGACCATCTACAGTGTAAGTAAAATAATCTTTAATCAACCGCTACGCATCCGTGCCTAATTCAAGTCCACCGGCCTGCATTCCCCGACCCGCGTGCCAGGGCTGCTGGCCACAGCCCGCCGCACGCCCTCGAGGGCCTCGGACCGCTCCCGGCCCGCACACCTAGTGCATCCATAATTGTAAATTTTGAAGACAAAAATCAGTTGGTTGTATTTAGTAAAATATTAATGTGCTGGTGTTCAGCATGCATCTGAAGGTATAAGAATTTTCTGGGTATTCAGGAGAATGCCCCAGGGATTAACCTTGCATGCAGATTATAACAGAAGAGAAAATTTGGCCTTTTTGAAGCCTCGTCCTTGCTTACGATCTAAGCCTGGGAGCTGCTGATTTCTACTCCATATTTATTTCCCCAACTGCCCAATGAATGGCAAAAAATTTGATCTAAGAACCAATGGGGAAGGATCTGAGTGGGAGGGAGGGATGGTACTGATGGGAATCGTGAGGAAAATACTTTGAGAATCTGATACTGGAGTGAGATGAGAAGAGTCTCCTAAGGTAACTATTAAGCTTCACCTCATTCTTTTTTCATGATAAAACACAGGTAAACAACACTTTAGAACAGGGCTATCCAAATTTTAAGCAGCTGGGGGCCACCCAGTCCTCAGACAGCACCAGCAGGGACCACACACAATGCAGGCTGTACTAGGGTGAGCCACAGGGCCCCTAGGCCACATGCCACGTGCATGCCCCCTTGCTATATACCATGCACCTGCCTTGGGTACTCTCCCCCTTCCCCATGCTGTTGCACTGGGCAACTATGCAGCCCTGGCCTTACTCTCTGCTTCCTGTACCATATCAGACTGCACCACCCTGCACCCTGGGGCAGGGAGAAGAAGCCTGGAAATTCTACCTGCTGTTGCAGCCAGAGCAGAGGGGGGAAGAGTGGCTGGGCAGGAGTTCAGGCACTGCAGCTCAACCCCTTGGAGGCCGCATGCAACCTGTAGGCTGCCAGTTGGACAGCCCTGACTTCAGGATGTGACTGCAGCTTATACAGCTGCGTGTTCTAAAGTTGTTTTTGGTTTTTGTTTTTGTTTTTAAAATTTAATTTCAAGGGCCAAATCAGTTCTGAATTCTGTTGGGCAAAGCCCAATACTTAAGTTCCAAATGTTGACAAGAGTAGAGCTTAGTTGTTTGTGTGTGTGTGTAGCTCTACCACCAGGAAACTATTCTCCCTCCCAGATCCAGTCTTGGGTCTTAGTCTTGGGCTTCAGAGGCTCTCCAAATCCATGGAAGGCTTCCTGCATGCAAGTGCCAAGCCTGGAGCCTTTTGGATGTGGATGTCTTACTTGTGAGCTAGGGGGGGAGATAGGTAAGTGCAGCTCATCTGAGTAAAGTATATACCAACTGCACTCAGTCCCCACTCTTTCAGGTCATGGTGAGCCATGACATTTGCATAATTTTGACTTCCTCTTCATTCCTATGGCTGAACTGTGTCCTTCTTTCCTTTTCCTAATGATTCCTGTTTCTTCACTAGCCTTAAATGTTTGGCAAACATCACCAAGTTGAGGCCCCAGTTCACCCATAATCCCTCTGTGACCCCCTCTCCTAGCCCATTGCATATGATTAGTGTGGCCTCACACTCCATGAGGTGGAGCTGGACCAGGTTACCATGCACCTTATCTGCATATCAATTTTTGGAGGATCCCAGAACTCATGACAAGAACATCCTGTTCCAATCATGAGTTGGGTTCTGTTTAGCACGTGGAGCTGTTTGTGGTGGGAAACGGAGATTTGGAGTACATGCACATACTGATTAGTGCTGAGCTGTGGGGTCACTATGGCTTGAAACACTGACTATGCTGGGGCTCAGACCAATGAACTACATGGCAAATCATGAGCCTTTTTGCTTTGGGTTAGTATAAAGCATAGTTTGTATTGCTTCTCAGTCTCTTGAAGGTTCAGATCAAGTGTACTATGCTTGCCTGGCAAGGGAAACACTGTGACCATGGAGGTGGTCTTGTTAGCCACACCATGGAAGACTGCCCTCCTGGCATGGGGATAGTACCTGCCAAGGTGATTTTGTACTAAATCCCTCCCCCCCCACACTTAGCTGCTGGAGTGTGAAGGTCTTGGCTTTAAACCCACTTTATGGAAATGGAAGACTTTTCTTTAGCTTGCCTTGGGGCCTTACGGCTGAGGGCAAGCAAAACTTGGGGGCATCTGAACCCCAAGCCTCCAGGCGTGGGCCTGCAAGTAGGATCTGCCAAAGGTGATGGGACCATCTGAGGCCTAGGATGGAGGTGGAGGATTTTTGCCGGTAGTAGAGCCACTCATGGTTCTGGACTCTTGGATTTGGAATTAATTTTGACTAATTTGGCCTGGGATGCATAATTTTTGTTTTAAAAAGTTTGTACTATATATAAGTAGGTACAAGAGTGTTGCTTAAAAGTATGTTTGTGGAATACCCTTGCTAAAACTTGTAGCAGTTTCAAAAAACAAACATCAATTTTGGTTGAACTAAGTCATTGGGTACCCATGGTAATTTGCCTTTATGCAGTTGACTACCAGAATGTTTATTTCAAAGTGAGTGTGTTCAAATGTGTGTCTCACTTCCATGTGCTCAGGGAGAGAAGGTTCTGACAGTAAGGAGTAGGGGAAGCTACCTGATGGTTGTTTCCCCCCCACCCCCTCCCCATCTATTTTTCTTGCTGTAGCAGTGGGAGGAAGATAAATTCAAGGTAGATTTTCGGTAATTAGATTCTATACCTGGAAAATTTATAACAAATTTATAATTTTCCATATAGAGTCTAATTACTGGGGAGCTACTTTGTATTCAGGCCTGTCTTATATTTGAATAAATACAGTAAATTACTATCTCTGGCTGGAAATCACTTATGCCTGTTTCATTTCTTAAATAGGGGCACAGGGGGAGAAAACAAGAGGAATGACAGGTTCTCAAATTGTTGAACTCATACCTATGTGCCTGGGTCACAGGAAAAGTTTTTCAGCTTCCCATTCTATGTAGCCACGTATAGGGCGTTACTGGAATCTCAGTGGTCAGTGAAGAAACAGAGGAGTTAATTTTTGTCAGTGTGTATCCCTACCCCCTTCCTACCTTAGAAGTTTAAACAGTGATCCTCTTTATTTTTTATTGAATTTTTTTTTAAATGCAACACAAAAATAAAAGATACATACTATACACGTTGACCTAAACTATGTACATGTGTGTCACAAACAATAATAAAGGGGAAAAGAAGAAGAATAAACAGGATGGAAGATGGAGGGGTAGAAGAAGAAAAGAGAAGTGTACAAGGAGTAATAATTTAGTTACTGAAATTTTCTAAGACCTCTTTCCAAATTGCACCAAACATTTCAAAGTAGTTAAGCCTGCTAAACATGACTCTTTTTGTAGATGTCAGCTATGCCAAAGAGGATGGAGCTAGACTGTTTACAGTGATGGCTGATGACAGAACAAGGAGCAACAGTCTCAAGTTGCAGCAAGGGAAGTTTAGGTTAGATATTAGGAATAATTTGCTTGCTAGGAGGCTAGTAAAACACTGGAACAGGTTACCCAGAGAGGTGGTGGAAGCTCCATCCTTGGAGTTTTTAAGAGCCGGGTAGACAAAGCTTTGGCTGGGATGCTCTAGTTGGGGACAGTCCTGCTTTGAGCAGGGGATTGGACTAGATGACCTCCTGAGGTCCCTTCCAGCCCTAATTTCCTATGATTCTGTGGCATCTCATTGTACCTGATTTTAATCTTTCCAGGTGTTCCACTTTTCTTATGTAGTATTATAATTTTCCATGTCACTTTATAAGGTCCATTCTAAGACAGCAATCTGGGAAGGATTTAGTTTTCGTTCTTTAGGAATATATCCAGAAGCATACACATTTGCCAAAGTTATCAATGCTATGTTCAAAACTGTGTTAACTATTCTCATAATTTCTTTCCAAAAAGAATTGATAATGGGACACGACCAAAACATGGCCAGTAGTGCTTGGTTACATCTCCAACATGCGTCTACCAGCAATATATTCAATTTTTTTTTAGTTTACTGGGAGCCCAGTGCAGAGAAAAGTTGCCTTTTGTCGTAGAAGATGAAGTCTAAGTCCAATTGTCGATGCTTGAATATTGTGAATTCCTGATTTTTTTTGTTTGTTTGTTTGGTTTTTTAAATTTTTTTTCCCCCATTGGGATTCTGTCATCTGAATACCTAGGTCTTTATTCCACTTCAGTCTTAAATAGTCTGCATCAGGTCTGTCATTTAACATTATATAGTCATAGAGTGATGATGGCACACACAGATGGAAACATTTCAAGCCAAAAAATAATAATCTGAAATATTCACTTGACCTAAAGCCTCAGGTCCAAACTGATTTTCTAATACTTTATACAACTGCATATATTGCCTTTCAGCTGTTTTCAAAAGATCAAATTCATCGCAATTCAGAAAAGGATTTAATATGATTTCCTACTAGAAGCTGGACTACATGTAGAATACCCCTATCTGTCTAAATTCTCCACATCAGTTTGTGGGAACTTCACATAATCCTTTCAAAAAGACATCATCAAAAATAGAACCCTTACAGTGTAACAAAGGATGAAACTTCAGTAATTTTGCCAACAACCTTAGAAAAAATGTGTACAGTTTTGAGAGTTAAACTGTGATAAGTAAAGCTCTTGATGGCGGATAATGAAAGGGGAACGTAAGTGCCTGTTCAGTTTCCACCCTTACAGAAGAGTTATCAGTTATATCCATCATCCAGTACATAGCCAGACTTGCACAGAAAGCATTGTGATATAGTCAGAGGTTTGAAAGATGAAATCCTCCCATTTTATATTGGAAATTGCATCTTTTTTTAAATTAAAGTAGAGTCCTTTTATCCTCTCTCCATAGAAACCTGTTGTCCTCTTCAACCGATTTAAATTTATTTCAAATTTGACACATGTAATATATGTTGGGAACTTGTGCTTTGCTACATTTGGAATAAGTTCAGTATTAACTGTGATGGAAACTATTTCAAATCTGCATTCGGCTGACAATCAGCATATTAATTTTCTTAATGACACAAGTATGTACTTGCTGCAATCGTGCATAAAAGTTTGCCATCAGAAACGCTGTATTTCAAATGTCACAGCAATAGCTGGATTGTTGGGTGAGCCATTGTTTCAAAGTGTATGACGTCAAAAGCCAAATGCTCTTGTCTTTTCATTCATCCAGTAAAATGTATCCTGGAATAGAGCAGACTTGGGAAACTATTGAATCCTTCACAAAATGAACTAATATGACTGTCAGTATAAGACACATCTCTGCCTTTCTTTTGGAAATGCATTAAACTTTAATGCCAGGTATGAGAGCAATAGGAAAAACATTCACTGCTGCTTTACTTGCATTTCCCTGTAAACATTGTTTACTCTTTGGTGTATGGTGTCAGGAAATTCATTAGCAATGTCTTCACACTGAGGCATCTGCTGTGTCTTTAACCTCCTGCATGCCGGCTGCCTTATGCAACTGATCTATCAGGTTGATTGTCCAATAAAGTTTCTGGTTTTAAACTTTAGTGACTTGATGGATATATAATGTCATTTGAGAGAACCATTTCTATACTTTATGAATCTTTAGGTTGAGCATTCAAAATAAAATGCTAACTAATCTTGTTGTTCTCTTTCTCAAAGCTTGTACAATGAGGATAGAAATTTACTTCGTATCAGGGAGAGAGAGAGACGGAATCAGGAGGCCCTTCAGGAAAGAGACACCTTCCCCGAAAATATTCCCCTCTTTGCAGAACCATACAAGGTAATAGTAATGTAGCATATTGCTGAGAGGAGGTGAGGTGGTGGGGAGTTGTGACCTCTGTGTACGGTGTAATATGGTAGAGTACAATATGTGTACAGCAGGACTGCATTTGCATTGCAGCTCCCAAAATATGCATTTAAGACTGTGGTTTCATTTTGCAGGTTATTAAAGTATTAAACTTGGAGATTGCTGCATGTCGTATTGGGCACATCTGCCTTTTTTCCAGAAGCTAGTGGGTGGACACTTATGACCCACTTGGCCTGCCCATCCATCAGTAGCCTGCAGCTTGAAACCATGCTACTGCTAAAGGCCCACCTGCAACCTTTACTCATGTTGGTTAGCGCTTGTGTGAAAGCAATCCCTTTCACAGCAGTGAGATGTGTACATGAACAAGGGTTGCCTAAACCTACCATAAAATGGTGTTAAGATGGTGGTTTATTGAAAATTAAGACTTTTTCTCTCCCCCTTGAACCTGGATTTGATTTTTTTTTTTTTTTTTTGGCACTTGCATTTTCTTTTCTCATCACTTCTGTTTCAGACAAACAAAGAAGATGAATTGTCCAGTCGCATTCAGAACATGTTGGGCAATTATGAAGAGGTGAAGGAGCTCATTAGCAACAGATCCCATCAGAATCTCATAGGGATACCCAAAAATGTTGTTTCTTTGATCCCCCAAGGAAAGCCTGATCACCCATCCTTTCTTGAAAAGACCAGCAATACATTAACACCTTCATTCCAGCATCGCATCTGCCACCAACCTATGGGACCCCTGGTCTGGGCTCCTTCTCCAGTTAGCAATTCCATCCACTACCAAAAGACACAGTTAAGAACAGAGCCAGCCTCCAGTTTGCACACCAAAAGCCACAACTTATCCAACAGTCGGAGCCAAGGTCAAGAATACAGTCGCAGTGGACAGGAAGGCCACAATGGCACTCGCCACAAGAAAAATGAAAGGCGTGTTGATAAAGGTACCACTAATGAACTGCAAGCCTCCCTTTTGGAACTTTCTCCCTTGCTGTCCTCTTTTTCTTCTCCGGTGGCACCCCTGTCACCTCTACATTCCAGCCAGCATGTAAATTCCAGGTCACAGAATAGCAACAAAAGTCATGGGCAGTCCTGCAGTCAAATGCAATCTCCTCAGGACCTAATGGCAGGATCACATGATAGTGAAAATCAGGATTGTTCAGCCATTAACTTGGCTGGTGCCACCCAACCTTCCTCTCAGACATTTCCCCCTTCCTTGCCATCAAAAACTAGTGTAATGCAACAGAAACCTACAGCATATGTCAGACCAATGGATGGCCAAGATCAGGCACCAAATGAGTCACCAGAGCTCAAGGCACTTCAAGAGGAGTACCATGGAGAGTCCTACGAGAAAATATCAGATCTAAAAGCAAATGTCAAGGCCAAGCTATCCAAATTGAAAATCCAGTCTGAACCCATTGAGGTTAGTGAAATTACTCTTCTCCTGCTGCCAGTAGAGTAACTTAAGCTGAAGGGCAGAATGTTGAGGGAAAGGGGCTGGTTGAAGGGCCCATTGGCGTGCACTTTTTATTATCTTGTGGGAGACCTAGAATCTGGTTGTTGCTGTCTTGGGAGGTGACTGTGGGTTGCTAGAGAGAAGATGGTGTAGATTGGTTTGTCAGTGCTTTGGAGCAGATTTGGGGGAGGGTAGATATAATCCTTCTACTATAAACTTCTGTTGTAGAAGGCAGCTTGCTAAACAGAAATTGAGATGACGACTGCATTTTCTGATCCATTGTGCTGAGGGTGCTTGTATCCCAGGTGTATGTTGGAAGAGGAGAGGAAGGGAAAGAGTTTTTAAATAGCCTGAGTCCTTCGTTACAGAAAACAAAACTTCAGTGGGTAATTGGACACAGCTATTAATAATTATATTACATTTATAAACTGAAGTTTCCAAAATTACTCAGTCCTCTTAGCCACTTTAGACAATCTCAGTCATGTACTTTCTGGTATGTATATAAACAAAAGCTTTTTCTACCGGGGAGGAGAAGGGGTGTTAGTCTGATTGGTTTTTTTTTTTCTAATGTATTTTTACTTGCTTATGTTGCAAATGCTCCCTTTCTTCCCTAGTCAGTTTGTTAAGTAAAAGATTTTATTAGGGTCCAGATAAACTTGCCTTTAAAGATGTCTCTCTTCATTCACGGTGCCCTCTTGCTCCTTTTAATCAGCAATTATTTTCCAGGATAAGACCGAACCACATAAACTACAGCCGCATTTAGGGTTGGGTAAAAAGCCCACAAAGTTAAGCCTCCTGAAGTCCCCTGCTTTACTAAGTTCTTCTGTGCCCCAGGCCACAGAGCTCATGAGGAGGTATTTTGCATCTTCACATGTTAGAAGTAAGAATGCACAGAAGCTGACTACCAGAAAACTGAAGAAAGCATGTTGAAACTATATAGGCAGTCTGTAACAGTGTTTGTGAAATGCTGAGTAGAAGTAAATAGGAGTAGAAGTAAATGGCCAGCTCTTATCTCCTTTCATTTTGAAAGAGAATTGGAAACTGAGTGAATAGGAAAGTTTCTCTAAAAGTTCCGAAAGCCACAGCAGGGCTGCATTTTGGGACTATATGAGCTATTGGAGCACATGTTTTAGATCAGGGATGTCAGACACACCCTATAGGGCCAGGGGTTGTGGCAGCAGGGCAAAAAGCAGCCGTGGAGGGGCCAGTGGTAGATGTGGCAGTATGACAGGCAACCACTTGCAGTGGTGGTAAGGCAAGAGGTCATAGAATCATAGAAAATGAGGGCTGGCAGGAAGGTCATCTAGTCCAACCCCTTGCTCAAAGCAGGAACATCCCCAACCAGATCATCCCTGCCAAGGCTTTGTCTAGCCATGTTTTAAAAACCTCCAAGGAGGGGGAGTCCACAGATTCTCTGGGTAACCTGTTTCAGTGCTTTACTACCCTCCTGATGAGAGTTTTTCCTAATATCTAACCTAAACTTCCCTTGCTGCAACTTGAGACCATTGTTCCTTCTTCTGTCATCTGTCACCACCTGAGAACAGTCTATCTCCATCCTCTTTGGAACCACCTTCAGGTAGTTGAAAGCTGCTATTAAATCCCTCCTCAGTCTTTTCTTCTCCAGACTAAATAAGTCCATTTCCCTCAGTGTCTCCTCATAGATCATATACTTTAGCCCCCTAACCATTGCTGCTGTCCCCTTGCTAATGACAGCCCATGGCTAAGGTGGGTCGGGATTCTGTTGCAGGCCCTGCCCCTCAAAGTCCTTGTCACACCAGGACCCCCAAGGATAAGATGTAATGGCTTTGCAGACCATATGTTTGACACCTCTTAGACTGTTAGGAAGCTTGTCCTTCTGTGGTGTTTGCAAAGAAAGGTAGTGTTTCTTTTTGCATCAGAAGGTTTAAAGCAGGGGCAGAATAAAACTTGATTTTCTTTTCCTTTCAAAATGCTGTCTTGTGAAATAGAGGTTTGACTCCTGGGGGTGTTTGTATTGCCTGTCAAGAAAGTTGTTTTTTTCCCCACATGTTTTGGCTTCTTAATCTCTGTGTTAAATTTCATGCATATGCTGCAGATGAAGTTTACTTAAAGCAAGCCTCAAAACAAGAAGAAACCTGGTTGTATTAGTGTCCTGTACAACATATATTTTTAAATGATGCCTTTGTAAAAGTGTCTTTCCATAGCAGTTGTGCTCTGTTGGGAAGTGTCTCTAGTGGGTTATGGAATAGAGAAAATCCCACACAATTTACTGATTCATTTTGATGCACTGGCTGGGGGAGTAGTTAGCTGATTGCACGATTTCACAATGATTACACACTTAATTTATACAACACAATTTTATTTTAAAATTCTTTGCTACGTATATAACCCTGCTTAGCTTTAAGAAACACCACAAACATTAAGAACACAATAATTACATATATCAGAAACAATGCTCCGAATGCACTTCCTTCCCAAACAATGCTATAAGAATTAGTATTACAAAAACAACTACAATTACAACTAAAAGTTAAATTTGAATCAATACTATTATTTTTCATAATATACTTACAATCCTAGAATTCCGAGAAGCCAAACACCTAAATATGTTTTCATTCCTCAGTAGTACAATTTAATGGGTTGGCCTCAGTAGTACGGTTCAATGGGCTCGCCTCAACAATACAATTCAATGGGCTGGCCTCAGCAGTGATAGGACTAAGTCCCCTTCCTTCAGTCCCTTTCAGGTGCTCCGCAGCTTCAGCGTGAACTAAGAGATTCGTGTTCACAGAGAGGGTGGTTCAGGTGATCAGTCTGATCCGGCTTACACTTGCGATTCTTCCTTCGTTGTTCTGCAAGTATAGTCACCTCCAAATTGGGACAGTAAGTTACAGTTTTTATTGAGTGAGCTGCCGTCTTGGGCCACTCCTACTCAAACCCCCAAATTTGGGCTCGGATCTTACTCAACAGATTCTTTTGCTTAGTAATTAGTTTCTTTTGTTGATCATTTTAATTACTTTGGGGAACTTCCATACCACTGCAAGTGACCTTTTCTTACCAATCTTTCCAAAAGGCCCTAGGGTTTGATCTCTCGGAACTCGGGATATTTGCTGAGTACAATTTTCAGGTTCTCTTTGTAAAAGACTTCTAAAGATAAAATTCAAAAGTTAAGACTTTGAGCAAAGTCTGGATCTTCACACGTAGTCCAAAACAATGACCTAGATAAGGAGATAAATCTTATCTTCTTCCTGAAACTGGCTAATGGGCAACCATTACAAACATTCAAACTATTTCATTCAATATGACAGGAAGCACTACAGATATTTTCCATGAGATGACATAAGATAAGTCAGATCTAGTGCATTGGTGGATGTTTGCTGTAACGAACCCTCAGGTTTATGGATGCCTGCACACCTCCAGAGAAATGGGCTTTTACTTTGAATGACATGTTTCTATTGCTTTTTAAAAAAAAGATAGATGTGGCCCAGCTTTGATGGAAAGGCCTATTGTAAGACATGTTGGTCTCAACCCACTTCTTGTGGAGAACTGTAAGAAATTGGCATGTGCTGAGCAATGGTGAGCTCATTTGAATATGAGAATTTCTTTGATTAGAAGAACATTCTTCATTGTGCATCTCATGAGCAGACAGGCAAAGTCATCTGGGTTTCATTTTTTCCCTTAGTCAGATTGCTTTACAGCAAAGCTGTGTCCTATTTCCAAGCCAGCTTCTTCCCAAACCAGTTTTGGAGATGAAGCCGCTGTTTGCACTGCCTATTGCTGTAATTTTTGGAAGGGCTTCTTTTTCCTGTGGTTCTCACAAATTGGGGCTTCTTTGTTCTCCTTCAGCTCTACTGCACTGTTACACTATCATTCTGTTCTTCTTTTCTCCTCATGTTGCTTCACTTCTCCTTACATAGCCTGTTTTTGTCTCCTTTTTTTCTTTAATGTATAGACTCTAACTTCTGAGAGGGCAGGCCTGGTGGGATTAAATATTATATATTTAATGAAAATCTACCTCCTTGTGGGCTTCAGCTGGAAAGGAAGTGGAGAGGCTCTTAAGGCTCAAAGCCTCATCTGTAATTGCATTTCTAGACAAGTAATAACCTGATGTGCAAGATCTTTGCTTTTGAATGCCTATATGCATCAAATAGCATAGTTATCTTGTACGTGAAATATTTTGGATGCATATCTTTAGAGAAAATAACTGTTCAGTTTAGTTAAGAGACCCTATTATTTCAGCCTACTTATTTCTACATCATTTTACATCGTTTTTGGCTTTGAAAAGAAGTAAAGCCCTTTCACTCACTAGGGCTGGAAACTGAGCAATAGGAAGATAAAGTGTCATTATATACCTTGAAAGTTCTCTGGATAAATTGTTGGAGCTCTTGTGCGTGTTATTTTTAACAAAGCTGTTCACCTGAAATGTGGTAGTGAGTAGCTGGAAGCTATTTTACAGTGGGTAGAGCCCAAGGAGAGCAGTCAAGCTTGCCCTTTTTGGGAAAGGGCCAGTCTATTTCCTTGTTTTTAGTGAAACACAGGAAAGTCCCTGCCTCTGCTCTTTGACCCAGTGCTGAAGGAGTGATTTGATGTGACCTGCAGGAATTTGACTGCCTTCTCCCTGCCTGTTTGTGGCATGTTTTTATAATTTGTTTTATACTGTTCAGCCCCAGTTACGCCTGATAGTGACAAACCAAATTCAGTTTTTCCCAGGGTCTCCTTTGATATCATTTAGGGGATATTTCTTCTACCAAATGGCTCTTGTCTAATTGAATTTCCAAGGCCTGTGTGTCACCTGCAGCTGTGAATTCATTGTTGACAGCTTTTGCTCATGGCAACACTGACAAGTTAAGCCTTCCAGTTTCAATAGACAAGCAACTTCACTGTAGAGTGAATTAATCCACAGTGGATAACTGTTCAGGGACTCATTTTGTATTCATATACACATCCTACACAACTCTTCTTCCTTTTCCCTCAATAATTCTCCCACTTCAAGATTGCTTCTATCTATTTTAAATAGATATTTCCATGTTGTACTTGGGGAAAGCTTCAGAAACAGGACAAACACGCAAATATTCACCACAGATATATTCACCATGTACGTACAAATGCATTCACCACGTACAAGTGTTTTAGTTTATTGACCTCTTTTTTGTTTAGCATTTTGGTTTAAAGAAGCTTGTTGTTCTTCATAGCCCAGCTTCCCATCCTCTTTCATTCCTGCAGGGAAATCTCAATGCTTAGCTTGACCTGTAATAGTTTCCAAAGTAGCACACTGTATGATGTCTTAAATGAAATTGACTTTCTGACAGGCCAAAGCAGCAGTGAACCAAGGTTGTGAGAGAGAATATAAATCTTGTACAACTGTAAAGACCAAAGTGACTGGCAAAGCCATATAGCTTTTTCTTTTCAGTGCTTGACAGAGGGCTCTGTGTATGTGTTGTAATGGGCTCTTATCAGGGGTCTTGTATTGTGCTATGCTTCCAAAAAATTACTTGTTTATTCCCCCCCTGCCCGCACCGCCCCCCCCTCCCCCTCCCCCCCCCGATAACCCTGTTCTAACCCCAGGCACAAAGTGAACAAAATGGCTTCTGATTTTCCTGTACAGTTTTAATTCAGATATTCAACTAGTATCCCAGTTCGCTAGTTGCATTCACCTCAGCCAACTTTCTGGTTGGTATTTAATTGAGACTTACTTGTTTCCTTTTAGTAGCAGAGTCAAAATGCATAGGAAAAAGGTTGAGTTTAAAAAAACAAACAAACAAATAATAATCCTCAAGTAAGATACTCAGAAGTAAGTACTGAAAAAATGCTAATGCTGCCATATAGCTTTTGGCATCATTAGCTTCACCGCCTGGCACATTGTGTAGACATTAGGGCTGTGCAAAGCTTTGGTCCCTGATTTGATTCGGCAGAGATTCAGCCCAGTTCAGCGGCAGAATCTCCGAATCAAATCAGGAAACCTTTAATCTCCCCAAATCAATTTGGAGAGATTTGATGATTTGGACATAGACATAGCTTTAAATGTTTTTTCTGCATACCTCAAGTTACCAGGTGGCTCATGAACGCTGAGATGCTGGAGAGGATGGAGAGTCCCACAGGAGTGCAGCAGGCTCCCCAGCATACTCAGTGGTAGACCCGGAAGTGGACCAGAAGCACTTCCGGGTCTGTTGCAGAGCATGGGGGGACTCCCACTACCGCCCCCTCGGCTCAGCGACTCGTGCCTCCTGGGTCTGGAGGGGCATCCAGGGTCCAATTGTCGAGCCGGAGGGGGGGCAGGGGGGGCCCTTGCATGCTCGGTGGTGGACCCAAATGTGGGTCCACCACCAAACATTCAGGGGGGCCCCCCACGCTCCTGTAAGACGCTCCATCTGCCCCACCATCTCAGTGTTCACAAGCCATACCTGGTACCTCGAGGTATGTCGAAAAAACATTTAAAGCTGTGTCTGTGGCTGAACTGCTGATTCTCCACATCAGCATCGACTTCAGATTCAGCTGAATCGAATCGGGACAGTGGTCCGAATCAACGAATCGAATCACTGTCCCTGATTTGGGACGAATACGAATCTGAATTGAATACAGCCCATTTCGCACACCCCTATTGCATACTACCGATCCAAAATGTGGTTGGCTTTGGTACACATGATTGCATATAAGGCAGTGGTAGAACAAGACCTCAGCTGTGCTAATAAACAGTAAATAAAGTGAGATTCCAAAATCAAAAATCTTTTAAGACAAGCCCAGTGAAGGTTGCAGATGGTGTAGAAATCTACCAGTCATCATCCTCTAATGTATAATGTGCACAGGCAGAATTGGAACCCTGCTGATCCAGTGCCAGAAACACGGAGAGTCCTTCTGTTTATTCTTAGATGCAGTCAGGCATTAGATGCAAGACTCTCACTAGACAGATAAGACCAGTTCCTATTCCACTCGAGGCATGTAAGTGCAATCCTGTTCCACCCTGCTCAAGTCCCTGAAAAACTGTTGATACAAAAAGGTGGGTGGGTCCTCCTCCTCTTTGCTTCTTTTTTATGACTTAACGCTAAGATAATAACGTGTTACAGCAGTGGGCGCATTAATGGATCCAAACAGGGTGAAGTACTAGGTCCATGTATTGCCTAATAAGTGAAATAAGATTTGGCTACTTGCGCTCATCACTGCTTCCACTGAAGTCAGTGGAGAAGGGCCCACTCATATCCATGTTAGTGGGGGTGGCCTAAAAACTGTACACAGTAAAAATCCTTACCAACTCTTTACTTATAGCCAATATACCTCCCTCTTCCCCGCCAAACTGAATTCAGGTATATGGAAAGTTTGCAGGAATTTTTGAGGTAGGGGGAGGTGGAAATGCTTATGCGCAAGTCAAATGCAGGTAAAGCCTCTTTTTTTTAATGACCTTTAATATAAAAGAAAAGTTTGAATTCCTTCCAGCTGAGTGCAGCCTTAACTGAGGCAGAAGCAATAACGAGACCCAATACTGTAGTGAGGTATTAATAAAACTGCTGTTGCAGAAATGTATGGAGAGAGACATCATGATGTGGACATTGTATTCCTGTACTATGTCACTGTGTCTGTGCAAAGATTTCAGCTGTGCTTAACATAGGGTCTTGGAGAGGGGTGGGAACTCCTTTCCAATAGTGCTGATTCTTTTGTGCTGGGTCAGTTGTGAGATATTAAAACAGCTGAAGTCCTCTAACTGTACCCTTGCTGGTGACATGATTTCCATACCTCTAGGGAAAAAAAAAGGAGCTACTTGCATACACTCTTGAAATTCCAGCTTGAATCCTACTTCTTATTTATGGGACATCTCAACCAGAATGCTGCTCACAATGCTTACAGACCTGATTAATAGTTTAAAGATTAAAATAAGTAAATAGGGGTAGCTTGTCTAAGGATTGGGATTAGGACATAAATCAGCAAGTACTTGAAGGATATAAATACTGAGAAAGGGAGATGACTGAATATTTAGTACAATTAAACGGATATAACAAGGTGTATGCAGAAAAAAATAATCGGAAAGTAATTTAAGCTAAAAATGGATAAACACTACTTTTATTTGGTTTAATATTGTTTTACCTTGCCTTCCCAAACAATAAAGTGCAGCTATATACATTTTAATATTTAAAAACATGTAGCTACATAGAATATCTACAGAATTTATAGATGCCTTAATTTATGAGACTTGGAACTATAATAGATTTGGGATTCTGTTTGTCTTCTGGTTTTCTGAGCCTTCATGGTGTCATGACTTTAAATTGTTCTCTACATCTATGAGAGCTGAAAACTTTTTATTTTAAAATGAACACTGGGGTTTGGGGTAATGATATATCTCTGGAAGCTGAAGCTTTAAGAAAAACACCAAGTAATGTCAGAGTTGGTAATACTGCAGTTTTATAGGTCTCATTGTGACCTAGGTCTAAGTAGACTAATAGAGCAACACAGCGAATGAGCGTCCATTGGCTATTAGAAGTGAGACTTGTGTTTGCCACTTATGTTTAAGCCTATTTTGAGGCTAAGCATAAGGCTAGTTTTGACCAGATATGTTTTTGCTGTGGTGCTAGCTGTATCTATAACACAGACATGCTGTATGCATGCCCATTAGTATCAGCTTGTCATGGGAAAATAAGCCCAACCACCTTTTTCTAGCTTTGCTGTATTCTGTTGTATTTATTGGAAAATTGCTACAAATGCAACAGCATGAATTAAAATAAGGCGGGGGACCATGCATATGGTGATAACTCATTCATCAGTTGCCCCAGGTCCTGCCCATGTGCCTCAGACAACATGTGCTAGACCTGCTCCAGGGCTTACACTGCACATGTGTGGGCTCCTGGTGCTGCATGTTGCACAGGGCATCTGAGGCACAGGCTGCATGAAGCACCCCGGACCAGGCTGGTCCTGCGTGCTGGCCCTGGGCAGGTCTGGATGAGGCCCCAGAGCCAGTCTAGTGTGGGTACATCATGTCATGTGTGCCCCAACCAACGCCCCCATGTTATGTGCAGCATATACAGTTCTGGAGCCAGTGCATGCTCCATGTGGTACATGGGGTCAGTCCAGAGACTTACGGGCCAGATCCAGTTGTATGTGTGAGGCCCCTGCTGTACCCCGAGTGGCACACGGCTCCACTGCCACTTCTGCTGGCTGGTGCTGACCCAGGCGGGTCTGTCCCATCTGGAGCAGCACGCAGCTGAAGCTGGCTTCCCACCTGCTACTGGGGATGGGAGGAGCCCGGCCAGGTTAGCACTAGCCAGCAGAAGTGGCAGCAGAGCCGTGTGCCAATCCGGACCGACGGGCACAGGCAGGGGGAGAATGCAACTGAGCCTCTGCCATTCCGGCCGGACCCATCCCATCCTGAGCAGCATATGGCTCCGCCGCTGCTTCTGTTGGCCGGTGCTGACCTGGCCGGGGCTCCTCCCATTCCCAGCAGCATGTGGGAAGGCAGCTTCAGCTGCATGCCGCTTTTCCTGGCTGGTGCTGACCCGGCTGGGTCCATCCCATCTGGAGCAGCACGCGACTGAAGCTGGCTTCCCATGTGCTGCTGGGGTTGGGAGGAGCATGGCCAGGTCTGTACCAGCCAGCAGAAGTGGCGGTGGAGCCGTGTGGTGCTTGGGACAGGATGAGCCCGGCCAGAGCAGCAGGGGCTCAGCTGCCCCCTGCCTGCACCGGTCAGTCCCGAGCAGCACATGGCTCCGCCGCCGCTTCTGCTGGCCGGTGCTGACCCGGCCGGGCTCCTCCTGGCCCCAGCAGCATGTGAGAATCCAGCTTCAGCTGCGTGCTGCTCTGGATGGGACAGACCCGCCTGGGTTGGCACCAGCCAGCAGAGGCGGCGGCAGAGCCGCGTGCCGCTCGGGACTGACCAGCGCAGGTAGGGGGAAAGTGCAGCTGAGCCCCTGCTGCTCCGGCTGGGCTCATCCTATCCCGAGTGGCACATGGCTACTCCTCTTCCCACATGCACTGCGTCGGCAACATCAAGCTGACGCGGTGCGTGTGGGAACCTTGTCCCTTCCCCAGCCCTTCAGCAGCCATTAGGAAGCTGCTGAGGGACTGGGGGAGGGACAAGGGGTGGGAACGAAAGTAAAACAGTGTTTACTTCCGTTTCCTGTAGCAGCACCACGGGCCACAGAAAATGCATTGCGCTGCGCCCCAGGCAGGTACAGCAGTGCCGGGAGCAGGACATAGTGGTGAGAGCCGCCCCACCCCCTCCCCAAGTCCCACACCCTTCCACCCTGGCGAGGTAGCCCCTGTCCCAGCCCCAGCCTCAATCCCTCTCTCGCTGTCCCAGTGCCCCTACCCTCCCCCCCGCACCCAACAGACTTACCAGCTAGACGCAACTGTTGAGCATGGTAAAGGAACCAATCTCCCATTTGTAATGTTGTTCTTATGAGAAAACTGGTTCCGAGTTATGACGTTTTGACTTACGATACGGTTTTCAGGAACCAGTTGTGTCGTAAGTCTGAGGACTGCCTGTACTGGTTATCTCCCTACTGTTTTCTGATACTGAAGATAAAAACTCATGCTTTCAGGTTTTTTTATCCTCACCCATAAGGAATAGAAATATATTTATTTAATGAAATCAGAGATTCTTATGTAATAATGTAGCTGCAAGAGCTTGGCTTCATAGCTAAGCAAAATACAAAGTATGGCAAGACTCTTGATCATGTTGCAATATTGTATTTATCTGTCCACTCCATCAGCATTTTATGTTCTTGCTGCTTGGGAGGTTAACCTAGAATAACAGCTGTGTGTGGATTATTTGCATACTCCATGTAAATTTCTGGCTCTTTCCAGAGTATTTTGGGGGGCAGTATTTTTCTGGCAAATAAGGCATGATGTAGCACAGGTAAATGGTATCTGTATGTGTTGGTGGCAGAATCCAATCATGGTCCTCAATTAAGCTAAATTTAATTTTTAGCTGGTTTTACCAAATAAATAGTTTTCTTTAGACTTTGGTTTGTTTTTTGTTGTTGTTTTGGGTTTGATTGTTTTTTGAGCTCCAGAACAGGAAACCCTTATAACTTTTATGTTGAACTCCTAACTTGAAAGAGTGGGAAGAGGTAGGGAAGGGCAGTCAGAGGAGGAGCCATGAAGCCTGCAAAAGGCAACAAAATGGCCTGAAAGATAAGTTTGGAAGTTCCCTTACATTGTGTTAAATCCAGGTAGGAGACTCCGCAAAATAAAATATAGTGGATATACTGGCCCAAAAATGGATGCATAAATTTGGGTTTCTGAATCTTAAGTAAGTGTCTGAAATAAACTGCCTGATTTAAAAAAAACAAACCCTCACACTGGTATCAGCTGTAACATAGAAGCCTAACTCGAGGCACTATCTTTTTAATGTATGTTGGCCATTCTCTCTCTCTCAAGTAATCTGACAGCCCTAACGGAGTGTTTCAATTTGCAGATTTGAGAGCTAAAAAAATTCTAAAAGAACAGTTTTAACATAATGGTATATCATTAAAATGACAGTATTGTTGAATGAAATGCATGTAAATATTTTTTTTTTTTTTTTATGAAACAGATGGTATGCATTTAGCTTTAACAACTTTATGTTAAATAGTAAGAATTTTTTTGCTGGAATTGTGTTATGACGGCCTAGCCTCAATACTTTGTCTGTGCAATGGGGGTAAGTATCACCCTTGGTCTCACATGGGTGTTTTGAAGATTAATGTGTGTGAAGCACTTGGATGCTATAATTATGAGGATCACAGACAAGCCCCATGAGGAAGTTGATTGTTCTGTTTTCAGAGCGTCGTTTGAATAACGTGCAGTAAATAAGGCAAGAGGCCACACACTGAACAATGAGGAGACAACAGATGATTGAATAGCTGCTGACAGTTCCATCCCTTCTGTGTCCTGAATGAGGCAGGGATCCTCTTGTGTGGGGGAAGTGAAGGGGCCAACAATTTGCAGGCCTGATATTAAAGATGACATTATAATGCTTACACCCAAGAAGGCTGAAATAATGCCATATGGGCAACCTCAGTTTTGATATTTTCTGACTTTTGAGCGTATGATGTAGGGAGGGATATGCATGCATGTGTACAAGATGTGTGGGGGTGCGTGTTTGATGTAAAAATATCATATCATGTTCAGCAATCTGCAGATCAGTAGCCTGTAGCATTTTGCTGAGAATAGGTTTGTTTGAATCCTCGCTGCTAATGTCCTGAGTTCAGTGTGTTTAGGGATTTTTAACAATGCTGTTTAACACTTAGCACTGTGTATGAGGGTTAAGGGGTTGCAAGAGTGGAGTTTATTAAGAACTATCGAATTGCCTGTCAAGAATGACGGGGGGGGGGGGGGGGGGGGAGGGGACTGGGATGGAGTGCTGCCACCTAACGTTCCATGCTGCCGATATTCTGCCTCTTGCAGGGAGTGGGGTGGGGTGGGGGAGCTGAGGCCAGTGGTGCTGGCCTCGGTTCCCCCGCCCTCTGTCCTGTCCTTGGCGCGGCTTTGGAATCGTGGCAGCGCTCCCCCATGCTTGGAACACTCTGATTGGCTGTTTCCGTCAGCCAATAAGAGTGCGAATAAAGCGTTATGGACAGACTTAGGCTCTTAAAATATTTGGTGAAGATTTTGTCTAGAGTTGTTTTTGCAGTAACCTGGCAGAGCTGACAAGCTTTTTTGCTGAAACTTGTAACCTTTGATGAGGTCTGCTGAAAAGTTCACTTTCTGTGGGCCTGATTCTGCACTACCTTACAAACCTTTTATATAAGGGTGACTCTACTGACTGATATTTCTCAAAGTCCTTGGGGAGGACTTTGTTTGTGTTGGATGCTTTCAATTTTTTGGCTATTCCAACAGATTTCCCTGCAGTGACTGAAGGCAACAATTTACAGTAGTTAACCTCCATTGGCATGACATTAAAGGTGTCAACTTTGTGAATTTTTGCCCACTGGTTTAGAGAAGGTTATAATCTCAGTAGGGGGACCTGATGGAGGAGGTTCCATTATGAATAGTGTGACCCTGCATAACCTTTTAATTGGAAACTAAACTTTTGTCAAACTGATTTTATCACAACTGTGTGTCCAGGTTCAGTCCTCTTTTTATCTTTTAGAAAAATCCATTTATTTTTAATTGAATGAAAAATGTTAATGCTCTTTCTCAAAACTGGAAGAAGAACCCACACACAGTATTTAAGTGTGATAACTAAAAAACTGGTTTGTCAGCTAATTTTGAAGTTTATCCTGACAGATTTTCTTCTCTAAGAGCAGCTTATAAGGCAAACTGCTTTGTTTTTCACACTTGAAAAAAGACAAAAGATAGTCCAGAAGTCTCCAAAATTGTATATATATAGTGTTGCAAATCATAATAGAATGGGACTAACTTCAATAGTTTTACCCTTAAATGTTGATTCAGTACTGCAGTTTAAATAGCGTTTTGAAAACAAATGGACGTAGTGTAGTAAATATCAGGAATGGGTTAATTTAATTTTATTTTCATTTTTCATAAACTGCAGTGGCTTAAGTTGCACAAAATTAAGTGTTGTTACTTAGAGTCTGTAATAATTGCCTAAAAATCCCCTTAATAAATTGTTTGGCATTTCAGAGTTTGCCCCAGAAATCATTACAATTTCTAATGAGACGCCTTTCAGACTGCTAATTTAATTACTATTAATGCACACTCTGACTAATATGAAAAAATATATAAAATGAAAATCAGCATGAAAGCCTGAAAAAGGCAGGCGCAGATGACAGTCAAATGTTCCAACAAGGCAACTTCAAAACAAACACTGAAGGCAGCAAGAGGTGGCAGACAATATGCATATTAATGAGCTCAAAACAAAACCCAGCAACAGGACAGTTTATTGCTGCCTGCATGGGTGACTGGTGCTGCCTTAGTTGGGGGGCCACATGCCCCCCCAGCGACCAGTCAGTGACCGGGGGTGGGGGGCCTCCCCATGGCCGAACCCACCAACCATGAGGGTCCCCCTGCGATTGATCATGAGACGGCTGATATTTTTTATTATACCAACTCAAATAAATTAAAAGCTTTGTTATCTGGCACTTTACTAACCGGCATGCTCTATTAACCAGCATGCCGATCGATGTGGGAAAAGTGAAACCGGAAGTCCCACCATGGCACTTCCGGTTTCACTGAGTCCCACGGCCCGGGCAAAGCAGCCTGTGTGGGGGGCCCCCCTCTCTGTCCCCTGGCACACATTGATATGGGAATAGTAAACTTTTAATTAAAATTCCCTCCTTGCTACTCATCGTTTCTGTTCGGGCCCCGCTCCCCGTCCCCTGGCACACTGATGCACTGCACCGGACGTGGCAAGAGGGGTGGCATCCCGAACAGACGCCTCTCGGATAACCAGCAATTTTGATTAACTGGCACTCCACATTCCCCTGGATGCTGGATAACACAGCTTTTGCTGTAGTTAGAAAAAATCTTCTTTGCAAGCTTTTGGGTGTCAACACCCTTGGTTAGAGCAGAGAGTTTCAAAAGATCTTGCATGATTCCTGCCTCTCTTACCTCTTGACACCTGTGGTATCTGACAGGAAGAAAGCCTAAACATGCTCAGTGGAAATTACAAATCAGGGGTTTTTTTTGGTTTTTGTTTTAATATATAACTCATGTTGGTTTTTAAATAAACCTAATAGGGACAGTTGAACACATCTGCTTTGCAAGGTGGACTGTATCACTTGGTGCCAGCCATCTGGCAGTGAAAAGGCAAGCTCAAAATTTTGAGTATTAGTCAGTTGAGAAGAAAGTTGTTGATTCCTAATTAACAGAAAATACTATTCCTTCCCAAAGTAATTTTTCCCTATAGATATCAGCTTCTTGCAATGTAATATTAGCTAAGCATGTATCAGCACTTCCTCTGTAAACATCCATTAACAACCAAGATGGAATTTTTATCACAGGGTTTTATAATGTGGCATAAAATGTCTAAACCTGGAACAGTTATTTTTTTGGGTGGGTATTAAGTTTTGAGATTAAGTCATATAAATGAAGTCATTTTTAATGCGAAATCTTGGCCCATGTTTTTAATATAGACTGTTTGTCTAATTTTGTAAAATTCAGCCTTTCTTTTTAACAATGCTTTACTACCATTAATAATTCTTTTACCATCATAGGGACTTATTCACCAAAGCCTTTGTGATAGCTTGTTTTTCTTTCTTTCTTTTTTAATCTGTTTGTTAACCACTTTGCAGGAAAAAAAGAAAAGAAAAGAAAAAAGAAACCCATCAAAACCAAAGGAAAAAGGAAAACATGCATTTTTAATAGCTTCTTAGAAACCGCATGTGCTGCTGGTGTTTAACATACATTCCTTCTGCTAGCATTTTGCTAACTACATTTTAATAATCTGGTTCCAGCTTGTAACAATGCTACATCTCAATATGGGAACCCAAAATAATCCTTATTCTCTCATCCCCCTACTTCTACCCCCAACCTACTAAATTACCCAGCACAGTTACACAAATGCAACCCAAAACCTTTATTGCATAGCAATAAATCGGTGACTGGGGTAGGAGAAGGGTGAATTTAAAGTAGATTTAATTAAGAGTGCAGGTTTTGGTGGGGACGCCAAGGTACAAAAAATATCATTTTTAATGTGCGTCTTCCCAGACATGTTGGTTCTAGGAGATGAAGGCCCATGATGCTATTTCTACTCTGAGAGAGAATTTCATTCTCTTTTTGCTTTGGTCAGGATTCACTATTGATTGTGCAGCTGTGCTTGAGGCTGCAATAAGGTTAGTGGTCAATTGCACTAGATACTTTACAAACGTATATGATGTCTGAGCTTATTTTCTGTGGATTTTGGAGGGTCAGGAATAGAAAAAAAAATCACAGCAGCTGCTGTTTATAAACTCGTCAACCTATATTTTTACTCCCTTGTTTTCCTCCTGTTTCATGCACATGTACACAGTATCTAGTGAGAAATAGATGCTAATCCCAGTGGAAATGGTGAATTAAAGGGCCTTTTGGAAAAAAAAAATGAAGCCAAAGCATACAGGTGTAAATATGTAAATAGAAAAAGCTACTTATTATACATAGTTTAATAGGCATTTCCCACTGGGCATGAAGGTTTCTTTTCCACACACCCCTGCCCTTGTACCTTCCCTTTGGGAAGAGCCAGAGCTTTTGTACAGGTTGGAAGTAAATTACCAATGAAACACTGAAGCAAACACAAAAGCTTGTAGAAAACATCTTCTACCAGCTTGTTTTTGTAGGATTTAAAACTCTCCACAAGGTCCTTTCCACAAGTCAAAACTGCCAAAGGGACAGATGTTGCCAATTTCAAATGTACAGGGGGAAGGCACATATTGCTAAGCAACCATGTACTTGAGAGAGCGTTTTTAGGAGAGGAGCCAAGGGAGTTATGCCTGGGAGCGCTCACGGCTTCTCATGGCTCAGTGCAAGGGAAGAGATTAAAAGTTCTTTCCTGTCAGGGCTACTACTTCAGCCGCCAGCACAAAAGACACTAACCCACTGACACTGATTAGGGTTGACAAGGGAATGTATGAAAACAGGAAATCTCTCTTGCCATGTAGGAAGACAATAAGACATGTTCACAGAGGTAAGTGTACCATACATACATGATTTGGCATTAACCTTCTTCTTGGGTAATTTAAGGTGTTTACTTGGAGGGGGGAGGGAAGCAGGGCAGATTGCTGCAAGCAATACAGTGTAGGAGGCCTTAACTGGAATGGTTGTCTCATTTGCTTTAGGTAAATAGATAAGTGAAGGATTTGTGGTTTTATTCTTCACAGAAGGCTTTCATTTAAAGGCTCCCTCACTGCAAAAAAGAAAAAAGAAAAGAAAAGAAATCAAGTCAACTCGTGGAGCTGCCAAAGAACAAAAGAACTTGTAAACAAGATGAGCCTTAATGTCAGATGTAGCTTTGTCCCCTTCCCCCTTCCCACCCTAGGACACTTCTTCATGGATAATTAACAGGGTTGTGTCCTGTTTCTGTACTTGTCTTGGATGCCAGTGGAGATACTTCTTAAAAGATTGAAGTCGAGTTTTTTGAAGGTCTTCCCCCCATCACACACTTTTTTTTTTTTTTTTTTGAGAGAAAGTACTTCTGCAAAATGTGAGAACACTGTTTTTTTCTCTGGCATATCAAAATGATATCTTTCTGTGGTAGTGTTTTATTAAATTCAATCTCAGCTTCTGGAACTTGTTTCTTCCTCCTTTTCTTCATTCTTCTAATTTGATGCATTAAAAAAATGTGGGTAGGAGGATTTATATTTTGTTTTCCTGCTTAATAGGATATTTAGTGGTTGCCAGTTAGCCACATTTTAAGTGACATTTTACAGATTAAGGATGCTCTATAAATATATGCACTGTCAAGACAGTGCAGCAGGTGATAACTGTTGTGTGCCTTTTTTTAATGTTTGCCGTTATGCTGCTTCTAACACTGTTTCCCCACCCTATGCCATCTGCTACAATAATATATCCCTATAATGACCCACTGTTACCCTGGTGAAAGGGATCTGGATGTTAAGGTGGTGAAGAGGGGAAGACAGGATGTATACTTTTGTTGTGAATTTGGAGAACTGAGAGCAAACTAGTCATATGCCACTGAGCTGATCTGGGTAGTTTGCCTATAAGGTTTAAAACTGCTGAAGGACACTATAGTTGCGTTGAAATAAACACTGTATATTTAAGAGCAATAATATTTGTAGTTTATACGTGCTAAAATATACCATTTCAATTCTCTTATTTCAAGATGGAACTTTACCACTGCTAAGGGCTGAGGAGGAATTATTCCTTCCATGGGTAGCATTGTAAAGTTGGCCAGCTGCACCATGGAGATTTGTCACCTTCTGCATTGTCAGAGGTTGTCTACTTCCAGAGTTGATCCAGGTTAGATAGTCTTATAGCCACTCCTGTGTTTCCCACTGTGCTGATTGAGGCTGCCCCGTAGTCCTGAAATTTGAATATGCAGATATATTCCTTTCTGAAATAATACCCAGATGGGTATTCCTAATGGCATTCAATATTAGGAGAGATCTTTGCCCCGGAATCACCTCGCTTTGCATGGCTTGTTTGTTTTTCCCTTAGTTATGCCTCTCGTTTTTGCTAGACAAATTAAATGGCCTGTTTTATTATGTAATTGTTCCCTACCTTTAGGTTGCACAACCTTAGTACTTGATTTTCACTGATGATTAAACATAATGCTGTGTAAATTCCCTTTTGAAGCCCTTCCACCCCAAGCTTTTCCTCTCAAGAAAAGGGGCTTGGCTTATCCATTTTATAATAATACTAATTAATGTTTATGAGCGAGAGCCAGACTGCTGGTGTTTGATCTTTTTAGTAACTAGGGATTCTGATTCTGGAGTTGAAAGCCAAAGAGGCTTTTCTTGCTTCTTGGAACCTTTGCCCTTGACTTTTAGCACACTGATTTTCTTCCATTAGCTGCATTATAAAAATGCTTCATATTGTTGTGAAACTTGTAAAATTCCCCATTAACCTTCACTAGGGACTCGGGTGCTCTTTTACATGTACTCAGGTGTAACAAATGCTTCTGGATGTGGTCTTGGCAGCACATCATGACATGAGGCTGGTTTCTTGGAACATACTGCACCCCGAGCAAAGTGCACCAATGAATTTTCTAGTGGTTTGTGCTGTTCCAAGAGGCTGTGAAAGGAGACTTTGCAGTTGACCTCAGCTGTTCTACATTTACTGAAGCACACGAAGCAAACTAAATACAACAGTGGTTGGGTGTTACCCTTAATCATACATTTTTCCCTTTATTTTTTACTCTTACAAGAGTTTTCCTAAATCTTTCAAAGGAAAAATAAACAAACCTCTCTGTTTTTCTAGGCTGGTAAGAGCAAGTAGATCAATAGTTTGCAGTTTACAAGCTAATTTTTAACTGATTTTTCACCTGTAACAATAATAGATAATGAGGCTTCTCCCAGGCATGGATGGTGTTTCTGCATTACCAATATAAATTGCAGTTTGAGAGGCTTAAAAGAAAATTATCCAATTGACTCAGTGATGAAGGACCTGTTTTTAAAGTTTAAAATATGGTTGCTTTCATCACTTTAAGTTAGTTTATAACAGGGGTGCTTAACCTCAGGCCAACAAGCCAAATCTAGTCTGCAGAGCCATGGCATCCAGCCAGTGGGGCTCCCCAGAGGGCAGGGGAGCAGTAGCAATTAATACCACCAAATTGCCAAGCTGTGTGTGGTGGGTCAGGGCCAGGCCATGCCCCCTCCCCTTCCCCCACAGCCAGATTGGACCTGGGTTATGCCCTGTTTCCCCTGCTCCATGCAGCTGGGTTGGGACCAGGCCATGACCCCTTCCTCGTGCATTGGCCAGATTGGGGCTGGGCCATACTCCCTCTCCCCTGCGGGCCAGGTTGGGACCAGGCCAAACCCCCTTCTCCTGTACAGCTGGATCGGAGCCAGGCTGCCCCCCACCCCACTCTGCCTGGCCGGGCAGGGCTTTGCTATGCCTGTTCCCGACATTGGATCAGAGCCATGGGCTGTATGCAGCCCTTGAGCAGACCGGGCACCATACATCCGGCCTGCCAAGCAAAAAAGGTTGACCACCAGCGTTCTAAGGTGCAAATCTACCCTGCCTTCTACTTAATTTTAAACTAACATAGCAAACTGTTTTTCTGCTATCACCTCCCATTTCCCTTTATTTATAACCACGGCACAGTGTAGGATGTTGTTAGTTGCTGTGTCAGTTGCCACACAGTAATTTTGTCACATACCATGTGCCCCCAAATAAGATGCATGCTTTTATTTTTGGAAGGCAGAGTGTAGCAAAAAGATATATCCATGGTCATGATGGAGAAAATTGATTGCATGCAGCAGCTCACTTGTCCCCCAGCTAGCTCAATGGCTCTTCAGGCAAAAGCCACTGCCTCTACTGCTTGCTGTCCCAGAGAGAAGCAGCAGCCATTTTGGCAGTCAATACAGCACAATATTTCCCTGCTTCTCTTCTTCCTACATCCTTCTATTCAGCTTCCCTAAGACACCCACCCCTATTTTGGAGGGCTGATTTTAGGGGTGTGGGTGGGGAGGTGTATATGGTATGTGAATAAATATAGTATTAATTTTCTTGCAGAACAGTAGGGACTGTAAGCTTGACTAAGATCAGGACTTCATTTTCTGTAGACGCGTTAGAGACCATTGTCACCACGAAGTCTATATAGACAAGTCCAAACGAGAGAGAGGGAGTATGCCTTCTGTTAGACATGGCAAGCTGAAGGGCTGCAAGACTTCCCAGGCTCATTAGGGAATTTGAGCAGAACCAGGAATTGTTTCCAGGATTCCTGGGCCTTAGGCTGGTGTCATAAACATAGGGGTGTTGTTGCAGTCTGAGGAGGATGCTGTTTCTGTTTGACTTTGCCATCATTTGTGTTCCAGGATTTAAGCTTCATTCTACTTTTATTTTTATTTTTAAGTAAGTCTATAGCCCTTGTTGATTATAAATTAGGGGTGCACCGATAAAGATTTTTTTGGCTGATACCAACAGCCAATTATTAACTAGCCATATTGGCCAATACTGATCCAGTAATCGATATGCAGCCCAGCAGCTTGGACAGCAGCATCCAGCTGGTAAGTCCATAGGAGGGAAGGGGCATGGGGGGCACAGATCAAGGTCTGCACGGTGAGGGAGGGAGTGGGCCTTGGGCAGGGGCAGGCGCTGCCAACCCAGGGTGGGGTCCAGGATAGAGCCACAGGCAGCTCATCTGGAGGGTGTGGGGGGGGGGGCAGCTCCCCTCCACTGTAGACACCCCCAGGAAAGGCATAGGGGGCATGTGCTTTCCCCCTCCCCAGATTTGTGCATGGGGTGGGGGTGGGCTGCCTGTTCTGGGCTTGGGGCCAGGGGCTGCGCCAGCATGTTCCTGGCAGGGGTGCTGGGCCAAGGCCGTGCTTCGGACAGGTGGTGGTGGTGCTGAGCGGGGAGGTTACAGGTGGACTACAGCAAATTTTGGGGTGGCTTTAGCCCCCCTCCCAGCACTGCTGCCACCTGTTCCCCCCCACCCCAGCCCCCACACCGGGAAGAGGCTGGCATAGCTCCTGGCCCCAACCCCACAGTGGGCAGCCCGCCCTTGCCCTATGCACAAATCCAGGGCGCACAAGCCCCCCATGTCTCCTCAGGGGTGTGCGCAGTGGCAGGAAGTTGCTCCCCCTGGACGAGCCACCCTTGACTCTGTGCCTGCCCCTGCCTCTGCCCCAGCCCCACTCCATCCCTCACTGTGGGGGCCTTCATCTGCCCCCCTACACCCCTTCCTCCCTCCTCTCCTCCCCTCCACAGACTTCCTGGTGGATGCTGCTCTCCAAGCTGCCAGGCTGTATTCCTGGCTGTGTGCATGCAGCATTTAATCGGTGACATAATCACCCCGCTCCCTCCCTCACTGTGGGGGCCTTGATCTGCCCTCCCATGGCCCTTTCCCTTCCCCTTGCCCCTTCCCCCACAGACTTACCTTCTGTGGGGGGAGGGGTGTGCATGCATGCGTGGATTCAACCCCCCCAAATAATTTTTTCTCCATGTGCTTGTGTACTGCCTGCCCCCCACCCCACTCCCTCCCTCACCACAGGGGCCTCGATCTGCACCACCTAGCCTTAAGAACAAGAAAAAAATATAAAGGGGTACATGAGCTGAAACTTTGAGACTGAAGGGGCACACTTGTTAAAAAAAACCCTGGGTTAGTTTGTTAGTTATTAAATCATTAACCATTTTGCTTTTGATTGCTTTAGCAGAAAGTTCAAAATAATGTGCTTCTCCATCCTCATAGGGTGGAATGGGGCAGGCATTGGGGTGGGGTGGGGTGGCATGGAGAAAGTAGTAGATGTAAAACTTAGAAATGAATCCAAACTGCTTTGCTCTGGATTTAAATTCACTTTTGCTCTTGTTCAAAGGGAAGGCAGAAAGGATTTGTAAGCTTTTCATGCCCCAGATATATCAGATGCCTCCCCCCTTGCCAGTAAACAACATATACTTCCTTTTCTCTGTTCCAGATACGCCAGCTCAAATCTGCCTGTTCAGGTTTTTCCAATTCTGCAGTTAACTTGCTAGTACCAAAACTTAGGGTGACCATCTTTTACAAACTGGAAGGTAGAACACATGCCCACCTCCTGCCCCCCCCCCCCCCCCAAGGCACAGCCGGTGCAGAGCTGGTGGGGGATGGGCGGGTGCGGGTTGCTTGCTGTGGGCTTGGGGCTCCCTGCCCTGCTGTCCTGCCCCCAGGAGCCTTGCGCTACTTGCGCTCCCTTGGCGAGGCACCCCCTGTCCTCCCAGCAACAGCAAGGGCTACAACTCTGTGCCATTGCTTCCAGGTGGGTAGGGGGCACCTTGCCATGGAGATGTGGCCAGTGCAAGGCTCCCAGGGGCAGGACAACAGGGTGGGGAGCCCTGAGCCTGCAACTACCCCCGCCCTATGCACAGATCTGAGGGGCAAGTGTCCCATCCCCACTCATTCTCCCCTCCCTGGGAGTGCGTGCAGCAGTGGGGAGCTGCCCCCCCTGGAACTCTGCCAACCTGCAGGCGGAAGCCCATTTTTTCTTGCATTTTTCCGCGGTGAATGGAAAACCCAGATCCCTTTATGATGCTGGGAATATGGGACAAATGCTGTCTCAGTCATGCAGCCCAGGGACTTGATGTTTCCATTTCGGGACTGTGTTGCCCAATTAGGGATGTTCAGTAAATAAATTGAATTTAATATCAAATTACATAACAAGAAGTTCTGTGCAGTTCTAGAGTAGGGTAAGAAGCTTATAGAGGTTATTGCTATGTAATTTAGAGGCTTTTGTTTCACCCTTTTGGGCAGATGTTTCATGCGCAGACCGTGGAGCCAAGCATAGCTTTTTCAAACAAATTTTGCTTGACTTGACCTTTTCCTTGACTCGTCCCAGCCTAATGGTTTTGTAACTTCATGTGCAAGATTGGCTCAGCTGTTCTTCCTATATGCACATCTGGGAATCAAGTTTGCATGTTTGTTGACAACTTTTGCTATATCCTCTGGATCTGGCCAGAACTGGAAACTTTCAAATGTAGTTTGTTTAGAATCCCTCATTGAGCAAGAGGGAGAAAAGTTTGAGGAAAATTAAGTCATAATTTCTAAAGTTACGATCATTCAGTATTGGCAAAAGATGCATATTACAGTATTTTTTCTCCCTGACCCTGAGTTGCTTCTATTTAGGCAGTACTGGGATGATTTATCAATACTTGCATTTTTTCCAGTTTTCTAGAACAACAACAAAAATACTTTTAAAACATTAGGGAAATTTAAACTTCCATTTCAACAAAGCATTTATGCATGTGCTTGAGGAACCTTGCTGAATCAGGAACTAAATGCAAACACTTGTCTTAAGACAGCATTGATGTTTGGAAAAGAAGCACTCAGAAAATTCAGAGTTAGATCTGTCTTTACAATTTTATGTTTTCTGCAGTTTTATACAAGTGTTGTACTTCCTATTCTGAGGTAAGCACAAAGCCTGACATGTTAACTGCTTGCTTTTAAAATCTCTATCATGAAATAAAAATCATTGTATGCACTGTTTCATTAGTACTATGGCAGAAACAGCCACCTATAGGATTTCTTGCTTTTGAATCTTTGGCTTTTCAACCATAATGCTGCATTAGTGCTACTTTTGTCTCTTGAATCAATTACTTGGAATCTTGTAGTCAAAATCAGTTGCTGTATAGCGATTTGTTTTCCTCCATCGCACAAGAACAGTGTTTTGTTGTAATGTTCCTTCTGGGTCATGTTCTGACTGGCAGTGATTTATGAAGAACTACATGAATTTTATAAATAGAAGTAAAGACAGAGAGTGAGGTGAGGGGTTGAAATCTAGTTAAGTCAATTTTGGAATCAGCCTGATTTCCTTTTTAAAATATCAAGGATACACTTTACGTATGCACCCAGTCAGCTCAGGATATTTGTTTTGAGGATAAAAATGCTCAACATTGAGAAGCATTTTGGATCTTCCAACTGTGAATAATGACTTGCTATACTGACTTTTATTTGGATGAAAGCAAGGATGCAGCTCTTTTTGACTTGGATAAAAATGAGCATTTTGCAAAAGAGTAATTTAGCAGGATGCAGTGTTGGAACTTGCTGTGAGGTCCTTGGTCTGCTCCTCCAGAGCCATGTTTTTTTAGTTGCTATCTTTTGCCTGGATCTTCTAGAAAAATAAAGTATCTGCACCATGAATGTTGTGAATCCTTCTTGTTGCCTTACCCATGTGGCAGAATGTTACCTCCTCCTTTCCTTCTCTGGCAGGATGGCATTTCAATATTAGCCAACTGGTTTTGTGTTTATGGAAACTAAATATTAATCAAAAACATGAAGATACCGTGTATTTATCTTCATTGTCTGAGTTTGGTAGACTAGCAGTAATTTCTTGGGTACCTCCTAGCCTTCTTTACACAATTCCTCTGAGTACACATATCCTCAAGCATTAACCTCATTTTTTTTTAACCAAC